>NC_138547.1:48034743-48661410 GCF_964234715.1 Podarcis melisellensis | reverse complement strand
GTGTGGAGCAGACTGTCCTATGCATGAAGTAACCCTTGGCCAAGGCTGCCAGACAAGAGCTGACATAAGAGTCTTGCCTGCTTAAATGCAGTTTCGCATCAGGCTGCCCAAAGTTTTGCATACCCTCCGACATTTCTCTGATGAAAATAGGGATGTCCCATTCCATAATGATAATTTTACTATTTATACCCCACACATCTTACTGGGTTGCCCCAGCAACTCTGGGCAGCTTCCAACATAAATAAAAACATAATAAAACATTAAACATTAAGAAAACTTCCCTATACAGGATTGCCTTCAGACGGCTTGGGGGTCGGATAACTCCATGCCCTCCAATATTTCTCAGATGAAAACAGAGTCCTAAGGAAAAGTGGGACATTCCAGGATTAAATCAGAAACCAAACGGTTTCTCTAAATCAGGAACGTCCCTGGAAAATAGGGACACTTGGAGGGTCTGGTGTTGCTTCCTCACCATGTGATTTGTGATCCCCCCCCCCCCGCTTCCCCACTCCCCCACCTGAGTGTACTTGTCTAAACCCCTCGGAGCACCTCTTTGGAAAGCAGAAAGCTGCAAATGCTGATAGCCGTGTCTGTTATCCCTAAGCCTCTTGGATCTGGAACAAATAGCTTGTGTGTGGCAATTATACCCCTTCATTCCTACTTAATCTCACACTGACCTCATATTAGTGAAATGGCACTCCCTCAAATATGAGGATAATACCCAGAGAACCACACAGGGATGGCTGCCAATTCCCTCTATTCCCCTCCCTCTGTCCCTCCCTCTCCATCCCCGGGGCCTCCGTCCCTACAGAGGGTGGCCAATACAGCACATGACATCATGGGCTGTCCCCAGAGTTTGCTAGATGACATCGCGGGAGACTGCTGCCTCAGGAGAGTGAGGAAAATTCTTAGGGACAACTCACACCCTGGCCAGCACTTCTTTAATCTCCTACCTTCGGGCAGAAGATACAGAAGTATAGTCAGCCACATCAACAGGTTAAATAATAATAATAATAATAATAATAATAATAATAATAATAATAATAATAATAATAATTTATATCCCGCCCTCCCCAGCCGAAGCCGGGCTCAGGGCGGCTAACAACAATAAAACAGTACAACAGTACAACAGAACACAACACTCTAAAATCATTCATTATAAAATTAATTCAAATCAAACCAATGGCAACCATTGGGCCAGAGCTCCGCGAAGATTGCCGAAGGAGGGAGTCAGGCTGTGCCTTGGTCAAAGGCCTGGTGGAACAACTCTGTCTTGTGGAAAGATTTCAGGTCCCCCAGGGCCCTAGTCTCTTGTGACAGAGCGTTCCACCAGATCGGGGCCACAGCCCAAAAAGCCCTGGCTCTAGTTGATAGTGGTGTAATTGACTTCTGACAAGCACACAGAGCGCAAACAAAACGGAGTGTATGGGGGGGAGGGGGGCTTGTTTAATTTCACTGCACACAGGTGGTATAGTGACAATAAATGTTTATTATTTATTTAGTTATTTATTTATTATTTTAATGTTTTATTTAAGAATATTTACAAACAAACAAACAAACAAACAATAAAGTACAAACACTTAACCCCCCAAAACCAAAGAGAGTAAAGGGAAAGGGTAAGAAAGAAAAAAAGATGATGTACCACACCCATTTGACTCCCCTCCACCAGCACTCGTCATCTTTGAGTCATTTAAGTTCTTATTTACATTGCATATCATTTATCACTGTAATTACTTTTTATAGTACTATTATGGTATAACATCAAGTCCCCTTACAAGCTTAGTCTAAACATATCAGCATGTTATCTTTAGAGCAGTGTTTGTTCATATATTATATATATTGTTCGAACCATAACCATTGTGCCCTTAATTTCTGGTGTGTTTGATATCTTATTACCGCAGTTAATTCTGCCAATTCTATAAACTCTTTTAGTTTAATTAACCAATCCTCTTTTGTAGGTATGTGATTTCCTTTCCAGTTCTTTGCAAGGTGTATTCTGGCTGCTGTGATTGCATATAAGAATAGTTTTCTCCTATCTTGTGGTACCTCTTTTCCAACTCTGCTCAGCAAGAATGTCTCAGGTTTTTTTCTCCTATAGATATACTGAGCATTTTTTTAACTCTTCATGGATGCAGCTCCAAATTTCTTTGACTTTTTTGCATCCCCACCATAAGTGCATCACAGTACTCTCAATTTCCTTGCACTTCCAGCAAAGATTGGATTTGGTCTTATAGATTTTGGCAATCTTTGACGGTGTCATGTGCCATCTATGAAACATCTTTATCATGTTCTCTTTTATAGAATAACAGGCAGTGAATCTTAAGTCAATTTTCAATAGTCTTTCCCACTGGTCTAGTTCTGGCCTCTGTCTTCTTTCCACTGCTCACTGCAGATGCACAACACTTGTATAGGAAGCCTTCCTTGCACCAGACCACTTGCCGCCTGCATCTGTTTAAAGGACAATTTTGAGTCATCTCTTCACATTGTAATAGTTGAAGATAAATTTTGCATACTAATCCAGCTTCACTCTGCTGCCTGTAATCATTATCTGCATGTCTCTGATGGATGTCTGTATTTGTTTCCGATGATTTACATGCCCTGACATCTCTTATAATGAGCTTGCCAGCACCAAACCCATCTATGGTATCCGAGGCTGTGCTAATCTATCATGGGCTGACCTTACAACAGTTGGGGTCATGGATTCAATCAGTGAAATGTTTCAGGGTGTAATTAATTACATTTCCCCCTCACTGCTCTAAAACTGCTTCCTTAAAACTTGATGAAAGCATATTTTCATTCCCTCCCAACATTTCTTCAGTATGTACAGTGCTATTTTTAAGATAATCAATCATGCTGTTTAGGGATTTTTATTCTTTTTTTGGTATTCATGAGTTTGCCTTGCTCAGAACTTCCAAATGTTTATCAGCTGTCATAATTTAATAGTTTAGTTAGCTTAACAACAATGGGTAGTTGGGAAAGTACTCATGGGCTGCGATTTAATAATGCTGTGGCAGGCAGAGATTTCCACCTGCTCCAACTTTCTGAGCTGCAGAATGACACAGGGCCATTTCTGTGAGGCCTAGAACAGCAGCTAACCCCAGAGACAGGCATGCAACACACAGCAACATCTAAGCGCTTTAAGCAGGCCACTGTAATGGCGCCATTAGGTCACGGAAGGTGTGGTATCTCTTCTTCCGTTGTGAATTATTTATACAGATGTACCACACGTGGCCAGACTGATATTTAAGAAGCAGGCAGTCAGGTGAAGGATGGCTTTGAATACAGGCTAAAGTTCAGTGTTGCCAAACATAATTGGGTCCTTTCAGGGAATCAATATGTGTTAGGCCTTTGGGCCTTCTGCAGAGGTGAGAGAGATGCTGTCCTGAGCAGTGCCTAATTTTGGGCGATTCAGGCCGCCAAGCCAATGCGGCACAAAATTGAGATCTATTTGGGGGTGTCAAATGTTGGTCTCACTCAGGGTGCCATATTATGAAAGTTTACCCAGGTCCACCCTGCCCTGAGCACATTTGAAGGGGCATTTTGGAACACTGCGTACAACCAGTCAAGGCAAGGCATCCAGGAACTCGGGCCAAAAACCTTCTGTTAAGTTGTGGGTGAACATATCTGGTATGCCACCTAGTATGAGCGAGGTCCAGTGACTCTCACTACTGTGGCTGGCACCCAAGGTTCCGGGCAAAGACCTGGTTTCCTGTAACAAATGACCGTGGCACGTTGGCACAGCCTGGGGGTTCGGCCACAGCAAAGTCCGGGTGCAGCTGGTCGAGCGGAGACCTGAGGCAGCGGCCCATAAGCAGTTCGGCAGGACTCCTCCCTGTGGCCACATGAGGGGTGATATGTTGCACGAACAAGTATTCGGCGACTCGCTCATGCCAGTCTCCCCGGTCCAGGCGCGCCAGTGCCTCTTTTGCCGAGCACACCATTTTCTCTGCTTACCCATTGCTGGATGGATGAAATGGTGCCGTTAGGGCATGGCGGATGCCCAGTCCCGAAAGGTATCGCTCAAAAGTGCCTGAGGTGAACTGCGGTCCGTTGTTGGAGACAAGGACATCAGGACACCTATGAGTTGCAAAAAGGCCTTGCAGCACCCGGATGACGGCCTCGGTTGTGGTGGAGGGCATCAGAGCCACCTCCAGCCATTTGGAATAGGTGTCCACCACTACCATAAAGGTCCGGCCGTGAAAGGGGCCAGCCAGATCGATGTGCACCCTCGACCAGGGTGTCTTGGGCATCTCCCAGGTGTGTCCCTTAGCTGCTGGTGGCGCAGGCCTAGATTCTTGGCACGCTTGACAGGCGGACACCCAGGCAGTGATGGCATCGTCCATGTTAGGCCACCAGACGTAACACCGAGCCAACGCCTTCATTTTGACGATTCCTGGGTGGCTAACGTGCAGAGCTTCAAGGATGCGTAGTTTTTTGGGAATCACGACGTGGTCTCCCCACAACAGACAGCCGCGATGAGCCGAGAGTTCGTGTTGTCTGGTTGCGAAGAGCTGGAACTCTGATGCAAAAAGCCCTTGTGGCCACCCCCTCCACACCCAGTTGAGCACACGGCTGATGGTGCAATCCTGGGCAGATGCGGAGGCCACAGTGGCAGTCAATACAGGCGATGCTGGAGGATCCTCAATCAGGAGGAGTGATGAAGCAGGAGCCGGGTCTTCCAGAAACGCTGGAAGAGGGCCACGGCTGAGGGCGTTGGCATGGCCCATCAATTTCCCCGGGCCATGGACGAGCCGGTAGTGGTAGGCAGCCAGAAAACAGTCCATCGCAGCATGCGTGGCGAGAGGACCGGTAGAGTTGGTCGATCACTGGCGAGGAGGCTCAGGAGCGGCTTGTGATCGGTGATGAGGTAAAAAGTCCTGCCGTAGAGGTATTAATGGAATCTCTTCACTCCAGCCACAAGTGCCAGTGCCTCCTTGTCGAGCTGGCTGTAATTCCGTTCCGTCGGAGATAGCGTCCTGGAAAAGTAGGCGAGCGGTGCTTCTCTTCCGTCTGGAAAACGGTGACTAAGGACAGCGCCGATGCCAAAAGGTGAGGCGTCGCAGGCAAGGACCAGCGGCCTGGCTTCGTTGTACTGTACCAGCACACTGTCCGATGAAAGGAGAGCCTTGACTGCGTTGAAGGCGGCCATCTCCCGATGACCCCAGGACCAAGGCGTCTTTGTGCTGAGGAGTCGGTGAAGAGGCTCAGCCACCATGGCTTTGTGGGGCAGGAACATGTTATAAAAGTTCAGCAGCCCCAGGAACGCCTGCAACTCCGTCTTGTTCTTTGGGATGGGGGCCTGCTGCATAGCGCGGATCTTGGATGTGGTTGGGTGAAGGCCGGAGGCGTCGATAAGATAGCCCAGGAACTCCACCTGTGGAACGGGATCTGGCACTTCTCCCTCTTTACCTTGAGCCCGGCCTCCTGGAACCTGGTCAGCATGGCGCAGAGGCACTCAAACAGCTGCTGGTGTGAGTCTGTGGACACCAAGACGTCATCAAAATATGGTACCATGCCCGGAAGCCCTTGCAGGAGATGCTCCATAAGGCTTTGGAAGACGCCAGGAGCCACACTCACCCCAAACTGCAAACGGCGGCAACGGAATGCCCCTCGGTGGGTGACGATTGTCAGCGGTGGCATCATCGACGGGCAGTTGTTGATAGGCTTGGACAAGGTCCAGCTTAGCGAAGACCTTAACCTCACCCAGGGAATGCAGCAGGTGTTGGACAACAGGAACCGGATAAGCATGCTGCTCAAGTGCCTTGTTGATCGTGCACTTGTAGTCAGCGCAGATTCTCACTGACCCGTCCGGCTTGACAGGTGTGACGATGGGGGTTTCCCACTTGGCGTGGTCAACCGGCTCCAAAACTTCTTGGGTGGTCAGCTTGTCCAGTTGTTCGTCCACCTTAGCCTTGAGAGCAAAGGGAACCCGGTGTGGCTTTAGCTTGATGGAGGCAACTTGTGGATCAAGGCTAATGGAGATGGGCGTACCAGTATATTGCCCCAAAGTGCCATCAAAACCTCAGCAAAGTCTTTGACCAGACCCTCAGTCTCTGCGTTAGAGATGCAATTGATGCCGGTGACTTCCAGGCCGAGGGCATCAAATCAGTCTAGCCCTAGGAGGCTTGGCCGCTGACCTTCGACCACCACCACTTGGAGCAGGCCCAAAAAATCCTTGAAGGCGATCTGGAACCGGCCAACGCCTACCACGGGAATGTCGTTTCCCTGGTAGTCTCTCAGGTGTACACGGTGAGAGTCAAGTTGCCTTTTAGACACTCTGGGTACCAGTCTTTTGATGGTGCTCCAAGACACGATGGACAGGGCAGACCTGGTGTCGATCTCCATGTCACATGGAGCTCCTTCAATGAGCACTGTGACGTTCAGCTTGCGTCGCGTAGGTGAGTCGGTTTGGCCAATCGTGGTTCCAGATGGGCAGTAGCAGTTGGTGAGAGCGAAACAGCTTTCCTTGGCGGACTGGAGTGAAGACTTGGACTTGCGAGTTGGTGAAGGGGGGATGTCAGATGGAGCCAATCGGCAGACCTTAGCGATGTGGCCCCTTCTGGAACACTTCCTACAGATGGTGTCTCTGAATCGACACTTGACACGGGAATGGTTGCCTCCGCAGCCGGCACATTCCGGTTGGCCCTTGGGCTTCTGTTGGAACTTCCTGCGCTCCCCCTTTGTCTGGTGCACGTCATCGTCTTCATTGGAGGATGCCTCATCACTGCTGGCCTCTTCGTGATGCATTGGAACTGGCTTCCTAGCAAGACGCAGGCTGCTGGCCTTGCGGATCTCCTGGGCGGAGCGTTCGGCAGCTTCTGAGGCCACGGCCTCCTCAATGGCTTTCTGCAGCGTGAGGTCTGGCCTGGCGAGGAGACGCCGTTGCAGACGGATGTCCTGGACCCCACAGACGATTTGATCCATCAGGGCATCGTCTAAGTCTCGGAACTCGCAGTGCATTGCAGCCTGTCGGAGGGCAGCAGTGTAGTTGTTAATTGACTCCCCCTCTGCCTGGTTCCGGTGGTAGAACGCACATCTTTGGTGCGTAGTGGTTGCGGAGCTTCTCTTGGATCGTGTCCCACGGTGTTGCCTGGACTGCTTCAGGCGCAACCAATGCTCGGGCCGTCTCAAACACCTCGGACCCACAGAGGCTGAGGAATATGCCCCGCTTCCGCTCCTGTGATACTTCTGTCAGCTCATTGGCTTGGAGGTAGCAGTCGAACCGAGCGAGGTAGGAGTTCCATGATTCAGAGGCTGGCGCAAACGGCGGTAGAGGCACAAGTGAAGCCATGATTCCAATGCCGGCGTGAAGGGCAATGGATGGAACACAGTGCTCTAGCCAGAACAGTCAGCTCTGAATTGGTTCTGTTCAGTGATTTCGCTCAGTGTTTCAGCTCAGTGTTTCAGCTCAGTTCAGAGGGTGGCTGCATCTGGCTGTGCTCTGATGTCCATCGATCCCATCCTCGTCGCCAGTGTTAAGTTGTGGATGAACATATCAGATGACACAGCGATTCTTCAAACAGCTCTTGTTTATTCAGAGGCCAGAACAGAACTGAACTGAAGGGTTCAGCCAGCCTGCTTATATAGAGCTCCAGTACACATAATTGTAACAACTTTCTAAAACTATCCAATCACTGAACGTCACTTTCAATCCCTTATTTGCATAACTATCTACAGTATCCCCCTGCTGGCCCAGGGTGAGAACTTCAGTACATAGCACCTTCCTTTCCTTTCTGCTTAGAAAAATGCAGAAAATTTTACCACTTGTGACATAAACCACATATAAGATGCATTTAAATCTAAAACTCTGGATGGGATAAGAACATAATATCGTAGACCAACAGGATATCCATGTGAACACCCTAATTATAAAGCAGCCCCTACTCAGAGATGGGGGGGGAGAGAGAAAGGAATAAACACAAAGCCAAGACACAGAACATGAATAAAAGGAAAAAAGAAAAAGGATATAGAAAGATAATAAGGAGGGTGGGGAGAGACAAATAACTATGTAGCTCCGAATCCTAAATAAGCCGCAGATGAACATGCTATTGCAATCATAAGCATGTAACTAAGACATTTCTTGAAATTTTGAATTCCAGTGATTTATAAATACAGCTAACCTTTTATTATGGTTATTGGGTGCACACCCTTCTTTCCACCTTTTATATTAAGTGATTAGAGCTTATGCTCAACCTAAAAAGAAGCAGAAAAAAACCCTGTCCTGCTGCAATTGCCTCACTCTGTCTAATGATAGGGCTGGATTTGACAAATTCTTGGGAAAATAAGTCAAGTAGTTATGATGGAGCATGAAGGTAGCAGACCTCTGACTACTGGTCTCTGGTGAACAGCAGTGGCATTGATGTCCACCCCCTTCTGATCTTGCAGAGCTGGGTGCATGTGTCTCTTTTCACAAGTAGGAAGATTTGCTGCACAATCCTGTGCTTGCCAAGTAAGATCCACTGTGCTCAAGGAAACTCACTCCCAGTGAATAAATGTGTAGAACAGCTGCGGGGAAACTGTGGTTCTCCAGGCTGCTGAACCACAACTCCCATAATCTCTGACCACTGGCCATGCTGGCTACTGGAAGCTAGATTCTGGCAACATCTGGGTGCCACAGCTGTTCAGACAAGAGAGTATTTATAAATACATTGGCCTCAAGATGCATCACAGAGGATCTTGTTGCTGTGATGCTAACAAGATTCCACCTGCTGTTTTGCAACACTGTCTGTGAGTCCCTCCATCGGCCATGAAGGCAAAGCAAGAAGAGGGGAGATCGGTTTTTGACGCAGTAAGCTAAATGCTCTCTGATGGAAAACCTATAGAGCTTAAGTGAATCAATTTCACTTCAGGTGAGAGATTATTGCTTCAGCAAAGCAGTCTGTGCCATTAAAGTCCTGATGACGGCCCTTAGCCACAAGGGAAAATCAGGGAACTGGCTTGCAGATGTTCTGAGAAGTTGTCTAAAAATGATCCCTACGCTGTAGTCAGCTAAGGTCTAAGAATGGAGGGGGCTGTGGAGCAGTTGCAGTTGTGGAGCAATGTTGCAGTTGAGCATTTGCTTTGGGTTCAATCCCAAGCATTTCCAGGCAGGACTCAGAACCCTCCTTTGAAATCCTGTTGGATGTGGGATTCCTGATATTCAGCATCACCTTTGAGGGTGGTGGTCTGGGGGCCTCGCGCTGTTGCTGAAAATGGTGTGGGTCTGCAGAAGGGGCCTTCAGAAAGCCTCTCCCTGCTCCCTTCTTTGGGTAGCAGAAGACCCACACCTTGCTTGTGAGCACCCCAAAGGGACCCCAGACCAATTAATGCTGGGTACACAGGATGCTGGCCTAGGAAAGGCCAGTTCAGTGGTAGAGCATCTGATTGGCTTGCAGAAGGTCCTAGGTCCAATACCCAATGGCCTCACCAGGGAGGACTGGGAGAGATGCCCTGCCTGAAATCCTTGGAAAGCTACTGCCAATCAGTCTAGAAAATATTTATTATTTACTAATTAATTAAATTTGTATACAGCTGCCTCTCGAGACAGCTGGATGCCCCCTAACTATACAACCTTCATCCAAAGATCACAGGGTAGTTGGCAACATAAAAATACAAAATGAGAGCACAGAATACATGATGTTCTGATCTGCGCTTGAACCTGGAGCCAATGCAATTCTGGGCTGCATCAATAGGAGTATAGCATCTAGATTAAGGATTATTCTTATTATCCTTCTAGTATAGCATCTAGATTAAGGATTATTATTATTAAGGACTAGATTAATAGTGCCACTGTATTCTGCTCTGGTCAGACCTCACCTGGAGTACTGTGTCCAGTTCTGGGCACCACAGTTCAAGAAGGACACTGACAAACTGGAACGTGTCCAGAGGAGGGCAACCAAAATGGTCAAAGGCCTGGAAACGATGCCTTATGAGGAACGGCTAAGGGAGCTGGGCATGTTTAGCCTGGAGAAGAGGAGGTTAAGGGGTGATATGATAGCTATGTTCAAATATATAAAAGCATGTCACATAGAGGAGGGAGAAAGGTTGTTTTCTGCTGCTCCAGAGAAGCGGACACGGAGCAATGGATCCAAACTACAAGAAAGAAGATTCCACCTAAACATTAGGAAGAACTTCCTGACAGTAAGAGCTGTTTGACAGTGGAATTTGCTGCCAAGGAGTGTGGTGGAGTCTCTTTCTTTGGAGGTCTTTAAGCAGAGGCTTGACAACCATATGTCAGGAGTGCTCTGATGGTGTTTCCTCTTTGGCAGGGGGTTGGACTCGATGGCCCTTGTGGTCTCTTCCAACTCTATGATTCTATGATTCTGGAGCAATATGTACAGTCACACTGAGCCTCACAGCAGCCGGCTCAAAGGTTGTGGAACCTCAGCCCTCCAGGTCCCAAATCCAATATGCTGAATGCTGAAGTTTAACTTTAAGAATGGCTGGTGCTGGTTTCCTCCTTTTTTTGAGAATATTAAAAGCCAAGAATGGGTCAACAAAGATTTAGGACTTATTGGCAACAACATAATTTTTCTATCGCTAAAGAATGGAAGAAATCTCTAAAACCACAAGAACGGCATTGCGGTTCTTGCTAGATCAGCAGGCTTTAATGAAATATGAAAAGGTGGAGGAGATGGGTAGGAAGGCAGCTTTCAAAGTTTTGAACAATGAGCATCCAAGTAGAGTTTGAAATAAGCAAGGAAATGTAACCACTGAACCACAAACAGCGGTGTAATATTATTTAACATTACAATATTGTTATGAGTTTGGGGATGCTAGACCTCTCTAAATTCCTAGATCCAGTAAGTGTTAGAATTTAATCTAGGCTTGGGGTGAGGAGAAAGGCACCCTGTCCTCACAACTCAGATTTTCAAAATGTTCTGGGAAAACATGGAGAAGAAGAAAAGAGATGCTATGTAGACTTGATAGTTTTATTTTGTAGTTACAAAAATAATTCTAGGTTGGGGTGTGGGTGTGTGGGTGTGTGTAGCAATTGCTTTGTTAATTGCATTGCAGCTCATTTTGCCCAAAATATAGTTTTCAAATTAAGCCTTCAAGTCTGTGTAGCCTAATAAGCTTGCAGATATTCCTAAGCAACTAAACTGTCCTTTCTCTATGTCTAGGTTTCACAGAACACTGTGGCTTGTGGTGGGTGCACATCTCTTACTGTTTTGGGCAGGTGGGGGTCAGGGGGGAATAGAAGATGCCCTGGAAAGGAGGGGCCAAAATATGTTTCTGGCACTTATTTCAGTCTTGCAGTGAAAAAACAACAGCAGAGGGCACTGTTGCTGTAATGGAATTGTGTTATCGATGCCCTCGAAGGTGGTGGGTGGTCTGTACGGCAAAGTACAGTACAAGGAGAGACTTGGTCTGTGTGGGCAACCTTGCGTAGAGGACCTGTACCACTATTGATTGCAATGCCCGCTATATATAGAACCAAGAGACCGATTTATAAAACCCCTGCTTATGAATGGAACACACTCAAACAGGGCGGAAAGGGTGAAATGGCTGCTGAGTGATACTGATGACTTTGTAACTTATAAAGTAGCATTATATGCATTGGCAGCTAAGAAGATCAGGAGAAAAGAACTAGATAAAATAGTGGTCAATTGCAAAGGTGATTTGGACATTTAAGCTGGCACATTCTACCTGAGAACCCCCTGCTATTCTATCGTTTGCAACAAATAATTTCTAGGAGACACGACTGTGGTTTATTGTATTTGCAGTGCCTGATGTTTTATGTTTGATATGGTTATTGTTGCTTTTTTGTTGTTGTTCCCTTTGTGAATGATGCCATGACCTTTGGCTAGTGCAATAAAGTTTATGAAGAAGAATTGTGTTATATCACAAGATGAAGAACCTTTGAGTTTCTGCTGCTTGGAATATCAAAGAGCTTGACACATGTGGGCGTGTACAGTATGGGCAACTGGGAGCCTAGAGTCTGAAAATAACAGGCAAAACACTAAAAGTGAAGGTAGCTGTGCTGGTCCATAAGGGCAAAAGAAACAAACAAACAAAAAATCCATTTAAGAGCGGCACCTTTATTCAGCTAATGAAAATGTCACAAAATAGTGTGCAAGCTTCTGAGTTCAACCTAGCTGTGCCGGCCCCGGGGGGAAGATTACCGTTGGCGTAGTCAAAGTCTGGTCCTGGGTCACTAGCCTGGAAACAGTTCACAAGGAGCGGGGTGATGTCCGAAGCCCGGCGGGGACAGGAACACTGGAGGGTCAGGTCTGGGTCTGGGCAGGAACAGGTACTCAACAACGATGTTGCTCCCGCAACCTGGGACCGGGCTGACTGGCCTTTATCCTCTCTGAGGCCAGGTGCGGTCCCGGCCCCCAGGAGACCCGCCTCTCCTGGCCTTAAGGCGAGCACTCCTCCCGGGAGAAACCAGTTCCCTTCGCCTCTCTGCCCTGAGCCTCTGCAGTTCAAACTAACTAAGGCGTAGTATGCCATTCCATTTTATAGTATTTTATTGTTACTGTGGTGTTTTAGCGACTGTTTTTTTTTTTTTTGTTTTTTTCCCATGTGCACAAGCTGTTATTTATGTGTTGTTTTTACCTGTATGGGCCTATGGCTGTAATAAATATTGTTGTTGTTACTGGGCCCAGGGGGACACTCACCTGTAGGCACTGAGACCTCAACCACCTCTGGAGCCAGAGTGGACTCACCTGGTGCCTGCTCCTGAGGATCCGGCACAGGTGCAGGCACTTCAGAATCAAGGCCCTGCCCCAGTTCAGCCGGCCCTGGAGGCGGGGACTCCTGTGCAGGCTGGGATTCCTCCGGTTCAGCCTCTGAAACGGATTCCCAGGCCATCACACTAGCTCTTCATCAAGCTAAGTGGTAAAATGAGCAAGAGTTGAGGAGGCATGTGAAGTGAGAATAAAGCTGACATGGTGAAACCATGAAGGTGGAATATAGACACATATAAACAAAAATTGTGAAAATGCTTTTTTTTAAAAAAAAAGTTTTGAAAAATACATTGAATTTATCATAGCTCATCATTGCCATCTAGTGTCACATTTGTGTAATGCACTTTGCAATACACTTAAAATGTTTCATATAGCTGAGTCTGGAGTCTGTTCAAATGAAGCCTTGTTAGGTAATCTGCAAGTTTCACATTGTACCAACAGCAGAAGGGAAGAAGCAACAGTCCATGCATAACACTGAGCACCCTCAATATTTGGGCATCTAGCTGTTACCCATGTCTGTCTTCTTGGTAAGTGGGAAACAGGAATATAAAGAAACTAGTTAGTGTTTTTTTCAGTAGTGTAGTGGCAAATTCAGAAGTGCAGGGTCCATCCATGGTTGTCTCAGCCACAGGCCCTCACAGCCATGTCCCCTTCTAAGATTAAACAGTATCATTGTAAATATGGGATACATTGCAATGATCAGTGCAGATCTCCATGTGTTGTTTTTCAGCTTGATCTACTATTTCTCTGCACATACCCAGACAGCAGGTTCTGCTTTAGATGACATCATTGCATAAAGGTGTGTATAACTGCAAACTACTATACAGTCCTAAGGTAAAGGTAAAGGTACCCCTGCCCGTATGGGCCAGTCTTGACAGACTCTGGGGTTGTGCGCCCATCTCACTTAAGAGGCCAGGGGCCAGCGCTGTCCGAAGACACTTCTGGGTCACGTGGCCAGCGTGACAAAGCTGCATCTGGCGAGCCAGAGCTGCACACAGAAACGCCGTTTACCTTCCCGCTGGTAAGCGGTCCCTATTTATCTACTTGCACCCGGAGGTGCTTTCGAACTGCTAGGTTGGCAGGCGCTGGGACCGAGCAGCGGGAACGCACCCCGCCGCAGGGATTCGAACCACCGACCTTTCGATCGGCAAGTCCTAGGCGCTGAGGCTTTAACCCACAGCGCCACCTGTGTCCCACTATACAGTCCTACCTCAGGATAAATATGCTTCAGGTTGAGCGCTTTCGGGTTGCGCTCTGCGGCAACTCGGAAGTAACGGAGCGTGTTATTTCTGGGTTTCACCGCTCGCACATGCACAGATGGTCAAAATTACATCATGCGCATTCAGGGAAGTGGCGAAACACGACGCACTGTCGCATCTTGCGTTCCATTTGCAATGCGAACGGGGCTCTGGAATGGATCCCGTTCGCATCCTGAGATACCACTGTATACAAAATGCAGTGGGGGAAAAACAATTGCTGTGAGTTTCAAAGGCTTCATGCATACATAAACTCAGAGAATAATATGAAGCTCACTGAAACAAAGTAAAGGGTGCCTGCTCCCTCTCTGCAAGCACATTTTCCCCAAACCACCACCACCATTTGTTGAAGTGCTATGATGTCACGGAATTTCCCCAGACATCCTAGGTGCAAGATTCTTTAGCAAAAAAAACCCACACAACTTTGACTCCTTCACTTTTACATGTCATAACTCAGGAAGTGTTTGCAAAGTCCTGTTCAAAAATACATCATCACGAGATTCAACCTGTGTGTGTGTGTTTAAAAAGAGGATAAAGAAAACCTCTGACTTATACTGAGACAGCTATAGGTGAGGTCATCTTCAGAACAATGCCTAGCAACAAGAAAGATTCTTTGGTGAAAGTATTTCTAGTATGCACACCTCAGAACTCATCAGTACTGTGCCAGCTTATTTTCATCAGTGTTGATGGATTTGTATTTCATGTTCTGCCTTTACACCAGCCCTTTCATCCTCTGTGAGGTAGCTAGGCCAGGCCTGGGTGGTTGCTGAGCAAATCTTGATTGGGCCAAGAGACAGATGGTTACCCTTTCCTCTCAGTCAGCAATCTGAAGTGCTGATTATGGTGCAAAGGGTTAACTGCTGCAGGAGAGAAGGATGCCATTTCTATAAGGACAATTTAATTAATTAATTAATACAAGGACCATGTCTAGCACCTAGCAGGCTGATGTTGCTAAGCAAATAGTTAATGCCAGGAGCAGGAAGCGTCTCCCTGCAGAGTTCTAGCAGGGCAACAGGAAGACTGACAGGCAGCGCCAGTTTCCTGGTTTCATGAAAAAGGCAGGCAGGCAGAGGGTAGACTGGGGTGGTGGAACAACCTTAACTGAGAACTGATAGGTTGCTAAGGTTTGCCCAAAAGGCCTAGTGGGGGCTTCATCAGGCCCATGGCCAAAAAGTTCCACCTTTGTTTCAACTGATTAAAATAGAGGACTTTAAAGTGAGGCATGTGGCCACCCCATCCTGGTGCCTTCATCTTCCTTAGTCCCTTTGGTCCTGACTTGTTCCAATGCTCCTAACACAACTTAGGTTGCTGTCCATGGTCCTGCCCTGTTATTAAGGGACACTTTTTTAAAAAAAAATCACAATTTTGTTAAATCAATTGATCAGCTAAACTAGGGTTCAGCAACCTTGTGCCCTCCAGATTTTGCTGGACTACAACTCCTATCATCCCTGACCATTGAGCCATGCTGGCTGGGGCTGATGGGAATTTGCATCTAACATCTGGTGGGTCCTGGATTCCCCATCCCAGAACTGAACATTGCAGTCCTGTGGCCTGGTAGATGTAAAATGCATTTGGCTATTGCTTTTTTATGCAGGTCTGTAAATTTTGTTTTTTGTAAGGTGGGCAAACAGAGCAAATCGTTGATTATCTTTAATCACCTGGTGCCATATTTTAAAACCTTCCTGCATTCTCCCTCACCTGCTTTCTTCCTGGGTCAGGTAAGATTAGTTCCCTAATAGCTTTGACATTCAAGGCTCACAAAGCTTGCCCATAACAACACACAGAATAATCTAATTACATTTTGACAGAACAATTAGGAGGAATTAGATAGTACTACTACTTTTTTTTTTTTTTACTGCAGCGCCGTTTGCCCAACAGGGGAAAGTGAGGTCATTTTCAAACTAGGATGGTATGAAGAATGGTCATTAGAACTACCTGGAGAAAGTGGATCAAAATACCTAGGAGGCTTGGAGGACACAGGCATATCTGCTACCAGGCTCAGTGTTGTGCTGGCCTTGAAGAAGCCACCTCCTCAGCCCACAACTCAATCAACAGTCAAAATAAGCCTGTATAAGTCTTGACTTGCATAACTTGAGGTGCAACCTTGAGCGTTTCATCAGGGGTGGGAAACGTCAGGTCTGGCAACCAAACGGAGCCACTCAGAGGCTTCCAAGGGCACACACCGTTGCATTGTGTGCAGTAAAAACTCCCCTCCCTTCTCTGGGTGTGGTTCTTCCACAGCTCAGTCTTCTGCCCCATCTGCACTATCCATTTAAAGCTGTGCCATATCCCTTTCAGCAACCCTAGCTTTCCCCACAGAAGTGCAGTCTGTTAAGGGTGCTGGGAGTTGTTAGGAGATCCCTCTTTCCCTCCTAGAACTACAATTCTCAGGGTGGTTAAATAATGAATCATTCTTCCTAGGGAACTCTGACATTACAGTTCTATGTGAGGAACAGGAGTCTCCTAAAAGTGCCCTTAACAAACTACACATCCCAGGGTTCTTTGGGGGAAGCAACAACTGTTTAAAGTGGTCTGTTAATGCTTTAAATGCAGAGTGCTGAAGGGACCCTAGTCTTGCCAGTGTAGCAAATCTTAATTTCTATGCTGATCACCAATAAAAACTACTGGGTTTTTGTTCTTGTTCTTGTTATTAACTTTATTTTAATCATACTTGTTAGAAACAATCATATACCTGCACCCCCAACGAAAAACACTCCCTGCACACGCAATAATGCAGTCAAACATTAAGTTTGCAAATAGTTTAGAACTGATGACATCATTTAGGAGTCCTACTCTTCATCTTAACAGGTTGCCTCCAGAGGGAGTCAGGGGGAGCTGGTGCTGAGCGGGCAGCACCGCACTTTCCAGTGTACTTAATAAACATTTAATGGACAGTTTCAAAATCGCCTTTGGTCTTTGTATTCCTGAATGCTCTAAGATCTTCATTAGTTTCTCCCTAACAGTTATATTCCATGTTCTATCTCACCATGACTCTAGAGTGAGGTTGGTTGCTGTTTTCCAATATTGTTTTATGCTATTTCCAGCTGCAGACATGAAAAAGATTAATAGGTCAGTACTAAATACTAAATGCTGTTGTTGAAGCTTTGCTGCTGCTGCTTCCTGGTGTGAGGGTGGTCCTTTGTGGCAAGGTTTCCTCACACTGTGAGGACCTGTTTCAAACCCACAGGGTGTTACACCCCTCAACAGCTTCTCTCTGGGTCCTCCTTGGGTGCTTTCCCTTACAGGAATATGCCATTGAGCTGCGGCAACACCTCTGACTTGTCTGGAGAGAGATGCACCTATGTAGGAGCTTCAGACTTTTGAATGGCTGCAGTGTAGCCTGGCTGTACAAAAATTGGAGTCGTATCTGTTTCCCCACCCACTTCTGCCTCCGGCCAATTGTGATGGCACAAATGCAGGCCACTCAGTCCTCCTGGAGAATGTCAAATCCAGATGCTGCTTGCCTCTCCTTAGGAAGGGCTATTTGGATCCAGCCTTGCAACAAACCTTTGCTGCCCACAAACACCTAGACACAGTCATGAAGGAGACGGTTTCTGAGGGCTACTAGCCATGATGGCTATGCCTTGCCTCAGGTGCTTCTGAATCCCAGCTGCTGGAAACCACAGGAGGGGAGAGGGCTCTTGCACTCGGATCCTGCTTGCTGGTTTCCCACAGGCCGCTGTGTATACAGGATGCTGGACTAGATGGGCCATTGGCCCGATCCAGCACAGGCTCTTCTTGTGGTCTTATCCCTGTGACAGAGGGGGAGTTACTGCATCTATTAGTTGCTATTTAAATTGCTCTCCCCCATTGTACTTAGCATTGTACTTAGCTGGCTCGCCAGAGCAGCTTCGTCACGCTGGCCACGTGACCCAGAAGTGTCTCCGGACAGCGCTGGCTCCCGGCCTCTTAATTGAGATGGACGCACAACCCTAGAGTCGGACACAACTGGCCCTGACGGGCAGGGGTACCTTTACCTTTACCTTTATTGTACTTAGTAAATGTCAGGTTGGATATTTGTGTGGTAAATTACTCTGCTCTTTTACCATAAAGGCTAGTTTAAGCTCATTAGGAAAATTAATTGCTAGTTTAACTGTTACATGGAAATGCTTCGATTCTGCACTGGGGGACAGCTGCCCAGTTATAACTCTCCTCCTGGATGCAAGAGCAGCTCTCACTGCCAGGTTGATCATTATCACTGCACCGACCAGGAGCCTTTCCTTTCTGTAACAGAAGGTGTAGGGAAATTGACCCCTGGCTGGATTGGGCCCACAACTCTTGGACTGCTGCAGTGGTAATGACTGCCTGAAGCAGTTCAAAATGTCCCCCATAGCAACAGAAAAGGGGCACTATGAACAAGAGATTATCATCTGCCATTGTCAGGATCTGAGCCCAGTCCTTTCAGGGTTCCCAGTCTCTCAGCCCTGTACCCAAGTACTGCATACTTGCACCCCAAATGGTAGTTAGACAGTGGCATAAGGGAAAAGAATAACTGCTGGAGCCGGCATCAAGTGCTAGGGATAGAAGCATCTCAATTTTCCCAGTTTCTCATCTTTCCAGCAATTTGTGATTCTTTAAAATAAAAAAATCATGAAGGTTTGTCAGCATTTTTGTGTGGCTTTCTTATAATAAGCTCATTTTTGGGACTTCTAGGGTTTTTGCGGAGAGGAATGGCAGCACCCGGCGCTTCATCCTGCTAAAGACGAGCGTTTTGGGGGTGATGAGCAATGAGGGGAGGTTGCCAGGACTAGGCACCCCCCTTTAAAAAACCCTGCAGAAGAGCAGGGCTTTGAAGGCGCCCAGTGGAATCCATTCTGTCCTCCCGCTGCCAAGGGGGAGGCAGTTGAGGGGGATTGAAGGCTCCAGCGCATGCTCACCAACTGAAGTCACAGGTCGCCACTGTTCTTTTGTCAGGGTTTCCTCATTCTTCCATCCTTGTGCTAACAAGACTCTTGCTGCTATTGTAGCATACATACATAAACAAATTATTTATTTTCCTTAGCAGGTCTTGTCCTACAATCCCTAACAAAAATGCTTCTGGTTTTTTAACAAATGTCATTTTAAACATTTTCTTCAATTCATTATATATCATTTCCCCAAAATTTTTAATTTCTCTACATTCCCACCACATATGATAAAAAGTCCCTTCCTTTTCTTTACATTTCCAACATATGTTTGACCCAGTTTTATACATTTTTCTATCTGTACTGGTGTTATATACCATCTATACATCATTTTCATATAATTTTCTTTCAAAAGAGCACAGTCTTGGCAAAACATTCATTTTTACCGCTGCTATTTTTCCTAGTAGGGAGAGGTTCATTCTACTCCATATTTCTAAATTTCTTTTTATCTCAAGCCACACTTTTTCATAGTTAATCTTTGTAAATATTTATAATTTTGCAGTTAACCATATCCCTATTTTACTTTTTTATGGACTTCTATCTCAATACTTTGCTCCAACTCTTTTTTCTATTCTTCCTTCAGATTTTTAACTAATAACTTAGTTTTACTTTTATTTAGTTTAAACTCTGCCACTTCCCCAAATTTTTGAATTTTTTCTATAACTCTGGGGAAAGATTTTTTTGGATCTTCCACTGTAATCACTAAATCATCAGCATATGCTTTCAATTTAAACTCACTTTTCCCAGTTTTTATCCCAGTGATCTCTTTAACTGCTCTTATATTTCTGGCAAGTACTTCCAGGACCAAGAGAAACAGAAGCGGTGATAGTGAACATCCGTGTCTAGTTCTTTTTTGTATCTTACAGTCCTCTGTTATCACCTGATTTATAATTAATTTATCTATTTGTTTTTAATATATTGCTTGTATTCCCTTTGAAAATTTAAATCCACAATTAATTTCTTCAAGTAATGTTGTCATAAAATTCCAAGAAACGTTGTCAAAAGCTTTTCGGCATCTATAAACATCATTAATGCTTTCTTTTCATTTTTGACCCAGGTATTCTATTACATTCAAAATGTTTCTTATATTCTCCTTCATTTGTCTACCTGGAAGAAATCCTGCCTGATCTTGTGTATATATTCATTTAATATTTTTTTTCATTCTGTTAGCTAAAATATTTGCAAATAATTTATAATCATTGTTTAACAATGAGATAGGTCTATAATTTTTAATTTGCAGCAAATCTGAATCTTGTTTTGGAATTACTGTGATGTAGGCCTCTTTCCGGACGCAGGTGGCGCTGTGGGTTAAAGCCTCAGCGCCTAGGACTTGCCAATCGAAAGGTTGGCGGTTCGAATCCCTGCTGCGGGGTGCGCTCCCGCTGCTCGGTCCCAGCGCCTGCCAACCTAGCAGTTCGAAAGCACCCCCGGGTGCAAGTAGATAAATAGGGACCGCTTACCAGCGGGAAGGTAAACGGCGTTTCCGTGTGCGGCTCTGGCTCGCCAGAGCAGCTTTGTCACGCTGGCCACGTGACCCGGAAGTGTCTCCGGACAGCGCTGGCCCCTGGCCTCTTGAGTGAGATGGGCGCACAACCCCAGAGTCTGTCAAGACTGGCCCGTACGGGCAGGGGTACCTTTACCTTTACCTAGGCCTCTTTCCATGTTTCTGGAATTTCACCTGTATTAAAAATCTTATTCATGACATCTTTCAATGGGTTTACCAATTGTTCACTTAATTTTTTATAATTCTTTGCCGTTAATTCATCTGAACCCAGAGACTTGCCAATTTTTGTCCACTTTATTGCCTCTAACACTTCTTGAACTGTTATTTGAGTGTTTAGGATTGCTGTTTGTTCCTCTTTTATTTTTGGCAGATTACTACTTTTAATATATTCCTCTAGTTTTAAATTTTTTTCCTTCCCTTTCCTATACAATTCTGAGAAATATTTTACAAATGCTGCTCTTATTTTCTTCATTTTATCTGTAATCTTTCCATTTATGTTAATTTTATTTATGGAGTTTCTTTGTTCACTTTTCTTCAACTGCCATGCTACCAGTTTTCCTGATTTACTGACATGCTCAAAATATTTTTGTTTCAATTCTTTTTATTTTCCAACTAATTTCCTCATTGACTATCATAGAATATTGAGTTTGTAATATTCTATTCGCCTGTTTAACTTACTCTTTATTTGCTTTCTTTAATAATTGTTTCTCCTTATCCGCAATTTCATTTAAAATCTCTTTTTTCCTTTTTTCTTTCAATTTCTTTTTAAATGAGTTTTGTTGTATACTGTAGTGAAGTTAGGAAATTTCAATAGACAAAACTTTGGTCAAGTGAGAAGCAAAGCATTGTGGGGAGACCAAAAGGCCAAAGGATTTATGGAGAATGCGTTCTTGTTGCTTTAAGTGGAGACTTGCTGGCTATGGGAGTAAGAATCCTTATCGCAGGCATCTGCAAGAAGAAACTCTCCAAGCTGATTAGTGGTATTCTAGCACCTGGGACGCAGGTGCTAGAATACCACTAATGTGGGACGCAGGTGGCGCTGTGGGTTAAAGCCTCAGTGCCTAGGACTTGCCGATCGAAAGGTCGGCGGTTCGAATCCCTGCGGCGGGGTGCGCTCCCGCTGCTCGGTCCCAGCGCCTGCCAACCTAGCAGTTCGAAAGCACCTCCGGGTGCAAATAGATAAATAGGGACCGCTTACCAGCAGGAAGGTAAACGGCGTTTCCGTGTGCGGCTCTGGCTCGCCAGATGCAGCTTTGTCACGCTGGCCACGTGACCCGGAAGTGTCTCCGGACAGCGCTGGCCCCTGGCCTCTTAAGTGAGATGGGCGCACAACCCCAGAGTCTGTCAAGACTGGCCCATACGGGCAGGGGTACCTTTACCTTTACCTTTAGCACCTGGTACTTAACAAAGCTGGCTGGGTGTGAATGAGTTATCAGCCGTAATCACTCTGGGAATGGGTATCTGGTGAGGCTCTGAAAAATAAGGAGGAACTCTTTGATCCAAGGTCCTGAGAATTAACAAGCTCAGCTGTCACAAGTTAAGTTATTAGTCAACTAGCTGACCATTGGTGCTAGTTAAACATAATCAAGAATTTTGATTGGATCTGAGTTCTGTTTCCATGTGAGTTTTAGAAATAAAGATCCTAAGAAAGGGCACACTCTGCAATCCGCCCTTCTGTCAGCTTGCCACCTTGCTGATAATCGTCCTGTATGCGTGTCTCTGTAATGAAGATCTCTTCTGTCTTTGAGATGCGGATTCCATTGAGAACTTTGAAACCAATCTAACTTTGCCTTTGTTTTCAATTGTAAGTATGTTAGCTAGCTATGCTCTACCATGTTATTGTTTTTTCTGTTTGAAACGTATAAGAGATGTGCCTGCTTTTTAAGTATGCTTAATCTTGTTTTTTAAATAAATTTTAAAAAGAGACTTTCTTGTTGTCTTGTGTGCCATTCCGGGGAAAAGCCTGAATCTAGAGCCTGATCAATCAGCCATACTGCATCTGTTGAATTTCTGACTGCATTTTGTGGAAGCAACTTGCAGGGTGGGGCAACCGGTAACTAGGAAGGATAACCTTCTCCCTTGGGTTACGCCTTCTGGTGCCCTGGTACAAGAGGGTGGTGGCATCAACTGCCCTTTTTGATGCGTTTTGTCTTGTAAAAAGTATATGCCTCCGGCTGCCGTTCCTGTAAACCTGATCCAGCTGGATGGTAGGACAGAAGAGGGAGGGGCGAGTGGCCGGAGCATTACTACATATACAGTCCCCTCATTACTGCCTTACTTGCGTCCCAGATTGTCTGCAATTTTGTCTGTCCTTGAATGTTCATTTCAAAATAATTACTCAAGGTCTTTTGAACCTTTTCTATAAATTTTTGATCATCCAATAAATCTTCATTCAATCACCATCTAAATGAAATTTGACTTTCTTTTTGTATTTCCATTATTAAGGAATTATGATCTGAAAATGTCCTGGGATTATTTTTTAACTCGAGATTCCAACTCTTTGGAAATCCATAAGGAGTCTATTCTTGAACTGCTATCATGAACATGGCTATATTGTTAGAAGTATACATGTAAAAATCAATAAAAAATATTTTTAAAAAATTAAGCTCATTTTTGTACGTGATTTTGTCTAAAATGCACATTTTTCACAAAGCAATTTCCCCTAATATAATGCATCTTTGTATGCTATTTTCACTAACATTTGCATTGTTTATTTATTCATACCCTGCCTTTTCCCCCTGATACAAAAAGCTTACAGAAAAGAAGCAAGAACTGCTAAAAACATAGGAAAAAACATTTTTTTAAAAAATTAAGCATTGATAGAATTAAAACTACATACATATATAAAATCTGTTTCAAACATGAACAGTTATAATAAAAACAGTACGGCACCAGCCCTTTCATTAAAAGCAGTCAGTTCCCAAAAGTCTGTTGGAACAAGAAAGTCCTCACAGAAGGAGGGAGCCCATCTGGTTTCTCCAGGGATGGAGTTCCAAACCCTGGGAGTAGCCACCAAGAAGGTCCTCTCCTGCGTGCCCACCAAGCGTGCTCGTGAGGGCAGTGGGACTGAGAGAAAGATCTCCAAACATGGACAGATTGACATGAAGGAATACAGAGTTTCAGATCTCTTGGACCTAAGCATTGTAGGGCTTTATAGGTCATAACCAGCACCTTGAATTGTGCCTGGAAACAGACCAATAGTCAGGCAGCTGTTCTATCAAGGGACCCATCTGCTCTCTATCACCAGCCATGGTCAGCATTCTGGTTGCAGCTCTTTGAGCCAGTTGAAGTTTCTGAGCATTTTTCAAAGGCAGTCCCACATAGAGCGTGTTGCATTAATGTAACTGAGACATGTGCCACTATGGCTAAATTAGACATCTCAAGGAATGGGTCAGCTGGCGCGCAATCTTTAACTGTGCAGATGTGCTCCTGGTTGCTGCAGAGACCTGGCCGAGGGCTGAGTCCAGGAGCATACCCAAATTGTGAACCTGTGTTTCCAAGGGGAGTGCTACCCTATCTAGCACAGGCTGAATCCCTACTCCTTGTTCTGCCTTCCAACTTACCAAGAGCATCTCTGTCTTGTCTGGATTAAGTTTCAATTGGTTCACCCTCATCCAGTCCTGTACTGATGACAGACACCCCAGTTTAGAACTGAGATAGCTTCCTTGCATTTGGATAGAAAGGAGAATTAGATCTGGGTGTCACCAGCATACCGAACCCCAAACTCTGGGTAACCTTTCCCAGTGGTTTCATGTACCCGTATTTTTCGCTCTATAAGACGCACCAGACCACAAGACGCACCTAGTTTTTGGAGGAGGAAAACAAGGGGGGGAAATATTCTGAATCTCAGAAGCCAGAACAGCAAGAGGGATCACTGTGCAGTGAAAGCAGCAGTCCCTCTTGCTATTCTAGCTTCTGGGATAGCAGCGCAGCCTGCATTCGCTCCATAAGACGCACACACATTTCCCCTTACTTTTTAGGAGGGAAAAAGTGAGTCTTATAGAGCAAAAAATATGGTAAATGTTAAATAGCATGGGGAACACAACAGAACTTGAAGGATCCTGCAGACCAAAGGCATTGAACAAGAGTCCCCCAGCACCACCTTCTGGGTTTGCCCCTTCATGAAGAAACAGAGCCACTGTAAATAAAAAGTGCCTCCAAGTCCCATCCCAGCAAGGCAGCTTGAAGGATACCATGGTTGATGGTATCAAAATCCATTGAGTGGTCCATCAGAAACAACATGAACACACTCCTATTGTCCAGTTCCTGGTGCAAGTTATCTACCCAAGGTGACCAAAGCTGTCTCCGTCCCATAATCAGTCCTGAAAACAGGTTGAAATGGATCTAGATAATCAGCCTCCTCCATTTATAGGCACACTTTACCCTAAGATATACATTTTAGTTGACTGTAGAGCTGCTTTGCAAAATTTGGAGAATTGCAGATTTCAAAGGCTGGCTGTGTTTCAGTTTGTGTATTGTTTCAGAAAGTGCCTACCAGCTGGGCAGCCATGTTATTTAATATTTATACCAGGTTTAGTGGAAACTCTTTCACCTAGAATGAGGCCAGACTGAAAAGGATTCCCAAAGAAATGAATATGCTGCTAATACCTCTCCAGCCTCCTTCCGAAGAAGTTGCAATCTCCCTTTTCCCCTGCCCTTTTCAATCTCCTGGGTTATTGATCATGCAAATTAATTAAGCAGGCTCTAATATTGATCAGTGTGGCACCTGCTGCTTTGCAACCTGAAGTGCTTTTACTTAAAACTACTCTTCCTCGTCGATATCTCAGCCAGTTCTTTATCCTCCCATGCCAGGGCTTTGTCCAGACATTTAATGACCTTAGAGGGCAGGTTCAGCCAACTGCTTTTGTGCAACAAAGCCTCCGCTGAGACTTTGTAGGCAATCATTTTTCGCATTGTTTTCCTGGCTGGCCTGAAACAAAGGCACTGTGATAGCAGGACACACACAGCAGAGAGTAGGAGGTGCAGGAAAGGAGAAAGTCATTCTGGACACAGCCCTGGTGATCTCACAGACCTGCAGTTTTCCACTGGCATTAGCAAGCCTTCCTGGGCATGAGTGTGTTGTGCATTTTCTCTAGGGACAAATCATGGAGGATGACTGTCTGTAGCAGGCGGGGTGAATGGGGTCAGTGCATTGAAGCTGGAGCCTGACAGGGCAGAGGTGCTGTGGGTTGGCAGTTCTCAGGTCCAGGAATGAAAAAGACAGCCTGTTCTGGATGGGGTAGCAGTTCCGCCTGAAAGAGCCGGTGCATAGCTTGGCTGTGCTCCTTGCTTCCAGACTGTCGCTGAAGGCCCAGGTGTCCTCTGTGGCCGGGGCACCCAGGCCCAACTCCTGCTGGTTTACCAGCTGTGTCTGTTCCTGGCCCAGGATAGCCTGACCTCAGCAAATCCTGATGTGGTGACTTCCTGTATAAATCACAGCAAAGCATTCTGCATGGGGCTTTCCTTGAAGACAATCTGTTGGGAGCGGCTGTAATGAGGGGTCATGCCACTCCAATTCTGAAACTGCTGCACTGGCTGTCTCCCAGTTCAGTCTTCTGCTACTAGAATGTAAAGCCTTGAATGCCTTGAGATCTGAGGACCTGGGGGAGCATCTCCTCCATCACCATCAGGGTGGTAATGGTGCATCACCTATAGAACTCCATGCCAAGTGTCATTTAGTCTGTGCCTGTTGTGGAGACAGTTCAGAGGAAGCTTAGGGGCTTTTTGTTTGGCCAGGATTTTCGGCTTTGAGGAAAGTATTATTTACAAGATGCTGTTCTAAAGTTAGTTTTACTATGATATTGTAATATACATATATTGATATTGTAATTTTAATTTGAATGGCTGTCTTATTTATCCTTCTTGATCCTGAGTTCAAAACAAATCTATAAATAAATAACTTTGTTAACTCTCTATGTCATTTTTTCATCTGTTCATTCATTTAATCTCCCTTCTGCATTAATCTACCAACATGTTTTAAAGAAAGAAACTCTTACAAAAATCCACACATGTTATTTCTCTTAAAATATTTAATTACAATTTTATTTAAGAAAGATTTAATTATAAACATTTTATCTCAAAAATACACGTTTCTGAATGTATTTTATCTGAAAACAAAATGTGTTCTGATACTATGTGTGTGCATTTGTGCAACATTTGCATAGCAACATTCTGAGTATGAACACTGATGGACAGCTTGCTTTCTTATCTGTGTATGGGTTGGGGTGGCGTGGATCAGGCCGCTCCATATCAGAGTTTGCAGAGATCAAATTCCTGAAGCATCCCCATTTCTCTCTTTGTTGTCAAAGCAACAGTTTTCCCCTCTAAACCTCCTACAGTTCTAGAGTACCCTTGCTCAAATCATCATGGTTTTCAAAAGCTATTACTGCAATTTTATTCTGCTTTGCTTTCTCAAGCATCCCAAGAGATTGTTGGGCTTCTCCCACCCAATATCCATAGCTGAAAAGAAACCAAATGTACTCTTTCTCCCCGTCTATCATGATCTTGTGCCTTAGGACTGATACCACAAAATCTATTAAGTTCTCATCATTTCAATTTAAAATGGAGACCTCTGGCATAACCCATTCTGCCTCACCTTCACAGGAGAATGGAGTATCCTTGCCAATTATTGCCTTGATAGTTTTATAAACTCGTTTCATTCAAGTATATTTTAGCAGCAGGGATAACTCATATGAGAAAAGGTTCACCTTCCTTTGAGCAATATCACTCTGAGACACTGTGGATTCAGCAGACACACCAAAGCTCTAACAGGACTTGTTTAAAATTAGGTGTGTTACCTGATGAGTGACTGCTTTCATTTCCACATTCTCTGCTGCATTTGCAACAGGCAGAGACAGGGAAATCTACATTTTAAAGTCATTGCACACTCTAACATGTACAATTTGTCTGCGTATCCCTCCAGACCAAAGAATAAATGGGGGACAACTTTATTATCTCCCCAATGAGATGTAAAGCCAAGGTCTTGACCACCCGTGATCATTAAAAATATCCCATGGCACTTGGCATGAAATGAAGCCATTAGGCCTAATGTCTTGGCTAAGTTCCAGTTTAGGTAACTATAATTACATCCTGTATTTCTCAGTCTGCTTTCCACCTGAAAATAGAGGTGGTCCACTTTCCCCCTTCCACTTCCACTATATATTTCAGACTGTATATCCATGCAGTCTGAAAGCCACATCAGCTTTTAATTAATCCAGCTTAGTCTCACTGGTGATAAATAAAGTGATGTCCAGGTCTTAAACACTTGCTACAGTGTATCTGGGGCATTGCAGTCAATGCCGATAGATGTACCATCATTATATTTCTGTTGCTGCATTGTCACAGCCGTTGATGTGATATCATGAATTGGATTACCGTATTTTTCCGTGTATTGGACGAGGGCTTTTTATTCAAAAATCACGTCAAAAAACTAGGGTCGTCCAACACAGAGATAGTGGCATGGGGGGGGGGAGAAGTGGGGTGCCACCAGCCATCTGGTTGGTGGGAGCACGGCTCCCCCCTGATGCCGCAGCAAGCGGGGAGTTGATCTGGGGGTTGCTGTGCGGGGGGGGGGCACTCCCTGGGTCATTTTCCACACATGGGTTGCAGTCCCGCCCAGATAGCTGGCAGGAGCGCAAATTGTCTCAGATCTGCAGCTTCCTAAACCTTGCTCCCTCAGAATCATTCCAAACTAAGTTCTATCACTGCCTGCTAGGGATCCCTTCTTGTGTGTCTAACATAGCTGTCCACCTGGAGGTCGGGCAAATCCCTGCTAGCGCTCAGATATGGATTCTGAAGATCCATTATTGGTCAAAACTTATCTTTTCCCCTTAAACCTACTGGATTCCTACCAATCCAAATGGAAAGCTACACTGCGTGATAAGCTAAGAGGCTTGGGGTTTTCCCCACAGGCCCTGATAGTTGTAGGTTATGAGAAAGCTAGAGCAATAATCTGCCAACGAATTTGGGATGTGGAACTGCAAAGCCACATGAGTGAGATGAATAAACACCCAGCAATAAAAGATAATAGGAGAGGATTTACCCCAGCGAATAATTTGTCAAAACTACAAATAACCAAATACAGACAGTCGTTTACCCTCGCCAGGTTCAACATGCTGCCATCTGCCTTATTGCAGGGCAGATTCGTGGGTAATCCATAATACACAGAAGGAGTCTGCCCCTGCGGCTTGATGGAGGCAGAAACTATCTCTCATGTCTTGTTACGCTCGGCATTTATCACCCCTGCTATACAAAAATCTCCAAATGGGTCCGAACTTCAATGTCTAAAACTCCTGGTAGAGGACAAGGATCCAGAGATCACACTCAGAGTGGCCAAATTCCATGCGACTGCCATAAAACTTAGGGAACAAGCTGTGCTACCAAAATTATTAAGCTCTTAAATGACAATTTTAGGTTATATTTTAATGATAAAGATTTAATATATTTTTTTTAACTGCTGCTAGATCTGAATTGTCTCCATTATACCCAACTGCAATTCGATCATTGGTCTTTAACTGGTGGGTAAGGACCCAATACCAGGTCACAGCCTAATCTGAAGTTGAGTTGCAACAACAGCACTGCCACCATACAAATAAGTTGCTGAAAAATTAAGAAATTGGTCTCTAGGTGCATGTTTCTGTTAAAGGTGGGTCCAAGAATACTTGGCTAGTCTAGATGTATTCAAGTCTCCAGGGCCAGATGAACTGCATCCAAGAGTATTAAAAGAACTGGCAGATGTGATCTCAGAACCACTGGCAGTCATCTTTGAGAATTCCTGGAGAACAGGCGAAGTCCGGGCAGACTGGAGGAGGGCAAATGTTGTCCCTATTTTCAAAAAGGGGAAAAGAGAGGACCCAAATAATTACCGCCCAGTCAGTCTGACATCAATACCAGGGAAGATTCTGGAGCAGATCATTAAGCAAACAGTCTGTGAGCATCTAGAAAGGAATGCTGTGATCACCAATAGTCAGCATGGATTTCTGAAAAATAAGTCATGTCAGACGAACCTGATCTCGTTTTTTGACAGAATTACAACCCTGGTAGATGAAGGGAACGCAGTGGATGTAGCCTACCTTGATTTCAGCAAGGCATTTGACAAGGTGCCCCATGATATTCTTGTAAAGAAGCTGGTAAAATGCGGTCTTGACTATGCTACCACTCAGTGGATTTGTAACTGGCTGACTGACCGAACCCAAAGGGTGCTCATCAATGGTTCCTCTTCATCCTGGAGAAGAGTGACTAGTGGGGTGCCACAGGGTTCTGTCTTGGGCCCGGTCTTATTCAACATCTTTATCAACGACTTGGATGATGGACTCAAGGGCATCCTGATCAAATTTGCAGAGGGAGGGGTGGCTAACACCCCAGAGGACAGGATCACACTTCAAAACGACCTTGACAGATTAGAGAACTGGGCCAAAACAAACAAGATGAATTTTAACAGGGAGAAATGTAAAGTATTGCACTTGGGGGGGGGGAATGAGAGGCACAAATGCAAGATGGGTGACACCTGGCTTGAGAGCAGTACATGTGAAAGGGCTGCATCAATAGGAGTATAGCATCTAGATCAAGGGAAATAATAGTGCCACTGTATTCTGCTCTGGTCAGATCTCACCTGGAGTACTGTGTCCAGTTCTGGGCACCACAGTTCAAGAAGGACACTGACATATGATTCTATGATTCTATGATTCTATGGGTGTAGAAAGGTTGAAGACTACATATGGAGATAATAGTGAGCTCGGTGGGCTGTCATGATGGAAGGCAGCTTTTTGAAAGAACATGAAGGTTTCATACAGCCATCCAGATTAATAGCTATTAGAATCATAGAATCATAGAGTTGGAAGAGACCACAAGGGCCATCGGGTCCAACCCCCTGCCAAGCAGGAAACACCATCAGAGCACTCCTGACATATGGTTGTCAAGCCTCTGCTTAAAGACCTCCAAAGAAGGAGACTCCACCACACTCCTTGGCAGCAAATTCCACTGTCAAACAGCTCTTACTGTCAGGAAGTTCTTCCTAATGTTTAGGTGGAATCTTCTTTCTTGTAGTTTGGATCCATTGCTCTGTGCCCGCTTCTCTGGAGCAGCAGAAAACAACCTTTCTCCCTCCTCTATGTGACATCCTTTTATATATTTGAACATGGCTATCATATCACCCCTTAACCTCCTCTTCTCCAGGCTAAACATGCCCAGCTCCCTTAGCCGTTCCTCATAAGGCATCGTTTCCAGGCCTTTGACCATTTTGGTTGCCCTCCTCTGGACACGTTCCAGTTTGTCAGTGTCCTTCTTGAACTGTGGTGCCCAGAACTGGACATAGTATTCCAGGTGAGTATTGATAGGTCTCTCTTCCTGCTCCATGATTTTGCCTAATTCTCTGTCAAAGGCATCTAAGCCTCTTGTGGCAGTGGGATCTATAAATCCATTATATAAACATGGAGGACACATTGGGCCTCACTGAGGCCATGAAGATGGGCCAGCTGAAGCTGGTTTTCTTTCTTTTTTTAAATGAATTTTTATTGTTTTCCTTACATATTCTTTTCCAGCAAACCATAATAATACCAAACATTCCCTTTGACTCTGCCGAGTCGCGATTCCCCTCCCTCCCTACAATTGGTATATTTAACCCCTTTCTATCGCGCACATCATTCTCACAATAATACTGTTATACACTGAAGGTATTATGTCAATCCTGCTAGTGTCTTGACCTCTTTACAATTCTCCTTTAAATATTCAATAAATTTACTCCAATTATTTTGGTATCTGTGATCTTCCTGGTCCCGGATCCTCCCTGACAATTTGGCAAGTTCTGCATATTCTATCAACTTCACCTGCCACTCCTGGATGGTTGGTATGTCTTGTGTTTTCCATCTTTGGGCCAGGAGGGTTCTTGCAGCGGCCGTAGCATACATAAACAGATTTTGGTCTCCCATTTTGATTTCCGTTCCTATTAAATCTAACAGACAAGCTTCCGGTCTTTTGGGGAAAGTATACCTAAATATTTTTTTGAGTTCATTATAAATTGATTCCCAATTTTTTTTAACTTTATCACAGGTCCACCACATATGAAAATAATCCCCATCTACCTTTTTGCATTTCCAACATTTTCTTTCTCTTTTTCTATACATTTTAGCTAATTTTACTGTCGTCAACTGCCATCATTTTTAACAGGTTTTCCTTTAGAGCCATACATCCTGTAAATCTCAAACCCTCCTTCCATAGTCTTTTCCATGCTTCCAATTCAGTGTTATGCCCAATATGATCACCCATTTTATCATTGATTCCTTTACTTCTTCATCTTTTGTATACCATTCAAGCAATAAACTATATATTCTAGATAAGGTTTTATCTTTACACTCTATTAGCTCGATTTGGAATTTAGATTTTTTTATTTTCTAACCCATTTCTCTTTTTGTCGTCATTTAATAAGTCACTAATCTGGTGATATTGCAGCCACCCTGTTAGCATCTTTCCAATTTGGTCATATGGTTTGAGCTTTATCCCTTGGTCTGTTTTCCTGGTAATATCCTCATAAGTTACTCTTTCCCCTTCCATGTTTACTTTTTTTGTTGTCAGCACCTCAATTGGTGATATCCACTACGGTATCTTTCTTTCCAGGAGGTTTTTATTCCGGTCCCATACTTCATATAAAGATTTCCTAACCACATGGTTCAGAAAACCTTTGTGAACTTTAACTTTGTTGTACCATAGGTACGAATGCCAACCATATCTATTGTCGTGGCTCTCTAGATCTAATAGGTCAGTGTTTTCCAGAGTCAGCCATTCTTTTAGCCATACCAAGCAAGAAGTATAAAGTCAAGTCCAGTAAGTCAAAACCTCCTCTCTCTTATCTACTAATATCTTCATTTTCATCCTTGGCTTTTTCCCCTGCCAAACAAATTTCGATAATTTTTTTTTTGCCAATCCTTAAATTGTCTTATCCCTTTAAACACTGGTATTGCTTGAAATAGGAATAACAATCTAGGTAAAGTATTCATTTTTATCACAGAGATTCTACCTAAGAATGACAATTTTAATCTACTCCATATATCCACATCTTTCTTAATTTCTTTCCATACAGTGTCATAATTGTCTTTATACAAATTTATATTTTTTGTTGTCATCCAAATTCCCAGATATTTTTTTTTAACTATCATAATCCCTGAGTTTACTTGTAATTCTTCCACTTCTTCTTTCTTCATATTTTTACTAGCATTTTAATCTTGTTTTTATTAAGTTTGAACCCTGATACCTCCCCAAACTCTTCCAATCTTTTTATTGCCTCTTTTACACTTTGTTTTGGTTCTTCCAATGTTAAGGCTAGATCTGGTTTTCTTTAACACAGTTTGTAGGTCTCAGCTATAATTGTTGGCTTTGCTCCAACCAAGAGAAGCTGCTTTTCAATTATTATAAGCTCACAAATGGCAGGGAGGGTATGTATGTTTGTGTCTATTTGTTTACCAAGTGTTGTAGGGATGGATGAATAGATATATACCGTATTTTTCGCCCTATAGGGCGCACTGGCCCATAGGACGCACCTAGTTTTCAGGGGGGGGGGGAATCAATGAAAAAATATGATACACACCCCCGCAGCTCTGGGAACAGTGGACAGGCTGCACGCAGCCTGTGCGCTACTCTAAGACCTTCTTCCTGCTTTTGCGGGAGGTGAAGGAATTCCCCCACCTCCCGCAAAAGCCCACAGGAGCCGCACACGACTCCTGCGGGCTTTTCGACCAGGAGGGACAGAAACGGTCAGTCAATCCCTTCTCCCTCCTCGGGGAAAAGCCCCCAAGAGTGGCGCGCTCTTTAAAGGCTGAGTGGCTCCTGCAGGCTTTTCTGCGAGGTGGGGGAATTCCCCCACCTCATAGAAAAGCCCGCAGAAGCCGCGCACCCTTTAAAGAGAGTGCAGCTCCTGCGGGCTTTTCGACCCAGCTTGTGGGGCTGGCGATGGGGGAAAGCACTGCTTTCTCCCACCGCCAGCCTCAAAGCGCAGACTCTTCTGGCTTCAGCGAAAGCAACGCGAAGCCTCCAGAGCACAGGCTTCCTAAGCTTCGTTTTGCTATCGCTGAAGCCAAGGAGCCTGCATTCGCCCCATAGACGCACACACATTTCCCCTTCATTTTTGGAGGGGAAACAGTGAGTCCTATAGGGCGAAAAATACGGTAGATACAGCCCAAACCTCACTATGCCGAACAGCCGGAGTTTGCCCACTTCTTTACTTGATACTCAGCAGCAGCCCATGTTGGGGCAGAAACTGGGGGGGGGGGGCTGGACAAATCAGGGAGCAGGAGAGATTGGACGAATCAGTTCTTCCTTTATCTCCTTTTTGGTGGCTGGCTGCAGCCATTTCAGAAAGAAACCATGGCTGGGGTGGGAATTGGACATTAAAAATGTTCTCATAGGAAATAATGAAAGCCATCAGCTCATTACGCAACCACTCACCTAATGAACCATTTCCTGGGAATGCATTGTGTTCAATAAATGGGACCTGTGTGTATTGCTTGAGCCATAGGTTATATCACTTCTTGCAAATATTATTATTACAGCCCAACTTTAGAGTAAAACAGATGTGTGCGTGCTCACACACACACAGAGCGCTAATGTATTCCAGGGGGAAAACTGGGGATGTTGCCGTAGTAAGGAACCTGTGGTCTTTCATTTTTTTTTAAATGATATTTATTAGAGTTTCAAATAATACAAAAAGCAAAAAATAATAAAAAGGGGAAAAAGGAAAAAAAAGATTCAACCTTTACAGTCCATATTTTCAATAACTTTTTTCCAGAACTTCCCCACGCCTCCCCTTCTTGTATTCCATGTCCAAATATTTGTTCAACAGGTTCTTATCCCTAAATTTTTAACCTTAATTTGTTATTATATTTAATTCAATTTATATATCAACTTTTAACTTATATACATCAATCGTTAATGCTTACACACTTTTTCTAAGGTCGACCCAGTTTCCCTTCCACGAATTCCCCATTTTTATACTAATGACAACACAAAGATAAAAAAAAAAGAGTAGAAAGAATCAGACACCCTTCGGATTTCCAAACCCCCACCCTCCCTTCCCCGGTTTCGATCCCCGGGCCATTGTCCATTAGTCCATCTACTATCAGCCTGGCGACCTCACGTCTGAGGCCCTTAAATCTCTCTCAGTCTCTCTCTGCCGGTTTCTTTGGAAGTCCTTTATATTTAACACCAAGTCTCGGAGGGGCACTATCCCTATAATGTCCATGTTCCTTCCAGGCAGACCTCCATGGTTAAAGGTGGAGCTCAAATCTTGTTTCTTAATTCTTTTAAGTCCAAATAACCCAAAGGCTCCAACTTCCACCTTGATCAAATTTATAGTCCATAGATCTTCAGATCCCCACAAAAGGAGATCTTTCCATTCCTCATTTTTAAATTCAAGCCAAATTTCCCTCATCCAGTCCTTATTTTCTTTTATATCCATCTTGACAGGCCTCCGGCTCTCCTTTGCCTTCTGCAGCATTGCAGCCCCTCCTTCCTGCTCCTCCTGTTCAGCGTATATCCCTTTCTCCACTTCCTCAGTTTTCTCAAATTTCTTTTCTTGTTCAGCTGCCTGGGTTTTGTACATCAAGTTCTTTTCCAACTCAGTAGATTCATTTGCTATTGGCTTCGAAGTTATGGCACTTGTAGACAAAACATGACCTTGCTCTTACACAACTTTCCCAAGAGAAAAGCAACCTCATCCAGGTCAGCTAGTATTTTCTGACCTATTTCCATTTTTGTAATGTCCCTGAACCCCCTCTAGAGGGATTCTGGTTGTTCAATATTCCTTTCACTTCCAACCCAAAAGTCAAGTTAATTTGTTTCAGTTCTCCTTTATTTTCAACAACTTATAACTATAATGTATCTAATGTAACCGGAAAGAACATCAGAAACAAAGTTCTCTATTTTTTCCGACTTTGACAGCTAATTTGACAGCTGTCAAAATCTATGTCTCCTCAGTAGGCTCCTCTCGCGGATCACTCCCGGTCCCGGGATGGGTGGCACTTTAACTCAAAAAATTAGCTCTTATCCTCCAGCACAATTACTTATGCTATCAATCCATGCAATTAATAACTTTTATCCAATAAAGAAAAGGCTCTTCTCTCGACCTTAGTTGTCAAATCCTTGCTTTAAATTGTATACAATGGGGGGGAGACAGACTTCCTTTTTGCACCTCCCCCGCTCGTACCGAATCCAAGAAAATTTTTAGTCCAATTTCCAAATTACTCACGGGTTGTTGTTTTTAGATTTTAGTCCAAATTTTCAGAAGAAGAAGTCAGCGCTCTCCATCGAATGGCATGCGGCTTCGCTCGGCAGGGGAAGCAGAAGACTCACAGCACCGCGCCGCTCCCCGTCCCCTGCTCCGCAGCCTTTAAAAAGGCTCCTTCGTGGGTCGGGGAGCGCAAACGGTGCCCGCCGAGTCACCAGGTCCACGGGCTTCTGCGCCCGTGGTTTTTGAGGGTCCCCGCATCGCCGGCGCGGCAAGACCCAACCCCTGTCAAGCAGATTCCCTCCGGAGCTCGGAGGGAATCCGCCATTCGGCTATGGCGCCAACCCGGAAGTCGGAACCTGTGGTCTTTCAGATGATTCCTGAAGTAATGATTGCCAACTGGGTGACTTTATAAGAGGGTTGAACACATTCATACAGGAGAAAGAGGCTATCAATGGCTACTAGCTATGATGAGTATCTTCTCCCTCTACTGTTGGAGGCAGCAATGCTTTTGAATACCAGTTGCATCAGGCTGCAGAAGGGACAGTTGCTCTTGCCTTCAGGTCCTGCTTGCTGGCTTCCTATTGGGGCACCTGGTTGGCCACTAGAACAGACTAGATGGGCCTTTGGCCTGATCCAACTTGGTTCTTCCTACGTTGCTCGACTACAACTATCAACATCTCTGTGCTGGTCCCGGGGGTAGGTACCGTGGGTGTAAGCAGAGTCCACACGAAGAGGGGTGAGGTCCAAGGCGGAGAGCCGGGCAGGGAACAGGAACGCTGGAACAGGAGGCTGAGCAGGGAACAGGAGCACCGGATAGTCAGGAACAGGAGGCCGAGCAGGGATCAGGAACACCGGATAGTCAGGAACAGGAGGCCGAGCAGGGATCAGGAACACCGGATAGTCAGGAACAGGAGGCCAAGCAGGGATCAGGAACACAGGAAGGTCCGAAGCCAACAACGACGTTGCTCCCGCAACCTGGGGCCAGGCTGACTGGGCTTTTATCCTCTTCTAAGGCCGGGGGCGGTCCCGGCCCCCAGGAGCCCCGCCTCCTCTGGCCCTAAGGCGAGCACTCCTCCTGGGGGCAACCAGTTCCCTTCGCCTCTCTGCCCTAAGCCTCTGCAGATCAGGAGAGGCCGAAGGGTTACTGGGCCCTGGAGGAGGCTCACCTGTGGCCACTGAGTCGTCAAGCCCCTCTGGGGCCAGAAGGGCTTCACCTGGGGCCAGCTCCTGAAGCTCTGTCACAGGTGCAGGCTCTTCAGCATCTAGGCCTTGCCCCAGTTCAGCCGGCCCTGGAGGCGGGGACTCCAGTGCAGGCTGGGATTCCTCTGGTTCATCCTCTGAATCGGAATCCCAGGCCATCACACCATCCCCCCACCCAGGCCCCCCCCTCAACCGAGGGTCCGGACCCGGCTTGCCGGGGTACGTCGCATGGAACTCTCGGAGGCAGGCAGGTGCGTGGACATTGGCCGCTGGTTCCCAGGAACGGTCCTCCGGTCCGTACCCCTTCCAGTCAATGAGATACTGCAGCTTTCCCCTGCGGTATCGGGAGTCCAGGATGCGTTCCACCTCGTACTCAGGCTCTCCCTGAACCAACACTGGCTGCGGTTGGGGACGGTTCGGGTGGAACTCGTCGGGTGGGGCCACCGGACTCAGAAGGGACCTGTGGGAGACCGGGTGAACCTTCAGGGTTGCGGGTAACCGGAGGCGGAATGCCACAGGAGAGACTTGGTCCACGATAGGGAACGGGCCTGGCGGTGGCGGTCGGCCTGGGCTTTGTACGCTTCCTTGGCCTGGTGCAGTTGCTCCACCAAAAGCTGTTGCTGGGACTGGAGCTCTTGAAGCCACTCCGTCACCGCCGGGACCGCGGATGCCGGCAGCACATCTGGAAACAGCCGTGGATGGTAACCGTAACTGGCCTGGAACGGGGTCTGCTGGGTGGACGCATTCACCGCGTTGTTGTAGGCGAACTCCGCCAATGCCAGGTGGTCGACCCAGTCATCCTGCTGGTAGCTGCAGTAACACCGGAGGTACTGCTCCAGCACCGCGTTCGCCCGTTCCGTCTGGTCATCGGTCTGTGGGTGGTAGGCTGACGAGAGGCAGACCTCTGTCCCGAGGGTCTGGTGCAATGCTCGCCAGAACCGGGATGTGAACTGAACGCCCCGGTCGGACACCACGCGCTCAGGTAGGCCATGCAGGCGGAAGACATGCTGAAGGTACAGCTGAGCGGTTTCCTTGGCTGTGGGTACAGATGGGCAGGGGGTGCAGTGCACCATCTTGGTGAAATGGTCGGAGAAAACTAGAAGGCAGGTACAGCCACGAGACGGGGGTAAGTCCACTACAAAGTCCAACGAAACCGTGTGCCAAGGGCGCGGTGGAACTGGCAATGGCTGAAGTAGGCCGGGGGGTCGCCCGGTAGGGCCCTTGGCGCGCCGGCAGACTTCACAACCAGCAACGTAGCGAGCCACGTCAGCCTTCAGGCGGGGCCACCAAAACTCACGACTGACCAGATGGGTGGTCCGATACCGTCCAAAGTGCCCCGCTGCTGGGGCATCATGGGCCATCCGGAGAACCTCCAGCCGCAGTGGCCCTGGCGGGATGTACAGACGGCCGTGGTGCAGCAGAAGGCCCTGATGCAGGACCAGCCCCAGATACTGTGGGCTGGACCCTTCAGCCAGCTCCCGGAGTCGTTCCTGAGCGTCGATCCGCTGCTGTTCCCGCACCCGAGCCTGCAGTGGCTCCGCCTCCTGGGTGGCCAGGAATGCAGCTGGAGGTAGGATCGTGGTGGGTTCTACTTGCTGTACCGTGTCTGCGTTGTCTTCAGGTTTCCGGGACAGGGCATCCGCCTTCTGGTTCTGAGAGCTAGGAATGTAGCGTATCCGGAACTGGAACCGGGAAAAGAACAACGCCCACCGGATCTGTCTTTGGTTCAGCTTGCGGGTGGTCTGAAGGTACTCCAGGTTCCGGTGGTCGGTTCTCACCTCCACCGGATGTTGTGCCCCCTCAAGATGGTGGCGCCAGACCTCAAAGGCCACCTTGATGGCCAGTAGTTCCCGCTCCCACACAGTATAGTTATGCTCCGCTGGTAGGAGCTGGCGGGAATAGAAGGCACAGGGTAAGAGTGGCGATTCAGGTCCATTCTGTTGAGACAAGATGGCACCGAGAGCCGTACTGGAGGCGTCCGTCTCCACCACAAAGGGTCGAGAGGGGTCAGGATGTTGTAAGATCGGCGCCCTCTGGAAACAGGCCTTCAACCCCTGAAACGCCTCCTCTGCCTCCTTGTCCCAGGAAAACGGCGTCTTTGGGCGCAGTAGCCGGGTCAACGGGGTGGTGCGATGAGCATAATCTGCGATGAAGGTCCGGTAGTAGTTAGCGAACCCCAGGAAACGCTGTAGGTCCTTGCGGTTCCGGGGTGCCGCCCATTCTCGAACCGCTGCCACCTTCCCAGGGTCCATCTGCACCCCATCTGGAGAGAGCCGGTGACCAAGGAAGTCCACAGTCCGCTGATGGAACTCGCACTTGCTGAGCTTTGCGTACAAACGGTGCTCACGCAAGCGCTGCAGCACGGTCCGGACATGTCCCTCATGGCGAGCCGGGTCACGGGAGTAAACCAGTATGTCGTCCAAGTACACCACCACGTACTTGTCTAACAAATCCTGGAACACGTGGTTGATGTAGCGTTGGAACACAGCAGGCGCGTTGCACAAACCGAAGGGCATAACCAAGTATTCGAACTGCCCGTACCGGGTCCCAAACGCTGTCTTCCACTCATCCCCGGCTCGGATCCGAATCAAGTTGTAGGCCCCCCGGAGGTCCAGCTTGGTGAACACCTGTGCCCCTTGCACCCGCTCCAGCAACTCCGAAATAAGTGGCAAGGGGTACCGGTCTGGGATGGTAATTTTGTTCAGGGCTCGGTAATCATGGCAAGGGCGGAGTTCCCCACATTTCTTCTTAACAAAGAGCACTGGTGCCGCGGTAGGTGAGGTGGAAGGCCTAATGAACCCACGCTCCAGGTTCTTGCGCAAGAAGTCCTGCCAAGCCTCGCGCTCTGGCTCTGTTAGAGAATATAAGCGACTCACTGGTAAAGGCGCTCCGGGTTGGAGGTCTATGCCGCAGTCAAAAGGCCGATGCGGCGGCAGCTGGTCCGCCCCCCGTTCCTCAAACACGTCCTGGTAGTCCTGGTACACGGCTGGGAGCGTGGGTGCTGCCTGCTCCGTGGGTGCAGCCGCCAGCGTCTCGGATTGAGCATGGGAACATGGGTCTGGGAAGTGCACAGTCCGTTTGACCCAGTCAATCTGAACGTTGTGAGCTTCCAACCAGTCCATCCCGAGCACGAGGGGGAACCGGGGCATAGAGGCAATGTCCAAAGTTCGCAACTCCCGGTGCTGCTGGAGACACAGGACCAGGGGCTGGGTCTCCTGAGTAACGGCTCCCGAACGTAGAAGCCGTCCGTCAATTGCTTCCACCTGGACCGGTTCTGGCTTGTTCCGAAGTGGCACCTGATGATGGGCAGCAAAAGCAGCGTCCATATAAGAACGGGTTGCTCCTGAATCCACCAAAGCATGGGTAAGAATCCAGGGCCCACCTGGAGGGTATAAACGTACCGGAACCATAAGATGTTGCAAGTCTATTGGTGCGGGCCCATTCTGCGCTGTTTGGGACCCCCGGTAGCTAGGGCCATCAGCTACTGGGGGTTGGCGGTTTCCCTGCGGCCGGCGTTTCTCAGGGCAGGACCGAGCGTAGTGTCCACTTCCGCCACAGTAGAGACATAGATTCCCCTCCCGACGCCGCTCCTTCTCTACGGGGGAAAGGCGTGGCCGCACTGCCCCGAGCCACATAGGCTCCTCCGATAACTTAGTTGTGACCGAGGGGCTGCCGGAAGAAACTGGTGCCGAGAACTGGAGGTGTCGTCGGCCCCGGGCCTGGCGACGATCCTCCAGCCGGTTGTCTATCTGTAGACTCCGTTGAATGAGAGTGTCTAGCGTGGTGGGGCATTCCATCGTGGCCAGCTGGTCCAGTATCTCGTCCGAAAGCCCTTCGAGATACTGGTCCCGCAGTGCCGAGTCATTCCAGGTCAAATCCTGCGCCAACAGCCGAAACTCCGTGGTATATGCAGCTACCGTGGACTTGCCCTGTTCCAACCGCCGAATCGCCCGGTTGGCTTGACTCCCTTTCAGGGGGTTGCCGAACGCGGCCTCCAGGAGATTGCAAAACCCCGTATAGTTTGCCAGCAAGGGGGAGTCTTGCCTGAGTAGCGGCAACGCCCACTTGGCCGCCTGGTCCTTTAACAAACTAATCAAAAAGTGCACCTTGGTGCGGTCGTCAGGGAAGTTCCGGGCTTGCCCCTGAATATACAGCTTGGCTTGGGCGAGGAACATGGGAAAGCTGGCCGGGGCCCCATCAAATTTCTCGGGCAAAGCCACTGGGTACTTGCCAGGAGCCGGTGGGGCTTCCAAGCGCTGCTGAAGAGCCGTCACCGTGTCGCTGAGCTGCTGCACGGTGTGGGTCAAGGCCTGGTTCTCCTGGGCCAAAGCCTCCAGCGCAGCCGCCTGGTCAGCCATGGCCTCTGGCTCTTCCCGAACGCACCCCAACGAAGGGGGAGTGCGGGTGTGGCGGGAGCAAACTGTGCTGGTCCCGGGGGTAGGTACCGTGGGTGTAAGCAGAGTCCACACGAAGAGGGGCGAGGTCCAAGGCGGAGAGCCAGGCGGGGAACAGGAACACTGGAACAGGAGGCTGAGCAGGGAACAGGAGCACCGGATAGTCAGGAACAGGAGGCCGAGCAGGGATCAGGAACACCGGATAGTCAGGAACAGGAGGCCGAGCAGGGATCAGGAACACAGGAAGGTCCGAAGCCAACAACGACGTTGCTCCCGCAACCTGGGGCCAGGCTGACTGGGCTTTTATCCTCTTCTAAGGCCGGGGGCGGTCCCGGCCCCCAGGAGCCCCGCCTCCTCTGGCCTTAAGGCGAGCACTCCTCCTGGGGGCAACCAGTTCCCTTCGCCTCTCTGCCCTAAGCCTCTGCAGATCAGGAGAGGCCGAAGGGTTACTGGGCCCTGGAGGAGGCTCACCTGTGGCCACTGAGTCGTCAAGCCCCTCTGGGGCCAGAAGGGCTTCACCTGGGGCCAGCTCCTGAAGCTCTGTCACAGGTGCAGGCTCTTCAGCATCTAGGCCTTGCCCCAGTTCAGCCGGCCCTGGAGGCGGGGACTCCAGTGCAAGCTGGGATTCCTCTGGTTCATCCTCTGAATCGGAATCCCAGGCCATCACAATCTCTAACCAATGGCTGTGCCGGCTGGGGCTCCTGGGAGTCAATACAGCTTTCCTATCCATGGCCTAGTAGGCAAACACACAGGTGTGCCCCAGGTGACAAGAGACTGTGGAAACAGCTGGAGGTGCAGCTGCCCAGGTATGCTCTCAGGGTTCATCTGACCCTGATTACTGGGGAGGGCATGATAAACCACCCACCTCCTTTCCCTGCCTCTTTCCATAATTAACCTCTGCAGAATTATCAGGTGAGATCAATGCCCCCAACTTTCCCCCTTATTAAGTAAGTGGATGGGTTGTTTTGGGCTTGGAGAGGATTTGAATGGGCTGACGAGATTCTCAAAGTTTCCTTTGGAAGCAGAGGAAGAAAGTAGACAGCTGCTCTCGGCTTCACTGATGATGAGGAGAGGCTCTGCTCTCTTTTGCAAGACTCAACCACAGCAGCAGTCCATTTTCTCTGGGAAGCCTTGCCTTGCCTTGATTGGCTTTCTTAACCTTATATGGTTGGCAGGCTCAGTGGAAGATCCTTTTCTTCTTGAATTAAATGCAATCAAGCTGAGCAGTGAGGAAGAAATGATGGATGGAGGGCGTCACATTGGAAAACACCTATCTTATGGCCACTTATCTCAATGACATAAGGGGACTTGGAGGCAGGATGGAAAATAAATGCAAATGGAAGCCGGGTGCTTTGTGCCCAAGAGTAATTGCTCCAGGGACCGGTCCCAGCTTAGCATGATTTTTCATGAAGGGAAGGATTTTTTTTTTATTGCTTTTTGAGTCATTTGTAAAGATTAATAATTAGAAGGAGAGAGAGAGAGAGAGAGAGAGAGAGAGAGAGAGAGAGAGAGAGAGAGAGAGAGAAGGAACCACAATATATTTCCAGAGTAAGTGGGAAAAGGAAAGCCTTATACCAGCCTTTTCTAGCCTGTTACTGGTGCTCCTGTTACTTTTCTACTTTCAAATCACCATCTTCTTGCCCAATTGAGAAAGCAAGTTTCAGAAAGCCTGCTGCATTCATTGGGACAATGGCATGTTGGGACAGCTCCATGGTTGTCATGGCAGCCATGAAGTCCTGAGCCACCCCAGAGTTAACCGCTTTGGCATGGATGCTCAAGTCCACCAACACCAACACTACCTCTGAGACCAGCTCTGTCAGCTCAGACAGGGAGACTGCTGGGCACTGAGGTGGGCAGTAAAACGGCAAAATCCCCAATTTGTCCCAATTACAGTGGTACCTCGGATTACAGATGCTTCAAGTTACAGACTCCGCTAACCCAGAAATAGTACCTCGGGTTAAGAACTTTGCTTCAGGATGAGAACAGAAACCGTGCAGCAGCGGCACGGCAGCAGCAAGAGGCCCCATTAGCTAAAGTGGTGCTTCAGGATAAGAACAGTTTCAGGTTAAGAACAGAGCTCCAGAACAAATTACAGTAAGTTCTTAACCACTGTGCCCAAGACAAGGAACAAACACTCTGGATCGCAAATCAACTGGGCAGAGAGTTTGGAGAGACAGATGAACTCTCTGTAGACTACAGCAACTCCCCTTCCCTGGCCCGCAAGTCTGGGCACATCTGAGTGAAGCCAAGTCTACCCTGCTCACCCACCTAGGTCTAAGTGATACAGGCCAGATCAGCCTGCTCATCCACAGTCAGATCATGGATGAGGGAGATTTTATTCTGGGGCGACCTGGCATTCAACAGCAGCAGCAGCAAAACCAAGAGCTGGTTGATAGCACAACCACAGTTTCCAAGATGGAGGGACCTGTGTCGTGTGCCCCTTAAAAAACTTGCCCCCACCACACCATACCTCCCCTCACCCAGAAACACTGTGATTGAGGTCCCACCAGCTCTCACCAGCTCCTCTCTTCCCAGGCATATTTTACCGCCTTTAATTACAACAACCACCCCTAAATTAATAAGAAGTTAAAATATTTTAAACATTTAGGGCAAGGCTATCCCCAAAGAAGACGATGTTAAGGGAATAGCCCTTGCCTCCCCTCAAAGCAGCTCCGTTTGGGGTCATCCACTTATCAGGGTGCCCCATCATGGGCATCACCACCCCTTTCGGTCCAGATATTGAAACAGCCCCTACTCTCTCAGTAGATAGAGCCCAGATTGGGCTTTCAATTCAGCAGGGGATGGGGCTTTCCTCTGCCAGGCAAAGGTGCAAAAAGGCTAGCTTCCTCAAGAGGAGGAGGAATTCCAGCAGCTGTGGAGGAGGGCCAGATGAACAGCTCGCTGCTTCTGCTACCTTCAAGAGTAAAGCATCGGTTCTCCTAAAACTTCCCCCTCCCCCAATAATCAATTTCCCCCAAAGGGGCTGGGAAAATATCACTAACTGCTGGCTTAACACTTGGGTGCCTGGGAGAAGAGAAACATTTCCGCTTGGCACTGAAAACACGTGTGTCACTGTCAAAAACAACAACAATCCATAGCCAGAGGCAGCTGCCCTGGCCCCCATTTCCCACCCAGCTTTCTGCCTGCTTTCAGGCTCCAGCTGTGACTACAAAAAACATCAACCAGCTTGACTGCGGGGGGGGGGGGAGCTCCTTCCATTTTCATAATGTACATTAGATTGCATTGTATAAAAGGAGGGGAGGTAAAGGACCCCTGGATGGTTAAGTCCAGTCGCAGATGACTCTGGGGTTCCGTTGCTCATCTCGCTTTCAGGCCAAGGGAGCCGGCGTTTGTCCACAGACAGCTTTCTGGGTCATGTGGCCAGCAGGACTGAACAACTTCTGGGGCAACGGAACACTGTGACAGAAGCCAGAGTGCACAGAAATGTCATTTACCTTCCTGCCACAGTGGTACCTATTTATCTATGTGCACTGGTCTGCTTCCTCCTCCTCTTCCTCCCCTGATTCCCAAGGAGTTGAGATTGGTGGCATATATGGATAGACTCATCATTCTCTGTGCATGTCTTTGCACCAATCAGTCGAGGCATGGGAGGGCTGGTGTTTGTGTATGTGTGTAACAATTCTTTCAAGACTTTGCAAATGTCTTTGCTTCCCATAAGATGGCATAGAGTGCACCAAAACAACCCCTTTCTTTGGCATGTGGAACTGTAGAAATAATAGGCTGACCAGTGAGCTTGCCATTTGCTTGCTTCTCCACAGGGAGAAGCAGAAAGCACAGCTCAGAGAGTAAGAGGAAGACTGGCATGGGATGCTGTGGTTCTGATGGTTTGTAAAATTGATTGTGAGGCTGAAGGAGTAAGCCACAAGGAAGAGCAACAGCAGGAAATCCGGCCCAATTTGTGGCGGCTGCAGGAACCAGAAGCTGCGAAAAGAACCCAGACATTTTCTTGGAAACTAACCGCTATGGAGCATATCTGCTTATCATCTCTCAGTTTGTATTACCAATTTGCCAGTGGTGGCCTAGTGGTTAGAGTGCCAGGCTAGGACCTGGGAGACCAGGGTTTGAATCCCCACTTGGTGATGGAGCTGCACACAGGAATTTTATAGGGAAGCTGTAAGAAAAGGAAGTAATAGTCCATTAGGATGAATGGGGCACTGCTCCACTGATCCGATCCCACTCTTAGCTAGGCTCCCCCATCAGACTACTTACATGCCTCCAGTCCTTAGGGAAGCACGGCCTATCAGTTTCTTCTTCCTTAGTAATAATAATAATAATTTATTATTTGTACCCCGCCCCACTGGCTGGGTTTCCCCAGCCACTCTGGGCAGCTTCCACAGAGACCAAAAATACACTAAAATGTCACACATTAAAAACTTCCCTGAACAGGGCTGCCTTAAGATGTCTTCTGAATGTCAGGTAATTGTTGATCGCTTTGACATCTGATGGGAGGGTGTTCCACAGGGCGGGCGCCACTACCGAGAAGGCCCTCTGCCTGGTTCCCTGTAGCTTTGCTTCTAGCAATGAGGGAACTGCCAGAATGCCCTCAGCGCTGGACCTCAGTGTCCGGGCAGAACGATGGGGGTGGAGACGCTCCTTCAGGTATACTGGGCCATTTAGGGCTTTAAAGCATGCACCACTCTGGCAAGACAGTCCGCGGGCAAGTAAGATCTCAGCCTGCGTACCAGGTGGAGTTGGTAGACAGCTGCCCTGGATACAGAATTGACCAGCACCTCCATGGACAGCTGTGAGTCCAAAATGACTCCCAGGCTGCGCACCTGGGAGGGGATTCAGGACCTGGGGAGTCAGGACCAGGGAGTCCTCCACACCAGCCCACCCCCTGCCCCCCAAAACAGTACTTCTGTCTTGTCAGGATTCAACCTCAATCCATTAGCCACCATCCATCCTCCAACTGCCACCAGGCACTCACACAGGACCTTCACCACTTTCAGTGGTTCTGATTTGAAAGAGAGGTAGAGCTGGGTATCATCTGCATATTGATGGACACCCAGTCCAAACCCTCTGATGATCTCTCCCAGCAGCTTCATATAGATGTTAAAAAGCATGGGGGAGAGGACGGAACCCTGAGGCACCCCACAAGTGAGGGTCCAGGGGTCTGAACACTCATCCCCCACCACCACTTTCTGAACACGGCCCAGGAGGAAGGAGCGGAACCACTGTATGACAGTGCCCCCAGCTCCCAGCCCCTCTAGATGGTCCAGAAGGATGTTATGGTCAATTGTATCAAAGGCCACTGAGAGATCCAGCAGAACTAGGAAACAGCTCTCACCTTTGTCCCTAGCCCGCCGGAGATCATCAACCAGTGCGACCAAGGCAGTTTCAGTCCCATGATGAGGCCTGAATCTCGATTGGAAGGAATCCAAATGGTCCGCATCCTTAGCTTCAGTGTGGCCTGTGCAGAATGGAGCAGGGAGCAGGATGAGGACAAAAGTAGAATGAGTTGGCACCATCTGTCATTGGCTCTAGCTCCCTCTACTGTTGACCTCCCAATGTGCACTAGCCACCACTGTCCTGAACCATAACCCCCTTCAGCTTCAACAAGCATAACCAATGGCCAGGGATGTTGGGAGCTGTGGTTCAGTAACATCTGGAGCAGGGGTTGGCAACCTAAGGCCCATGGGCCACAAGCGGCCCACGGGGGTCATTTAACCAGCCCCCAAACTGCCCCCAAACTGAGCCACCCGCTCGGCAAGTCCCTGCACACTGTGCTAAACTGGTGCAGCTTGGCGCAGGGACTCGCTTCAGCGACGCCAGAAATTGCGTCTATGCAGACACAGACACCGGATATTGCAGGCATGTGTGTGTGCGATCTGGCCCACGGAGTGATCTCCGCTGGAGTGAACTGGCCCAGGTGAGGTAAACCTTGCCGACCCCTGATCTGGAGTGTCAAATGTTCCCCACAGCTGGATTAGATGAACAACAACCCTCCCCCTCCATAGTTCTAGGCTTGGCTGGGTGGACTACTGGGCTGATTCAGAACAAGGCAAGTTGGAATGTTCTGGTGAGATTTACCCAATGTTCTCACCTTGGGATTTTGCCCAGTTTCAAAATGTGTGTGAACATTTTGTTTCGGTTCTGTTACAGATGCTTCTCAGCCTCTCCTAATGGGCATTAGCTTCTAACCTTGGCCTTCTGCTGGAGTGGATTGCTTGTTTAGCCAATGATCCTATCAAATTCTTGCAGAATATTAAATTATAATCATGCCTGGGCACCTATAAAGTAGCTCACCGGTCTTTTAGCTTAACCAGTCATAATGGTGTGCCGTCTCCTTTCATAAATCACCAGCTTGTATTTGTATCCACATGGATAATGGAGGGGAATTGGCTCATTCTGATGAAATGTGGGAGAATCACCATTCTATTGTGGGCATTCTATGTTTCTTGATTGGATTTTCCCCCATTTGGCTTTGTTTGGATACTGTTAGAGCAAGAGTCAGTTTAAGGAGGATGAAAAATGCCAAGTTGCAGGGATAGCTAGCCCTGTTTCACCACCTGAGGCAAAGCAGGAACTTGCTGCTTCCTTTCACCCCTGCATCCCCTCCACGTCTGCCATGAATGTCCCCCAAACCAAGTTTGGCAAGAACCAGGGTATTCCACAAAGCGTTGCTGCTCATCTTCTCTGCCCCAACGGTGGGGAAGATGAGTGGCAGTGAGAGGGGGGCATTCCAGTATCTTTGGGAGTGGTGGGCTGGGCACAGCATTGCCTCTTGCACTTCTCTCACCTGAGGCAGGTACTTTATCCCGCCTGATCAGTGGGCCAGTTCTGCAGAGGTAGCCGCATTTAACGAAGCCCAGGAACTAGATGAGCGCCATCTATGCCCGTTCATCTTTGTATGTTTACCATGTTAGAAAAGTTTAATAGTAATGTAATCCATGCTTAATGGTTGCTGTGCCAAGGCCTGATGTCCAAGAACTGTGTCTGTGGCGTTCGTTCAAAGGCATTTGATAGAAAAGTCGTCATCTCAGTTCATGCAGCAATGCGAAAAGAACATTCCAAAAGCATTGAATGGGTTTGGTCTGGAAACGAGTAAAATTGCTGGTTGCATCCAGAGTGTGGGCATCCACGGAGCCATGGCTAATGGGGCTGCTTTTGTTTCCACATGATCTGTGAATTCAGGAGACAAAAACAGAGGGGGCAAATCCACACTCCACTGGCTTCTTCTTTGCCACCTGTTTAACTCTGCTTACTCGTGAATGGGGAATCAAAATGTCCACAGCAGTATTTAGAAAGGGGAAGGTACACAGTCATGGAGACATTTCGGATGTGCTTATTGTGCAACCATCTTGGGTTCATGAAGCAGGAATACTGCTGAGTTGCCTCCCTCAAATTTGGAGTCCTGAATTACTGTATTTTTCACCCTATAGGGCGCACTGGCCCATAGGGTGCACCTCATTTTGGGGGGGGGGGGAATAAAGAAAAAAAATTATTTTCCCCCCCTAGCCACAGGGCTGGGGCAGGGGAGCCCAAGCTTCCCCCGACCCCAGCCCCCAGAACAGGCTGTTATCCACAAGCTTTGCGAGCCCGGTGGCAACTCTCGCCCAGCTCGCAAGGCTTGCGGACATCTGCGCGAAGCACGGGGCGCCCTCTGGAGGGCACCCCGTGCTTCGGGCTGCAGGCTTCTGCCCACAAGCCTTGCGAGCCCGGTGGGCACCCCTGCCGGGCTCACAAGGCTTGCGGATAGCTTCCTGAAGCCTGGAGAGCAAGAGGGGTTGGTGCGCACCGACCCCTCTCGCTCTCCAGGCTTCAGCGAAAGCCTGCATTCGCCCCATAGGATGCACTCACATTTCCCCTTCATTTTTTTTTGGGGGGGGGAATGCGTCCTATAGGCGAAAAATACAGTAACTGAGATACCTGCCAATCAGTTTTGACAATGCTGAGTGAGATGGGCCCAGAGGATGCATTAGGATTGGTGCATTTTCTGCGGAGCTTCCAAGTGAAGCCTTGGTGTTGGAGGGTCAGATGCACAGTTGTCATTCCTGTTTCATTTTCCTTCTGAGAGTTGATATTGTACCACTGCAAATGAGAAGGGATGGCATAATACTACGACTAGCTTCCACCTTTGCAAGCAGTAGGGTTGGGGCCACCATCTAGCTTTTAAAAATTTCTTCTGTCCATTAATATTCCGCCTTCCCCCACAAAGAGCTCAAGACGGCACTCCTTGTTCTTTCTGCCGCTGCTTATCTAATCCTCTGTGTAGTCTGAGAGATGGGCCTGTAGTGGAAATTATCATATGTGCTTTGATAGCCTACATGGGAAGAGATGTAATAACTACAAAAGAGAATGTGAAAGGATACTGTTGGGAGAATCTGCTTACTGAGACTGTATTAAGACTGTCAATAACGTTTGGGCAGAAAAATCTCAACCTTGAGCTAGCCTGATAGAAAGTAGGCACATTGGTCTTCTTGCTGAATTAGGCATCCAGCTCTGACCATACAGGGGTGCTCTTCCTCTGAGAACAGGACTTAATTTCTGCACAGGTGTACAGCTAAGGTGAGGGAATGCCTCAGTAGAAGCCTGAGGACTCCACTTTTGTGGGTTCCCCAGCAGCCACCGTTATGATCAAGTAAACTTGCTTTCAACATAACAATGGTGTACTTATTGAAAAAACCTGCTGCATTTAAAGCAGTATTATATCATTTTAGGTAGTTGTGGCTCCACCCACCACCACACACTAGATAACCCTGTTAAGGGTTAAGGAGACCCTTATTCTGCTTTAAGGAGCTACAGGTCCCAGAGTGGCTTAACAATCAATCCCTCTTCTCAGGGAGCACAGGAATTGTAGCTCTATAACTCTCCGCACCCTTAACAAACTGCAGCTCCTGGGATTCCATCACAGAATTGTAGGGTTGGAAAGGATCCCAATCCCCTGACAATGCAGGAATATCAACTAAAGCAGTGTTTCCCAACCTTTTTTGGGCAAAGGCACACTTGTTTCATGAAAAAAATCTCGAGGCACACCACCATTAGAAAATGTTTAAAAAATTAACTCTGTGCCTATATTGACTATATATAAAGTAACTCTCTTTAATAGGAATCAAATAAACACAAAGAAAGTATTTTATAATTACTTTATTATGAAATAGTAAGTAAACAGAAATATGAAAAATTATAAAATACTTTATTCAGTGCGCAACCTGGGCCTGTTTGGCTGAACACAAAGCTGATATTCTGGCTTGAATCGAAGAAAGACACACACGTAGCTCTTCGTCAACAGCTCTCAGTCTCTCTATGTATTTAGTTTTTATAGCAAATGAAGGAAGAGCTGGGGTGGGTTAAGTAAGGGCTGAAAGTGCCTAGATGAAGTGGGGGAAGCTAGAGAGGAGGTACATTCTGACGTTTGAGGATAGACTAGGTTCTTTATGTGAATGATAGGTGAGTTATTTGACAGATCAAACTGAGAGCAAGGTGTGGCTTGTGTAGCTGGGGTGGACATGAATGTTTGGGGTGCAAACCCCAGGCCGGCCAGGTCCGAGGGGGGGCAGGGAGAGATGGGCCTGCCTGCCTCTGCCTGCGCTGTGGTGTGTTTTGCCCCGACCGACGGACGGACCGACCTGCCAGCTGTCTCCGCAGTAGCAGCGCGGACTGGAGCTCCGTCATTCTCCCCGCCGGTGCCCGGGGAGGGGAGTGTGGAGCGGCCGCTGTGGAAGCGACGGCGTGCTCCTCCTCCTCCTCCTCCTCTTGCCGGGCTAGAGCCAGCCGGCTAGCGCTCGCCCCTCCTTGCTCGAGCCGACCCCGCCGCCGGGGGCCTTCCCGTCCTCTCAGCGGCGGCGCCTCGCGTCCCTCGTCCGGGGGTTGGGAGGGGGCTGGGGGGGAGGAAGGGGGCGAGGGGGAGCAGCCGCCGCCGCTCCTGAGGAGATTCTGAGGCGGTGGCGGGCGACGCGTGGCGGAAGAGGAGGGGTCCCGCCAGCCCCGCGTTTCTCTTTCTCTCTCTCCCTCACGGAAACCTTCCCCTCAGCTTCTGCCGCTTTTTCTCTTCTTTCCCTCTTCCTTTTTTTTTTTTAAAAAAAATGAAAAATCTTTCCTTTCTCTCTTTTCCAGCCCCCCCTCCCCTCTTCACGGAATTTCACTGCACTCGGGCGCCGCGGCGCGCAGGCACACTGCTCACTCCTCTCTCCGCACAGGCGCCTTCTCTCGCTCTTTCGCCTCCTTTCCTTTCTCTCTCGATGGTCCGCCTACAAAGGAGCGAGGGAGGCGCCCGCCATGTTTGGATTTGCATCCAGCAGGAGATGCCGCCACCGCCCCGCCTCTCGCCGCCCGCCTCGTCCGCCTCCCTCCCACGGCACACCAGGCAACGTCTCGCGGCACACTAGTGTGCCGCGGAACACCGGTTGGGAAACACTGAACTAAAGCAACTGTCGTGGTGATTTATGAAAGGAGAGGCACACCATTTCTACCCTCTGGAGGAGGAGAAAACAAGTTTGTTTCATCTTCCATGGGGCTGGCCCTTTAGATAGCTATCATATATTCTCTCAGCCTCCTCTTTTCCAGGCTAAACATACCCAACTCAAAAGGCTTAGTTTCCAGACCCTTTCTCTTCTTGGTCACTCTCCTCTGCACACCTTCCAGCTTGTTAAGATCAGTGTCAGTCCTTTGTAGAATATTCTCCTCCTTCTCCTCTTCATTGTCATTATCCTACTACTGGTACAGCAATAAAACTTCTAGTGCATTTGCAAAGCTAAGCAGGGTCTGGTGTGGTTTCAAATTGGACTGCATGTTGAGATTCCTGCACTGCGGGGGGCTGGACTAGATGACCCTCAGGATCCCTTCCAACTCTACAGTTCTATGATTCTATGCTCTTTGGCCAAACAGAAGCTCCCAGGGCAGCTTACAAATATCAGTGACAGCATGGTCCCTGTCCTCTGCAGGTAGGATGGGGATAAAACCATAATTAGTTAGCTCCGCCTGTCCTTTGCTCTGGCACCACCTATTTCTGGGCTCCCTGCCTTCAACCCTACCATTCCCAAGGGGAACCAGTCACCACTGGCTAAGCATGATGGCTTTCTACCTACAGGGGAGCAGTTGTGTGACTTTGTGTATGCCCCAGGATTCATGCACCTGCAGCTTGAGGTTTATTAAACTCTGCCTTTTGCAAAATAATTATATATGGTTGCGTTCCTCAGCAGATTGCTTTCATCTGTTGTTGTTTTTTTGTTGCCTTTCTGTTTAAACAGCATTTTTAAAGCTGGGTGTTTCTTGAGAGGGTGCCAGATGGCACAATGGAAGGTTCGGCCGACTTCTCCATTTGCAGATGAGTTAAATTAATTAACAGTAATCTCTTTCAAATGGATGCCAGAGCAATATCAGCCTCATTCACAGCAGAGTTTCTGAGACCTAATAAGGTTCTGGCTGTAATTAATGACATGCCAGCAATGTACAGGAAAGGTGCCTTTATCTGCCAATCAAGAGGTGGGGCGGGTGATGCTCTTGCCCCACCTCCCAATGTGTCTGCTGGCATTTCAGTGTCCTAGTCACTTCACCACCAAGCCAAGAGCTCTGGGCCAGCCATGCAGCATTTGGGGCACTCTTGACAGATAGCTTCTGCTCTGTCAGATGAAACTACTGCCATAAGAACAGGCCAGGATGCAGGAAAGGAAACGGCGCTGCAGGGCAATCACTGTTATCAGCTCCTAAGCCCCAGCCAAATATGTCTGTTCTTTTGTTTAATTTGGAGCTCAGTGGATACTGCCAGCCCCACTGAATCAGCACCTGAGCCAGGAGTGTGCAGGACATTGAACTTGCTACTAGTGGTTGATCCGTGTGTAATTAGCATTAGATCCAGGGGTGGGACAGTGGATCTAGCCAGTGGGTCAGAGCCTCATCTTTTCTCCCTCTTGCAGACGGCAGGGCCACTTACATGTCATTCACCTGATTTCACAATCACATCAGGTGAGGGGTGCCTTGAAGTCCTCATATGATTGTCAGCACTTGAGTACACCTTGCAGGCAATCCTCATGGTACTTGAAGTGCCACGGATCAGCTGATTGGCAGCACTTGAATTTCTGCAGCGACTTTAAAAAATTTATCCTCATGAAAAATCAGCAGCATTTGGGTGCAATTTGCTCCTAGCTTACATATTTCTTGTATGCGATTTTGCCTAATATACACATTTTTGCAAAAGTAATTTCCCCAAATTTGATGCAGTTCTGTATGTTATTTTGACTGATATATTCGTTTTATGCACACTGTCTACTAATATGTGCATTCTTTGTGAGCACTGTTTGGAGAACTGCATCACGAAATTCGCAGAAGTGCAAATTTCAAAGGATGCCTGTGTTTCAGTTCCTGGGTTGGTTCAGGAAAGTCCTGAAATAGGCAGGTTTCCCTTTCAGTGTGAGCTGAACTGAATTTCTCCCCCAGCCCCTGCACAGGCTGTTCCCCCTTAGAACAACGATGAGCAGACCTTGGGCTTTCAAGATCTTCTTTGTTTACTTGTAGAGCCCCTCTGCCCAACCCACCAGTTGGAGCCAGGTACAAAATAGTGACTCAGTTAGCTGGGCACAAACTCTGATTTATGTCACAAGATGCAGGTCAGCACATGCTCTGCCCAGGAATTCATTATCCGTTCCAAAACCAAGCTTGCAGATCCTTGCATGTAGAACTCCACTCCTGATTCCTGCCCCACTCCCAACATTCTTGTTCCGCAACCTAATTTGCAGGATAGGGGGTGGGGGCTTAGGGGGGGAAAGTTATTCCTACTATTAGACAAATGGGAGACAGAAACCTTTGCTAATCTGCTACAAATCACTTGGAGATCTCCCAGTAGATCCAGGTCTTCCTCCTCCACCCCATGTGAATGGGACTTCTCAATTTGTACTTTATTGCATCACAGGGAAATGAAAAGGAGCTTATTTCTCTATGTGCGGTTCTTCAGTAGGAAACCAGTACTTGAGTTTTCCAGATCAGCTTTTTATGATTCCCCTCTCTCTTTAGTGTCTTTAAAAAGACAACTACCCCAAGATGGGAGTATTTCTCCTATTCTTGTTACTGGATTAAAATAGCAGCAGCCATTTTCTTTCTTTCTTTTCAGGCTAGGAGCAAATGGAGCGGCTGCAAAAGAAGGAAAGTTCAAAGATCAGTGTGTTGCTTTGAAGATGCAAATAGATATTAGCTGCAGAGACATCAGGCCTGTTAAAATGCTGCTGGGGGGGGGGGTTTGACGTTACCTCTTCAGATCTAGTATCAGAGGAAGCCAACTCAGTTCTTCCCCTGCATTGTTTTGGGGGCAGATACGGGTTCACAATCACCATCACCTCCTGGCAAATAGAAGGGGAAGAAATGGAGGCAGTGAGAGATTTTACTTTCTTGGGCTCAATGATCACTGCAGATGGTGACAGCAGCCACGAAATTAAAAGACGCCTGCTTCTTGGGAGAAGGGCAATGACAGGCCTAGACAGCATCTTGAGAAGTAGAGACATCACCTTGCCAACAAAGGTTCGTATAGTTAAAGCTATGGTTTTCCCAGTAGTGATGTATGGAAGTGAGAGCTGGACCATAAAGAAGGCTGATCGCCGAAGAATTGATGCTTTTGAATTATGGTGCTGGAGGAGACTCTTGAGAGTCCCATGGACTGCAAGAAGATCAAACCTCTCCATACTGAAGGAAATCAACCCTGAGTGCTCACTGGAAGGACAGATTGTGAAGCTGAGGCTCCAAGACTTTGGCCACCTCATGAGAAGAGAAGACTCCCTGGAGAAGACCCTGATGTTGGGAAAGATGGAGGGCAGAAGGAGAAGGGGACGGCAGAGGACGAGATGGTTGGATATTGTTTTCGAGGTTACCAGCATGAGTTTGACCAAACTGTGGGAGGCAGTGGAGGATAGAGGTGCCTGGCGTTCTCTGGTCCATGGGGTCACAAAGAGTCGGACACGACTAAACGACTAAACGACAACAACAACGGGTTCACAACAGGCTCTTAAATGTTCCCAGGACAGAGGGGAACCCTGCCTGCCCCTTTTCTGTTTCTGGCAGTTCAATCCTGTACAGGTCTCTCAAAACTAAGCCTGTGGTGTTCAGTGGGGCTTACTCCCAGGTAAGTGTGCACAGGTTTGCAGGCTAAAGCACTTTCATGGGTGATAACTAAAACCTCTCTCTTCATTTTTATCAATGAAATGTATCTCCATTACAGTGCCTAGAGGTTAGAAAGGATGTGTAAAATTCCTGGACGATAAAATTATCAGAGGCTATTGGCCACAATGGCTATGCTCTGTCTCTATGGTTGGGGACAGTAAATGCTTCCGAATACCAGCTTCTGGGAGCCACAGGAGGGGGGAAGCCTCTTGTTCTCTGGTCCCCTTGGGGCATCTGGGTGGCCACTGTGAGAACAGGAGGCTGGACAAGATAGGCCACTGGACTGATCTAGCAGGTTTTTCTTCTGTCCGGGGGGGGGGGGGACAATGGATTTTAACAGGAAAACTATTATTTCCCAAACTGAAATCTGTGTCTTCTCAGCCTTTGTTTCATTCTCAACAGTTCCTTCTATGTCTGTGGGCAGGGAACTTGTGGCCTTCTAGATATTTCATTCAGGACTATAACACCCATCATCCATTACTGTTGGCTATGATAGCTGCAGCTGATGGGAGCTGGGAGTCAAAACACCACAGGGTGGGCCACACTTTCCACACCTCTGCAAAATCAAGTCCTTGGATGTTTGAGTTCAGATATGGTCTCAGTGTGACATGGGTTTTGTAGTGTTAAGGATGGGAGTAAACTGTCAGTAATTTTGGTGTGTGCATAGGTTGCTTGTGATGGCACTGCATCATAGAAACAGATATCCTTAAAGCTGCATAAAGCAACATAAATGTTCACAATTTGGAGTGGGGCTTCTGTGCTTTGGGGCTATAGCACTCTATACCAGATCTGCTAGGACCTCCTCTAGGCAGGTCTGAAAAATGCAGTCTCCTTATTACTTAACTTTGGCTCTGTCAGGAAAGAGTTTTCCCTGAAGTGTTAAACACTGCTTAAATGGAGGCAACTCATACTTTATGAGTGTTTTAATAACCTGTTTCTCTGATGTGATGAAATTACTGCTGAATGCAGCCCTCAGTTATGCGAGGCTATCTGCTGCAACTTTGCTAATAGGGCACTTTTGTCTCAAAGTAGGCCAGATGGAGTTGAGCTAGGATTAAGAGTTTCAGCAAGAGAGACTGGTGTTTATTTGATATGGAATTTACTTCCTCTCTCTCTCTCTCTCTCTCTTTTTTTTTTTTTTTGGAAACTTAGGCTATGTTTTGGCCCAGTGGAGCAGGGGCAGCCCAAGACATTTTGCCGCTTGAGGCAAAACACAGAAGGTTACTCCTCTCCCAGCCACCTCTGCTGAGGCAACTGGAGCCAGCCCAGATAAGACCGGGCACAGTGAAGGTGGCAGCGGAGAAAAATGAAGGTGGAGCCCAGGAGGTGGGTGGTGAGTTGAGGAGGTGGCAAGCAGCATATATATGCTGCCTTTTTCTCCAAGGAGCTCAAGGTGATATATATGGCTCTCCCCCTCCTCATTTAATCCCCACAACAACCCTCTGAGGTGTGTTTATTTCATGAAATTTATACACTGCTTGATTGTAAAAAAAAAAATCAAAAAACCAAAGCGGTTTACAGAAGATGAAACAAGAAAATCAAGGAGGGGATTAAAACCATACTTTAAAACATACAAAAGTTAAAATCACCTTAACTTTCTAAGCTTCTGGGAAGGCTCATCTAAACATGGATGTTTTCAGAGTACAGTGGTACCTTGGGTTAAGAACTTAATTTGTTTTTGAGGTCTGTTCTTAACCTGAAATTGTTCTTAACCTGAAGCACCACTTTAGCTAATGGGGCCTCCCACTGCCGCTGCACTACCAGAGCACAATTTCTGTTCTCATCCTGAAGCAAATTTCTTAACCTGAAGCACTATTTCTGGGTTAGCGGAGTCTGTAACCTGAAGCGTATGTAGCCTGAAGCATCTTTAACCCGAGGTACCACTGTACAGTGAAGATGCCTGCTTGATCTCAATAGGCAGGGAGTTCCAAAGTGTGGATGCTGCCACAATGTTTTTTATATTGTATAATTGTAAACCACTGAGAGACTACTGTAGTTAAGCAGCGTATTCATTGCTTAAGGAAATGAATAAATAAATCCATATTACACACACACACACACACTTTTTTTAAGAAAAAGCTGTTAAAAGGAAATATACAAGACAACAGAACTTATTTAAAGCCAGAGACCTGCAAGTTTGACCCAGCAGGGCTCTTCTCTCCGATGCCTGTGTGTGTGTGTGTGTGCGCGCACGCAGGCAAGCACATGTGTGAGGCCAACACTTTGCACCTTCTGGGCTGCCCCTCCCCATTGCTGTCCTGTGTTCTTCCCATTCCTGATAATCTCCCTTTTCAAGATCTTCTGCAAGGCCTTAATTATCTTTCACGCCGCTTAATTGCTCTCTGGCTGTAGAGTGATGTGATATTCCTAGCCCCCATCTTCATGCTTGTTCAGACAAATGAGTGGCACGTATGCTGGCGAAAGCTGCCTTGAATCCCCACCTCCAACATGATGGGCATCTCGGAGGTGCGGAGAGAGAGTTTTTCACTCCCTCCCCTCCATCCAGCTTCCTGGAGCTGTCCCAGGCTGTCCTCATCAGAAGACAGAATATGATGTTTCAGCACTTCGGCAGCCAATTTTATGCCACTACTAAGAACCGCGACTGATGAGATGCTCTTATTTATTCCATCTTTGACTGGAGTCCAGGGACTCGGAATGTGTCTAAGAGCCATCCCATCACCAGGCCCTCCTGCAGAGAGAAAAAATCCATGTAAAAAATGTAAATAATGCTGATAGCCATATCACTGCAAGGACTGTGATGTCACCACTGCCATAGCATTTTATGGTGTTTGGAGGGTGGTCAAACAGACCTTGCCCTGTTGGTCAAAGGTCAGAATCCAGAATCCAGAGGTCAGAATCCAGAATCCAGAAGAAGAATCGTCCTGGACCAGACCTATGACCCACCTCCTGCAGCATGCTGCTTCCCTCTGCAGCCCTTGCTTTTTCCCAGCTAATGCAACCTGAATTTGCCTGCCTACTCAATCTGATTGTGCCTCAGGTACACCTAGATCATGGGGCAAATCACAAAGCTTAAATGCCCAACAATCATTGCTGTAATTGGTTCAAATGGACCTGTGTGTGAGTTCTGTATGCCAGAGACATGACTGTCTTTGCTCAAAAGATAAAGGAAGGCTCTCTCCCCATTTCCATAATAATGCGGTAATTATTATGAGGAATCTAAAGAAGCATCAATAAATGTTTTTAAAATTCACTGCACTTCTGCAATTTTATCTTGAAATGGCTCTTTAAGGGCACAGAAAGAGCCCTGCTGTATCAGATCAAAGATCCATCTGAACCAACATTTTGTTTCCTGCAGTGCCCAAGCAGATGGCTCCAGGAAGCAGACAGGCTTCTGTCATCTCTGTCATCTGGCATTCAGAGCTATACTGCTTCTGAACATGGGTGCCCTTTTAGTTGTGGTGATGTAACAGCTGTTGATGGTCCTGCCCACCTCCATGAATTTACTCAAGCTCCTTGGCACCACTACTGACACCAGCAGCCACTCCCACCCCATGTGCCTGTGAGTTCCACAGGTTAAACTGTGCAAAGAAGCACTTTCTCCTGTTTGCCCTGAATCTACTGTCCACCAATGTCATTTGAGGACCTGGAGCTCTAGTATTTGGAGAGAGAGAGGAAAACGGCCAAGTTCTGCACACTTCGCCCTGCTCTGAATTTTTCTGCCCCCAACCCGGCTCAGGAATCTTTCCATCCGGCTCCCCAATCCCCCATTGCTATGTAAAGTGGTTGTTCATAAGCCTGAGAAAAATAATTGCGGTGGTTCAACAAGAGAACAATAAAACAATACTTTATACATAAGTTTGCAGAATTTGGACAGGGGAGGCATGCAATTCCATGTGCGGGGGCAGCTGGGAATTCCAAATGACTTTCCAGAAAGTGATGTTTAGGAGGGTGGCAAAGGGATGATGGGTCTGAAGAAAAGGGGAACCCTTTAGTCAGTGCTTTTTTTCTAGAAAAATAGGTGCCGGTACTCACCACCATCCTGCCCACCTAGCAGTTCAAAAGCACATCAAAGTGCAAGTAGATAAATAGGTACCACTCTGGCGGGAAGGTAAACGGCGTTTCCGTGTGCTGCTCTGGTTCGCCAGAAGCGGCTTAGTCATGCTGGCCACATGACCCGGAAAAAATGTCTGCGGACAATGCTGGCTTCCTTGGCCAGTAAAAGCAAGATGAGCTCCGCAACCCCAGAGTTGTTTGCAGCTGGACTTAACTGTCAGGGTCCTTTACCTTTACTCACCATGAAGTTGTTACAGTAAGGGTCACATTTTTTAACAACAACAAAGTGCTGGTACTGCTTACCCTGCTTACCTCCCCCCCCCAAAAAAAGCACGACATTGAGTGCATTTGCAACCTCATTGTACCAGTACGGTTGTGTTTGCGCTTGGCAGATAACCGAGGTTGGTTTCTGCCGTCCTTTTCTGACAATCTGACAGCATCCTTTGCATGTCATGCCTCCAAAGCAGATATTGTTGGAATGAATCAAAGCTGCTTTTTGATGCCTGCTTCTCCCCTCTCACTCACCTTTTTTTGCAATCTGCCTGCGTTAGCCATTCAGGCACAGGTTGTCACATCATGAAGGATTATTAGTCATCTCTTGCACTGCTGACGAGTCCCTGTGGGTCACTGAGTACTGATGTCTCACTTTCAAACAACTCGAGGCAAGGAAGAGCTATTCTGCAGACAATGTCAATCCTGTTTCTGAAACCTACCTTACCAGGTTCTGCCCCAGAAAGTGCTTGCAGCAGTTGGTCTTAACTCATAATGTATTAAACTTTTCATGTCTGGATCACAGGATTTTTGGGGGTTGTTGTTGTTTTGAATACACCTGTTCTTACATTGGATGCACACCACTCTGAAGCTGAAAATGTATACAAAACTTGTCAGCAGGCTCCTTTCACACATAACACACAGGCCTCTTTTGTGACACAGCATTAGGCTCCATTTGCAGTACAGTAGTACCTCTGGATGCGAACAGGATCCGTTCCAGAGCCCTGTTCGCATCCTGAAGCGAACACAATTCAGTTGTCGCGATTCACCATTTCCATGCATGTGTGTGACGTCATTTTGAGCGCCTGCGCATGCGCGAGTGGCAAAACCTGGAAGTAACGCACTCCGTTACTTCCGGGTTGTTGCAGCGCGCAACCCGAAAATACTTATCCCGAAGCTACTTCAAGCTGAGATATGACTGTATACATTTAAAGCAGCCTCATACCTCTTTAAGCAGTCATGGCTTTGCCCAAAGGATCCTGGGAACTGAAGTCTGTTTACAGGTGCTGAGAGTTTTTGGGAGGACCCCTATTCCCATCACAGAGCTAAAATTCCCGGAGTCTCCTAGGAAGGAAGATTGATTGTGAAACCACTTCAGGAATTGTAGCTCTGTGAGGGGAACAGAGGTCTCTAACAATTTTCAGCACCCTTAGCAAACTACACTTCCCAGGAGTCTTCAGGAGCCCAGCTATCACAGCTAGTATTCATTCATATGCTCTTACCTTTAAAAAATAAAAAGGGGGTCTGGCATGAGCTGTGGTGGCTTCCTGGTAACTGTGGAATGCTCTTCCCAGGGAGGCTCAACGGGTGCCTTCATTGCATATCTTTGAGCACCAGGCGAAAACATTATACATAACCCTCCAACGAAAATAGGGACATGCTGTTTAATAAGAATAAGAATATTTATCCCTTCCCCATCTGGCTGGGTTTCCCCAGCCACTGTGGATGGCTTCCAGCATACATAAAACATTAAATATTTAAAAACTTCCCTATACAGGACTGCCTTCAGATGTCTTCTAAAGGTTGTATAGTTATTTATCTCCTCCAACATTTCTCTGATGAAAAAAAAAAGGTTTTGGGCTCCTTTTTTTGGCTTTTTACAGCATTTTTCTTTTAAAAATTGCCCTGGTTGCCATATGTCCGGGTTTCACCGGACATTTTTTTACTGATTCAGCAAAAATCCAACTGGATGCCATTTTGACAGTCCAAACATATGGCAGCCCTAGAAGGCTTCTCTAAATCAGTGACATCCCTGGAAAATAGGGACACTAGGAGGGTCTCTATCTGTGTGTGTGCCAAATGTGCCTTCTGCCTATCTTTCATTATACCACATTACATGTATCACATTGCAGCAATCTGGGCAGCCTTCCCTGCCCGGAGCCCTTCACTCAAAGACCAGCCACCCTCTTGCAACGTTTGCCCCCCACCAGGCTCCTGGGTCCGGAAGGGGTGCAGGGAAGCAGCTTTGATGCTTCGAGATCAGGAATGGGGGGCCCTGTGAATGCTGAATGAAGTCATGCTAATATATTTCTTGAAGCACGGAAGCATGGAAAGAAGGGGGTGGGTTTCATTCAACAGCAGAATATCTGCTTTGCATGCAGAAGGCACCAGGTAGCGGCAGGTGTGGAAAGACTGGTCAGATCTGACAGGCACAATTCCAGCCTAAATGGAAAGTGCACATCCATTTCCCACATTCAGCTTGGTAAGCGGCAACTGGCTTGATGCAGGAAGATGGGCAATGATACCTCAACTGTGAAGGACTGATCATTGCTTATTTTAGCTTGTTCTTGCTAATGGTTTGTCAGGGAGCGCCATCCCCTGTATGCATTACCTCTTTTATGGTATGTATTAATTTCACATCAAAATTAGACGACCTCCGATTCCCACAATGAATTAGCAGTCAATGTGTAGGGCTCCTCCCTCCTTGCTTTATGTGTCTATTAATTTTTAAAGTAAATATATCATAGTTAAAGCAAAAACAAGTGGATTGAATATACTCATCCCCCCCTTAAGACTGCTTGAAACAGTGGAATGGAAATACATAGCCATTTGCAAACTGAACATTTCACAACACAGCTCCTTCAAATGACACATTTATTCTGGGTAGGAGTGGAACTTAAATGGAATCAAATCAACTTGATGGGTTCCATGCCTTGGATACTTTTTTGGGGGGGGAGTGGGAGAGGTTAGCAATATGCCCTTCATCTTGGCTCACTTTATAATAGTACAGTCTCTCTCCCCACCAAATGAACCACCAGCCTTCTGGTGGACAACCGGATGCGCTGACCTACGGTGCCACCTGTAATAGAAAGGTGGCATAAAATGAAGTACATTGCAGGGGGTTGGACTAGATGACCCCTAGGGGTCCCTTCCAACTCTATTATGGCAGTAATGATGTCCTACCAGTAGGCTTCTATTAAGCACCTGCTTGGCCTCTGTGATAAATGGGACTAGATAGGCCTTTGGTCTGATCCAGCAACCAGGCTTTCCTTATGTTCTTATTAGCCCTGATTAATAGAACCTCCATATCCAGAGGCAGTGTGCATCTGAGTGTTGTTACACTCAGCCCTAGTCTCCATTATGCTGGGGACACACTTGCAACTATTGCCCTCCTGGTTTGCTTTTGGGCTTCGTGGTAGCATCTAGTGTTCTTAACCCCTACGTTTTCAATTCTGAATTTTAAACCTTGAGACCTTCTGATGAAAGCTGGTGCTGGTGGTGTCAATTTCTTCACCTACTAAGAGAGGCCATTTCCCCCCTTCTGAATGTATTCTGGTGTGATCCCTGAGACTGGCCTTCAACCCTAGGCTGGTGTTCTTCAGATCATAGTGCCTGCCTCGTCAGGGATGATGGGAATGGGAGTCCCAGAAACTTATGGAGGGCACCAGTTGGGAAAAGCCATTGCCAACCCAGGGGGTGGAAACATGGAAGGCAGGCATTATATGTGCGCGTGTGTGAGAGAGGGAAATAAATGATGGCTCTAGGCAAAGGAGACGGCCTTAGAGGCTCTCAAACTGGACGGGGGGGGGGGCCGGAAAAAGCTGCGTGGAAGAGCGACAGTGCCCAGGTCTCCCCAGGACGTGTGAATCTTTCAGCGGCGCCTCTTCCTAGGAGCGATAGGGAGAAACCGCGCCAGCAACCAGGAGAGCGAGGCGCGTCTTTGGAGTGGAGGATCGGGCCACTAAGCCGGTCTCTGCTCCTGCCGGGGTCGGCGCTGCGCTCGGGGTGGGTCTGGCTGCCTTTCCGAGGAGGAGGAAGAGGAGGCAAGCGAGGCGCGGGCGCTCCGGCAGAAAAGACAAAGGCTTCTTCTGAGTGGAGAGGCCGCTCCTGAGGCGGGGACTGCAGCCGTCGAGGGGCGGGCCGGGGGCGGGCGCTGGAGCCGCAACGGGCAGGCAGAGCGACGGCGTCGGCGGCAGGAGAAGGTGGAGGGAGCCATTCTTCGGTGCGCACCGGTATGGAGGCAGCGGCGAGAAGGAGGACGGCGGCGACGACGCTGGCGGGGCGGTGACCGGGGCCGTCGGGCGGCGGCGATGCGCCCGCCCCGGCCATGGAGGAGCGCTGGCACCGGGGGCTGGCGGCGCTGGTGATGCTGCTGCTCTTCGGGGGGCTGGTGCTGCAGTACGTGTGCCCGGGTAGCGAGTGCCAGCTGCGGCAGCGCCTGGCCGAGGCCGCCCCGTCCGCCCTGCTGGCGCGCCAGGCCGGACAGGGAGGGGACCCTTACCGGGCGGAGGACGAGAGCCCTCCGCGCTTCGTGCCGCGCCTGAACTTCTCGGAAGCCGACCTGCTGCGCCGCGTGGACTTCCACATCGCTGGCGACGATCTGATCGTTTTCCTGCACATCCAGAAGACGGGCGGCACCACCTTCGGGCGCCACCTGGTGCGCAACATCCAGTTGGAGCAACCTTGCGAGTGCAAGGCCGGGCAGAAAAAGTGCACCTGCCTCCGGCCGGGCAAGCGAGAGACCTGGCTCTTCTCCCGCTTCTCCACTGGCTGGAGCTGCGGGCTCCACGCCGACTGGACCGAGCTGACCAACTGCGTCCCGGCCGTGGTGGACAGCAAAAAGGACGCCAAGCTGCGCCCCACCAGGTGAGACACAGGCGGGGCGGGGGACAAAGCTGGGAGATCCCTACGGATGGAGCGGGCCCATCTGGGGTGGCCGGCGCGTCACCTTACTACGTTCAGAACAACACCCCCCTGGATCAGGCCCATGCCCCGTCTGGTTCAGCAGCCCAGCCGGCCCTGATGGGAAGAAGACGCTGGGCTAAATGAGCAATTGGCCTTATCTGGTGTCCCATAAGAACCAGAGCTCTCCATGGATATAAAGTGAGTGGAGGATGGCAGGCCTCAATCCTGTGCGTGTTTACTCTAAAGGAAACCAGGGTCCTCTTCCCATGAGAACCTCACAAGAGCCAGCTTGATCAGGTCAGTGGCACATCTGGCTCAACATTCCCTGTAGGGACACTGTGAGAACAGGATACTGGGCTATAGGGGCCACTGGCCTGATTCAAGAGGCTTGTATTATGTTCTTATGGGAATAAGACCCTGGTTTACATTGCAGTAAACATGCACAGAATTGAGGCCTGCTATCCTCCACTCTCCATATCTCCATGGAGAGCCCTTGTGATCTTCCTGTTGCCCAGTTTTTGAGTAAAAACCCTGAAGAGTCCAACTTGGTCTCACAATCCCAAGCACACCTGATTTGGGGGGGGAAATAGTTCCCTTGGTCCCAGTGGAACCTTCCAGGAGATGCCTGCCTGGAAAGAATTCCCAATCCACATTTCTTTTTGAGGAAACTGGGTTAGGATCTGGTGTTCTAGCCCTGGCTTCTTAAAAACATACTGGGATCTAGAGTTCCTCTTGGTTTCATCCCATCCTTTGCAAACAGAAAATTCCTTGCCTCTAAAAAAACCTATGGAGGGTTAATACATCTCCCCTCGCCTCATTTCTCCTTTCTGGAGAGAGAATCTTTCGCTCCATAGAACATGTAATCTCTCCAACCCTTTCAATTCTCACTCCAGTGTTCTAGCACAGTAATAAAAGCATTCCAATATTTCCCAGGTATCCTTCCCCCTTCCGGACATTATGATCTGGCAATTCCTCCAGCCCTCCCCCATTGCCCATTCAAGAGCAATTTTATAGTAATCTGTTACCATCTCTGCACATTACAGCTGTCCAGTTTGCGCTTGGGAACCTTAAAGATCCTCTCTTTTTTTTGCTCTGTTCTTCCACCCTCTGCAATTAGCAGGAACCACGAATGCGGGTTATTCAAGTGTATCATGGGTTTTTGTTTTGTTTTGAAGTTGATTTCATTTATTTGGGTAAGCAAAGTCCTCTGCCTTTCCCCGAAATGCATCCTTTATCGCCCATTGGCTAGTACTTAAGACTGAGCTAACAATGAAAACAATACCCAACTATTTAGGGTTCCTGGACTCCAAATCCCATCAGCATGGCTGGGATTGATGGGGGCTGTTGTCCAAAATATCTGCAGGGCTCCATGCTGGAGAAAACTGATTTAGCAAGCGGTGGTACCTATCTCTTGATTTTAGGTCGGTTCACACAAGAGATACTAGATCTCAGGCATGTGGCCCTCTGGATGTTATTGGAATCCCAGCTCCTATGATCCCCAGCCAGCATGGATGATGGAATTTGTAGGCCAACAACGTCTGAAGGTCCACAGATTCCCCATTGTTCAGTGAGATGATGTTACCAAGCAGGCTCAAAGCCCCAGACACCTAAGGAATTACTGGGCCTTATCTTCACAGCCTTATCTTTTCTGCTCTAAGCTCACTGCCCTTCCTCTGAGCTAATTCTGCCCTCCCACCCAGCTAGATATCTTGCTTTTGGTCCTGTGTCCAAAATAGCATTTTCAGTTCAGTATGAAGTCGCCTCTTTGTAGACAGTGCTGTCTAGCACAAGGCTGGTTGAATGTGTCATAAAAATTGTGTGAGGGTGTGTGAGAGAGAAAGAGAGACAGATGAACAGCTCTTTCAGAGTCAAGGTGAAGGTGCTCTTGCAACTTCTCTATGTGCTTTCTCCATCTGTTGATGCTGGTTGTTTGAGGAAGGTAGACTCTGCTGAGCTGCGCAAGACCTCTCATTGGCTTTGAAAGTTCATGCTGCACTTCTTTGCTCCAGGGACTGCATTTTTCCATGCCCACCCACCTCCCTACTGCCAGTGGGAGCACCACATCTAGCACCTAGCATGTTTGGGATCGAGTAGGGACAGTAAGGGAAGGGAGGCCCACACCTTCCTTTGTAAAACATGAAATATGCAGAGTTAATTCTTTTCACTTACTGCCAGAGGTGTCTTTTTTTATTTCTCATTGAGTTTCCGCTTTATTTGCGTCCCCTAATTTCTTCTTTTTCTCAGCCCAACTACAAACATTGCACCTGGAAGGACATGAGCAGCCTGCTGCCTGTTAATCCAGGAGCCTTGTCCATCTCAGGAACTGAGATAATGATTTGCTTGGTATTTGCAATTCAAAAACAGAGCCCCTGTTTAGCATACAAAAGACCTATTTTAAATAGTTTAAACAACTCTGGGGCTGTCAACTAATCCAATTTCTGGAGACTGATGGGATAAACTTTCCTGAGGTTCAGGGGTCTCTCCCAGTAATTGAATTTTATGTCTCTGCGTTCTTTGTTCCAGGGTCCTTTGCATTGGCTGCCTGCTTGTGCTTTTGCATGACTGGTCTTGGTCACTGATATAAAATATCTTCTAGTTTTTTGACCGGAGACCCAGGGAGAGAGCTGTAGCAGGAGATTGTCTGGGGTATATCCTGAGTTGCTCAGAAGTGTGAAATGCCTTGGGATCACAAGCACAACCTGCACAGATCAGCTGTGAACCAAGGAAACCACTGAGTCCCAGATACTCAGTGACTTGAGCTGCATATGAATTTGGGACAAGCATATACAGTACAGAGCTTCTTTGTGTGTGCAGCGGGGGGGGGGGGCACAAAGGAGGGAAGGGTGTGTGGGTGTGTGATACAGGGCTAAGAGGCACAGCAGAGATCCATCCTAAAATGGCTATTTGGAACAAAGGGATGTGCAGGCTGTGTGGCTTCTCTTCAGCAGAGCTTTCAATGAAGCTTGTGGTTCACCCAAGTGGCATGGCTTACGGGCAGCTTTGTTTGTGACAGCTGTGGAAAGAAGGCCTGTGGTTTGTGGATAAATCCAGGAGACGATCTCTGCTGCCTTTTGGGGGAATCCTAGTTTTAAGTCACATACAAATAGGATCAAGTTCTTCTGCAAAAAAATGGTTTCTTTTCAGAAACCTTTCTCAAAAACAGCTACTCTGTGGCTTTTTATCCAGGGGGTTCTTTTCTCTCCATCTCTATCTCTCTGTTCAAATCTTTTCTTATTTCTTTTAGGTCTCTAATCAGACCTGAAAGCCGCTGTGTTGTTAAAGCCACAGAGGTGCGCTTATGAGCAGAGTTCTGATTTTTGAGAATCATCTGCGAATTTAGTATATTTTAAATCTTTGCTCTAAGAAGCAAGGTGACTTCTCACTCCTGAACTGGGTTTGGGTTTAAGTTTGGCATCTTCTGGTACTTGAAATTTCTAAATATGTGCAGTCATTAAAAATGAAAAGAAAAGCCTGGACTGTGATGATAAGCTGTGTTGCTGATAAGGGCATTTGTTCCCATTCCAAACAGTGCCTTGGATACTTTTAAAAAAATACTTGATTGCAGTAATTAACAATTTGATTTTTAAAAAGCATATACAACTGTGATTATCCTAGTATAGGCAGGGTAAACATGAGGTAGGTGGCACAAAAAGCAAAACTCTGTGGTTCTGTGGCTGCCAGACACATTTCCTTAATATTCATTCTGTTGCACGCTATCTGAACCATCAGGTCTAAGCACAGATTTATGTGAAACCGCTTGTGTGTTGTCTTTCTCAAATTTCTTTCCCACCAGTTAACGCCACACTGCCATCTATGGTGAAGGCTCAAAATCATTACCCTTCTGCCTGTCTTCATTCCAAGATGAGACCCCAGGCTTGTTTGTCTCCCCCATCCTTTCCTTTGTCTCTCTGTGCGCCTTTTGGAATTCCATTCCTTTCTCTCCTTGCAGGGCTGCATGCATCTGAAAATCCCTTTAGAAAGAAAGAATCTTAACTGTGCTCATTCAAGACCCTGGATCCTTCTTTTATTCCATCCATGTGCTTGGTAGACTTTTATAGGCGAGGCTCCAGGCTTGTTGAACTTTTCCAGCCTCCTTGCCCTTACCCCAAACCTGACTCTTTGTAAGACAGAGAGAGATCCAGTTTGGGAATCTGGGTGGCCAAGCCATCTTGTGGATCAGCAAACATGAGGTTGGGGATCTGTCTACTGTAAAATAGGGAGGGTTTGCAGTGTGGAACTGTTTCAAAACCTGGTCTAATCCTAAGGCTAGTTGATGTTTCTTTCCGCCTTCTGCCCTTATTTCCATGTGAAGCAGGCCAGAGATCAGTTACTCCATAGGAGAAGACCCCAGGTTCAGCCTGCTTCTGCTCCTGTTACTCCATAGGAGAAGACCCCAGGCTCAGCCTGCTTCATTCATTCATTCATAATTGTATTTGTATGTCACTTTTCCACAAAAAAGAATCATGCTCAAAGCAGCTTGCAGCAAAGGAAGCAGGAAAGCATCTCAAAATCAACCATTGCAAGAAAAAAATCACAATAACATAATAAAATGACTGCATAATAGCAAGTATGAGAACATACATTAAAACCCAACATTCCAGTGCTATAAATATAACAAGATTACATTAACATCACATTAAACCTCCTGGCTTGTCGATGTAACCTGGGCCCTAGAGATGCCCCTTCCATGGTGTTGCTCACGGTCATAGAATCATAGAATCATAGAGTTGGAAGAGACCACAAGGGCCATTGAGTCCAACCCCCTGCCAAGCAGGAAACACCATCAGAGCACTCCTGACATATGGTTGTCAAGCCTCTGCTTAAAGTCCTCCAAAGAAGGAGACTCCACCACACTCCTTGGCAGCAAATTCCACTGTCAAACAGCTCTTACTGTCAGGAAGTTCTTCCTAATGTTTAGGTGGAATCTTCTTTCTTGTAGTTTGGATCCATTGCTCCGTGTCTGCTTCTCTGGAGCAGCAGAAAACAACCTTTCTCCCTCCTCTATGTGACATCCTTTTATATATTTGAACATGGCTATCATATCACCCCTTAACCTCCTCTTCTCCAGGCTAAACATGCCCAGCTCCCTTAGCCGTTCCTCATAAGGCATCGTTTCCAGGCCTTTGACCATTTTGGTTGTCCTCCTCTGGACCCGTTCCAGTTTGTCAGTGTCCTTCTTGAACTGTGGTACCCAGAAATGGACACAGTACTCCAGGTGAGGTCTGACCAGAGCAGAATACAGTGGCACTATTACTTCCCTTGATCTAGATGCTCAAATCAAATTTTATTAAACGGTCACAGACCAGATTGACTCGTACAGCTAGTCAGCGAAACATAACACCGGGAAAAACAAAGGACAATTTCAATACAAATTAGGCCATAACAACAATTTAAAATTGGACAACATGAATAAAATTAAGTATTTGCCTTCGCCGGCATGTTGACATTGGAAAGCTCTTGTTTTCTGCGCCTGATAGCGGCTGCACAGAATTTAGCAACATTGATCGTGATTACAGGAACCTTATCTTCTACCAAGGCTCTCATACATTGAAGTTCTGATTCATTTTTAAGCTTTCGTAGAACTGGGGCAATAAAGGTCAGGCGTAAATCCTCGTAATAACTACAGTGCAGCAATACATGCAAACTTGTTTCCACTTCCGATGAGTCACATGGGCAAACACGTGACTCATATGGTTTGCCCTCATATCTGCCTAGCAGCAGGGCAGAGGGCAGAACGTTGAATCTGGCCAGGGTAAAGGAATGTCTGTACTTAGGTATTTGTAAATCAGCCAGATAGTTTTGGTCTAGATGCTATACTCCTATTGATGCAGCCCAGAATTGCATTGGCTTTTTTAGCTGCCGCGTCACACTGTTGGCTCATGTCAAGTTTGTGGTCAACCAAGACTCCTAGATCCTTCTCCTGCAGTGACCTTCTCCTGCAGTGACCTCTCCCTGATGTGGCTCCTGTCTCCAGTTAACAGTCTCAGGTATCTGGTGAAGGGGGAAGCCCGTCTCTGCCTGTGACCCTGAAGGGCTGCTGCAAGTGAGAGCAGACCAGGAGTAGGGAACTTCCAGCCCCCTTGGGACCCAGTTTGGCCCACCAGGCCATTTCCCTGCAATCATGGCCATCCAGCTATCAACTGTCATCACATGGTGGCATCAGCTGATGGGCTTGGAGGACAGGGTTTAATCCTGCATTGGCAGCACCACTCTGTTCCCAGCAGGATTTAATCTGTGCTCATCATCCTGCCTGTGTGTTCATGTGCATGCCAGTAACGGCCAGAGGCAGAGTGGGTGGAGCAAAAGATGTGACCTGGAGGCAGACACAGGTACACCCACCACCTCCATCAAGACAAATAAGTGGCATCATCAGAGCTCAAGGACACATTCCAGCCAGGCAGAAGCACATGCATGGGGGCGGGTTGTGAAGCAGGGGCAGTGAGCGGCGTGGCCTGGGGAGAGGGCTGCGAGCCAGATACAGAGGGCTGCCAGCCATATTTGGCCCCAGCCCCAAGGTTTCCCACTCCTGCTTTACGCCTTTAACAATAATCCAGCATTTCACCCTCCCCCCCCCCACCCCGTCCCCATGGCTGCTTAGTTTAATATCTAGCCAGATAAAGAGTTCTGGAGAATTAGGGAGCTTGCAACATTTTGGTTGGCCAGGTATTGCCCTCCTGTGAATTTTGGATTTTTTTCTTTATGTGCTGACTTTTGCTTTTCTTGTAGAATCCCTCCTCCCCCCCACCCAAAAACAACAACCCCTAAAACAGTTTTAATGTCTCTGTACTCATCCTTTTTAATAAAATAATTGCATAGCCCTCTTACTAGCTGCGGTGATAGCCTCCTCCCCTGGAAATAATGTCTTCTTGATGAGCAATTATTGTGATTGCAGTTTGTGTGTGCTAAAAAAGGAAACCTGGGTGTGAACATCATTCTCCTCCCTCCTCCTCCTCACACCTGTTAGATGAACTTGTGCTTGGTTTCTTGTGTGCTGTCAGTCTAACAGCCACCAGCTGGTGAGGGATTAGCCAAAGTTCTTTCTGCTGAGATCAGGCAGAGATAAAACATAAAAGAGCTACAGCCTTGGGCCTCCTTTTCAACAGATCTTCCAGGTATCATACCATAACTGTATTCTCATGTTAGTTGCTAGCTTTCCCTGACATTCTTTCTAAAGGATGCTTTCCTCAGCCTAGTGCTCTCCTGATCTATTGGAGTACAACTCCCATCAGCCCTAGCCAGCTCACTTGCTGATGGACATTATAGTCTAAAACTTCTGGAGAGCACCAGGTTGGGGAAGGCTGTTCTAAAGCTACAATCCTAGACACTGAGAGTAAGACCTGTTTGACACAATGGGGTAGACTCACTTCTGCCTGCAAGGCAAGTGCTCTGCCTCTGAGTTTTTATACTAATGGGACTTCCCTTTTTATACCGTTATGATTCAATGGGTAGCTAAGAGCAGAGTGGGCCAATGACCCGTCTAGCCTGACATCCTCTTCTCATGGTGGCCAACTATATGCCCCCATGGGAAACCTTCAAGCAGGGCTTGAGCATAAGAGCCCTCTCCCCTCCTGCGATTTGCAGCAACTGTATTCAGAAGCATTGCCGGCCTTTTTTCAGCCAGAACTCGACAGATCTAAGTTCTGGCACCTCTCGGGTGGGTGACATTGCCATTCTAAGAAAATGAGGGAGGTGTCCACCTCTGGCACCTCTTTTTCTAGAAAAATAGCGCTGAGCATGGCCATCATGGCTAGTAGCCGTTGATAGCCTTATCCTCCACAAATCTGCCTAATTCTCTTCTAAATCCATCCAAGCTGGTGGGCACCATTGCCTCTTGTGGGAATGAGTTCCATAGTTTAACTATGCTGCATGGAATTCTGTCCTGAATCTTCCATCATTCAGATTCGCTGGGTGTCCCCAAGTTCTAGTGCCACAACAGACAAAGACAAACGTGCACCATTTTATAAACTTGCCTGTTCTCCAAATGAAAACTCCAAATGCTGCCACCTTTCCTCTTGGGGGATTTGCTGAACCCCCTTATCCATTTTGGTTGCCTTTTTCTGAACCTACAATGTCCTTTTTGAGGTGGGGTTGACAGAACTGCTCACAGTATCCCAAATGCAGGCTGCACAATTGATTTGTATGGCAGCATTACATCAGCAGTGATGAATTTCTGTGAATATTTTGGTTCCTTTGTGGTTTCCAAAAGGAAGTGAAGCATTGACCCCAATTCTTTTTCACTGACACTCCTCCCCCAATAATAATAATAATAAATAATAAATTTTATTTATATCCCGCCCTCCCCAGCCGAAGCCGGGCTCAGGGCGGCTAACAACAATCAAATAATCAAACAGTCAAATAATCACACATTTTCAATCCCTGAAAACAAAGGGGTTACTACTTTGGAACAGCTTCTACAACTAGGGTGTCAGGGTACATGGCAGAAACCCAAGCAGTGTTAGCCTGGGAATTTCCATCTCCTTTGAAACAGTCCTGTGTCTGGATGTCTTAATCCCAAATTAGTACCGGTCAGTTCATTATGGGAGACTGGATTAGGGAGAAAATGTTACTTTCCTGGGTCATTTGATTGACTCATAGACACCACAGAGCTCCTGGCGAGGAAAGCAGAAAAAAAAAACATCCAGGAACAACAACAAAAAATCCAAACACCTGGGCAAGAGAGTCTGAAGGAATTGAGAGCCTTCCCAGCCTCAGCTAATTATTATGGAAAGCATCTACCTAACTTGTCTGTAGCAATAAATCCAGGGTCCATGTTGTAAAGAGGAGAAAAACGAAGCAACAGGGACCTCTGGAGATACTCGCAGTGGTGTTTGAGGCAGGAGTGCATAACAAGCTATATTGGAGGCTTTCCAGAAACCATTGACTCTTGCAAATGTCCCTGTGGTTTAAATTGAGTTTTCCTTTAAAAACCAAACACGCACAACTCCGTTATCCCTGGCTCTCTAGCAGTCAGGGATGGTGAACCGATGGCCCTCCAGCTGTTGCTGGATTGGCTCCAAGCCGCAGGGCCAATAGTCAGGGCTTATGGGAGTAGCAGTGAAGCTACATCTGGAGAGCCATGAATTTTCCCACCCTGTTCTAGGTTAGGGATTCCTAATCTGGGCCATGCCTCTTTTGAATATAATGGACCACTTTGCCCCTTATGAGGAAACACCCTGGAAGGATGCTAGGAGGTATATCTGGAATATTTATTGGCTGCTTTTGTTGTTTAGTCGTGTCCGACTCTTCGTGACCCATGGACCAGAGCACGCCAGGCACTCCTGTCTTCCACTGCCTCCCGCAGTTTGGTCAAACTCATGCTGGTAGCTTCGAGAACACTGTCCAACCATCTCATCCTCTGCCGTCCCCTTCTCCTTGTGCCCTCCATCTTTCCCAGCATCAAGGTCTTTTCCAGGGAGTCTTCTCTTCTCATGAGGGGGCCAAAGTATTGGATCTGTCCTTCCAGTGAGCTTATTGGCTGATACAAACAAGTTAATGACAGAGTTAGTGGCCAAGTTCCTCTTTTCTGCTTAAATGTCTCATAAGGGGGTACACTCACTCTTAATTGCCATTTGTATTTCATGTTCTTCCCCTCTGGTATCATATTGTGCTGTAAGAATAAAAATGTGATCATTAAAACATACTCTTACTTAGTTTTGTTTTAATGGATCTGTGGCTCTATAATATATAATTGATTGTAGTCCTTGGGCCAGTGGTGGTTCGTGGGCTTCATTCAGGTGGCCCAGTGGTAGGAACTCGGATAAATAAGCTAGGCTCCAAATGGCTCCTTAAACCAGGGTTACAGTTGCCAAAACAGAATGCCTTGTTGCCATTTTGGGGCTGGATGGCTCAAAAATTTGTATTTTTCCATAGGACCTTTTGGTTTCTGAAATTCATTCTGATTGTGCAGATAAAATATAACAAAGAGAATTCTATAGGATGTGCTGCTAGTGTGTGAAAACAGTCAAGATCGAAGGATGCCCAGGCAGGCACTTCCAGATGGTGGAGACATTTGGCGCCCAAGCATCTTCACTTGGTCACAAGTGGCTGAAATTTGCACCTGGCAAATTTCAAATACTGGGCATGCCCACATTAACTATAGTGATTTTTAATTGTATTTTTGTTCCTTCTTTTATATTTTTTATTTTATTGCATTGTATTACACTTTTAATTCAGTGGAATGCAAATTGCAATACAATAAAATACTCTAAAATAACCAGTGAAGGTGCAATTAAAAATCACACAGCCTTTAGCATAGTGCATTATGTTTGCTACAACAGGAAAATCATTAAGCAGTCCACCAAGTTGGTTAATTTTTAAGACCTCCCAGATGCCATTGCTGTGGTCATGTGTCTGCCTCTGGAATTGCAGCTGGATTTTAAATGAATACTCAGCAGTCAGTCATAATCTCCTGGACTTCCTTTTTTGACAGTAGTGAAGGGGTGTGTGCATGTAATAGCTTTTAAAAGCTACTTCAGTTGTCATGGGTGTTTTCTCATCCTGGAGGTAGATGTCATTTTAATAGACCTTTCCCATCGATAACGCACATGAGTCCTGTGGAGAGGTGAGTGTGACGAGGGGGGGAGAGACAGAAGACTCGAAATGACAGTAAAGCAAAGAAATGAGCAGCAGTCAGAAATCCTATCTCTGCCGGGACATAACTCAAGCTTTTGCTTTGGAATATTCTGCAGTCCCCAGTGGACGTCATGCCAGTGCTGTCTGCATGAGTGACTTGTGCAATTAGGGAGAAGCTCATTCATGCTGAGTCAGACCCAGTGGTCAGTCTGGCTCCATATCGTCTGCACTGACTGGTAGCAGCTTCTTCAGGATTTCAGGCAAGGAGTCTCCTACAGCCATACTTGGAGACTCCAGGGATGGAACCTGGGGCCTTATGCATGCAGAGCTAAGGCCATTCCAGTGAGTCTACTCTGAGGATGACTTAGCTAGATACAACCTCCTGGACACTCACCGACATAAAGCATAAAGCCCATGTATATGAATACTCTCAAAGTCCAGTCACTTTGCTTATTTTGGGTTGCTTGGTGGAAATGCGTTCACCAATGAAGAGTCAACAGTGATAAAGTGGGCAGGCCAGCACTTATGTGCAGGAATTCACAAGATGGCTAATACATATCTAAACCCACAAATAAAACCTTAAAACATCAGCGTTTAGAACTGTTGACATTGTACCACAAACACTCTAAGTTTGTGGTAGAGAACTAAATGAATAAAAATTCAACCAGTATTCAGGCAAGACAATACCCTTTTTAAATTGACTTTACTGCAGTAAAGTCCCCGTACAGTGATGGGAACTGTAATAGTCACAGGGTTTGTCTATAGTCACAGGGTTTGTAATAGTCACAAATAGCAGAAGTCCTATTCGTTACATAATTACTGCCATGTTGTCCACTACACATCAGCAGTGACAAAACATTTTCAGAAACTTGTCAAGTTAACCGTTTAAGTTGGCCAGTACAATAAACTAACCTTTGATCAGGACAGTAAACAGAAGGAGATTGCATAAAAAGTTAATCTTTAAAGCTAATTGGACAGATTCTCCACCCTCCTTATCTCTGATCTGTATGGAAGGAGCATCTCTTTGAGATTCGTGGAGGTCATTCTGCCTCTTCTGTAACTATGTTCAAGCTAATACAGATTTTTGGAAGCAGAATATTAGGGTGCAAAAGCATTCCCTTCTCCAATTAAACACATTTCCATCACAGTGTGAGCAGACCAGGAAACTATGGTTAGCTTGGGAACAATCAGTGGTTTGCTATCTTGATGTGCTTCAATGTTGCTAAGTGTGGAAACGATGCCTTATGAGGAACGGCTAATGGAGCTGGGCATGTTTAGCCTGGAGAAGAGGAGGTTAAGGGGTGATATGATGGCCATGTTCAAATATATAAAAGGATGTCACGTAGAGGAGGGAGAAAGGTTGTTTTCTGCTGTCCAGAGAAGCGGACATGGAGCAATGGATCCAAACTACAAGAAAGAAGATTCCACCCAAACATTAGGAAGAACTTCCTGACAGTAAGAGCTGTTCAACAGTGGAATTTGCTGCCAAGGAGTGTGGTGGAGTCTCCTTCTTTGGAGGTCTTTAAGCAGAGGCTTGACAACCATATGTCAGGAGTGCTCTGATGGTGTTTCCTGCTTGGCAGGGGGTTGGATTCGATGGCCCTTTGGCCTCTTCCAACTCTATGATTCTATGTGGTTTCTTGGTATGCTTCAATTCGGAAACTACTGTTATAGGAAGACTTACTGACAATCTCATCTCCCTGAATGTGAAAGAAGCAACAAGGGGATCAGCAATCTTGGACCTGATCTTCACTAAAAGGGAAGGACAGTAGTAGCAGAAATCTTGGTAGGAAGCGACCACATCCTCCAGGGGTTCATTATGCAGAGGAAAGGAAAAGCCAAGTGTAATTGGAAAGCCAATTTCAAAGAAGCTTAAGGAAATGCTGGGTGTGATCCTGCGGTCAGAAATACTTAAAGAGAAGGGAATTCACGGTGGATGGGAGTTTTTGAAAGGTGAGATACTGAAGGCAGAACCAGAAACAATTACAACAAGAAAGAAAAGTGGGAGTCAACTACAGAAACTGGTGTGGTTGGCTGCATAAGGAGTGTTTAGATGGCCTGAGATATAAAAGGGGGTTGTATAAGAAATGGGGCAAATCATGAAGGAAGCGTTTAAACGAGTAGCCAACACTTGCAGGGCTAAAATTCCGTATGACCTCAGACGTGAATTCAGACCTCCAGGGCCTAATGAGCTGCACCCAGGGGTGCTTAAGGAACTTGCGGGTGTAATCTCAGAGCCTCTGCCAATAATCTTTGAGAATTCTTGGAGTGCAGGGGGACTGGAGGTGGGAAAATGTTTTTCTCATTTTCTGAAATGAGGAAAAGAAGACACAAATACCTGAAAGGCTGTCACGTGGAAGATGGAGCAAATGACAAGAAATGAGATTCCAACTAAGCATCAGGAAGAACTTTCCGATAGTGGGAACTGTTCGGAAATGGAACAGAATGTGGTGGACTCAACTTAATTGGCTTTAGCTGCAATTCCTGCATTGCAGAGGTTGCAGTACATGACCTTGTGCTCCCTACCAATTCTATGGTTCTGCTATATGCCGGTCCTTATGCCAAGATCCAATACTCTGAATATCACCGGTGACAGTCCCACAGGAAAGAATAGTGCATGTTTAAAATGATATGTGTTTAAGACTCATGGTGTTGGTGGAACTTCAGTATGTGTGCTGGATTGGGGCCATGTTTTCTCCTTTTCCAGGTTCTGATTGCTGAGTTAATTATTTAGTGACACCTTTTTAAAGCAGCTCGGTGATGTTGGTGAAAAAGTCCTAAATGTTTTGTATCTGTATACAGCTCTGAAAGTGTTGGTTTATAGGAAGATACATAGCTGACTGCTCCAAGCTAGCACAAATTATTCATTATGTTTCATTTCATCCAATCTGTCATTTGTGGCAGTCCTTGTTTAGCAGAGGATGATTTCCACGCATAGGCAAAGCTTTCCGGTGCTCAGTAAAAGCAGTTTTTCTGTACATCAAGCAACAATCTCTGCCTTTCTGGGATATTATAAATTTTAAAATGGTACTATAAATGATTGCTTGCAATGCTGTTGAATGCATCTAAGCTTCTGGGGGAGATTCATATTTATAACTTGTGATCTGTTCTGAACTTGGCAGTATGTTATATTGAATTATCAAATGTAGGGAGAATAATGGGTGAGTTTTAGGAAATGAAATATACATAGGTGGAGGTGTCATGAAGTTTTGTTGTGTAGATTTTGCCTCTGTGCTGCATTAGCTGAGGTTAATTTGCTCTTTATTCATTTAAATCAGAATTGTTGGGAATCATGTTTGCCACTGATGTAAATGGGCATCAGAGGAAGGTATTAGTAGACTTGATTGCTTTTTAAATTTGACTACCAGAGGTGCTCTGGTATGCTGACGAGAATTGCTCTGTTTCTCGCAAATGGCACAGCGCCTCATGAATCACTTCAATGTACTTTCCTGAAAGAAAGCAGAGCAATTTAAATGTGCAGGGCCTTGATTTACATCAAATGGATGAGGCCTCTGTGTGCCATCCCTTGCATTAATTCTAGTTTCTCCAGCAACTATAATAATAAAGGCAGTGCTTCAGCACAGCATCCACTCAAATTAACTCATGTAGATCGCTGCAGCTTTACATGGAAATGGTGAAGTTAACATGCTGTGGAGAAGACTCCATCTGTATCTGAAACTCTCTCTTTTAAAAGAAGTAGCATGTTGGATGCGTGGGGGTTTGGGGGGTTTGCAGGAAGCTGTGCAAATAGTGGGTGTCTGGTGTGCCACACCCTTTAAGAACCACTGGTCCAGCCAGTCTCAGTTGTGATTTGCAACCAGTTTTGGATGGCGGTTCCCTCCTCCTACAGGACCAATTCTGCAGGTTCCCCTGGGTTACTTGCAGAGGTGGCAGAGACTGCCTTTTAACCGCTGAGGTTGGTACACCAACAAGGACCCTATCTAGGGAGGGAGGGCCTAGCCTCTATGTTACCTTTGCACTAGACTAGTGACCGCCAAGGATGACTCAAGTCCTTAGGCTACTGTAAGGCACTTTGTGAGGGGCTGCCTTTGCAGATGGTTTAGCCGCTTCCTGTTGCGCAAAATGTGAACACCCAGGTGTTAGCCGGGTGTTAGGCATGCACAGCACCAATTTTATACCAGTTGTATGAGCGGATGAAAATGCAATTCAGCTCTGGGTCGGAAAGGCAGCTGCACATGGAAGACAGGATTCCCACTCCCATCAGCCTCAGCTATTGTGGCCAGTGATCAGGGATGATGGGAATTGTGGTCTAACCACTTCTGGAGGGCAACATGCCCACCCACCCCCACAACACTTAATATTTTTGAGCCAGGCTATCTGAAGGAGTTCCATTGGGCATACGAACCTGCCCATGCTCTGAGATCATCTTTGGAGGCTGTGCTTCTGCACCTGCCACCAAGGCAGGGCCTTTTGGGTAGTGGGACCCTCCTGCAATTAAATTGTTTTCAGGAGAGGTTAAAGGGGCATTATAGATTCCTAAATCTTTTTATTCATTTAGAAAACGTAGATCACTGAAGTGAAAAAGTTTTGCAAGCAGCGTAAACATAATATTGAAGATATTGTTGTTTAGTCATTTAGTTGTGTCCGACTCTTCATGACCCCAAGGACCAGAGCACAGTCCATAGGTTTACTATTGGAGATAGTAAACAGCTAAAGCCCACAATCCATTAAAAGCTGCACACAGGCATATATAAACAATCTTCATTAAAAACAAATATAAAATCAACAAAACCTTTAATGCAGACACAGGTGACAAATATCTAAATTATATAATTGCAACCCAAATCCCAATTGTTTTGAGTAGTGTTTTAAAAAATAATATATGGTGCTACCAGAAGTTGCTTTAAATGGATTTTAACTAATCTATAATGGCGTATTGCTGGCCTGTATATTGTGTTGGACTTACTTTTAAACATTTGGGGTTTTTTCTTGAAAATGCGAGTTTATATGCAAGGTTATTTTCTGGAGCCTCTTGTGAAGAGTTCACCTTAAAAGGCAATCAATAAGAATTCAGTGATAAATAACTAACAAGTTTCTATCTTGCAAAAATGAGCTTGGTGCCCGGTTCTCTGAAGGATTCCTTGGTCCCCAGATTCAGACCATGGGCTTTCTTGAGTTTTCTCTTGAGGGTCTCCCACTCGTCACCACTCGCTCTCAGCTGAGGATTGCAATAGGAAATGCAGTGGAGATGCTGGAAACTGCCTTTAGTCCATCTAGGTAAGTATCATCCACACTGATGGGCAGTAGCTCTCCAGAGTTTCTGACAGGAAATATTCCCAGCCTTCCTGGTGATGCCATTGGGGGTTGGACCCGGGACCTTCTGCATGCAAAGCAGATGCTCTGCTCACAGCAGTGGGTAAAATAACCTTTTAAAGGTGTATCTGAGCTCCCATCAGTGGGTGGAGCTAATGCTACTTGCTCTCCAGACGTTTTTAAAATCCAAAACATAGCTCCTCAAAGGAAATTGCTGAATTGGGCTTTGGAAATGTGTTTTTGCAAGCACTGCAGCCAGGATTCCCAGAGCACTTGTGGATGATGTGCTGTTCCCCGGGCTAAAGCAAAGGCGTAGCAGGTGGTAGAAGTTCAAAATAATAAGTGATGTTTAAGGTGGAATCAACAGTGGCTTTACAGCGCTGTGTACCAAAACACTGGTCACTTTTCCTCGCTTTGGTTTTTAAAAATGCTTTTCTTTTTAGAACTCTTGTCTACAGAAACAAAATTTGTGTTGTTTCCCCCTATTTGATTCTTCTAGGTATTCTGTGCCAATTGCTCATTGCCTTCTTGTGTTGATGTTCTTCTCACATGTCACACATAGGCTGCAACATTTTGCTCAGTTGATCAGTTAGAGTAATGGATTATTTTAAACCCTAGAAAGATTTTTGTGATAAGCCAGGGAGCAGGGTTCTCCACTCCTTTAAAATAGTTCAACAACAACAATATTTATGAAAGTTTCAGATAGCAAGTATGGTCTTAGGAGAGGGAACGTCTCCTATGAAGTGATGCCTGGGGCTGCTTTGAGGTGATTGTTTTCTTTAAAGAGAACAACCAAATAAGTTTCCAAACCAGAAGCATACAGGGGGTTTTTCTGAAGCTGTTTTTCTGCATTATTTATTTGCTTAATAACAAATAGCTCCAGAAAACCCCCAGTATGCTTCTGGTTTGGAAATGGTTGCTTTTACCACATAATTGAAATAATCAATTGAAACTTGTACAAATGAGATTTCTTCAAATCAGCCTTCTCCCCACTCCCATTAATTTTGCCTTTTTGGATCCTGATTGAATCTTTCTTCCCTATTTAGCAACCTATGGACCTCCCTTCTGCTTTTTAAAAAAATAACCAGTAGGCAATTATTTTATTTAGACCTTTTTGTGTTTTGTTAACACAGAACATCTTCCTTTTCTCTCTGCATATGTGTTTGCACGTGAATTAAGTGAAATTTTAAAAGTGATTGCTGATTACTTTTAATGCCTTGTGCTGTTAAAAATGATGTCCATCCAGATTTGCATATTTCAGTACAGATGTAACTGCAGGGTGCTCCTCCCACATCTCCAAAGAGCGTTGAAAAGTCATGAGCGAGCCAATCACAGACCCAGATGTCCAAAGGGATCTGGGATGCGATTCAAATTGCATTACTTTTCTGGCATCTGGAAGAGGTATCCTGTAGATGTGATAGAACAGCATTTCTATAGTCAAGAGAGCTAATTTTGTGGCATTAAGCTGCCTTGTTCATTTTGGAACATGTAATGCTGTACAGGAGGACCATTATTCTTCATCCAGACTCCTTTATTTAACTCTCAACTGGCATTTAATGTAAGCCCAGTATCTATCTGAGCATCTCTCCTGATATAAACATATCTGGACATTTCGATCTTCACCTGAGATCCTCTAACAAAGGTTTGCAGGGTGGTGATAAGGGAGGGGGCTCATTTTCAGTAGTGGCTCCCCACTTTTGGAATGTTCTCCCCATTGTCTGCGGGTTCTGTCATTAGTGTCCTTTTGGTGCCAGATAAAAACTCGCCTCTTCTCCCAGATGTTTGACTGATGGTGATGATTTTGCTGTTTATTGATGTGTTTTTGCTGCTGTTTTATTGGGTCTGTTTTTGTTAATAAAAAATAAAATGTTATGCTAAGTGTTTTTAATGTTTTGTAAGTTGCTTCCTAGTGTTCAAGCAACAAATAAATTGAAGAAATAGTAATGTACACAACCCTGGATGTACTTACTAGGAAGTGTGCTGTGTTGAACAGATTGGGCTGGATGAACCAATGGAATGTAAGGCAAGTTGACATGCTCCTGATGTACTTTGAGTGGTGACCTAGTTCTAAAATAATTTCGGGAGCTTTGTGGGCTGTGTGTTTGATCTCGATGGGCTCAGTTGGGTTCTCCACACCTGGTTATTTAGGTGGAAAAGGTGTGACTTGAATCCTTGGCATGTTTTGACAGGAACAGCCATTCCCCCCCTGCTGGCTTGGAAGTCTAGTCAGCATCTCGGGAGTTTGTGCCTGCCCAAGTTCCTGTGACCGAAAACACAGCTGCAAGAGGTATTTTTGTCAGGTGGATGCATCATCCCCAAAAGTAGAACAAGCAATATGCAAGCTACAACTTAAAAAAATAATGTTAGACCACTCTGAACCTAAATTCTGTAGTTCTGAACTGGTGTCAGGTTTGGCCTGGATAGACAGACCGAAGCTGAAATTGATATAGGATGAAAAGGTGCTGCTGGTTAGGGCAGGTATCATCAACCTTTTCAGACCCAGGACCCACTTTAACCCAAACATGCATTTGGGGACCCATTTCTCCTGTTGCATGGATCAGGCTGTGACCTACTAGTGGGTCTCAACCTGCCAGTTAAAGGCAACTGGTGTGTGGCCTGTTTTGAATGGGGTCAGACTCCCAGTTGAAAATCAGAATGTGCTTAATCATTGTCCTGCTTTTATTTCTTTTACTGGGCAAGCCAACCCTGGACATGGCAATTCATGCCTGGGCTCTTCCAAGTCATATTACTGCAATGCGCTGCACATAGGGCTGCCTTTGAAGACTGTTCGGTAATTTCTGTTGCTCCAGAATGCGGCTTGCAGTGTTCTTTTCAGAGGAGCATGCAAATCAGCCACAGCACACACACACCCCTTAACTAATGCTATGGCACCTACATTGGTTACTACTTGGTTTTGGGGCTCAATTCAGATTGTTGGTTTGTACCAAGGGCAGGGATATGGAGCCTGTAGCCCCATATGTCACTGAAGTGCAGCTTCCAGTTTCTGAGGCTGATGGGAGAGGGAGGCTGTTAACATCTGGAGGGCCACAGGCTTCCACATGGCCTTTCCTAGGTGGCCACCATAGCTTGCGTTTCTGCTTGGATATGGCAGATGTTCCCACAGGTAATCAGGAGGAGAAGCTTGGGTACACTACTGAGAGCGGGAGGGGTCCTTCCTACCAAAGGGCATTGTGATGAAAGATGTCACCTACATAATGTCATTCTAAGCTTCGTGGAATATTTGACCTCCACCGGTTGACCAGTGCACCAGCCCTCACTCTTCTGCTGCTGACTACAACAACAAACTATAAGAACATAAGACAAGGCTCCTAGATCAGGCCAATGACCCATCTCATCCAGTATCTTGTTCTTACCGTGGACAACCATGCACCGCTTCCAGGAAGCCCACAAGGAACCCCTGAGCTCAACCATCAACTCTCCAGTTCTGATTTTATTTATTGTTTTACAGCATTTGCACTCTGCCCTTCAGCTGAAAAGGCTCCTGGAGCAACTTACATCAAATCAAAACAAGGCACTTCCTACCTGCAGGCTTACATTCAAATAAATAAATAAATATACAACACACAAGGGAAAAGAGTCAAGGAGGGAAGAGGAAACTCAGGCACCAATTTCTACACATTTGCTCCTGTACTGACCAGCTGGCACAGTTCAGGGGCAGGTGTGCCTGATGGAGCAGGCCACCCAGAAAAGTGGATGCAATGAACCTTCTGCTTCCTGTCTCTCCCACTGGGGCAGCCTGATGGAATGGCTGCCTCTCAAGGGACAGTTGAAGGGAGAGGAGGTCTGATTCCCAACAGCTGAGCATTCACTGGTTCAGACAGTGGAGGTGGAACACAGCCGTTGGGTCTAGTTGCCATTTATAGCCTTGTCTTCCATGTGTTTGTCTAATGATCCCTGTATGGCCATCATGACACCTTGTGTGCATGTAGGAAGCATGGAATGGTAGTTATTTTTAATATCCAGAGAAAGGTTCTTCCTGTTCACACATATTTTTCTTCACTTCTCTCCGCTCAGAGGTGGTTGTTCTCTTGTAGTATTTGTTGGTGAAAGCTTGAATCAGGGCTTGTCAGCAGTGCCTTCCAGATGTTGTTGACCTGCAACTCCTGTCACCATCCCTGGCTATTGGCCATGTTGGCTGGAGCTACTGGGAGATGGAATCTGACAACATCACACTTGCTACCTGTGGCCTAAAAGGATCTGCTCGAAAGCAGCTGTCAGAAGGTGTATGGGAGACAGACAGAGGCAGAGAGAAGCTGATGAGTCATTGTCGGTGAGATCTCTAAAGGCAGGAATGAATGTTTTACACAAATTAGTAAATTGCACCATTCTATAACTACTGAGGCTCCTTTCCTCTCCTTCAAAATAGTTAAAGTGGAGCTGAATTAATGCCCCCAACTGCTTGTCTTGATGCATTTACAGTGGTACCTCGGGTTACGTACTTACTTCATTCTGGAGGTCCGTTCTTAACCTGAGGTACCACTTTAGCTACTGGGGCCTCCTGCTGCCGCCACGCTGCCAGAGCACGATTTCTGTTCTCATCCTGAAGCAAAGTTCTTAACCCGAGGTACTTCAGGTTCTCATCCTGAAGCAAAGTTCTTAACCCGAGGGTTTGCGGAGTCTGTAACCTGAAGCGTATATAACCCGAGGTATCACTGTAAAGGTGTCTATATCAAGGGGAAGATGAATCTCAATGGGATTCATGCCACTGGTCTATTACAGTGGTACCTCAGGTTAAGAATTTAATTCGTTCCGGAGGTCCGTTCTTAACCTGAAACTGTTCTTAACCTGAGGTACCACTTTAGCTAATGGGGCCTCCCACTGCCACTGCACCACCGCTGCACGATATCTGTTCTCATCCTGAAGAAAATTTCTTAACCCGAGGTACTATTTCTGGGTTGGCAGAGTCTGTAACCTGAAGCGTCTGTAACCTGAAGCATCTGTAACCCAAGGTACCACTGTAGATGGCTTGAAATGTGATGCTCATGCAATGGAACTTGAAGAATTCATTCAGCGTTTTACTGGGGAAAGAACTCAGAAAACAAAGCTGTGCTCTAGCACCTCAAAAATGGACACAGGCCCCTAGGAATTTGAAATATTTTTCCAGCCCCAAATGGTGCAGGTTTTGTGTAGGACATACGCCAGCACTTCTTAAAAGATTTAAGCCTGAGTGCTAGCTCTGGGAGAAGCAGCTTTCTTTGGGAGCTGTGATCTGTCCTGATGATGGATGACTGCAAAGCTACCATATGCTCATTTCTCTTGGCAAGTGTCCAGGAGGAATACAACAGGATCTGGAGCTGCGGTTCTCATGCCTTCAGGATTGGCAGGAAGGGCAGGCAGCTGGCAAGCCAAGGGCACAGGCTGGCGTGGAAGTTCTGAAAAGACTTTGGGATGCATCTGGCACACCTGAAACCCTGTGCATGGTGTATGTGAATGCGTGCATCAACTGTGCGCTTTTGCCAGAGTGACACCTTCCAGAAAAGCGAAATCCTTTCCTATTTAGAGGTTAAATTCTAATCTCCCTATCTTTGCTGTGATACTATTTTGTGTTTGATGCATTAGCTGGGAGGTGTGGGTGTGGCTGGCCCCCTGCCCCATGATGTATTACTGTTCTTCCATCAATGTCTTCAATCTGTAATAGGCTGTAATTATCAACAGAACAAGGCGTCTGTCTAAGCTGAGCATAGTCAAGGAACAATGAGTCAGCTGGGACAATCTGTACTACAATGTCTGGGGCAGGGGTTGCCATCTAAAAACTGGTAAATATGAGCAGGCACCAAGTTTCTATCCCTCACCATTATTTATCCCTCCCCAGTTCATTTTAAGTCAGGTCTTCTTCTGAAGCTGCGAACTGCCCTCTGCAGTGTCTCCATATCTCTTTGCTTTCTCCCCCTCAACCCCCAAAATAAATATTTTTATTAATTTCATCTATAGTAACATACAAGGAACATAATGTGAAACATAAATAATATTATAAACATAACTTAAAACATAAATGAAACTTTATTCCAGGGTCTGCTACGCACAGTAAAAACCACACAAAAATTACCCAGTATTTAGGCCCCCTAGCTATTTTCATTTAACTTGTCAACTTTTCAACAAAAGCCGTATCGCAAACCCCTTTACACCAGTACAGTGGTACCTCGGGTTACATACGCTTCAGGTTACAGACTCCGTTAACCCATAAATATTGCTTCAGGTTAAGAACATTGCTTCAGGATGAGAACAGAAATTGTGCTCTGGCGGTGCGGCAACAGCAGGAGGCCCCATTAGCTAAAGTGGTGCTTCAGGTTAAGAACAGTTTCAGGTTAAGTATGGACCTCTGGAACGAATTAAGTACTTAACCCGAGGTACCACTGTATTGCTTCTAAGCATGCTCTGTTCTTTCAACCTTGCCTTTGTGTGTCATGTTCTCTAAACATGTGAGAGAGCTGCGCAGGTTGTCTTACGGAGCCCATGGGATGTCTCTTCCAGCACAATGTTCTTTCCTACCCACCGTGTGAGAGGAGATGTGTGCATCAGCAGCTTTTGTTAATAGCAAATAGATTGTTATTTTTTATTTTTTTTAAAGAGTATAGCTCTTTATGCATGAATGATGCAGAAAACACAAATGGTTTTTGGCAAGTCTGCTGCCAAAAGAACAGAAGCAAATAGACGAGTCTTTGGCATCACAGCTCAACTGCCTCTTGAGCATCTGAGCAAGGGAGATGTCTTCAGACCTTGTCAGTTTAATAAACTATCTCCTGCGCCCTTGGAAGCTCTGAGCACTCTCTGAAATGAAATCTATCATAGTCAAGGGAGTGTGAGTGTTCTGGAGCATTTACCTGTGTGGCGAACCTTAAATCTCAGGATGGCAAGTTGCTAGAAGTCTGATAGGGATCTACAAGGCATGTATAATAAGAGCATAACTGTGCTGGGTGAAGAAGTCTGTTCTTTCATCTGTTCTGAATACTCCAGCCATCAGCTTCATTGGATACCCACAAGTTCTAGTGCGGAGAGAGAGAGGGGGAGGAAAAGATTTCTCTATCTGCTTTCTGCATGCCATGTCACCTCTTACCTTTCCTGTAAACCAAGAAGTCCTGAACACTCCAGCCTTTCTTCATAGGGGAGTTACTCCATCTAAATAAATGGTCATTCCAGCATCTTCCAAGACCCTTTCCCCAAAGACATTTCTTTTCTGCCCTCGTCCCTGACTGTTTCCAGCCTTAGTCCACTCCCACTATTAGATTTCTTCCCATAACTTTCTTTAAGTTGGAGGCTCTTCAGTCTATGGACTTAATCGTGATTCGTTTTTGGTTGAATTCCTGGGAATACTGGGATTAAAGGTGATAAACTGGTTGACCTGGTTGCTGGGACAGTAACTAAACTTGTCACTGGGGAATCGAGGGTCCTATTGTCCTGATTAGCACATCATGTTTATTAAACAATGGTTTATTAAACCTTGGCATATCCTGCACTTTACTATGGTTTGTTTACTGCCAGCAAATCATGATCTGAAGCCAAAGTTTTGGTTTGCTTTAACTATGGCTTGGTCTCTACATATGGACCTAGCACCACTCCTTAAGGATCATTTGCCCTCCCCACTCTCCAAGCTACAAAGGCATGAGGTGAGAACAGCTGGAAAGGAAAGCAACCTTTGCAGAAACAAGGCATGACTTGTTCAGCTGTCTGTAGGACAACTTGTAGTTAACCCATGGTTTGTTTAACAAACTACGGCTAAGTGTGAGACTACATTTTATCTCAACACAAAGTTTGTGCTTATAATTTGTATCTGTACTTATATTTTATTGTATTTGTATATCTATTGTTTATTGCAAACCACTTAGATACTTTGCAATGTGTTGTTATTATTCTGCCAGGAATAGAAGCTCAACAAATTCCTTGAGCTGAAAAGAATACTCCAATTTATGGTAGAATTCATTTTGTTAGGAATTACAGGCCGGAGTTGCATTGGCTTAGCTAAGTTATGGGGGTTGTGCATGAACCAGTATTTGCTTCAATCTACTCAACTCAAGAGGGATGCGTGTGGCGCTGTGGTCTAAACCACAGAGCCTTGGGCTTGCCGATCAGAAGGTCGGCGGTTCGAATCCCCGCGACAAGGCGAGCTTCCGTTGCTCGGTCCCAGCTCCTGCCAACCTAGCAGTTTGAAAGCACGTCAAAGTGCAAGTAGATAAATAGGTACCTGTTGCTACCAAAGGCTTAAAAAGTAGCAAGACGCTCTAATCACTGAGCAGCTGGAGGTCATTAGGCTTCCAGGAATCTGAGTTTGTATAAATAGTCAGTCTCCTGTGTGCTTGTTCCCTTTCCCCCTTTTGGGCGTGTTTGCTGATATGTGTGGTTCGTCACCAGGGTTTGTTTTCTTTCTTTTGTAAATAAACCTTTTGTTTGAGTTCCAAACCGCTTGCTCCAAGATTCCTCTTTGAAGGGATACTGCCTCTCCTGCCCTTCTTTGGCCGCTGTGCGAAATGCTCTGCTATAATGGGACTTGTGACGATGGAAGCGCACTGGACATTTACTTAGCATTAAACTAATTAAAGTTTAATGGGACAGTACCGCTCCGGCAGGAAGGTAAACGGTGTTTCCATGTGCTGCTCTGGTTCACCAGAAGCGGCTTAGTCATGCTGGCCACATGACCCGGAAGCTGTCTGCGGACAAACGCCAGCTCCCTCGGCCTATACAGCGAGATGAGCGCCGCAAACCCAGAGTCGTCCATGACTGGACCTACCTTTACTCAACTGAAGGGTTTTTTGTTAACCTTGAAACTTGCATGCGTCTCTGTTTACACCCTTGTGCAAATTAATTGAAACAAAGCATATTTTCTATCTTACACATAATCCTGTACTGAAAACAAACACAAAAAGTCAGTTGATCGTTATGGTGTCGGAGCCTGCAGCCAATAGAAGGAATGATGCCCTCACCATAATATATTGAGGTTCTACAAAAGAGAGTTATTCCAGAGCTGGTAAAGAGGTGTCCTGAAAGTACTGGGATATTGCAGCAGGACCTAGCACCACATCGAAAGTGGTGAAGAAATTCATGACAGAGCAGCAAATACAGGTACTTGATTGGCCAGGAATTCCCCGAACATCAATCCCATTGAGAATTTGTGGGCTATATGCAAAAGTTGCCTCTGTGCTGTGGACTGTATGACTATGGAGAAACTCATTCAGGCGCAGATTCAAGTGTGGTACAGGGATCCGAAAACCAACAGTGACTGTTCGAAACTAGTAGACTCCATGCCAAACCGTGTTCAAATGCTGCTTAAAAATAGCAAAGGTCATATCCGTTACAATAAACTACATTCTTTCAATTAATTTGCACAAGGGTGTATAGTATATGGTATAGTATAAAGGTAAAGGTAAAGGTACCCCTGCCCGTACGGGCCAGTCTTGACAGACTCTGGGGTTGTGCGCCCATCTCACTTAAGAGGCCAGGGGCCAGCGCTGTCCGGAGACACTTCCGGGTCACATGGCCAGTGTGACATCGCTGCTCTGGCGAGCCAGAGCCGCACACGGAAACGCCGTTTACCTTCCTGCTGGTAAGCGGTCCCTATTTATCTACTTGCACCCGGAGGTGCTTTCGAACTGCTAGGTTGGCAGGCGCTGGGACCGAGCAGCGGGAGCGCACCCCGCCGCAGGGATTCGAACCGCCGACCTTTCGATCGGCAAGTCCTAGGCGCTGAGGCTTTAACCCACAGCGCCACCTGCGTCCCATGGTATAGTATAGTATATAGTATAATACAGTGGTGCCTCGCAAGACGAAATTAATTCGTTCCGCAAGTCTTTTCGTCTTGCGAGTTTTTCGTCTTGCGAAGCACGGTTTCCCATAGGAATGCATTAAAAATCAATTAATGCGTTCCTATGGAAACCGAACCGCCTTCAGACCAGGTCTGGGGACAGTCTGTCCCCCGACCTCTTCTGAAGGCGGGCAGGGGCGAAAGTCTTTGCTTCCCCCCCGCCTGCCTTCCCGGGACAGTCCAGGGGGCTTTTAAAATGCTGGCGGGCGGCAGCGAAGGCTTCAGAAGAAGAAGAAGAAGAAGTCCAGGACCTCTTCCCAAGGCGGGCGGGGGGCAAATGTCTTTGCTCCCCCCGCCTGCCTTCAAAAGCCGTCCGGGATAGCGGGAAGCGCTTCCCTGCTATCCCGGACCGCTTTTAAAATGCTGGCGGTGGGGAGCCTTTCGCCCCCGCCGGCCTTCCTGGACCTCTTCTGAAGTCCGGAGGGGGGGGAAAGGCTTTGCTCCCCGCCGCCAGCATTTAAAAAAAGGTCCCCGAGATTTCCCTATGGGCTTTCGTCTTGCGATGCAAGCCCATAGGGAAAATCGTCTAGCGAAGCGTCGCAAAAACCGAAAAACCCTTTCGTCTTGCGGGTTTTTCGTCTTGCGAGGCATTCGTCTTGCGGGGCACCACTGTACCACACTTCCGTGGTACTTGTGTTGTGAGAGCCTTGGTTGCTTAAATGATAAAAAGGAGATAATTGTCTTTAAATATGAGCCTGGGCTTTCCCCCATTCCTTTTATGGAAAGGGTAGCTGAGTTTCTTTTCCCATGCAACTGTCTTGTTAATAGGTGACTTCCGTTTGCTGTAGGCATAATTGCAGTTAGATTTCCCATGAAGACATTGTGAATGGTTGGTGTGCCTCCTGTAATATCTCCTCAGAGTTTTGCTTAATTCACTCGCCTCACTCCAGTTAGATACCAGAGTTTTGGGTGGGGTTTTTTTAATATGAAGAAACCTCTTAAAAGGATCTGTGCTCTCTATTGTTTTTTAGAATCCACCCCTTGCACTACTCAGCCTCATTTCATGTCTTCCAGATGGTAACCTTCCCCTTGTAATAATTTACTGGCACTTCTTTGACAAGAGAACAGCAAATTGATTTCCTTCCTTTAAAGAGAGAGAGAGAAAGAGAAAGAGAAAGAGAAGAAAAATGGGAGGAATATTACACGTACTGTAATTCAATCTTCTTGCATTGATTTTCTGCCTTCAGCCCCCCGCCCCCCCCATATCCGTTTGCCTATACGTACATCCATCTAGTGATCCAGCATTTTTAGAATTAAGGATAAGAAAGTTTCGAAAGGAAGATTTTAAGCTTTATTTTTATGTGTTCCAGGGCTATCCCCCCCAGTTTATGTATTTATTTATATTAGATCTTTAGGCTGCCCCATGGCACAACACCCCCTTTAGCTGGTTTACAACATTTAAAGTGCAAAAGCAGAGAACAGTTGCAACAGAGTATCCATCATAACACCAATGGCAGCAGTAACTAGTAAGCAACAGCCACAGATGGCTAAACTTTCAGCCCACCATCAAAATAGCTATGTAGCCCAAAAAACCAGCAGACAAGAGGAGGAGAAGCCCCCATGTTGAAGGGAAGCCCCCTTTTGCTGGCAAAATAAAACTTGCATAATTCTGATGTTCTTCATTAATTCTGTTGGCAAGATGAAATATATCAAACTATGTTTTCCAGAGCTGCAACTGTGTTCTGCTACAGCAGAAGCAACAAAGAGTTTCAGGCACCGTAAAGAGCAACACATTTATTACGGCATGATCACGCTTTGTGGACCATGGTGCACTTCATGAGGTGCATGAAGTGTTAATCCTGAGTTACTGGTATATATGTGCATGGTTTTTTGTGGGCTGGAATTGTAAACAGTGAAAGAGTGGGTGGTGTTCCATTAAGTGCCGTTCTTTTTCGTGGGGCATAGAGCCAGATTGAAGCCCAAACTCCCCAATAAATCCATGCAGAGCATTTATAACTGTTCGAAACGAAAGCGTGGCTAGCCTGCCTCCTGCACTGTCCCTGCTGATTGCTCCAGCATGCCACCTGAATTTTCGTAACAAATACTGTCCATAAGATACACTTCAGTGGCTTGCAAGGGATCCACATCAACTGCATGATTTCCAGGAAGAGGATGCCCCTATTATGGAGGAGTTTTTAAAGTGAAAGGATATACCAATACTGTGGACACTTTGGTGATAAATTTAGGTGGGGTGGCCAATGCCGTTTCGCCACCTGAGGCAAAGGGGGAAAGTGCTGCCTTCCCTGTGTGTCCTCCCTCACTGCCCCCACCAAGGCCTTGGGGTCACACGACTGTGGCTTCCAGTAAAATTTCATGAGAACCCTCCCTGCAGAGTCATGGGGAGGCCTCTGTGCGATTTCACAGCGTTTTCGCTCCTGTGGCGGGGGTGTGCCTGCAGAGGTGCCCCTTGGAGGTAGGTGCCTCAGTCTGCCTCATGGGCAGGCCCTTGAAGTCCCTATGGGGCAAGCCACCATTTAGATCTACCTCGGCAAGGAATACGGCACTCAGGTGGCAGAGTTATTGAGTGGCTCCATTTTAATCTTTTGTTGTTGCTGCTGTTGCATCAAGGAAAATAAATCTGCAGCACACACATTTTAATAGCTCAGCCCATTTGGTTAAACTATTTGAACTGTTGGTTCTCTCCCCCCCCCCCCCACACACACATTTTGCCGCTTCCTGTCCATTTGCCTTGTTAACAAGATCAAAAGGAGGCATTGGAATTCAAGGTTTGTTCTACACACTTCAAAGTGTGCCCAGATTGATACTGGAGCTAGTGGGGAAAGCTTTGCTGAATCTCTATCCCCCCCCCATAACAGGTTATGCTGCTTTTTTTAAAAAACAAAACCCCCTTCCCTTTTACTAGCCACCCAAAACATTCTAATAATGACTCCCACAACTTGGACACCCAAGCACTCTGGTCTTATATCCTCTGCCTGGCCCTTCTATGACATCACAGCAGCCTTGCCAATGACTGGGTTTGGAAGATCGTGCACGCCAGGCCTCTGATGATATGATGGGTGGAAAGAGGGCGGGAAAGATAACCGAGAGAGAATTTACAAAAGAAGGGGAATGAATGTAGATAGGGGTCCAAGAGAAGCACATATGGATTGTTGGTGAGGTGGAGCTATAGGCTGTATGAAATCTGTGTGCTGCCTGAGCACCATCATGCTAAGAGAGTGATCCATCAGAGAAGACTAAAAGTGGCTGGAGAAATCTGAGCATGGCAAGAGAGCTGTAAAACAAAAGCAGCCTCCGCTCCCTTCTCGCAGGACAGTGAGCTGTGTTTAGGTGAAGTGAATAATGTGCATCCTAGACTCCCCCAGCTTCTGGCTGGTTTCCAAACAGGCAACTTGTAGCATTAATTTTCAGGAGGGTTTTTCTCTCTCTCTCCCTCCATCCCATCCCTCTGTCCCATGTCTGTCCACGTCTGATTTTTCTCCTGCATGGCTAAATCTGGAACCACAAAAAAGCAGATTCTGGGAGGTAGAGGTGAAAAGGGAATCACTGAGCTCTAGGTATGCTCAGTGCCAACCGGACAATTATAAGTTGCTGTATGCTCATTTTGAAAACCAAGTGATTAGTAATAATTGATCTCCCCCCCCCCCCCGATTATTTTATTGGTTTGTGGAGCAGTCCATCAATGAGGCATGCAGCGGGTGTCTCGCAATGCAGACATTGGTGAGGTTTATAAGTGCACTTTTATGACATTCTTCATCTTTGAAAAGGGTTCTTGTGGGGATTAAATGGGGAGGGGGAGAACTTGAGCTCCTTAGAGGAAAAGGTGGGATAGAAATGCAATAAATATGTTTTGACTTCGGACCTCCGCTCAAGTCGGCTATAAGTGGTTTGCCTGATGGGTCCTCAGTTCTGGCTGCTAGGCTCCCCCTTGGCTTTGACCTCCTGACTCATGTCTCTGGTTCCTGGTTCATGTTGAGCAGCTGCCCATCAGCTGCCCAGCCATGAGATCCTGTGGACCTTCCCAAAAATCTCTTAAGCCTGTCAAACTATGCTACTGAATTCCAAGCTCCTTTCACCTGCTACTGCTGTTCCATCTTCACCTGAGTGTTTCATGAGACATGCCGTTGGCTCATGATCACCTTTATAAAGGTCTTCAACACAGCTGCTTTTCCAGAGACCTTGTTAAATAAATTACCTGGGCTAGGTAGGTAGGGCCCTCGCCACCTGCTCTTATCTGACAGGGGGGAAATGGGTCAGCTGCCTCTGGCATTCTGTACTCACGCAGGTAACATTGACTCCGATTGTATTTCTAACACCTTCAAAAGGCAGGCACAGCATCCGATGGAACGTGCCATTTTTCCAGGAAAGGTTGCAGCTTTCAGGGCTTTTCAGTCTAGAAAAAGCTAAATAACTGGGGGTGGAGGGAGTACAGCTAAGCGATGGGAGTTGCTCCTAAAAGATGGCCATCAAATTGGAAGGCTTTAAAGTGGGGGGGGCATTATCTGTTCATTTATATTTACCTCTGCATCATAAAAAAATCAAAACAGTTTACAATAGTGCCTATATATAACAATTTTTTAAAAAAAAGTTTTTTAAATTACAGAAATATGAGGATCATGAACCTGGCTAAGTGTAGATGTTTTAACAATAGGATCACAGATAAAAAATATTTTTTAAAAAACAAAAAACAATAGCATCACAGGTTGTCAGCTAGGTTCCCCTGTTAGCAGTCCGGCCACCAGAATACACAAATTCATAGAGGCCATCTGTGTCTGCTAGCCATGGCAGCTGTGCTCTTCCCCATCGGCTGCAGGCAGTAAGTGCTTCTGGTTGCTGGAGGCCACAGGAGGGCAAAGTGTTGCTGTTGTGCTCAGGTGCTGCTTGTGGGTTTCCCATCTGGTTAACCACCGTGAGAAGAAGATGCTGGGCTGGATGAGCCACCTGATGCAGCAGGTTCTCGCCATGTTATTATGTCCGGCTTTTGGGAGGGAATCCTTGCTATGCTCCAACGACAGTTTCATTTCCTTCATATTTTCCCTTTTAGGGTTTTTGTGGCACATTTGTCTTGCTTCCCTGAGCTGTCTCTGTGGGTCGGGGGGGGGGACGTTCTCTGTGTGAATGCAGTTCCTGACATGGGGGGAAACAGCTGGCAGCAAGTGGAGGAGCACTTGCTGGGCAGATGTTTCTTTTCCTGTGGATTTTAATTCCCCTCCCCTTTTTTTCTGAAGTAACATCAAACTTGGCATTTTTATTTAATTATGTGGGGTCCCCCCCCCCCGCAGCTGTATGTAGAATGCAAGCAGGCCAGAAAGGGGGAAAGAATGAATCACCAGTCAGCTGTCATCTGGAGTGAGGTTGAGGCAAGAGGGCCGATGCATCTCCAGTACATGATTTACTAATCTGTTCTTCATTGTTGGGGCCTGTCAAAACAATAATTTTATGCCACTAATTTTAGTGAGTGATCGACTCAGTTTGCATGTAACTCTAAGCCAAACCATGGCTTTGCACACCTGTGAGAGTATGTAAGCATCCAGAGAGCAGACTGAGGCCTCTCTGCTTCTCTGCAGCTTTTATTCCTGCTGGGCTAAACCGTAGTTTGACTTGACTTGACTTGAGAGAGAGAGAGCGCGCGTGAGAGAGAGAGAGAGAGAGCGTTTAAGGTCAGCAATAATGAAAGAGCATACCTTGTTTTTCTCATTAACATCAACAGGCTAAAATTACTGTTTTGATGATACCATAAATAATTAAGTGGTTGTTTTGAGTGTGTCAGAAAATGTTAATGAGCTGAACCTGATGGCATAATGGGATGCATGGCTTTTGCAGCAACCTCATTGTGCAGACCAGTAAGCAGTTGCTTGTGAATTCAGAAACCTGTAGGGTTAAGAAGATGGTTTGTCCTTTAACTGAGTTGCTTTTTGGAGATACAAACTTCAATTGCTACCTGACCTGCTGGATAGAAAGAAAGAAAGAGTTGAAGATTTGCTCAGAGCATTTCTTTTATTTATTTATTGCATTTAGACCCCTCCTTTTTCTCCAAGGAGCCGGGGGGGGGGGGAGTAGACATGCTCATTACTGCATGTAATAGAATTAACACCCCTAGTGGACCCATTGGCAAAAAAATGGATTGCGCAGATTTTCTGGCATCAGTGAGACTTGAATTGACAGCAAAAAGAACTTGAGCATTTTGGGAGCTCCTCTCCCTTGGTTCCACCGACTCTGGGGACCTTTCTTGTGACTGGCCTGGCCCAGTGCGATGCTCCTACCCGTGGATATCAGTAGCTGCCTTTTCTTTTCTCCTTTAAACATCTGCTGACAAGTTTTTCATGTTGCCAAGCTTATGTGGGCAATTAAAAAAGCATATTTCTATAACAGTGAGTTTATCTCTGGTTTAAATTTTTTGATTTGCATGGTTATTATTATATGTATGGATATTTGTTTCAAATTTCTTTGATTTTTTTTAATGGATAGCAGTGTACATATACGTTTAAACAAATAAATAATAAATTTTGTAAGCTAGTTAAGTTATGGCTGGATATTTGTGCTCTCTGTGACTTTTGCAAGAAACAGTCTTCCTTACCCTTAGGCATAAATGCAATCATCCTGGCTTTTCATGACAATTTGCTGCTGTAAAATGTCTGATTATCATCACTGAGTGTACATTTTGCTCCTCACTGCCATTTAACTCCCACCACAACACCTTTTCATCTATGGGTCCACCAGCTAAGATTTCAATTCATGCATTTAACAAAGAGAACTTGGAGCCCACGGAAACTTATTAAACCCATTAGACTTTCATGTGCCACTAGAGTCTTTCTTGTTTTAATTAGAAACTTTCCATTTGCGGGTTCAGCCTGTTTTATTGCTTCCTGTTCAGTGTCTTTTGATCACCCCTTATTTCTATTATAGGCATAGGAAGCTGCCATATACTGAGTCAGGCCACTGGTCTGTCTAGCTCAGTAATGTCTGCACTGGCTGGCAGAGGCTGTCCAGGGTTTCAGGCCGGAAGTATTTCCCAATGTTGCCGGGAGATGCCATTGGGGATTGAACCCAGGACCTTCAGCATGATAGCTCAGTTGATAGAGCATGAAACCCTTAATTTCAGGGTCATGGGTTGGAGTCCCACGTTGAGCAAAAGATTCCTACATTGCAGGGGGTTGGACTAGATGACCCTTGGGATGACTAGATGACCCTTGGGATGACTAGATGACCCTTGGGATGACTAGATGACCCTCACCAACTCCACAGTTCTTGGTGAGTCACAGTCCTTCCTATCCACATTTAGGTGGGGCGTTTATAATTGGTTCTTATTTCTCAGCAGACGTGTATAGGACTGCTCTGTTAGGCAGAGTTCAGCTTATTTCCATTATCCCCCACCCCAAGTTTTTTCCTTATCTTTCATAGCAAAACAGTTCTATTCTGGAAAGGAACTTTTCTCAATGGAGCTTATTTGTCTTTAAAAGGATCTTGGCTGTGCTGAAGAGAATTTCTGGATATATGGCACTCGTTTACATGCTGAGTGGAAGCTCTGCTCTTAATTGCTTTTCTGAAATTAGTTGGGAGTGGAATGTCTTGATGGTGCTAACCTTCTCTGATGTAGAAATGAGGCTGCTTAGGAATGTAGTGATTTGAAGCCCTGACTTGGAAGTATTTGTAGCTGGCCAAGATCCGAAACATTAGGTTGTGGGCATGGGATGGCAGACCCAAAATATTTTCACACTTAAAGAATTGCTGCAAGGAACATACTCCAAAGAATTGCCAGTATTTAGAGGAAACATGGAGCAAATATGGAACTAAAAAAACCCCCAAACAGTCTTCATAATTTCTTGCCAATTTCTGCTGGTTTACAATGTTTTATTTGCAAGCCTTCAATAACAAGAGTGGGAGGAGAAGTGAAGATATCACAACAAATTTGTTTATCTTGGTATCTAGTTGCTAATCATTCTTTGAGGCTTGGCTGTGCCAGAAATTGGGGGGGGGGGTTTGCTTGGGTTCCTTTCTATCCATTCTAGAAAATAAACATTTTATCATGCAGAGGGACAGGAATGTAAACTGTCTTTCTCTAGGTGAGCCTTTCTGGCTTTCCCTTTTCTGACTTGAACCTGTGTCTTAATGCCCAAGCATCAATTCCCAGAGTTGCCTGGGAAGGGGGGTTGATTGTTAAACCACTCTGGGAGTTCTAGTTCTGCATGAGGAATAGGAGGTCTCCTACCCACTCTCAGCACCCGGAGCTCCAGCTCCCAGGATTCTTTGGGCATGACAGTTAAAGTGGTGCCATAGTGCTGTAAATGCATGGTTTGCATATGACCCACGGTGTGAGTTTGTGCTCTTCGTTCTTGGAGGCTCTCTCTCTCTCCCCTTGCCCTCTCCAAAATGTGCATCTTACTCACATTTAACTGGCGCAGTTTCAACCATGTGTGGCTGAAGGCAGCTTGTTAATATTGTGCAAGTTAAATCCAAGCAAGACAGAGAACTTAAAAACTCTTTTCATGCCAGGTCCTCTTGAGTAAACCGGTGCGAGAAGAACTTTTGGGCTCTCTGCCATGATTGGAGGGTAAAGCCCACTCAGTACACAGGTTCTGGGAGCATGGGGGGTGCGCTCTCTTCCTCCCCCGCCCCCAGTAGCCACGGGGGCAGCTCCGAGGGTTTGGGTATATGCGATTTCCGTGTATACCCAGAACCCTTGGTTCTGAACCCTCCTAAGATGTGGTTGTACTGGATTTAAAGAGATAGCTGACTTGAAGGATTCTGCAATGCCAGCGTTGTCCTGTATATGCCACCCAGGTCTGCCTGTACTTATTGTTCCACAGCTGTCACAGCTTACTAACCCATGTCAGAAGCGATGCTGCCTCTAAGCTCTGAGATAATGAACTCATTGTGCTTTGTTTTTTTAAGCTAGATGAAAACTCTGTTGCTTCACCTCATGCACTCATCACTGCAGACACTGATGCGCACTTGTGTCCTGCGGCACAGAACCAGTTCAGGCATGCGTGCCAAAGCCTGGGGAAGTGTTCAATCTGATTGAGCAATGAAGATGCTTCGAATGTTTTTTGGCAGGGAGAGGCAAGGGACGGGACACTTGTGTCAGTAACTGGATGCCCGCTCAGATTAACATCATGTATTAAATTCATTCTTAGGGACATCAAAGAATGCTACTGATAAGAACCTCTTGGAGAACGTGGGCTTTCTCTGCCTCGCTCTTTCAAGCACGTGCCCCATTGTCAGAATATAGGAAACTGACCTATGCCGCTTCTGACCATGGCTCCATCTAGCTCAGTATTGTCCACACTCACTGGCAGCTGCTTTCCAGGGCTTCAGGCAGGGGACCTTTCCAGCTGTACCTGGAGATGCCATTGGGGAATGAACCTGGGACCTTCTGCATGCAAAGCAGGTCACCCAAAGTTGGCTGTCTGAAGGGCTTGGCATTGTCTGGACTGCCTTGCAGGGGGCTTCCCAAGGTTTTCAGATGGAGGGCTTTGCCAGACCTACCTGGCGATATCATTGGAGATTGAAGCTGGTGGCTTTCAAAGCATTTGTTGAACTATTGAGCTACGATGCCCACCCAAGGCATTTGTTTTTTTTGTGGGAACTTGGATGACTTCTGTTTTGTTCACTAAATAAATTAGCACCCAGGAAAGCATCGGCTGTTGCTAAATCATTGCTCTTTCTATTAATCTCTGTGTCTTGCACAGACACCAATGGCTGCTAGCCCCAATGGCTGCACTCTTGTCTAAGAGGCAAGAGGCAGCGATTCTTCTGAATACCAGCTGCTGGAAGCCACAGGAGGAAAAGTGCTCTTGTGCTTGGGTCCTGCTTCCAGCCTTCTTCCCACTGGGGCAACTGCTAAGCCACTGCTAAGCCACGGGATACTGAACTAGATGGGCCATTGGCCTCATCCAGCAGGGCACTTCTGATGCTCGCCCCATCTTCCTCCCCTGGGCTTTGCTATCAGGTTTCAGTACAAGCTGCTGGAAAGCTTGCCTCCAGCACTCCAGCACCCTTCACCTTGCCTGCATTGTGGGGGGGGGGCTGAGTTCCCCATGGTTTCCCACCCCATTGAATTCTGGAAGCAGCCTGTGCCAGAGGGTAAACTAGCCTCTTCTCCTCATTCAGCTTTGATTAAGGCATGGATGGAACTGGACTTGGCACAGCCTTCACTCTGCACTTGCTGTGAGGCAGCACCGTTAGCAGTGCCGGATTTACATATAAGCTAAACAAGCTATAGCTTAGAGGCCTACTCTCTTGCCCCCCCCCCATTTCACTATTAATATACTTCCTCTTAACTGTATTTCAATTCAACAATTACAGTTCAACATATTTTGTTATGTGCAAATGGCTTTAGATACCTATTAGGTCCATCAATTGCCATATAGCATATATTCAACATAAAAAACAGCAACAATTTGTTGATGACAAAGGACAGCTGGACATATAAAGGGCTCCATTACCTTCAGGAGCTTAAAGGTAAAGTAAAGGTACCCCTGCCCGTACGGGCCAGTCTTGACAGACTCTGGGGTTGTGCGCCCATCTCACTTAAGAGGCCAGGGGCCAGCGCTGTCCGGAGACACTTCCGGGTCACGTGGCCAGTGTGACATCGCTGCTCTGGCGAGCCAGAGCTGCACACGGAAACGCCGTTTACCTTCCCGCTGGTAAGCGGTCCCTATTTATCTACTTGCACCCGGAGGTGCTTTCGAACTGCTAGGTTGGCAGGCGCTGGGACCGAGCAGCAGGAGCGCACCCCACCGCAGGGATTCGAACCGCCGACCTTTCAATCAGCAAGTCCTAGGCGCTGAGGCTTTAACCCACAGCGCCACCTGTGTTCCTTCAGGAGCTTAGGGACTCATAAAACCTAAACCTGGCCCTGACTGTTAGTACCGTCTGTTTGGCCTTGCCTACTGTGTGGCGAAGGAAAGGGGGCCTTTTCCGAGATTTTGCATCGGCAAATTAAGGCATTTGTGCAGAGACTTCCGGTCTGCTGCGGAGGAAATGGTGGTGTGCTCCGTGTCATCCTGACTAAGAGACGTCATGGTTCAGGCTTCCGTGGAAGAGTGGGGGCTCCAGGAGTCCAGCGGAGGGTTGAAACTCACCACAATCCCGACTCCCCAACTGTCAGTTTTGTGCCTGGGAAAGAGGCTTGAGTTCGCTCTTGGCTCCACCGCACCCTGCAGCCGAAGCCACATGCCGTCACCATAAGCAGCGGATTTTCCCATCAGAGGTAAAAACCAAATAAAGCTTAAAATAAGAAATCAGAATTAAATTACTTGATTTGGCAAAATGGAAACCAAAAAAGAAGTCAGCTTCCGATTTCTGTGGACAGGCTCTGCAAGGGGACTTTTCGTGAATGAGAGCAGAGTACAGTGATTGCAGCTAATGGAGACTTTTTAGCATCTTTACTTTTAAGAGATTCTTTCTCTTGGACACATATTGGTTACAGTTGCATCAAATTGTCCTTTGGGTAACTGTAGGATACAAATGGACAGTTGGACAGACTTTGACAGATTGATACTTTGGCAGAGTAGAAAGTAAAAAAACGTAAGTGAAAGAGATGTAAAGAAAAAGAAGGTACTTTGTGTTGTATATGGTGGGAATGTAGAAAAGTAAAAAAATTTTGGGAGATGATATATAATGAATTGAAAAAAAATGTTTAAAATGACATTTGTAAAAAAAACAACCAGAAGCATTTTTGTTAGGGATCTTAGGACGAGACCTGCCAAGAAAAACAAATAATTTATTTATGTACGCTACAATAGCAGCAAGAGTCTTGTTAGCACAAGGATGGAAGAATGAGGAAATCCCAATGAAAGAACAATGGCAAGAAAAATTGATGAGTTATGCGGAGATGGCCAACTTGACATATAAATTATGTGAGAAGGACAATTGTGAATTCAAGGAAGAATGGGAACTTTTTGTTGTTGTTGTTTAGTCGTTTAGTCGTGTCTGACTCTTCGTGACCCCCTGGACCAGAGCACGCCAGGCACTCCTGTCTTCCACTGCCTCCCGCAGTTTGGTCAGACTCATGTTTGTAGCTTCGAGAACACTGTCCCACCATCTCGTCCTCTGTCGTCCCCTTCTCCTTGTGCCCTCCATCTTTCCCAACATCAGGGTCTTTTCCAGGGAGTCTTCTCTTCTCATGAGGTGGACAAAGTATTGGAGCCTCAGCTTCATGATCTGTCCTTCCAGCGAGCACTCAGGGCTAATTTCCTTAATAATGGATGCGTTTGATCTTCTTGCAGTCCATGGGACTCTCCAGAGTCTCCTCCAGCACCATAATTCAAAAGCATCAATTCTTTGGCGATCAGCCTTCTTGATGGTCCAGCTCTCACTTCCATACATCATTACTGGGAAAACCATGGCTTTAACTATGCGGACCTTTGTTGGCAAGGTGATGTCTCTGCTTTTTTTTTTTTTGCTTTTTTTTTTTACAAAGTATTTAAAAAGACAATAAAATGATCTGGACTCCTTGGCAGATTTTGAATAAACATCCACAAATTTATTAGTAGAATATATGATAGATAAGGTAATGATATGTGCAATTTTACAGTATTCAGAGATTAAAATATGTAAACAAACCAGAGAGGGGAGCTGAGGGAAGTCATTGGTGGGTGGGAGAGGGAGGGATGAGAGGGAACAAAAAGGGGGAGGAAATGTAATTGATTATATTGATTGATAATTTGTTTTGTTAAAATGGTTTAATAAATATTGTTTTTTTAAAAAAGCCATTGGTGCAGAGAGAGCATACCAGGTCATGATGGTGTGTGGCTGCCCATCGTATGAGCCTAGGGAACTGCCTTATACGGAGTCAAACCATTTGCGTCCACCTGGTTCAGTCTATGCTGACCAGCAGTGGCTTTTCGGGGTTTCAGGTTGGGGACATCTCCAGCCCCACCTGGACATGCTGTTGGGGATTGACCCCGGGACTTTCTGAATGTAGAGATGATGCTCAGCCACAGCGCTCAAAATTCACCAGGTGCCTTTTGCACCAGGCTGTCAGCCACTTGCGGCCTGTGTCTGAGGGTGAATTAGGGATCCTTGAATCTTGCTTGTTTTCACACACTAGAACAGTGTTTCCCAACCTTGGGTCTCCAGCTGTTTTTGGACTACAACTCCCATCATACTTAGTGAGCAAGACCAGTGGTTAGGGATGATGGGAAGTGTAGTCCAAAAACAGCTAGAGACCAAAGGTTGGGAGACACTGCACTAGAAACACATCCTGTAGAATTCTAGCCCTGATTTTTTATCTGCACAATCAGAATGAATTTCAGGAACCAAAAAGTCGTACTGCAATATTTGATTAGCATTTTTTGCAGCTGCCACACATATTCAACAAAATCTGTCCACCAGAACCCTGGGGCCTTGTTTCTGGTCAGCCACTACATGCTCAGACCCATGTGAGCATGTATGTGAAATTAAGATTTACTTTTTTGTCCTAGGATGCAAATATAATAATAATAATAATAATAATAATAATAATAATAATAATAATAATAATAATTTATATTGAATCACATTTGTCATTTTATTACCTATTCACCCAGTTTAGGAGATATCCTTTTGGACCTCTTTGCAATTCTATTCCACATAGAATCTCGTACTTCGCACAGAGAATTTGATTATTGTGAGGAATTTATGGAAACATTTCTTTCTTTATTTAACGTGAAGATGAGGAATAATACTTCAGTTGTGCGTGAATTTACGTGGTTGCACCAAACTGAACATTTGTTTAATTACTGTATGCGTTCAGCTGTTCGCTGAAGAAAAACGAATGCTTTCATGCAGAATAAAATGTATTATCTCCTTTCCAACACACCTTTAATTGCTCATGGTGAAGTTATTAATTAAGCAGTAAATCTTTTACTGCAAGTAGGCTCAGTGAATACGCACAATATGGCTGCAAAGGATGCATCAAGATGTCACAAGGTGTATCTTTAAGTGGAAAGGCTTATGGTGAGACTGAGCAAAAGAAGGAGGGTTAAAGGTGAGGTTCCTGCGGCTTCACCTGTTGGGGAGCAGCTTGGGCAGGAAGACCCAGCCCCCCTGGGTATCAATACCATGGCAAAGCAAGAAGCCATGAATACAGCTGGGGTGAAATGAGGATAGGAATGCATTTATTCAGATCACACCCTCCAAACATTATTGCACTACAACTCCCATCATCCCTGACCATAGGCCATATTGGCTGGGACATGGGAGCTGGAGTCCAACAACATCTGGGCAGCTTCCCCCAGCATATAATTCTGTGTAGTAAGGAAGCCATATGCTTTGAACATAGGCTTATATCACCCCAGTTTGTTGCCCAAATTTCCACTTACAGCTGAATGCTGATTGGCTCCCAGTTTTGATTGAGAATCCTGCCTCTTCAAAGCGAGAGGCTTTTGTTTCCAGGAAACCAGCCAGGTGAAACCCCAGAGGGCCTGAAAAGATAACAAGTGCACCCAACCAATCCTGGCGCAAGTCTGCTACATGAAAAGGTATTGATTTGACAATACAACCTGGAATTAAATTCTAGTGGTGGTCAGAGATATATGAAAACATTAGATTAGCCATGCTAGAAAGTGTGCCTGTCTGTGGAGTTTACTTCCTGAAATAAATCAGTATCTCAAGGTAGAAACATCTGTAAGGGGGAATAGCAGGATTCTTTCTTGTTTCTATTAGCTATTGAGAGATTGTGGAGAATAATCCACAATTAGGTCAGAGTGAAGATTCTTTGCTGCCCTTCTCTCTGGTGGTTTCCCTGTTTCTGACAGCATTGCTCAAAACTCATATAGGAGTCCTGCAGGGTGGAGTGAGTGATGGGTAGGCTTCTGTTGCTGTATGTCTTTCTTTTTGAATTATATTTAGAGAGTTAGTGTTTGGTCTATAGAGCCATGGAGCTAACTAGTTGCCACATTAAGAGCCAGAATTGTTTTGCCATGTACTGTGAAGACTGCCAACACTTGCTCCTTGGTACCTTGAAGTTTCGCGTTTGAGTGCGGATTGAGGGAAAGGTGCTGTAGCTCAGCAGTGGAACATCTGCTCTACATGCACGGGGCCCCAGGTGCGTCTGCAGCATCTCCTGAAACCCTGGGAAGCTGGTGCCAGTTTGTGCAGACAATACTGAGCAAGATGGTCCGTCTCAGTATAGAGCAGGTTTTCTGTGTCTCTGTGTTCTTCTGTAGTCAGTGGGTGGTGGGAAATATGCAGTGATGCAAGATATGCACAGTTCTAGAACTTGGTGACAATGAAGCTGAATGTTGGAGGATTCAGGACAGATAAAAGAAAGTTGCTTGTACAGCACATAAAATATGGAAATTGCTCCTGTTGGAGGCAGTGAGGGCCACCAACTTGGATGGCTTTAAAAGAGGATTAGACAAATTTATGAAGAAGGTTATCAGTGGCTGCTAGCCATGTTGTATATAATTTTATTAAGTTTTCTGTTTTACAATTTAAAATACTCATTTTACATCCTTAGGATATGAATGACTTCCCTTCTCTTTCCATGCTTCATTTTGCATAACATACATCCCTGCATATTTTACAAAAACTATACCATTCATTATTCTATTATTGCATCTATCAAAACTTGTTTGCACTGTTGAATTTATCTTAATGCTGCCAGTGTTCTCAGCTCACAATTGTTTCCCATATATTCAATAAACATTTTCCAATCTTCTTTAAAGGTATGTTCTTCTTGTTCTCTTATTCTATATGTTAAGTCTGCAAGCTGTGCATATTAGCCACCTCCATTGCTTGAATCATAGAATTGTACTGTAGAATCCCACCCCCTGCAATGCAGGAATCTTTCGCCCGATGTGGGGCTCCAGCCCACAGCCCTGAAATGTCGAGTCTCATGCTCTGGGACAGCAATGCTTTTGAATGCCAGTTGCTGGAAGCCTCAGGAGGGGAGAGTGCATCTGGTTGGCCAGTGTGAGAACAGGAGACTGGTGGGCCAGTAGCCTGATCTAGCAGCCTTTTCTCGTGCTCTTGTTTATACAACTGTTTCCTACAAATATTAGTCTAATCTTTGTCAACCTGGTGCCCTCCAGATGTAGATTACAACTCTTTTCACCCACCAATATCATGGCAATGTGATGGTTGGCACTGATGTAATTGATATAATTGATGTAATTGACAGAGGTTGTGTCAGGCTAATGAATATTTGGCCAAGCTGCTTTTCTTATCTTTGGGAGTGTTGGAGCTCTCCCTCTGTGGCAAACTAACCGCTTGACTCCTAGTACAGGAATCAGTGCTGTAAAAGTTAATTAAGATACATTTTGCCTGTGGTGTTGTCAGGACAGCTTTATCATGGCAGAAGACAGAGTGGTGCCTGGTAGTTTATTTGTATACCAGCGTTATCCTTGGGTGCCTATTTTTAAGTCGTGCTTGGATTCAAAACTGAATTAGGTGAGGCTTAGTGTTTTGACTAGCAGTGTTTGGAAAAGCAGTGCAAGGAGCTAGTTATGAACCTGACAGCGTTGTGGGCAACAATAACCTGTTTTGGAGAGATCTGGCCAGGGTAGAACTGATTTATTGCTGTGTTAAGGTGTTGGAAATAGCCCTCTTAGAAAAGTTATCTTTCAAACTGTGGATTTCAAGAAGCCAAAAAGGAAAGGACAAATTTATTTCTATCTGGCACTGTTTTGTTGTTTATGTTAGCAATTAGGAACATAATCATTCACCTCTCTCAGCTTTCAAGTGGTTGTGGTTAATACAGTGAGAATAAAATCTTGAATTGTTGTTGGGTGTGATCATCAGCTTCGCTCTCCTTCTCCCTGTGAAAATAAGGGATAATTATATCACTTTCTGTCCGTCCATCCCCTGAAAAATCAAAGTTTATTTTCTGCTTATATCAAGGCTTGGTTTCACCATTTTTGTTACTGATTTTTTAAATTGCTCTGGCAGTGAATATTATATGTGCATGATATTGCTTTTTTAAAATCTTAATTTATTATTTTGGTATTTTATGTTAATATTAGCACACATTTTTAGATGTGTGCTCTTGTTGATTTAAAATGCAATAAAAGTTATATTTTAAAAAGAGGGAGGGAGAGGGAAAGCATTGTTTAGAAGTGGTCATCTCCTCTGGGGCTGAGACTGTCTTGATGCGTCTCCTTCTGAGTCTCCATTACGCTTCAGAAGTCTAGAGAAAAGGACTCTGCTTTTTGTTCTCTGGGTGATTTCACAGCTCAGCGAATCCTCCCCCCACCCCACCCCACCCTTGCCTCTGTGTAAGTAGAAAGAATGTTCCCAATTACAGTTTTTATGAGTATAGATTTTTCCACTTTGCATGCTCCAGAGCACGGAAATGTGATTAATGTGAAAAAATTGTCAAACAGCATTAATCAAAGTTGATTTCTTATTGATTTTCACCCCTCCCCCTCTTCCTTACCCTAAGACGTTGTCAGCTGCATTTGCTCTCTTGGTGAACTTCTGCACAACAAATAAAACAGGAGGAAAGGCGGAGAAAATAAATGTAAACGTATAATATCTCAAAACAAATTAATTGGAAGGAGGAGACTTTTGGATGAAGGTGTATGAAGAGATGAGTCTGGAGGTTGGATCTGCAACCTTCTGAGTGTGAAGCATGGGCTCCGTTGTGCAGTGGGACCACGGAATCAGACTGCAGCTTTGTGGCAGAAGGTCCCAGGCGCGGTCTCCCCTGCTGCGAAGGTCCTCTGCCTGAATTCCTGGAGAGCCATTGCTGCCAGTCAGTACAGGCGGTACTGGGCCAGATGGTTTGACTCACTATAAGGCAGCTTCCTGTGTCCTGTGTTCCTTTTTTGTTATATTGCTCTGTATGTTTTAACAGATCCTTAAAACAGTGGTGCCTCGGGTTACATACGCTTCAGGTTACAGACTCCGCTAACCCAGAAATAGTACCTTGGGTTAAAAACTTTGCTTTAGGAAATCGCACAGCGGTGGTGTAGCAGCAGCGGGAGGCCCTGTTAGCTAAAGTGGTTAACCTCAGGTTAAGAACAGTTTCAAGTTAAGAACAGGACCTCCAGAACGAATTACCGTATCTTTTGCTTATAAGACTCACCTTTTCCCTCCTAAAAAGTAAGGGGAAATGTGTGTGCGTCTTATGGAGCGAATTCAGGCTGTGCAGCTATCCCAGAAGCCAGAACAGCAAGAGGGATTGCTGCTTTCACTGCACAGCAATCCCTCTTGCTGTTCTGGCTTCTGAGGTTCAGAATATTTTTTTTCCTTGTTTTCCTCCTCCAAAACTAGGTGCTTCTTGTGGTCTGGTGCGTCTTATAGAGCGAAAAATACGGTAAGTTCTTAACCCCAGGTACCACTGTAGTTAAATTCCAATAATCATAGACTCATAGAATTGTAGAGTTGGAAGGCAGTCCACAGACTTCCCTGGCTGGGCTTGAACCACCAACGTCCTGGTTAACAGCCAGATGCGCTGACCCACTGCACCACCTAAGGGCCCATGTAATGCTTTTAAATTATGGCTTCCCACCCCCGTGTTTTTAGCTATTTCTTTTCTAGCTGTAATCCGCCTTGAGTCCCTGGAATCCCTGCCAGGGAAAAGGCAGGCTATAAATAAATATAACAACAACAACAACATGTATTGATGCCCACCAACTTTGGGTGGTTTTAAAAGAGGATTAGACAAACTCATGGGAGGACAAAGCTATCCATGACTATTAGCCACAATGTTCTACTTCCACTGTCAGAGGTTGTTGTTGTTTTTTAAAGTAAATTGGATTTTCCAACTTCTGAGTAGTGGAACTGTGCTTTTCCATGATGCCATGCAGATGCCCTGCATAAAGGGAGCAAGCAAGGCTTGGCTATTGCACAATGAATGCAGAGCCTGCTGCCAGGAATGTACAGTATGGGAAGGAAGCGGTGCCTCATAATCATCACACAATTTATGTTCCCTTAAACTGTCAACAAAAGCTGACCGGGTTCTTACATTCCATACATATATTCCATCACGGTGGCTTTTGTCAAGAGATAAACGACATCAGGTGAACAAACTGCTTATGAAGGTAAGACAATGAGGGCCCCATTTTTCAAAGGTTAAGATGTATTAGAAAGTAGCTGTTCATCCTTAGAGTCATTAGCACTGAGTTCTGTGCACAGGAGGTGGTATTTGGAAAGGCCAGCGTAACCTTTTCAAGTGGTGGGGTTTGCTAAGAAGAGGAATATTATTTCCTTGCTGTTTTTTGCAAAAGGATGGGGGAGGATCCTCACCGTTCCCCCAACCCCATTAAAAAAATGCTTTACAAAGAGAAACCTCTTTAGAGCTTAACAAGGAAGAGTAAATCCTTCTAAAATATAGCAGACTTTATTTTACAAATGATTAGTGCAGGAAGATTGCTGAAAGGAAGACACCCCCCATTAACAACGAGGATAATAATCAAAGGCGGGTTTATCTGTTTGTTTAGGAAAAAATATATTGCCTTGTGGAAACATGAGTGCCATCCTACCAAATTATGTAGCTAGAGGTAACAGGTATATTTTAGAAGAAGCATTTTAAGTAAGGTGTTCTAGTTTAAAAAAGAAAAGGGCTGGGAGGGTGAACACAAAACAGAATCTGGAAGTGTGAGGCAATTCATTGCAAATTTGAGAGATAACCTGGTGCTCTCCTGATGTTCTAGAATGCAGGTTCCTTCACCCCTGACTGGGGTTTCTATGCTGGTTGATGGGAGTTGTAGTCCAGAACATCTGGAGGTCACTGGGTTTCCTATCCTTGGTATATACAGATAAGATTACATAGTTTCTAACCTGCACTCTGCAGGGGAAGGGCATCCTGCAAATATTATCTTATGAAGAGGTCTGTTCTTCACAGCGTAGGAATTGGTTCTTTAGCTGTAGCTCTTTCTGGACCTGAAGAGCCTGTTATCCATGGACTGTTAACCTCCAGGCCAGATTACTGCAGTGCACTCTGTGTGGGGTACCCTTGAATACTCTAATGACAACTCCACTACTCACTGTGGCAAGATATTGCCAGCAAGTTACCCCACGGTTGAAAGAATTGGCCTGGCTGTAAGTTAGCTACCAGGCTAAGTTCATGGTGCTGATAGTGGTATAAAAAGTGCTGTGCAATTTAGAACCAGGGTATGAAAAAGATACCAGACCTTAGAGTGGGACCCTGAGGATCATCTAGTCCAGCCCCCTACAATGCAGGGATATGCAGCAGTCCAATACAGGATTTGAACCTGCAACCTTGGCGTTATCAGCACCATGCTCTAACCAAATGAGGTAAATGTTTTTTGTGTAACTGCATTGTTTGTTTGTTTATATTTTATTAGTAAAAAGAAAAAAGAAACTTGCGCACCACAATTTAATGAGACATATCAAAGTGGTTGTATATATACCTGTGTGTGTGTAGGTATTGCACAGTACAATCCCTTCTTATGTGTATTTCAACTATATGCGGTTGAAGGTCAATGATTTGAATCCTGCAAGTTAAATGCTAGCAATCCATAGAACTTAAAAGTTGTTTCTGCCCCAGGAAAGCTTGGTGCAAAATAAACTTTTAAGCTCTCTGCCTTGCTGGGTCTGCAATGCTCTTGTCAGATCCCTCAGGAACTGAGACGGCCCCACAAGATCTAATGAAAGCATCCTGGGGCCTCTTCATACTGGTTCCAGAAGCCTCAGGATGCTCGCACTGAAGCGGTTTCAACAATTTGAGTACAGTGGTACCTCTGGTTACAAACTTAATTCCTTCCGGAGGTCTGTTCTTCACTTGAAACCATTCTTAACCTGAGGTACCACTTTACCTAATGGGGCCTCCCGCTGCTGCCACCGCACGATTTCTATTCTCATCCTGAGGTAAAGTTCTTAACCTGAGGTACTACTTCCGGGTTAGCGGAGTCTGTAACCCAAAGTGTTTGTAACCCGAGGTACCATGTATACATGGAACTCTTGGAACTGAATCTCCACATGAGATGCAATCCTCCTTTGTATGTGCATGCATGTGTATCCCAAAAATAAATACATGATTTTTAAAAAATTACAAATCAGAAGCTAACTATTACAGAAGATGTTTTCCTTATGCTCTGCATAACACAGGTGCCATTTAAAAAGTTTTCAGCAGACGTCTAAATGTTAAAACAAGTCTCCTGCTGAATCTCTATTGGCAGAGTATTCCACAGGGCTGAGCTGATCCCAATAAAGGCTCAGTTTCATGCTGATGTCAAATAAGCCTTGCCAATCTCCCAATGAGCATCAACGCGCCTACATTTTATCTCAGCGATCAAACTTGGCATGTGGTCCCTAAGACAGCTTGAACCTATATTGTTCCTATGATCCTGGCTGTTTTGAGTTCCAGACAGAATTTCACTGCTCTTATAACAAGAGCTGACACCTTCCTCGCACCTTCCACCCAGAAGTCGCCATCCATTTCCCACCCCATTTCTGACAGGCCCATCTCCAGCCACTGTTTTCTTGAAAAATCATCGCCGCTTCAGTAATGCCTTCGGTGCCCCTGCAGGTGCCCGCTTTGGAAATTTGATCATGGGCAAGGAAACCTAGAACCGGCTTGGAGGAGAAACAAGACAGAACACCTGCCAGCCTCCCTCAGGCGGCTGTCTTTCTTGGCCAAGGGCTGAGGGTGTTGGGTTGCATTGCTGTGTGGAGGAACACCGGTTAAGCCCCAGGTAGTGATCAAATGAGGAGAGGAGCAGAGCACCAGGCATCTGACAGGATGTCAAACCTGTCACTCCCTGCTGAATCCTCTCCGCTGACAAGGTTAGCTGCTGACTGTCAAGGATACAGCTGGGCAGAGATCAGGCAAGGGAGCAGTAAGTGGCAGGGTTTGTACTTGCAGAAATATTAAGGTCGGCTCACAATGAATGGTCTCATTTTTATTTGCCTTATTGGAAGGATTTGATTATATGACTGATCTGTCAGAATGCAAGGAAAGGTTGCCAGGAGTGAGCTAGGTCATTCCTTATCTGTCCCATGATTTAAACTCCCCCCCCCCTTATCTTTTGCTATTTCCTGTGTGTGTAATCCATGGCATTTCCAATACAAACAAGCAAGAGTAGGAACCTAGAGTCATGGAGGGTAAACAAGACACTGGACTCATTGGGCCTTTGGTCTGAAACAGAAGGGATGCTGTGTTTATGCCCCTCCCCCAATAGCTGTGCTGGCTGTGCTGATGGGAGCTGCAGAGATCCCTGATCAGTCTACTAGTTGAAATTTCAAACTGGTGTGGTGTTGCCCTGAATATAAGTTTAATGGTTTTTATTGCCTTCATTGCAGCAGCAGCAGCAGCAGCGTATGTTTATCACCTTTAAAAATTGACCAGGATTTCAAGGGTTGCTGCTGTGTGGGGCCTGCCCTCTCTGCACAACATTCTGGTATAACTGTCATTCCTGCCCTTGGAAACTGACAAATTGGTCAATAATAATTATTGATACTGCATCCTATTTATTATATCATAAACTTCTGCGGCAATTACAGTAAGGAGCCTTCAAGAGTTCCATCTCCTGGCCATTAATTAGAGGCTTAAAAAAGCTACTTAATCATAAAATAAAACCTGTGAGGGACCTCCTGAACTATAAAAACTCCCCAGCAAGAGGGAGGTGCTGGAAGGCCGTTGGGCGGAGGATGAAAGGCAAGACTCTCGCTGGCTTGGCTTATGGCCACGTGCCCTTGCTTGAGAGCTGCACATCCACGAGGCTCATGGGATGCTTTGGGTGCATTCAGAAGGTCTTAATGAATGGTGCGTTTTGGTTCCTGTTGCTCTTCCTGGGAAGTGTAGTTGTACAGGGTGCTGAGAGTTGTTAGGAGTCCCAATCTTCACCTCACAGAGCTATAATTCCCAGAGTTCCTCAGGAAAAGGGATTGATTGTTAAACCACTCTGGAGAACTGTAGCTCTGTGAGGGGAATAAAGACTTGTAGGATTGGAAGGGATCCCGAGGGTCATGCAGGGGTTGTCTGCCCACTCTCAGCACCCGATGCAAACTACGCTTTCCATGACTCCTTTGGGGAGGGGCAAGGGACCATGACTGTTTAAAATGATAAAATAATGTTTTAAGTGTGTGATGGGGCCTAACTCCTCCCTAATTAATGTGTTAATTAAAGTGAGTCTCTGTGGGTTTGGGGTGACCTAGAAGGCGACTACCTTCTCTGTAGAATTTGCAAGGAATAAGAGCAGAGCCAGGACAAAGAAGAAAACGGGCTGGGAGCCTCTGATGCAACAACACCCGACCTCTGACTGCTTTATCCTCTCTGCGAAGGAGATTATAAACGCCCCCCCCCTTTTCTTAAGGAAGAAAAACAGATGCACAGACAAGAGACAGGCGTGTGTAAATAATTAACCATGCTGTAATGCGCGATAAATAACAAGGCTCCTGAATAATGAATTAACCCAACTGCTGATTCATAGGCAAATATCTCTTGTAAAGCAGAACTTTGAAAAGAAAAGAAATGGGCTTTGCAGCCTCTGATTTACTTGGCTGCGTATAATTAAGAGGTGGTTCTGGTGAAATACATATTTTGGTGGTAATGTACCTATCTTTGGAAAGGTGCTGGCCTACGTGTCCTCCTTGGGATATCATTTCTTATCATGCAATAATAATAATAATAATAATAATAATAATAATGAGTCACTTGATTTGAATCTTGCCTTTTGTGCAGCAGCGTGGTGGATATTGTTCTCTTTCCCTTCCCCCAATTATCAAGCATGCTCAAATGGCTGATTTATCTGTTCATCTTATCAAATGGAAGTTTGTTTGATTATAGAATCCATTCCGGAAGTCCATTCAACTTCAAAAACGTTTGGAAACCAAAGCTCAGCTTCTGATTGGCTGCGGAAGCTCCATCGAACATTTGGCTTCCAAAAATAGTTTGCAAACCGGAACAGTCACTTCCATGTTTGTGGTGTTCAGGAGCCAAAATGTTCAAGATGTAAGCTGTTCAAAAACCAATGTTCGACTGTATACAAATTTTGTTTAAATGGGTTTTCCAGCAGGCTCTTCCAAAAAGCATGGGAGAGCAGGTGCCATCTTTTGAGAGAACAGGAGCAGGAGGGTGAAGGAGTTGGAGGAAGGTCTTAGACCAAGGATATTTCTGGATATTAGAGTGGAAAGGTGTGGGGAGCCAGTAGCCACAGAGAGTCTGCTTTGAAGGGAAGGACAAGGAGCCTGTGCTGGATCTGGGAGCGCACAATGAAATATGAGCGTTCTCTGGTATAGGTACCAGTTTTCTGCGGCATCAACCTGCCATCGATAATGCAAATCCCTTTCAAATCAGCATTACTGCTTAATAGTTGAGTGAGGCAGAGCTGGTTCAGGTGATGAGTCTCCTTGCACAGTTGGTTTGCGGGTTGTTGTTTTACCCTCAGAGGTAGGCTTAATGTTCCTACAGATGTTGTGTAAATGGGAAGCACTGCACTCACTGATAAAGGTGGGAAATCCAATCTATCTCGCCAGCCCAAAGCTGTTTAATGTTTTCATTAGGGCCTAGTCCATCCCTTTCCTCACCACAGATGATTCTGATTGAGGAGGTGGATGCTTCCTTCTCCTCTCCACCCCTTTCTCCCCACTCCAACCTCAAGCTTCAGAAGGGATATGGCTCCTTACAGAACACAAACTGGAAGATGGATTCTTTAAAAGGCAACATTTCCCCACTTGTGCTTCAAAGCTTGACTATACTGTTTTTTATCCTGTTATCTCTGGGACTGCAGTGTGGGCTTAAGAGGAGGGAAGACAGATGCACTCTTGCATTTTCGCTCCCTTGTTTCTTCCCACGCTTTTCCTGCTGGATGCAGTGCGAATGCAGCAGAGGCCGGATCCACTGCAAGATGGTGGGGTCTAGGGCACAGTTAAGAGCAGCAGAGTGACCCAGAGGGCAACAACTCCCAGGAAAATCTCCTGCACACACACATACACAGCAATGAACAGGAGCTGCGCTAATATTTTTTAGAAGTCATCATTTTTTCTAGGTGGATTTTGCTGTAAGGAACGTTATGGAAAATCAATAGCTCTGTAGAAGCATGAAATAAGATCATTTTCCAAAGTTTAGTTGAGACTCTACAGTGAATTAATCAGGCATGGATCTTAACCAGGATGGAAAATAACACAGATTATGTACAGTATGGTAACATAGACTCAGAGGATATTAAGTTCTCTCAAAGCAGATTAGTTACTGATTAACACACTTCTAACTTCATCTTTTGTTAACACTGCTGATGTGCTAAGAAGATGAATTTTATATACTGTGTGTGTGTGTGTGTGTGTGTGTGTGTGTGTGTGTGTCTTTTGGGGCATCTTCATAAATCAACGGTAAAACTTTGGGGTTCTTCATAGGATGTTTACTTCTGGACCTCTTGGGTTTGTTAGAATCTGGCACGTTTTGGCATCCCAAAATGCCAAAGGAAGTGGATAGAAGAGGAAGAGGAGGAAGGAGAAGTAGAGGGAGGGCCTGGAGCCTGACACCCAGGGGTAGAGGGTGGAGATTCGAGGTTCTCCCCATGCGACTCTAGATGTCCAGTGGGGAAGCAGATCCACTGGCAGATCCCTGCACACCTCTCCTGTGGAGCACAGAGCCTCGCTGGGGAGTGGGGAGGCCTTCAACCAGAGGGACAGAGCAGGAGGAAGTGGTGGATGAGCTGGAGGCAGATGGACAGGACATTGTGGTGTTGCTGAGATCCAGATGCTGCCTCCATAGGTGGGATCAGATGCAGCAGCCCAGTGTGATTCTGGAGTGTGCATTTGTATGCACGCGAAAACAGTAGTTAGAGAGAACCTTGTACGTGAACTCACCTCTCCTGGTCTTTAAAAGCTTAGCTGGGGGATTATGCCAACTGTTGGGACATCTTCATTGTTTCTGTTCGGTTCCACATCTCCTGCCTTGCTCACATACCTTGGAATCGTGACTTCTGGACCCTGTGCTTACTCCTAAGCCTGCACTGAATAAATACAGCTTCCTTACTCTCAGTGTTTGTGTTGTTTGGGAGTGTGGCAGTGGCTTTCCAGGGTTTCAGATAAGCTTTTCTCTCAGCCATATTTGGAGGTGTCAGAGGTCAAACATGGGACCCTCTGTATGGGAAAGGTAAATTGATTTCCTCTATAAGCAGGGAAACCTGAGTGAGTCCTTGGTTGAGCTTTCCTCAGCACCAGGGAATGTTTGTGGAAGTAGTTTGTATGTGGATACAGTGTGGTTTTTGTAACGCAACACAATGGAGCAGAATTTGTGGTGCTTCAGGTGTTGTTGAACTCCAACTCCCACCAGTCTCAGCCAGTGGCCAGGAGTGATGTGAGTCATTGTAGCAGAGATGTCATTGTCTCCTTGGGACTCATGGGAGGTAGGCCAAGCAGGCTTTGATGCACATGGATAAGCCCAGGGTGGACCCATCTCCTTGGAGCTGCAGTTGCCAAAGGACTTATCCTCTGAGTAGCCCTGGCCTGGGGCCATGGCAGCTACAGCCCCTCTGCACCTTGGCCATCCCGACTGGGTATTTACACAGCCCAGTAAGTACTGCAATCCTGCCAACGTGCAGGTTCTCCGATTCATCACGGGGGATTTTGCAAAGCCACCCCGACAGGAACAGACAAGCAAGCAAGCAAGCAAGCAAGCAAAGCAGAGAGGCAAGCGCAGGGGTCTCTTCCAACTTGATGATTCTTTCTATAAGGGCTGAAATACACCCAGGAGAAGGGTCAAGGGATATTCCCTCACCCCACCACAAAATGCTGGCTAATGGGAACAAGGACCCAACCTTCCATCAAGGTATCCTGTTTCTGAGGGTTTGGTAAGAGCTACAAGTGCTGTTCCAGGAAGACCGTGCCAGAGAAGAAGAAACTCTGAACCCAACATACCCACACCAGAGATGCCAGCAATTCTAGTCTTGTAGGAGGGGGCAGTGCTTTTAGGGTGGGAAATGCAGATGTAGAGGCAAGAGGAATTGTGCAACACACACACACACACACACAGGTGTACCAATGTAGAATTTATTCTGACTGCAGATTTTTGAGGCTGCACTTTTTGGCATCAAGATTAGTTCACCATTGGGTTGTAACCCACAGATCTGTGTCTCTTCCCACCTCTGGCATTAAAAAAAATGCTTAACTCGTTTGTTGGGCAATGAAAACAGATACAATCTGTTCATTATTGTTGTTAGTCTTTAAAGGAAGTGTGGAAGTGTGTAAAGTGTAAAGTGTGTAAAAAATAAAATAAAAAATCTCTCACCTCTTGTAAGTCTTGAACTGAGATTTAAATACACCTTTGAGTACAGAAGACAGAGATAAAATAGACCCCTCAGAAACCCTCGCCAGCCTCAAGGAATAATCCTTTGGATTTAAAAGATACTGGCCTGTTCCTTTCAACCTTCAAATACCCCTCTTTATCTGGGCTTTTCTGCTTAGGCCTGGACTTATCTCTCTTACATCAGCCTAAAGCTCCCTTGAAGTTAGTGCTTTTACACCTTTATATGCATGAAAAGCAGAGTTACCTTTGATAGCTACCTGAGGATGATGCGCTTTCGAGGTGCAGTGATTGTGTGTGTGAGAGAGGGGGGAGGGAGAAAGAAAGAAAGAGAGAGTTTTATTTTCACAAAAAGTCAGTCATGGCACCGTGTTTATTTCAACTTGATTTATGTGGCACCAGAGTGTTTATGTGGGTTAAGGGTGTTTGCAAGAGCGGCTTATTCCCCTGACTTTTGTTTGTGCACTTTTCTTCCTTTGTTTTGGAAGAAACACCACTCCACTTCTCAGGGCTGGGCCAGGGCTGGAGGAAGGGGGGGTGTTGGGGGTGGTTTGCCTTGGGTGTCACCACTGAGGGGGTGACAAAACGCCAGGCGGCACTCACCGCGGGGCCTGCAGCGTGCCCAAGCCACACATCTCTCTTGGGAGTGGCGCCGTGGCTTGGGCTCCCACAGGCTCCGCACTGCCCCAAATGGTTCACCCACTGCCTCCCCCTCAGCTGTAGGGCGGCTGAGTGGGAGGAGGCAGGCAGACTCCTTGGAGGCCTTGTGGAGCATCCTACCCCGGCTGGCCCCACCCCTTGTGCCTGATTGGCTTTCTCTGCCGCTGGGCTGGGCTGCCCATTTTCCTCACTGAGGCAGTTGCTGGGGACAGCTGGGAGGGGCAGCAATTTTGCAAAGCAAGCGGCATCATTTCATGCCTTTGCCTTTTGTCGCTGCTCCTTCCGCAGCAGATGGGAGCTGCCAGTGCCCTCCCAGTTGCTCCCTAAGGGAGAAGGTCATAGAATCATAGAATTATAGAGTTGGAAGAGACCACAAGGGCCATCGAGTCCAACCCCTTGCCAAGCAGGAAACACCATCAGAGCACTCCTGACATATGGTTGTCAAGCCTCTGCTTAAAGAAGGAGACTCCACCACACTCCTTGGCAGCAAATTCCACTGCCGAACAGCTCTTACTGTCAGGAAGTTCTTCCTAATGTTTAGGTGGAATCTTCTTTCTTGTAGTTTGGATCCATTGCTCTGTGTCCGCTTCTCTGGAGCAGCAGAAAACAACATTTCTCCCTCCTCTATGTGACATCCTTTTATATATTTGAACATGGCTATCATATCACCCCTTAACCTCCTCTTCTCCAGGCTAAACATGCCCAGCTCCCTTAGCCGTTCCTCATAAGGCATCGTTTCCAGGCCTTTGACCATTTTGGTTGCCCTCCTCTGGACACGTTCCAGTTTGTCAGTGTCCTTCTTGAACTGTGGTGCCCAGAACTGGACACAGTACTCCAGGTGAGGTCTGACCAGAGCAGAATACAGTGGCACTATTACTTCCCTTGATCTAGATGCTATACTATTGATGCAGCCCAGAATTGCATTGGCTTTTTTAGCTGCCGTGTCACACCGTTGGCTCATGTCAAGTTTGTGGTCAACCAAGACTCCTAGATCCTTTTCACATGTACTGCTCTCAAGCCAGGTGTCACCCATTTTGTATTTGTGCCTCTCATTTCCCCCCCTTGAGTGCAATACTTTATATTTCTCCCTGTTAAAATTCATCTTGTTTGTTTTGGCCCAGTTCTCTAATCTGTCAAGGTCGTTTTGAAGTGTGATCCTGTCCTCTGGGGTGTTAGCCACCCCTCCCAGTTTGGTGTCATCTGCAAATTTGATCAGGATGCCCTTGAGTCCATCATCCAAGTCGTTGATAAAGATGCTGAATAAGACCGGGCCCAAGACAGAACCCTGTGGCACCCCACTAGTCACTCTTCTCCAGGATGAAGAGGAACCATTGATGAGCACCCTTTGGGTTCGGTCAGTCAGCCAGTTACAAATCCACTGAGTGGTAGCATAGTCAAGACCCCATTTTACCAGCTTCTTTACAAGAATATCATGGGAACCTTGTCAAATGCCTTGCTGAAATCAAGGTAGGCTACATCCACTGCGTTCCCTTCATCTACCAGGCTTGTAATTCTGTCAAAAAACGAGATCAGGTTAGTCTGACATGACTTATTTTTCAGAAATCCATGCTGACTATTGGTGATCACAGCATTCCTTTCTAGGTGCTCACAGACTGTTTGCTTAATGATCTGCTCCAGAATCTTCCCTGGTATTGATGTCAGACTGACTGGGCGGTAATTATTTGGGTCCTCTCTTTTCCCCTTTTTGAAAATAGGGACAACATTTGCCCTCCTCCAGTCTGCCGGGACTTTGCCTGTTCTCCAGGAGTTCTCAAAGATGACTGCCAGTGGTTCTGAGATCACATCTGCCAGTTCTTTTAATACTCTTGGATGCAGTTCATCTGGCCCTGGAGACTTGAATACATCTAGACTAGCCAAGTATTCTTGTATTATCTCCTTAGTTATTCTGGGCTGTGTTTCCTCTGCTGAATCATTTGCTCCAAATTCTTCAGGTTGGGCATGGTTTTTCTTTATCGGAGAAGACTGAGGCAAAGAAGGCATTGAGGAGTTCAGCCCTTTCTGTGTCCCCTGTTTGCATTTCACCATCTTCTCCTCTGAGTGACCCCACTGTTTCTTTGTTCCTCCTTTTGCTACGAACATACCCATAAAGCCCTTCTTGTTGCTTTTAACCTCTCTAGGAAGCCTGAGTTCATTCTGTGCTTTAGCCTTTCTGACTTTGTGTCTACACGTGCTGGCTATTTGTTTGAATTCCTCTTTGGTGGTTCCCCCCTTTTCCATTTTTTGTACACATCCTTTTTTAATCTGAACTCAGTTAAAAGCTCTTTAGATAGCCACCCTGGCTTCTTTAGGCACCTTCCATGTTTCCATCTCATTGGTATTGCCTGAAGTTGTGCTTTTACTATCTCCCTCTTAACAAACTCCCAGCCATCATGAACTCCCTTTCCTTTTAGTATTACTGTCCATGGGATCTCACCCAGCACTTCCCTAAGTTTTATGAAGTCGGCTTTCTTAAAGTCAAGAAATTGAGTCCTAGTATGCTTGGCTGCTCCTTTCCGCTGTATAGTAAACTTCAGAAGAGCATGATCACTCGCGCCTAATGATCCTTCCACTTCTACCCCAGTAACCAGGTCATCAACATTGGTTAGGACCAGATCTAAAATGGCTGTTCCTCTTGTTGCTTCTCCCACTTTCTGGACAATGAAGTTGTCTGCAAGGCCAGTGAGGAATCTGTTTGACCTTATGCTTTTGGCTGAGTTTGACATCCAACAAATATCCGGGTAATTGAAGTCCCTCATTACTACTATCTCCCTTCCTTTTGCATGCTTGGCCATCTGTTCCAGGAAGGCATCATCTATGTCCTCCGTTTGGCTTGGGGATCTATAGTAAACTCCCACAAGGAGGTCACTGTTATTATTCTCTCCCTTAATTTTGACCCAAATGCTCTCACTTTGGCTTTGAGGTTCTAAATCTTGGATCTCTTCACAGGTATACACATCCGTGACATATAGCGCCACTCCTCCTCCTTTCTTGTCTGGTCTGTTTCTCTGAAATAGATTGTATTCCCTCCATTATTACATTCCAATCGTAGGACTTATCCCACCAGGTTTCAGTGATGCCTATTATGTCATATTTAGTTTGCTGTACCAAGAGCTGAAGCTCATCTTGTTTATTTCCCATGCTTTGCGCATTAGTGTACAGAAATTGAAGTCCATTAATCATTCCCCCGTGTTTCTTGTTTAAGGATTTTTTCCTCCCACCACTAGGTCTGCGTGCTGTTTGCTCCATTTGGTCTATGACATTTGGATGATCATCTTCATCAATTGAGAGACTCCTACCTTCAGGAGCACTGATAGACTCCTACCTTCAGGGTCCTTCCCCCTCTGTCACTTCTCCGGACTCTCTTTTCTCTGCCCCACTGTTTTCAGTGTGCTGGGGCTTCTCCAGGGCTCCCCAGTCACCTTGGGCAACAGAGGGCATGTGGGGAGTGCCATTTTCTTTATTTGCCCCATGCTGCAAAATGCCTTGGGCTGGCCCTGCCATTTCTCTGCTATCAGTAATGTCATGTATAAAATTTGCTTTTCTTCCAGGTTTCTGAATCTGGAATAATTGCCGCTATCTGTTCTATATTCTTAAGTTGCTGTTCTTTCCCTCCTCCATATTACAATAATTATCATTACACTTCTTAAAAGTAAAGGACCCCCGACAGTTAAGTCCAGTCGCAGATGACTCTGGGGTTGCGGTGCTCATCTTGCTTTACTGGCCAAGGGAGCCGACGTTTGTCCATAGACAGTTGCTGTTTTCTTCCTCCTCCATATTACAATAATTATGATTACACTTCTTACCTGCCATATATAAAATGATCTCTGGGCAGGTTACAAACCATGAAACTGCAACGCAACATAAATCACAACAAAATACGCTCCATGTAATATACAGTAACTGGCCATAAAATCAACACAAGCAGCTGAGATATTTATTTGTTACATTTATATACTGCCTTTTCCTCCAAGGAGGGTGGTGTACATGGTTCTCCCTCCCCTCTTGTATCCTTGCATCCCTGTGAGGTGGGTTAGGCTGAGAGATGGTGACTGGCCCAAGGTCGCACCCAGTGGGGATTCAAACCCTGCTCTCCCAGGCCACAGCCCAATTCTCTAACCGTTCTGCCACACTGGCAGCTCTCTCCTCAAATACTTGAGTGAATAGCCAGGTCTTAACTTAGCACTGGAATGGGAGCAATAATGGTGCCAACCTGTCTCTGCACCCCAACAAAGCTGGGGTGCTCTAGTGGGGTGCTGCAGTCTCAGTAAATAGGCACCCGGACGTTCATCTACCATTAATCTGCAGAAGTACTAGATCGGAAGGTAGGTTGGCAGGGCAATATAGATCTTGCTGGAAGTAGAAAGGGCCAGAACGTGAGGTAGAGTTCAACCATCTGTACCATCCTCTCCTTACTTCATGCCTCCATCCTCTGGGGCCATATTCTTCTCTCACAATTGCTGTCTAAACTGATTCTGTAGAATGCAAGTCTTAATACAAACTGAACACACGAGGCAGAGGGACTTCAGGAAGAGCTTTCTGACAGTAAGAGCTGTTCGACAGTGGAACATACTCCCTCGGGAGTCTCCTTTCTTGCAGGTTTAAAGCAGAGGTTGGATGACCATTTACCATGCATTGCAGGGGGGTGGGCTAGATGACCCTCAGGGTCTCTCCCAAAACTACAATTCTGTGATTCTATTACTTTTCCACTCAGCTTGAAAACTTGAAGAAGAAAAAAATGTATCATTTCTTTTAGGGATGGACAAATAGCCTCCCCCTGTCATATCCTATTTGTCTTGTTTTAAGTGATTGTATGGAAGCCAGTGCGGGAGCCCTTTTCACTGAAAAGTGGGATAGAAATGAACCAATAAAGTATCTCATTCGGCATGTAGTTCCACAGATACTCTGAGGATCAGCCTTGCTCTGAGTTACTGTAGAAAGGGGTTTTGATGTGCTAGAGACTCTCCTGCAGTGACCCTAATGGGCATATGAAGGCATTCTTTTCGCTTGTCTGAGGCATTTCTATACCACTTAATCATTAGCATTTCTAAGGGGTGTACATAAAAACAAACTGTACGGGGAGTAAAACAAAATTTGTCGTAAAATGAAACATAAACCTGAGTTTATGTTTATGCTGGAATCAAAATCTTTGCAAAAAGGAGGCCTGCCTTAATCTCAGTCAGAAGGTGGATCCATAACACTGGATTCACCATCTCTCAAGTAACCTTTCTCTGAGCTGTATAGGGCAGGGGTCAGCAAACTACGGCCTGGGGACCGGATGCGGTCCACCAGGCTTGTAAATCCAGCCCATGGATCCTGCCGCCCGCTTGGTCATTCCTCACGCTGAGCTGAACCAGCGCGGCACAGTCTTTCCTTGAAAAGAACCCGCAGGTGCCTCGCTGCACGGAGACTGACTTCCGCAACACTGGCACAGCTCCTGCAGCCAATCTGAAGCCTTGCCGCCTGTGCACTGAGGTAAACCCAGCGCAGCCATGGACGGAGAGGCTGGTGGGCAGGTCTGGGCATCGTGACGGGCACATCGTGAGGCTTCAGCTGGAGCTTGGCTCACCTGCTAGCCCCATGCCTGGCGCCTGGCTGGTTGCTGCTGGTGGTGGCGCGCTCAGCAGCCGTGCTGGAGCAGCTGGAGGATGAGTTGTGCGCTGTCTGCCCGGCGCTCCGCGTGCACAGCCTGCCCACCAACCTGGCCTCGGACGATGGGCCACAGTGTGTGGTGCACACTGCCTGGGAGCTCTGCAAAGACAGCCTGATGGAGCAGCTGCTTCTCTGTGGGGATGATTAGGGAGGCATGAGAGGCTATATTATTCAATGATATCCTTTCTATCTTTTCTAACTTGTGCTAGCAAAGTTCCAAACATTCCCCTTTTAATATTACGCAGTGAGCAGCTTGTTGCTGACTCATCTGAGTCTTACTATTAAAGATTCCTTCCTGGTAAAATCCCTTCTAATCCCTCTTAAAAAGAAGAAACAGTAGAATCTGATTCACGTTAATATAAAAGTAGTTTACTCACAGATTCATTCAGGTTCACAGACCTATCCCTGAAGGCAGGCTTGGGTTACATAACAACTAGAACTATTCCATAAAGAAGTTAGTCCCAAGTGACTGCGACTAAGCAGTCACTTCTCCAAACACACACTGATCAGAACATGGAGGCCGTGGGCTCCTCCATGCCAGTACAACAGACCGCACCTTCTTCAAGTCTGTCCAGCTCAGGAGGAAACAGGAAGTCTTCTCCTGAGTGGGACAAAACATCCCCTAGCATGTCCACTGTAGGAATGTTGTATTTGACTGCAGTTTTACATCCCGCATGCTTGTCAACAACGCCGGTGAGCAGGCAGTGCCAATACATGCTCCTGAGTGCGTGCAAAGTGTGTTCCTCCTCCTCCAGGTCCAGGGGGAGCTGCTGGACCGGCTTGCAGGGTATTTATATTTTTCAAAATATAGTCCGCCCCCCCATCAAGGTCTGAGGGACAGTGGACTGCCCCCCTGATGAAAAAGTTTGCTGAACCCTGGTATAAGGTCTTATCTGTTAGTGCCAACACTGTGAACTTTTCTTTCTTTCCTCTTCTGTCTTGCACACACATTTCCTATTGCTTATCACACACCCCATTTGACACTGTGACGTGCTAGTTTGCATTTCCTTTTAGTCTCTAATCACTGAAAATCATAGTCAGCCATACACATTGGTGTTGCATTGTTGTCTCTTTATATGTTCATTTGTACTCAGGGACGGGACTGATTGTATCCTATCAATTTCAGTTCCCTCCCTCTCTCCACATGAATTTCTAATACCCTGGAGTATCATTACTTGGTACAGGATGCTAAATCCAAGGTTATCTAGTTTTTCAACTTTGGTGTGCTCAGATATACTTCTTATCTATTATTCATTTTCATTTTGGGGCTATTTTGAGGGTGGTTTCTGTTTTGTTGTACGAAAGAGGGGAGCTGGTGCTTTCTCTCCCTGTTAATCTCTCAAATCCCAAGCAATAATGAACCTGAAGTTTTGACATGCACTTGAAATATTTATAAGCCACCTTTCCATCTTAATCTGAGTTGCTCCTTTTGGCTAACATCGTTTTGTTTTTTAATTAAAATAAAACCACAAAGAATAACCACAGATGAGAACTCCTCTTTTTAAATAATAAAAAGTAAGCCAGGGAGATAACTATCAAGTATCAGCCAAGACAAAGGCCTGCTGGAACAAAAACATTTTTACTTGGTGCTGAAACAACTAAAGGGAGTGGGCCAAACATAGCTCCTTGGGCAAGTATTCCCACAGTCCCATGTCCTCATCAACTGTACATTCAATGGTGATTGAAGGTAGCTCAAGTTTTTCCACATGACCCAAATGTATAATAGAATTACAGAGCTGGAAGAGACCCCAAGGGTCATCTAGTCCAACCCCCTGCAATGCAGGAATCTCAGCTTAAGCATCAATGACAGATGGCCATCCAACCTCTGCTTAAAAACCTCCAACGAAGGAGAGCCCACAATCTCCCGAGGGAGACCCTTCTGTGGTCTAACTAACAGCTCTTACTGTCAAAAAGTTCTTCCTGGTGTTTAGTTGGAATCTCCTTTCTGGTCATTTGAATCCATTGGTTCAGGTCCTACCCTCCAGAGCAGGAGAAAACAAGCTTGCTCCATCTTCCTTCTTTCTCTGCACACGTTCCTGTGTTCTTCTCCCAACACCTTTAAATTGGCCCTGAAAATGTTCATTCATATGTGGCTGAATTGCAGCTCCCACCATCCCTCCTCATAGGCCATGGTGCTAGTGCCTGCAGAGGTTGATGGCTGGCTGCTGGAAGGAGGGCCTTTTTTGTGATGACACCAACTGATGGAATTACACCAGATTTTTGCAGCAGCCTTTGCCAAGCCTGGACACCCAACTCGCCCCAGCCTCCAGCCAGCATGCTCAGTGGTCAGGGATGGTTGGGGTTGTAGTCCAACAACATCTGGAGGACCAAAGTTTCCCTATCTCTGCTTTACAGCCTGATATGGGGGGTTGGGGAATCTAAACAGCATTTCCTCCTGTAGTGATAAAAGCATTGTAATGTGCTAAATGACTAATGGCTTCCTGTCATGGGAATATGTTGTCTGCCATTTAAGGGGAAATGTCACTATATCCCCTACATGGAAAGCATCTAGAATGTTACTTTTGCAGGACACCATCACATCCTTAGGAGAAGCAGATGTGGGAATCTCCCTTTGGTCATTCTCAAAGCATAAGAGCCACAACTGTATTTTGCTTGTTTCTTTTAAACTTGGTTTGACATATTGTTTTGGAAGTCTTTCTCCATGGGAACGTACAGCTTCTTAAAGCATTGCTTGCCACTTCAAATGTGCTCCCTATGTTCACCTTACATTCACTCTGCATCAAGGAAGATTTCGCCCTTTGATCAGGTGGTCTGTTGTGTTGTATAGCACAGTGTCTCTTGTTTTTTCATCATCAAACAAAAACATGTTTGGAGCTCTTTTTTTTAGGGTGGAATCCTGACTGTTGCATGCTGGGATTTCATCACCTGGCTCCCTCTTCTGTCCTGTGTGGAAGCAGCTGTTGAACACCCTAACAATTTTCTGTCCATTTTTGCTCTGCTGAGTATTCTCCCAGTCCATCCCATCATCACACACCTGCAGACTCTTTCAGACACAGAAGTGCTGTGGGTTGGTGTGTTTTTTTTAAAAAATAACTTGGTAGTTTGGATCTCAGCAGCAGTTAGAATCTCAGCCATGCAAAAATAGAAGACTTTGAATGGCTTGGGTACAAAAAGATATGAGCATTGACAATCTCTGAAAAAGCAACCTACAATCTCAGATTGATGAAAGGCAAAGAATGCTGTGTATGGTCTATCTCTTGTGTCTTGTCTGCTGATATATAGGGCTCTTTAATCAGAGTATGGGCAGGAAACTTTAAAGATACTCTACCTACATAGCTTATTAGGCATCCTACCCGTGATTCTCTGAGTTGTTGCATTGCTTTGGTTTCCATATATCATTTTCTAGAAGAAAAAAAAGGGGGGGAGAGATGCTGTTGCCCTCATGTCTTGCTTGTGGGTTGCCTATTGGGGCATCTGGGTGGCCACTGTGAGAAAGGATTCTGGACTAGATTGGCCACTGGCCTGATTCACAGACAGGTTCGTCTGGGGTTCTTGCTGGGATCCACATCCTCATCTAAATCCAACCTATCCCCTTAAGTCATGGGGGTTCTCTGCCCATTTTAAGCTGGCGTAGAAAGTGCTTCAATTTAGCAAGGGGACAGCATCTTCCAGAGCTAAACAATCAAGGATTCCCACCACCACCAGCAGCCCATTTATCAGTGAACTCAGTTGGTGCTATTGCTATATCCATTTGTAATCACTTTTACTTCTACTGTAAGTCCATTCTACTTATTTCAGTGGATTGTTCACCTGTATAAAGATAACCATTATCTTCCTTAAATACTTTCATTTTAGGAGGTTGATGGTTATTCTAAAGAGCCTTCTTTGAGCCCAGTCTATTGTGCAAACCCTATTAGAATGAGAGGGAGCTGTAGAAAAAACCTGCAGGCCTGATGCCAAAGACCAGTCTGACCGCAGGTTTTCTGGTGCAACCCTGTTGAAATGAAGAGAGTGTTACTTGGTAGGGTGCATTTGTGTGTGTGTGTGTGTGTGTGTGTGTGTGTGTACACCACTCTCTGGGATTGGGGCAGGAGAGCTCCCTGGTTGCTTGGATCCCTCTATTAGCCTTTGCCAACTTGTGCTCCCCTGGGTTACGTCTGCCATCAGCCCCAGCCCCAAACAGCCTTGCTAACTATGGCTGATCAGAATTGTGGTCTAAAATATCTGGAGGCACCAGTTCTAAGGTGAAGACTGCCCTGGATTGTTTCTTGTCCCTTTCCCAGCACTTTAATGCTCTGGTGTGCTAGTCGCAGAAAGCTTGAACGTAAGCCTTGCAAAGCGGAAGGCACTGTTTGTTGCTTGCTTTGGATTCATCTGCCAGAAACCTTATCCTGCCACTGTATATCCCAAGAGCTGCACTCATCCATGTCGCAGAGAATTGCCATTTGACGATGATACTTTTTATGGAGCGGCTCATCCATGAAATGCCATTATGGTAGGTCAATTTTTATTTATTTATTGCTTTTTTAAAAGTAGCTCTGAACAAGTGCCTTGAACAATCTTATTTGCAGCAAGACTAGTGTGTGTACGTGTACAATTTCTCCTGAACTGCTGCTTTGCAAAACACCTCTTATGTGTAGAGGAATTTGGAGTTCTTCCTTCTCCTCTCCTGTAAGTAAGTCCTGACCATTTCGCTTCTGACCATTTCATACAGGGCTTCTGATCCCAAACCCTTTACTCTTTGGAAGGAGCACCAGCAAAGCCATAATTAGTAGGGATGCGACTTTCCGTGGCATCAACCAAAGAATGCAGCTCTGTAGCTGGTAACACATTAAACGCCTGTAATTGCCAAAGAATGAAAGTAGAAAACCGTGTGCATTCTAGTAATTATCTTAAACATAGAGAATCAATTCAGAGTCTTAGATCAAATTGCAACGGGTTGGCATTTTTAGGGTTTAGCTTTCTGAGTGCTCTGCGTGGGAAAACGAGACAGAAATGCAAGTTGTAGAATATGTGGGTTCTATATTGCTCAATAGAACAAAAGTCACCCCCACACACACCATTGTCTTTTCTATAAAGAGGTCAGTAATGTGTGTCAGTGGACTGGAATAATAATAATAATGTGTTTCTTTTTTTAAAAAGTGCAAATGTACTTAATATGTGTTTATTATTATTCGGGGATGAGCTTGCTCATGAATACTGAGCTGGGGAGTATTCTGGAGCAAATGCTACATGTGTGTTGACCATCTGCCAGGATCGCTCAGTCTGTAGAGCATGAGAGCCTTCATCTTAGGGCCATGGATTTGAGCCCCACTTTGACATTTCCTGCATTGCAAGGGGTTGGACTAGTTAACCCTCTATGATTCTATGAGAATTTCTATCCTGTCCAAAGGATATTCTTTATTAACAGGAATTTGATTAGAACACCAGAGTTCAGATACACAGGGCAGGACAGAGACCATACTATTGCACCGGAGAGGCCTGGGTTTAAATCATTGCTTTTCAGCAATTCTCCCTGCTTAACCTTGGGCCAACTGCCATCTCTCAGCCTCACTTACCTTGCAGGGTTGCTGCGTGTCAGGAGTGAGGCAACAATAAATCACACAGAGTAAATGCAATTAACTCTTTGTTAGAAGAAATGTTGTTTGCTACAATTCCCAGGATGGTTTAACTATCAGACCCTCTTCCCAGAGAACTCTCAGCACCCTTAACAAACTTACACCTTCCAGAATTCTTTGTGGGAGAAGCTGTGACTGTTTAAAATGATATTGTTGTTGTTTAAATGCATGGGATGTGAGTGGCCTAAGATGTCCAATCGGCCTCCCCCCTCCAAAACACAGAAGTCAATTTTGTAGGTTTGTAGTAGAAGCAGAGCGCTGAGGTTGGAGGGGGTAGTCACTGGGAGTCTTTGCTTGAAGCACTCTTGCCGGCACACCTCTTACAGGTAGACTTAAAGCAGCCGTGTGTCAGAAACCCGAGGGACGTGGGAGCCTCGGGCTTCAATATCTGCCATTGCAGCTGTTCCCACTCCCAGACATGCCATGATAGGTTGTCTGGTCAGCTGCATCAGATCCCCAGGTAATCAGATACAGGGGCAGAGGCTGTGTCAGCAAATGGACAGGAACTAAAGCGTCAAAAAAAGTGAGGCCGATTGGATTTCGACAGAATTTTATAGTCCCCGCTATAAGTATTTTCAGATATGGCTTGATCCAGAAGGGCAAGAAAATCCCCACCACTGCTGCAGCCCACACAGCTCTTCTGTTCCACATTTTTAAACCAATTTCACCCCCAGCCTTTCTTCTGCCTTCTGTTATTTATTAGTTGGAGGGTTAAGGACCCCGTTTGGGTCAACTTCTTGGCATCAGGTTGAGTTGTGCTTTGAGACTTTTGGAAAGCACTCTTAAAAACTGCAAAGCTGGGGATCACAAACCTGCCTGGTGCCATGGGGTCTGTGAAAGGCCTTTGTTGGTGCTCTGAGCTTCTATATTATTAATTTTATTTCTAAAGGAGGTCTCTAGTCTGATTAGAAAGAAAGTTCTGCAGCAAACAGTACAGATACCCTTCTAAACAAAGTTATGTTAAATGAACTTCTGTCAGGCGTTTGGGCTCCAAGATGTTCAGGACTTGAATTGGGCCCAGTGGCTTCTGGGCAGTCTTCATGGGTAGCCCCAGGTAAAGCACAGTGCAGTAGTCTGAACATGATGTTATTAGAGCCTGGGTTGCTGAAGACAAGCCCTATCCTGGTCCAAGAATGGCTGTCCTGGAGAATGTATGGGGTGTGGAATGCATATCAGTCAAGTACAACATTCCTAGAGTGGACAAGCTAGGGCAGGGGTCAGCAAACTTTTTCAGCAGGGGCCAGTCCACTGTCCCTCAGACCTTGTGGAGGGCCGGACTATATTTTTTTGGAGGGGAGGGGGAATGAATGATTTTCGCCCGCCCACAAAGAGGCCTGAAGATGCTTCGCTTTACCTGTCCCAGTTGTCATCCCAGTAGCCCCAGTTGGGCTTCTCCAGCCAGCCAGGCGCTGTGGCAGGGCAGGAGGCTGTGCTAGCCGGCGAAGACAGAAGCAGCAGCCCTGGTGGAGGAGCTGCAGACAGAGGTAGGGGAACTGGGGAGTCACTGGAGCTTTTACCCACCACCTGCTGCTGCTTCCCAAGAGACACCACAGAGAAGAAGACAGAGTTGCCTGCCAACCTGCAAGCGGCAGCCATGGCCACTGCAATGACCCATCTGAACGCCATGGGAGGAATGAAGGAGGGAGGGCGCAAGGAAGCAGCGTGGAAAAGGGGCGCAGAGAAGGAAGGAAGGGCAGACTGAGGGAAAGGGAGGAGGAGCAGGAGGAAAATGCAGCTGGCAGCCGGCGTCACACGCCCCCTTCACGGTGCCGCCCTGCTGAGGCAGGCGGGCGGGCCAGCCGACTCCTGCCATCGACGGTGCCCGCATGAGACAAGATTGCTCCGTTCCTGAGGAGAAAAGCGCCACCGTGGGAGGGAGAGGGAAAGAACACGTGCGCTGGTGATTCCTGGACCGTCTGCAGACCAGATCTAGAAGGCATTTGGGCCTGATCCGGCCCGCCGACCTTAGTTTGTCGACCAATGTGCTAGGGGATGCTTTGTACCAGCCAGGAGAAAACTTCTTGTTTCCTCCTGAGCTGGGGCAAATTTCCTCTGCATGTGACTAGAGGAGGGTGTGCTCTCATCCACCTCTCTCCGCCTGGGAACAAGAGCAAGGCAGGGAACACATCTCTCTCTCTCTCTTTTGGCTCTTCTCCATTTTGTTTTTCCATGTTTGAGGAGAAGTGACTGCTTGCTCACAGTCACTTAGGAACCAACTCCCTTGTGGGATAGTTCCACATATGTATATGCTTTTGTAACATAAGTCTGCCTTCAGGGATCCAACTGTGAACTGAATGAATTTGAGTAAACTACATTTATATTGCCTTTTATCAGATTGTCGTGTTTATTCTTTTTAAGAGGGAGAAGAAGGGATCTTACCAGGAATCCTATATATTTAGAGGCTAAAACTAGCCTGCAACAAGCAAACCGCCGTGCATTTAAAAGAGGAACGTTTAAGCTCTGCTTAGATATAGAACTTGCTAACGCAAGTTAAGTTATATCATTAAACAATATATCCACTCCTGCCTCCCTGAACATTCCCACAGAATGTTGGCAGCTGTGCACCCATATAGTAATCATTAGGTGCCTTCTGTAGCTTGAAGGTGGGTGGGTGGGTCTCCCCCATAGGTCTTCTGCACTGCCAAGTACAGCACAACTCCAGGACCAGCCACCCCACCCACCTTCCTTAGGATTTGGAGAGGATGGCTGGGGCTGTTCTTCATACACTCGCTAAAAGGCAGTGGAGCAGTTGCCACGGCAAGTGGATGTTTGACTCCTGGCTGCAGACCTTTATAAGAATCAGCTGAATCAGTGTGGGTGGTGATGATCATTGGGGAAGGGCCATCGCTCAGCCACAGAGCATCTGCTTTGCACGCAGAAGGTCCCAGGTTCAATCCCCACTGAGAGCAACGCCAGGTAGAGCTGAGAGAGACTCCCTGCCTGAAACTCCGGACAGCTACTGTCAGTCAGAGTTGGCAAACAGAGGCTTGGGTGCCGGATTCGGCCCAATCACCTTCTAAACCTGGCCCACGGACAGTCTGGGAATCAGCATGTTTTTACATGAGTAGAATGTGTGCTTTTATTGAAAATGCATCTCTGGGTTATTTGTTTCCCCCTTCAAAATATAGTCCGGCCCCCCCACAAGGTCTGAGGGACAATGGCCTGGCCCCCTGCTGAAAACGTTTGCTGACCCCTGGAGTAGACACTATCAAACTAGATTCCCTGATAGTCTGACTTGGCAGCTTCCTGTGCTCCTGTGATGGGGAACAGTGTTAAAGGCCTTGTAACCCAGAGTGCCCCCCTCCCAAAATTGCAAAAGGTTTTCAGCCTGTCTTGCACAGCATGGTTAACTCACTGGGAGCCCAGGTAGCCGAAACAAAACAAAACACCCCACAAGCCTAGCAGAGCCTCAGAGACTTAATTAAGCAGCTGCATGAAATCCTCCTTTTTACTGATACACATAATGGAATGCTGCGTGTAACGCTGTTGGAGGCCCTTGCTTCCCATATAAATAAATAGCATCTTCCCACCATGTAGGAGACAGAGAAGGTACACTGTTACTTGTTTCCTTCTTTTTTAAGGGCAAGAAATGTATTTGAGTTAACATCAAGGGTTTGTCCCCCTGCTAGCTTGTGGAAACTGGGGAGCAGGAGAAGGAAGGTTGAGATACGGTATGAAGTTAAACAGCAGGCAATTTGATGTACAGCTGGCGAGACAGGCCATTAATAACATTAGGTGCTAATGAACTGGAAGGCCTGTGTACTTTGTGACGAACACGCGATTGGCCTTATGGGGAGCTGCGTCACTGGAGCTGGAATTGTGCCATAGTGCTCACTAATCAGGGTGGCTTAAGCCACATCGCAGGCACACATCGCAGGCACACCAGTGCTTTCGCTCGGGGGGGGGGGAGTGATGGACTGCTTGCATGCTTGTTGAAGTGAGCGGTCTTCTTCTCCCCTCCCCCCCAAAAAAATCTAAGTGGGTCCAGTTTGTTTTATTTCATTTATTTTGCAGAATTTTTGTACTGCTGAATTGCAAACAAACAAACAAACAACTCTTAAGTGGTTTACATAAAATAAAATAAAGTGATGAAATTTATCTTTAAAACTCTATGAGTGAAAACAAGCTTTAAAATGTCATGTTGTTGCTGTTGCTGTTGACCAGCCCTTCACCCTACGCAGTCACAAAAATAAGATGGGTTTTAAAAATATATCTCTCGGATGTCAAAGGTTAGCATAAAGAGTTGTGTCTTCAGCTTTTGCTGAAAACTGTATGATGAAGCTGGCTTTTACTGTGTCTTTTGCTGCTGCTCTACCCTGAATCCCCCAGCCTGGCAGGCAAGGCAGGTGGAGAGGCTAGGTGCCGAAAGTGGCAACTGGACATCTCCATCAAGTCGCAAGAGGCCAGTTTCCGGTCGCAAAATGCAACTGGTGTCCATTAATTTTGAACCCTGAATGTGGCATGCCCACACTCTTTGAGAACCACTGGTTTAGCATTACATGCAAAGGTATCTAGCGTCCCACTCCATAGGTCTGCTGCATGTTACTACCTTGGGCTCAGAAGTCATTAAGAGCAGACTTGCACTAGTTGTAAACCTACCCTTTCATTGCAAGCAGGCCTGGGCCAATCAAATTTATTGTACTTCTAACAGCGGAAGGAAAGGATTTGCAGGAAAGGAAGTGGGTCTCCAGGTAATCTTATCTCTCTTAAGGCAGGCTGTAAATGCAGGGGAGAGCGTGATGACATAACGACTCCCCCTCTGCCTTATTAACCAGAGCCAGTCCTGCAGAGAAGGCAGCTTTTCCAGTTGGCTCAGAACAGAACTCTCCCTGCGATTTGATTTACCATCTTTCCTTTTCCTGGCTCCCCAAGTAACCACCTTGTGACATCTGCAGGGGCTCAAGCCACAAGGGGTGTGTGGGTGTGTTAAGAGCAGCAGAAAGCTTGTTAGGTTTCTTACCCCCCCCTTTTTTTTTTAACAAAGGAGGCATGGTCTTTCCAGAGATTGCAGTTGGTGACAGTTGCCTTCTGTTTTTTCTGCAGGTTTTGTTAAGTTGTGTAGCAATCTATCCTGACAGGCTGCATCCCCCGCTTTGTATTACCCCTTGAGGGTTAGCAGTTAGTTGCTTAATTATTTAACAATTATTTTTAAAATTTGTTTTATTTAATGTTTATTTATTTCTTCTATTGGATGGAATAATGTTTTGGGGTGTTGTTTTTTAAAACTGTAACTCTTTTTAGAACAGTTTTAAGTGTGTTTTAATATGTTTTGGAATGTTGTTGCTTAGTTCTTGTTTTTTTAAAATTGTGCATCTTTTTGCTGCCCTGGGCTCCTTGTGAAGAAAGGGCAGGATAGAAATTCAATGAGTAAATATGAGTGCCTTGCTTTTCTTCAGAAATCAATATCAAACGCCACTTGCAGAAGTGTTCATAAGACAATACAGAAATTTCCATGTGATAAAACAAAGAACAGGATAAAACAGTTCAGTATAAAAAACAGGGGCAGAACTTGAACCCACACTAAATGTGTTCAGTTAAAGGGTTTCGGACAGGATTCTTTTCTGCCTTTACCTGGAGATGCCACTGGGGCTGAACCCAAGACCGTCTGCCTGAAAAGCTGGGCCCCTCAAATGGAGCTGTGGCCCTTCTTACATAGGCACATGCCACTGGATTGCAACCCCCTGATTGTGAGTCCTATGTGTAGCATCACACACCCTGTAAGCACCACAAATACAATTATATGCCCTTGCCTTCGTGTTTAAACAGTAAAACAAAGCACTCAGCTTTTAAAAAAAGTTTCCAAAAGTGATTGATTGAAGGAGGTTCCTTTGTGACATCATGGGCACTAGCCAATTTGCTCTGTTCTGCCAGAAATGTAAGCATCTCCTTCAGCAGAACGTGAACGTTTTCAACAAGATATATTTGGATTAAATGCACTGCAGTTGCTCTAAGGGTGAAGACATTGGAAGAGGCAGCCAAACGAGCAAGACTAAACCTAAAATCTTTGCTGAGCGGGCTCATGTGGCTGTGTTGATGCATGTACAAAGAAGCTCTCTTTCTGCTAGCTAATGTACCTTCTGCCTGATTGTCCTCCTTGAAAGTGATATTTATTCTTCCTCTGTGAATCACACTTCAATTATATATTTTCTTAAACCTCTTAGCATGTCAGTGGTGAATCAAATGTCATGTTCTTAAAGACAGTTGACTCCAGTAACTCTGGAGTAGCCTCAATTGAAGTGGAATTATTCCAACAGAGATGTGCGTTTTGGAATGCGCAGCTTAAATGAGTTGTTTTTTCCGGTGGAAAGAGCATCCCTCCATTAGCAAAAGTCTAACGTCTGAGTCCTGTTTTCTAACTAGTGGGGCAGGGGAATGAGCTGTGGGGACAAACTCCTTTAAATGCAACACATACTGTATACATTTTTGTAATACATTTGGGTGGGGGGTCTTTAAGAGGAGGCCCCAACTGTCAGGACCCAGCACAGGCAGAGCATTGCCATCATGACTAGTAGCTGTTGATAGCCTTTTCCATGAATTGATCCAATCCAGCAACTTCCAGAGTTTAACTTGGTGTTGTGTGAAAGAGTACTTTCCATCATCTGTCATGAATCTTCCACTCTGTACTCAAGTTATGAGAGAGGGAGAAAAGCTTTCCTCTGTCTACTTGCTCTGTACTAGGCATCATTCTATTAACTTCTGTCATGGCACCTCTGACTTGCCGTTTTCTAAGCTAAGAGGTCCTAAACACTTCTTCATAGGTGAGTTGCTCCATCCCCTGGATCATTTTGTTTGCTTTTTCTGAGCCTGTTCTGACTCCACAATATCCTTTTGAACTGTGCACAGGGCTCAAAATGTGGCTGCAACATAGACTTGTATAATGGTAATTTTTGGTACTGGCAGCTTTGATTTCATTTCCCTCCCTGATTATTTCTGGCATGGAACTTGCCTCTAAGAAGAAAGACACCACCTATGAGCTTAAACCTGTACCAGGTTGGTCACGCAGGGCGAAGAGAATCCTTTCATGTCACCTTCAGGGTTTTTTCTGGTTCCCCTGTAGGAAATGAGGACAACAGTGACCATGGGCTCATCCACAGTTCCACCTGTCCTGTGCCTAGAAAACACGGACCCAAGAGGCTTTCTGTTTGCTCTGCCACTTTCCCTGGGAAAACTCTTTAGCACTGAATCAGAGAAAACATGGAAATCCTGGAAATCCTGACTGAGCCTTGATTCAATTCATCAGTAAAGATTTACTGGGTTTTCCTGGAGGAAAGGAGCAGGGCAAGTAGAAGTCTGGATGAGTACTATGTTGGGAGCAAGAGGATTTTGCACCCATCATGTGCATTTGCAAAGACCCAGCATGCTATCTTCTGGAGCTGACCATGAGGAATTTCGGTGGGAATCTCTGTCTCTCAATTAGTCTTTCATGCAACAGGACAGATTGATTTTCATTTTCTTGATTTTCATTTTCCACAAATAAAACAGTTTGCCTCCCTCAAGTTGTGAAATATGAAGTCCCTGATTGCATGAACTGCTTTAACCAGGAACAAAGGGCTGTTATTCTGGAAAAGTGGCAATTTTCATTTAGCTAGTCTCCCCCCACACACACACACACAGGAGGGTGGGAAGGTGGATCGTGATCAGATTCCTGATTGCCATGTGAGGGTTTTGCCTGGGTGTTGTTAGGAACCTTTTTCTTTTCTTCTCTTCCTTCCTCCAGTGTTCCTTCAAAACAAGACAGGAAAATCAGCATTTGGGGGAGTGAGTGTGGAGAGGAAATGCCCCCAGGGAGAGAGAGTTTCAGCAGCACAAATGACATTGTACAGAGAATCTTATGTGGCTCTGTTAATCTGCCTAGGGATGGGAGATAGATGCCCCACTGTGCCATCCCACACGACCTGAAGGTGCTGCTGTGCAATCCCAGGTCAGTGATCCATAAGACCACTGCCATTCATGACTTGATCGTGGATGGAGGACTTGACCTGGCCTGTGTGACAGAGACTTGGTTGGATGAAGCAGATGGGCCTGTCCTTGCCGCTGCTTATCCATCAGGTTTCTCTTATGCACAGCAATCCAGCCCTTGTGGGCGGGGAGGGGGGATTGCAGTGATTTTTAGGAAGTCACTAGTTTGCACCAGGCGTCCTATTGGGAAGACCCAGTTCTCTGAGTGCTCGATCTGGAAGTTGGGCAATAGGGGCAGTTACAGGATTCCTTTTGGTGTACCGACCTCCCCGCTGCACCAAGGATTCCCTGCCCGAGCTGCTTCAGGTCAGACCTCACCTGGAGTACTGTGTCCAGAGGTCTGCTCTGGTCAGACCTCACCTGGAGTACTGTGTCCAGTTCTGGGCACCACAGTTCAAGAAGGACACTGACAAACTGGAACGTGTCCAGAGGAGGGCAACCAAAATGGTCAAAGGCATGGAAACGATGCCTTATGAGGAACGGCTAAGGGAGCTGGGCATGTTTAGCCTGGAGAAGAGGAGGTTAAGGGGTGATATGATAGCCATGTTCAAATATATAAAAGGATGTCACATAGAGGAGGGAGAAAGGTTGTTTTCTGCTGCTCCAGAGAAGCAGACACGGAGCAATGGATCCAAACTACAAGAAAGAAGATTCCACCTAAACATTAGGAAGAACCTCCTGACAGTAAGAGCTGTTTGACAGTGGAATTTGCTGCCAAGGAGTGTGGTGGAGTCTCCTTCTTTGGAGGTCTTTAAGCAGAGGCTTGACAACCATATGTCAGGAGTGCTCTGATGGTGTTTCCTGCTTGGCAGGGGGTTGGACTCGATGGCCCTTGTGGTCTCTTCCAACTTTATGATTCTATGATTCTATAGGTCATAGTGGATGTGCTGGAGACACCTAGTTTGGTTGTCCTAGGGGATTTTAACATCCATGCCACTCGGGGGTCACTCGGGACTTCATGGAAAGCATGGCCTCCATGGGGCCGTCCCTGAATAAGTCTGACCCAACTTATAGCCGTGGACATGCCTTAGACCTGGTGTTCACCTCTATGGATGTTGGTGATCTGACACTAAGTAAAAGCGAAACGAAAGAAGTGCCGTGGTCAAATCACTTTCTGGTGCAACTGGACTTCTCCGCGACTCTTCCCCTCTGCAGGGAGGTGGGACCGATTCGGATGGTCCGCCTCCGCCACTTGATGGATCCAAATGGTTTCCAGATTGTGGTAAAGGATGTTTTATCCCATGTTGATGGCCTTTCAGCTGATTCCCTGGTGACCCGTGGGAATACAGAGTTAACTAGGGCTATTGACACTCTGGCTCCGAAGCGTCCTCTCTGATTGCATAGAGCTTGGACAGCCCTGTGGTTTTCCACGGAGCTGAGGGTGATGAAACAATCGCTGAGACGTCTAGAGCGCCGGTGGCGGAAAAATCCTCTGAATCAGTCCGGACACGGGTTAGAGCTCAACATCGAGGCTACCAAGTAGCGATGGCAACGGCAAAGAGGACCTTCTTCGCCGCCTCTATTGCATATCCCTTACCTTCCCCATCCTGAGCTGGCCACAGTGATCCATGCGACGGTCATCTCCAGGCTTGACTACTGTAATTTGCTCTACATGGGGCTGCCCTTGAAGCTGTCTCAGAAACTCCAGCGGGTGCAGAATGCTGCAGCGAGGCTCCTCACGGGGTCTCTGCCATGGGAGCATATTCACCCAGTGCTTTTCAAGCTGCACTGGCTCCCGGTGGAGTACAGGGTCAGATTTACGGTGCTGCTTTTGACCTTTAAAGCCCTTCACGGCCTAGGACCCTCGTACCTACGGGACCGCCTCTCCCGGTATGTCCCACGGAGGACCTTAAGGTCCATAAATAGCAACACCCTGGTGGTCCCGGGCCCTAAGGAAGTTAGATTGGCTTCAACCAGAGCCAGGGGCCTTTTCAACACTGGCCCCGGCCAGGTGGAACGCTCTGTCTCATGAGACCAGGGCCCTGCGGGATCTGATTTCTTTCTGCTGGGCCTGTAAGTCAGAGTTGTTCCGCCTGGCCTTTGGCTTGGAGTCAATTTGATTCCCTCCCCCTCTTTCTTTTTTCCTTTCTCCTGTGATGAGGCTGCATTTTAATGTTTTAATGTTGTATTTTAATCTTGTTTTTTAAATTGTATTCACTCAACTTGTTTTTATCATTGGTTGTTAGCCACCCTGAGCCCCGCCTTGGCTGGGGAGGGCGGGGTATAAATAAAATTATTATTATTATTATTATTATTATTATTATTATTATTATTATATGCAGAAAACAGTAGCAGGAGACGCTTTAAGGTGGTTCGCAATCTTATCGGAACCACCTTCGTCATCGAGGCTGGGTAGGGAACCCAAGATCTCCTGAAATGCTTTTGCAAAGTTTTTTGCAGTTAAAGTTGCTCAGATTTCGAAGGAGGTAGACTCCACCATGGGAGCAGGGCCGGGGCAGGAGAATGCTAGAGTCCTGTGTAGTCATGTTATATGGGATCAATTTCAATCTGTTACCTCTGAGGATGTGGACAGGCTGTGGGTGATGGGCTCTGCGGCGTGGTGAATGCTACTCTCTATGAGGGAGCCTTCCCAGACCCACTGAAAGAGGCGGTCATTAAACTGCTTCTTAAAAAAACATCTTTAGTTGCGGCCAATATGGCCAACTATCACCCAGTCTCAAATCTTCCATTCTTGGGCAAGGTGATTGAGCAGGTGGCTGCTGAACAACTCCAAGCACGCCTGGAGGATGCGGACCATTTGGATCCCTTCTAGTCGGGATTCAGGCCTCATCATGGGACTGAAACTGCCTTGGTGGCACTGGTCGATGATCTCCAGTGGGCTAGGGGACAAAGGTGAGAGCTGTTTCCTAGTTCTGCTGGATCTCTCAGCTGCTTTTGACGCCATCAATCATAACATCCTTCTGGACCGTCTTGAGGGGCTGGGAGCTGGGGGCACTGTTATACAGTGGTTCTGCTCCTTTCTTCTGGGCCATGTCCAGAAAGTGGTGGTGGGGATGAGGGTTCTGTCCTCTCCCCCATGCTTTTTAACATCTACATGCAGCCGCTGCGAGAGATCATCAGGGGGTTTGGGCTGGGGGTTCATCAGTATGCGGATGATACCCAGCTCTACTTCTCTTTCAAATCAGAACCAGTGAAGGCGGTGAAAGTCCTGTGTGAGTGCCTGGAGGCGGTTGGAGGATAGATGGTGGCTAACAGATTGAGGTTGAATCCTGACAAGAAGTACTGTTTTTGGGGGACAGGAGGCGGGCAGGTGTGAAGGTCTCCCTGGTCCTGAATGGGGTAATTGTGCCCCTGAAGGACCAGGTGTGCAGCCTGGGAGTCATTTTGGACTCGCAGCTGTCCATGGAGGCGCAGGTCAATTCTGTGTCTGGGGCAGCTGTCTACCAACTCCACCTGGTATGCAGGCTGAGACCCTATCTGCCTGCGGACTGCCTTGCCAGAGTGATGCATGCTCTAGTTATCTCCCGCTTGGACTACTACAACGTGCTCTACATGGGGCTACCTTTGAAGGTGTCTCTGAAACTGCAATTAATCCAGAATGCGGCAGCTAGACTGGTGACTGGGAGCGGCCGCCGAGACCATATAACACCGGTCTTGGAAGACCTACATTGGCTCCCAGTACATTTCTGAGCACAATTCAAAGTGTTGGTGCTGACCTTGAAAGCCCTTAAATGGCCTTGGTCCAGCATACCTGAAGGAGCGTCTCCACCCCCATCATCCAGCCCAGACACCGAGGTCCAGCTCCAAGGGCCTTCTAGCAGTTCCCTCCCTGCGAGGTCACAGGGAACCAGGCAGAGGGCCTTCTCAGTAGTGGTGCCTTCCCTGTGGAACGCCCTCTCACCACATGTCAAGGCAATAAGCAACTAATTTACTTTTAAAAGACAACTGAAGACAGTCCTGTTTAGGGAGGTTTTTAATGTTTGATGCTGTATTGTTTTTAATATTCAGTTGGAAGCTGCCCAGACTGGCTGGGGAAACCCAGCCAGATGGGCAGGGTATAAATTATTATTATTATTATTATTATCATTATCATCATCATTATTATCATTATCATCATCATCCCACCATAGATCAAAATGAACAGCAAAGGCATCTCCTCTTTCTTTCTTTCTTTCTTTCTTTCTTTCTTTCTTTCTCTCTCTCTCTCTCTCTCTCTCTCTCTCTCTCTCTCTCTCTCTCTTTCTTTCTTTCTTTCTTTCTTTCTTTCTTTCTTTTTTTAAAAAAACTTTGCTCATTGCAGTATCACCTGAGATGAAAGAATCCAACCAGACATGAACTGGCCACCTGCAGTTTCCTTAGTCAGTGGGGGAAGCCAGAGCTTGGCTTTTGATAGTGACAGCAATTAAATTCTACACAAGTTCAGTATACTGAGAATCTTTGCTTTCATTTTAAGGGGGGGGGGAGGTTTCTGGCTCCCACGAGTGCAGAGAACCACCTGAAAATGTGGAGGGGGGGATGCCTAGTGAAATATGTGAAGGCAAGACCTCAGTCTTGCTCGCAGAATTCAAAGTGTGTGTCTTCCACCACCTCCACCTGAAAGAGCAGGAAGCAGAACAAACGTTTTCAAGGCAAATCAAAAATCTGATTTCTGCAACCTTCACTTTCTCATTTCTGATTTCTGATTTCTGCAACCTTCACTTTCTCATACCAATTTACAGAACTAAGGCTTTCCCTTTTGTGACCAAACCCTTAGGCTGAAATGTTAGTACCTTTGCTTTCTAATAGTTCAGAATGAACACTGTTCTGACCACAGGGCAATTATTGTGTTTGTATTGAGCAAGCTGCAAGCATGAGACTTGGATAAGGAATCCAAACAGATCTACCACTTAGGTCTAATATGAGACCAGGACGGATAGCAAAAGCCTCTGATAAAATGAATTCCCCCGCAATAAATGCAATGAATATTTTTTCATGCATTCTGCAGCATCATGTAGCACCAGTAATTTTTGCATATTTCCCCGTGTATCAGAGGTTTTCCTTGAGTTGTCAAGCTTATTATTGAATTCCAGAGGAGGAGCTGTTGTCCTGAGTTATCAATCCCTTTTCTATCTAAACAAATCCCTGGGCGTTCTCAGTGGGCCAGCATTTGTTTCTGTGAATGGTGATAGTGATAGCTCTAAGAGGATATAAGAGGGCTTGCTTTGATTGCAGGTGGTTCCATGTTCAGTCTCTGTGGTGCTGAAAGGCAGAGAGAAAGAGAACACTGTTTGAAAAACTGGAGATGTACTGCTGGTCTGAGTAGAGGGGGCAGCCTGATACAGTTGGAACTACAGCTCCCATTAGCCTTGGTCCAACATAACCAGGAATGCAGTTCTGCCACAGTTCTGGTGAGCCATCTCAGGAGCCGGCTAGGTTGCTGAGGCAAAGGGGAAAGGCCACTTGTGCAGCGGATTCATGCCTTTGGAATAATATCAACAGGCTCCAACACTTTCAGGTATTCAGGGAAGACTCCAAAGACTCACTCGATGGCTTTGCGCTAAGTTGTATTATTATTCTGCTTATAGTGTCACATGCATTTTATTTATGCATTCACTGTGTGGGGGTGGGGGTGGGTGTCTCCATTCAGTTTGGGGCCACCACTGCCTCCTGTGGGAGTGAGTTCCATAGTTTAACTGTGCTCTGTGTTGAATAAGTTCTCTGGCTCTTCCACTTTCAGCGTCATTGGTCCTGAATTCCACCCACCGAACAGAAGAGCCCTAGTTCTGTTTGATTTCAGGATGAAGGTTTTGCCTGTCAGGCACGCAAAGCCTTTCCATAGGCTGTGGGTTCTTCCATCTTGCTTCTTTTGCTGTTTACTTATGCCGTGCCATCATCACCCACAGTGCTTTTTCCAAAGTACAGGGGGAAAGGTCCATTCCTGAGGGCCACATAGTCTCAAATTCAATGCAGGGGTGGCAGCAGAAGGGGAGCGGGCCCAGATGATGGAATAGGCACTGGCCTCATTTCCACATGCTTTGCCTGGCTGTAGGTGGGTTACTCCAGGATCTTTCTTCTCCACACCCCCAGAAAATCCATGGGTCATTTATCCCAGGGTAACTGGTGGTGCCAGCAAGAGCCTCTGCCAGGGCCTGTGCTACTGAGAGGGATCTGGAGGCAGCTGCCTCAGGTGGCAGATTTTGGATGCCACTAAAAGGCCGACCAGCTGTCCAGTTTGTTTGTCGACAGAGGCTACTCTTTTTGATGCCAAAGGACCCTGACCTCACAAGCGTTTGCTCTCTGTCTCAAGAAAAGGAAGGCAATCTGGCAGGATCAAATAGATTCTGTTCTTTCATGTGTATGAGAGAGCGTATCAGGAGACTTCTAATGCATTCTGTTCTGTTGTGTTCCTGTTGTTGTTGTGTTATTGTATATAATGTTGGAAGCAGCCCAGAGTGCCTGGGGCAATCAGCCAGATTGATGTGGTGGTGGTGGTGGTGGTGGTGGTGAAGAAGAAGAAGAAGAAGAAGAAGAAGAAGAAGAAGAAGAAGAAGAAGAAGAAGAAGAAGAAGAAAGTGTGTGTTGCTCACTTCAGTTGTTGGAAGCTTCCACAGGGAGACCTTGCTCTCTCTTTATGAAACTTTTTTTTCCATAAACTGCTTGGCTGTTCAATACGGCATAAAACAGCTGGTATGAGATTGTTATTTACTCTACAATTTCCAACTCCGATTTCACAGCAGTAAATGTAAAGTGTGTGTGTGTGTGTGTGTGTGTGTGTGTACAAGGTATTAGTTTAATTCCTGCTGTTGCCTAGAACTCCTTCCTTCCTTCTCTCCTGGCTTCCCATTCTTCACACCTTTTTTGTGATAGTCAATTTTCCTGTATATGAAAGACAGGTTCAAGACAGGTGAGTTTTCACTTGTCTGTACCACTTCAGGCGGCCCATGGGGCTTACTGGATTGAAAGTTCCTCTGCCCAAAAATAATGAAGGATGCCTGCATGTAGAAGACTAGCTCTTCAAGGCAGATGGCTAGTCTAGAGTTCCATGTCTTTGAGGGGCTAGATTTCTATGCGCAGATATGTTGAGGGGAGTGTTAGGAGGAACATTTGCTTTTATGAGCCTCCCCCCAAAAAAGAAAATCTGTGCAAAGCAGTAGCATCAAGGCACAGGTGTGTTTATTGATGTATGTATTTAACTTGCCCATTGTCCAAGGTGCTGCAGGAAGCCTGCATTGATCTCCCCCACCCATTTTACCCTCATGACAGCAACTGATGAAGTGGAACTCCAGTCCACGGAACCTTATGCCACAATAAATCTGTTTGGTCTTTAAGATCACACCAGATCCTTTGCTGATTTTCCTGTGAGGTTATGAGAGTGCATCTGGCCCATGTTGGTGGTCTGCATCAATGGGTGGAGATTTGTGCATAAGTCTCCCTAGCCCTAGTCCAACCCATTGATCCCAGACCTGGCTGGCACTGGGTCTGCCTCACCTCCAACTCTCACTCCTGGCAAACTGCAATGGCAGCAAACTGCAGGGTCAGGTAAGCACCACCATAGCATTGTTTGCTACTGATCTGGCATTCAGTAGGTATACTTGTGAGATGGGGTAATTTCCAGAGCAGCAGTTGTTTGACTTCGTCCCTTGAGGTGCATTCCATGGTCTCTCGAGACAGATGGGTGCCAACACCACTAAACAACCATAGATGCCGAACACCCTTCCAGGGAAGATCCACTTGACAACATCACTGGCTACTTTTCCCAGGGCCATTGAGACCTAATTATTTCAACTTCTCGGAAGTCTCTCAGCCCCAGTCACCTCACAGAGTGTTTGTTGTGTGGGAGGAAGGGAAAGGAGATTGTTAGCCACTTTGAGACTCCTTCGGGTAGTGATAAAGTGGAATATCAAATCCAAACCTCCTCCTCCTCCTCCTCCTCCTCCTCCTCCTCCTCCTCCTCCTCCTCCTCCTCCTCCTCCTCTTCTTCTTCTTCTTCTTCTTCTTCTTCTTCTTCTGTTGCCACCCTCTGGACCTCTCGAGGAGTGGGCACACGAAAGCTTGGTTATGGTTCTTGTGTTGTTGAGCTAATGTCCGTGCATTGCATTGCGCACTTGCTGCCCTTTCCTGAGGAAGACACTCCCGGTTAAGGACGTTATTGACTGGGACTGGAGAGCTCAAGGGCTCTTGAAAATGAGGAGTTTGGCATTCTTCTCTGAGAGAGCTCCATACTTCCTGACCTTTAAGTGCTGATATCTACCTTTATCAATGATGCACGAGTCCATCTCTCTGAAGCCTAGCCCCTGAAAATTGGTTTGTTCATTGAACATGCAAATAAATTACTTTCTGTGGGCTGAAACTAAATTGACATTTGGCTTGGGATAAAGTCCCTCTTTAATTATGTAGAAGGGGCAGAAAACTATTAGTAACCTTGAAACAGAGTGATTAAAAGTGAAGTCCTCCTTGCAGCTAGAATTAATTTTAATCATGTTTCAGCTCTTTGTATTTCTTTGGCTTGATGAAGGCGTACTCCTTTTCACAGATTTCCCCAGTATTTAATTTCTGGGCCATGGAAATAAATGGCATTTCATAATAGTGGCTGGGTGTGGGGTTTTGATATCCTGGACGCTACCATGATGAGTGAAACCAGAATGCAGAGTTCCAACAGTCACATCGTACCTGATTTTATGCCAGCTTCATTGTCTAGGTGTTCACTCCCAAGCACAATTCATGGTGCTAGTGTTGACTCTGAAAGCCCTCAGCGGTCTAGGACCTGCCCCATCTGGATGAACCTGCCCCTGCCTTAAGGATTGTATTGGAGTCTTGGTTCTGCCTCCCCTTCACTGTTAGAGGTACAGTGAGTGGATATTAGTGACGGAGCCTTTTTGGTGCTGGCACCAAGGTATTTGGATGGAATGCTGTTCCTGGGAAGATCCATCAGGCCCTTTCCCTTCCCCTGTGGGCACTCAGGACCAATCTGTTTGAGTCAGTGCTCTATACTTAGGAAGCTGCTTTTTGCTGAGTCAGACCAATGGTCCACTTAGCTCAGAATTGTCTACAGCCAGGTTTCTCGGGATTGATGGGATTTCCCAGAGGGGTTGAAAGGGAGTAGAAAGGGGCCTAAGGAGAGAAACGAAGTTTTCAGAAAATAATACATCCAATAGGTACTATAGGTACTATTTATTCTAATTAATATTATACTAATCTTTATTGCTGCATTGCAGGGGGTTGAACTAGATGGCCCTTGGGGGTCCCTTCCAACTCTACAATTTTATGATTCTGTGTAATGGGAGGAAATTCCAGAGGGTAGGTGCCACCACATTAAAGGCCCAGTTCTTATATTGTGCAGAATGGACCTCCTGATGAGAAGGCACCTGTACTATAGCAGGACTCCTGATCGTTCCCACTCGGTGCCCTGGGACAAGCTTCCCCCCTCTTGACCCTTGTGCCCTTCTGCTCTGCAGAGCATCTCTGATATGCACAGGCCGAAATTAAGCTGACAGCCTCTCTGGCCTGTCTCTTTCGATTCCCATCTCTACACAGCAGGAGGGTGACAGATCCACAGTTTTTGCAAATGTTTGAGTGGAGGGAGGAAGAGGAGGCAAGCTTTGTGATTTTGTGCCATTTTCTTTAATACATTGTGGGGCACAGGTATCCTTCCTTGAAGTAAATTGAAAGCTCATCAGGACCCCTGGTATTTATCTCCGGAATCAGGCAGCAAGACAGTAATTTAAAGCAGTGGAATTAATATGGCCAGATGTGTATTCTGTTTTAACTGTCACTTACTAAAGTGAAGTGAGGGGGGGGTGAAGGAGAGAGAATGGGTTTCTGTTAATGGGACTATAGAGCTTGTGTGGTTTCACAGGGAAACGCGGAACCAATAAGAGACAGAGACAGCTAATTTTGGTTTTGTCCCCATCCTCTTCCCTCCCCCACCCCCAGTTCCCCAAAGGCAACCCTAGAGTCTGATCTGCACCACACGGTTAAAGCCATATCGTGCCACTTTCAGAAGTTGTGGCTTCCCCAGAGGATCCCGAGAACCATAGTTTGTTAAGGACACTGTTAAGAGACCCCATTATTCCCTTCCCAGAGTTTCCTTGGAAGGAAGATTGACTGTTAAGCCACTTTGGGAATTGTAGCTCCAGGAGGGTGATAGGGGGCCTATCTTAGCACCCTTAAGAAGCTACATTTCCCAGAATTCTTGGTGGAAAGTGATATGATACTGCTTGAAATGTATAGTGCAGGTGTATAGTGAGACTAAGGAAAAGGAGGAGCCTGGGAGCCTGCAGGGTCACCTGCTAGCCTGGCAAGGAGGTAGGCAGGTAGGTGCTGGCTGAGCACAGGCCCCACTTGCCTCCAATGTCAGAGGCAGTATTGCCTCTGAATGCCAGGTGCTGGAAATCGCACTGGGAAGGGAGAGTGCTCTTGTGCTTGAATCCTGCTACTGGTGGACTTCCCACTGGAATCTAGATGGTCGCTGTGAGAACAGGAATCGATGGGCAGATGGCTTTTTCTTAACGTGCTTAGGGATAACTATGCCATCCTGTATCCTGTTTAAAGACAAAGAGCCTCAAAGAGGGAAGTCGCCCATTTATAGTTAAGAAAATTTGCAGAGATCAGTCCTCTCTTTGAAGGACCTGTCCAGTCCAAGACCAGTCCAAAGAACCTGTAATGGTTCTAGGGGTTGCTTGTGCGTAAACTGGTGCCACACCTGGCTGGGTTGCCTGAGTGAACCTCTTCTGTCCGGACAGCCACTCACCCGTGGCTGTCCCAATCGCTGGCAGAATCCGTCAGTGGGTGTTTCTTGAACCTCTTCCAGCAAAGAAGCTCTTTGACGCCTAGTCTCCTCCTACTCTCCCTGCGCGGAAGCCTTCTGTGCAAGGAGGGTGTGGGCAGCGGAGGACCCTTACTCTCCCCGCTGGTCCCCGGCAAGGAATCATGGGATCGCCTCGCTGATTCCCCCATCTGCCCCCCTTCTTCACTGGTGCTACGCTGATTCCCTTCCCCAGAAGATGGGCTGCCTCTCCCCATCCCGGGACGCTCTCTGGAATCCCTCTGGAGCCCGCTCTCTCCCTCCGGCCCTGATGGCAGTTCCCTGACATCCACCTCCTCCCCAGGACCCCCTCCACCCTGGCGCGATTTTTCGACACAACCTCCTCTCTCTCCTTGGCCGACGATGCGGGGAATCCCCTGAAGGAGCTGTCATCATCCTCTGAGGATTCAAAACCAGCCTCCCATCCGCTCAGATCTCTGATTCTTCTCCCTCGGACGCCTCCTCTCCCTCCTCTTCGGAGGCAGGAAAACCCACAAAGTCCCCTTCGGCGTCTGTGGATCCAAATTCTTCCTCCCAGAATCTAGCTAGTGGTTTTGGCTTATCTGGGAACAAACTGTGGAATGCTTCCATCAGATACCCATCATTGATTGATTCAGCGGGGACCCACGTGTTTTCCGACCTGGGTTCTCCCTCCCAAGCTACCAAGTACTCCACCTGGCGACCTCACCACCTTGAATCGAGTATTTCCGTGGCTTGGTTACAGTGTTCCCTCTCCTCTACCCGCAGGTGGGTGGTGAGTCCTCCCTCCCGCCCCGGAAATTCCCGCCCCTCCCTGTATGGTGAAAGTAGGGACCTATGGAACACTGGATGTATCTTCATGCTATCAGGCAACTTGAGTTTGAATGCCACTGGGTTCACCTGCTGTATTACCTCAAAAGGCCCCCGCCGCCTCGGCTGCAACTTCTTGCACTCTCTCTTTAGGGGCAACCCTTGGGTTGACAACCACACCCGGTCTCCCACCCGTATGGCTTCCCCCTCCCGACGGTGCCTGTCCGCCTGCCTCTTGTAAACTTCCTTGGCCCGCTCCAAGTTCATCCTGAGTTGCTGGTGCAAGGCCTCCATTTCCTCCACAAATTGCTCAGCCGCAGGTACACTCCATCCTTCCCCCTCCCCAGGAAGGCCCTGGGGTGACACCCATAATTGGCCATGAAAGGGCTCATTCCTGTGGACACATGTTCAGCGTTATTGTACGCAAATTTAGCCAAAGCTAATTTCTCTAGCTAGTTGTTCTGTCTCTCGCTGACGTAGCAGCGTAGGTATTGCTGGAGTATACTGTTTGCTCTTTCTACTTGCCCGTTGGTTTCCGGGTGTCTCGCCGTCGAGAAGCCCACCTCGACCTGCAGCAAGCTCATGAGCTTCCTCCAGAACCGGGAAGTAAATTGTTTCCCGCGATCCGAGATGACCCTCGAGGGAGCCCCATGCAGCCTGAAGATGTGATCCACAAACAACCTGGCTGTCTCCTCTGCCGTCACCGCATGCGAGCAAGCTATGAAATGGCACATTTTTGTTAACAGATCGACTACTACCATGACTGCTGTCTTCCCACTTGGTTTGGGCAGATCTGTCATAAAATCAATGGACACCACCTCCCAGGGCTTTCCCGGTGTAGGTAAGGGTTCCAGTAACCCTCCGGGGGCAGCCCTCTCTCCCTTAGCCCTATGGCATCGGTCGCACCCTCGTACATATTCTCGTACGTCTTCCCTCACCTTGGCCACCAGAACTGCCTGGTGACAAGCAGCATGGTCTTGTACTGTCCAAAGTGCCCAGCTGTTGGGTTGTCATGGAGTTGTGTAAGTACCTTCCCCCTCAAAGTCTCCCCCAGTGTATACAGTGCCCTCTTATAGTACAGTAGCCCTTCCTTTTCCTCAAACCCTCCATTGTTTTCCCTTCCGTCTCGGATTTCCCTGATTTTTGTCTGAGCGAACGCATCGTCTCTAGTAAGCCCTGCCAGTTCTCATTTCCCAACCAACACTCCCCCCCCACACACACACCGGTCCTCGGGGAACATGTGTCGGGTCTCTGGTGGTCCCTCTCCTTTCATGTACTCCGGTTTCCGGGAGAGAGCATCTGCCCTTACGTTTTCCTCTCCCGGCACGTATCTGATCTTGAAGGAAAACTTGGCAAACTCCTGGGCCCATCGAATCTGTCTCTTGTTGAGCACTCGCGTGGTTCGCCAGTATTCCAAGTTCTTGTCGTCAGTTTGGACTTGGATCTTGTGCCGCGCCCCTATCAATAGATGTCTCCATTGCCGAAACGCCGCATAGATCGCAAGCAGTTTTGAGTCATACACTGTATAGTTTTGCTCTGACTTGCTCAGCTTCCTTGAGAAAAAGGCACACGGTCTTTCCTGCTATGGTGAGATGTATTATTGGGTTCCTGTTTCAATTAATAGCAATTATTTCCAAATTGGCACCTGTACATATATAAATCAGCATTTGCAAAATTTAGGCAAACATTTGTCCTGCTTCACCCTTGTTCTGTGGCTGATGCATGAGTTCAGAGATAGAAGGCTTGCTTTGCACACAGAAGGTTCAAGGTTTTCACTCTCCAGTTAAAATGGCCTGTTGGCAGGTGGTGAGAGAGAATTTTCTGCTTGGGAGGTGGGAGAACAACCACTCTTTTGAAACCATGGCTTGTTCCTCACCCCTTAATCATAATTAAGTCAGTGAGCCTGTTGACATCAGAAACATCCCTACAAGCCTTTCCCAGATCACATTTCCTTTGATGTTTTGGAAAGAATGACACAACAGACCAAGGGAAACGGGTGAGGTTTCTCCCCATCTTCTGTGTCTTTGTTCATACTGAACCATGTTTTGTTAAACCATGGCCCAGCATTATGTGCAGACTCTGCCTAGTGGCTTAACCATGCTTTGTTTACCGCCAATCAAAAGCCATGGTATGTTGTTGACTGTTGAAACTTGGCTCATCGTCAGGTAATCATTGGCTTGGCAAACACAGCATCCTTCCTTAACCATGGTTGGTTTGGCCACCCCAGACTTTGGAGGAACAAGCTGCATAGCTTGCCAAGCTACAGAAGCTCAAGGCCAGAGTAGCTGGAAAGCAAAATAGGCTTGGAAGAAACAGCCCACGATGGGAGATCTTATAGAACCATCGCTTAGTGTTACATTCAAATGAGGCCAATGTGAATGAAATTAAGGTGGGGGTGGGGAGAGAGAAGGAAGCACAATCCATATAGCTCCTGTTCTTCTGAACACAACTCTGGATTTATTTCTGGCAACAGCTTTTGTCTATATTCTGTTCCTCCTCAGGTGCCATCAATCTCCCTCTATTTCCTTACAGTGAGCTTGTTTGATCCTTTCAAAATTGCATTTCTTCTTCCTTTTGAGCTGTTTATGAAAGTAACCTCCCCAGTGGGGAAATGTTCACAGGCCTTGTGGAGGTTTTTTGGTGGGCAGGGGCATTCAAGGATGTGGGGAATGTACTTTGCTTCTGTGATCACAGCCCCTTTTTACAAGCTTTTTGCTTTAGTCCAAAGCTTCCACCACCTTCCAAACCCACGTTTTCCTTTTTTCTATGCTCATTAAAACAAACAGACAAACAAACAAACAAGCAAACAAGGCTTTGGAATTAATATTGCCACACTTGCAGCTCTTCCTTGCCAGTTGCTGGAGACATGACCCCCTGAGGGTAATAAAGCAGGAATGTTCGCCAGAGAGCTGTCGGGTTTGAGAAATGAAAGGTTTAACTCAGGCCACAGCAAACGGCACAAGGTGACTGGGACTAGCAAGGTCTCCTTTGGCACTGCTTCTTTAAAAAAGAAAAACCCTACTGACAATAAACATTTGGCCACTTCTTGAAACAGCAGATACAGCTCTGCTTCATTGTCAGGTGGTTTTGAGAAGTGTTTGTAGAATCAGGACCTCCTAGGGAGGGGCCATAGATCAGTGCCCCCAGATTCAACCATCAGCATTACCAGGAAGGGCTGGGAGAGAACTGTTTCTGTAATCTGCTGCCAGTCAGAGTGGACAGTGCTGAGCTAGGTGAACCAGTGGTCTGATTCCATGTATGGCACCATACTATGCGCCAATGGATATTGCAGAGGGAACATGGAAAAGGTCAGACCCTTTCATCTATCCAGCCTAGCATTGCCTGTTCTGGCAGGCAGCTGCTCTCCAGGGCCTCAGACAGAGGAGGATCTTTCCATCACCCACTGTCAGTTCCTTTTTTTAACTGGAGATGCCAAGGATTGGCAGGTGTGGGGGAGGGGGAGCAAGCAATCCCATGGCCCATCCCCAGTCCTTTGAAAGTGATTAACCATTTTCACCCAGGCATGAAACAGCTTCTTTTTCTTTTTGGAAGATGTTGCCTTTTCTCAAGCGTGTGTCTTGTAGACTGCATGTGTTCTGTGTTTTGCCTGAATATTTATGATTTTTAAACATTTGATTCATTCTGGTTCATTTAACCTTTTAAACAGAAGTGTGTGTGTGTGTGTGTGTGTGTGTGTGTGTGTTTCAAACACATATGAAACAAAAATAATTCATGCACAACTTTAGAGCATTAACTTCCAAAAACCCATTTATGGGACAATGGGTGGCAGGGCATCAGCTTATCTCATGCACCAAAAAGTCACATTTTATATGCTGGCAGGATGCTGTTCACGGAGGCCATTCTCTACCTCTAGGGCTATTTTTGTAAAATGCTCAGAGTTAGGAAGGAAAGAATCATATTGGCTGGGCTGAATGTGTGTTTGAGGGTTATAAATAGCCTGTGTATTTTAGAGAAACCCCCTTTTTGACTTTTTCTTTTTTTACTGTACTGACTCAAAGCTTGATCGGGTCAGGTTATACATGCAGCAATCAAGCACAGAACAGAAATTTTTATGGTATTGTTCTGATTTACACAACAAAAATAGATAGGTGTAAAATTCACTTTCTAGCAATGAACAAAGAAGAACTGTAGTGTTGGAAGGCACCCCAGAGGTAATCTAGCCCAACCTTCCACAGTCCAGGAGCCGTATATAAGCAAAGCAGCTGCTCTATCCCACCTGACAGCTAGAGGAACTTGCTATGGGCTGTTTGATATCCTCAGATAATTGTCCCATCTAACTTATTGCAGTCAACTGTCGCTGGCAGCAGCACACCAGGGTCACCATTTCCATTGCCTGTTATATTATGTAAGTTGCTGGAGGGGATTGAACTTGGGACCTCCTGCATGCAAAGGTAAAGGTTGGGAGCAGGGGGGACCCGGAGTTGGAGGAACATCATAAAAGATGCAGGTGTACATTGGGATTGGGCAAAGGTAGCTCGAGTTAAACAAGAATACCCATATGAAAGTTTTTCTCTGGCTACTGTGGTCAAGGTAACAGCTCCAGCAGCTTATCCATGCTTATGCCTCCCAAACATCGTTGAAAATCACATGTGTATTCCCCACTTTAATTCCAGATTGGCTACCGAAAAGTAATTTGTCATGGCCACCAAAGTGAACAATGGGCACTCTGGATGTGGCTCTGCCCACCTTCCTCTAATACTTTGAACCCAGCGCCTATAATTTTAGTAGTTCCACCTGTGTGGAGTCACAACTTAGTGATAATAATAAAAGATGTTTATGTGTAACCACTGGATTCTTAATTATTATTTCCCCCTTCTCTTTTTCTCTTTTTCCAACCCCCACCCCTGAAATTTTTGGCTGCGTTGGGCATGTGTGATCTTTCACCAACAAATACCTCTCCTTTGTTTGGAACTACCAACATCAAGGTAAGGCAAATAATAGACCTTTGGAATTGCTTGATCTTCCTCGTTTGATGCTGTATCCATGAGGAAGAGTAACATGAATATTTTATTAAATTGAATCAGTTCATGAGTTACTGTCTTAGGGTAACCCAGTAACTTGACCTAGACAGTTTACTGTATTAAGTATTTCAGATATGACAGGGAGCCCTGATTTCCAAGAAAACTCAATCTGTGGGGCTTCCCATCACCATTTATAGTCTTTTTTAAAAACTCTATTTCAAATCTATGCCTCCAGTTTGCTCCATGCAGCACAGAGTTGGAGAATTTGGCATAGGATTCTGTGTGACTTTGGTCTGGTCTGATTAACAACCAGCCTCAATGGGTGAGATACTTCAGAAAGACAAGTGTTAAGTGAGCAAAGATAATTGAGTGCCAGCTTTACTGAGGTCTCAAGCCAAGTGTTGGAAACACAACAGAATAACAATGCAAGAGTGCAGTATCACTGCAGAACAAAGGAGCTAAAAATTCTTATGAGCCTGGAGCCAAAGGCCAGGTTCGCTCTCTCTCCCGACTTTTTCCGAGCTTCCTTTTGTCTGAAATGAGCCCAAATTTTGCTGCAGATCTAAAGGAAAAAGTAGTTTAGCATCACTGCTGATGTAACCAATAATTTATTCATTTAGTTGTCTGTCACGTTCTACAGCCAAAGATATCCTAGGAATTTAAAACTGGAACTTGCTGAAAGGATCAATTCCTCATCCTTGGTTTTGTTTGTAAATTAATTTTAAAAGATTATTGCAGAACTTTAAAAGAATATTGCAGAATTCCCCTTTGCTGCGGTTGAAAAGAATGTAGATGCATTTAATTTGCAGCATCCTGTTCCGCTGGGCTTTGAGGCTTGCGCTGGAAGGGGAAGTAGTTGGATAAGAGCCTCTTCCGGAAGATGCAGCCAAGCCACGCCATACTGTACTGTCAGCTCCAGTCTCTTTAAGCTCAGGGAAGTTGGGACCATGGACAGCTCCCAGTGGGGTGTGCCGACTGAATAGCCATTGTCCCATGGAAGCAATGTTAGGCACTTTTCCAGACTGTTGCTTTTGGGGAGTGGGATTCAGTCACATACAGTACCTACAGATTCCAGGTGTGTAATTTATAGGTTTTGCACAACAAAACTTGCAAAAGCTTGGACTCTTTGTGGCAAGGAAAGTGACATGGAAATGCACAGGAAAGTGTCAGATAACACTTGCTTTGATGCAACACCATCTAAACCTCCCTGCAAACAAACTGCATTGAAATAGCCAACGTTGTCTAAACTCCCTGCAAACAGGGACCCTAAATCCTGATGTAGGAGTGTATTGTATGGAATGCCTCAAAAACCTTCATGCAGCCTTGCTGTTATGATTTCCGTGTCAGCCTTGGGCTGCATTGTTCAGTTATTATAAATGCAATGGGAAGATATTTCTTTCAAAAAGGAAGGAAATGAAGTTCAATCAGGTAACCAAACTTTGCTTACCTCTTAGTTGGTCTTTAAGGTGCTACTGGAAGGAATTTTTTTTGTTTTGACTATGGCAGACCAACACGGCTACCTATCTGTAACTTTGCTTACCTCTGTTATTGTACATGTGGCTGCCTTCAAATGCACCAAATTATGATTATCTCTTCCTTCGTAATTAGCAATTTGCATAACTGCTTGCCATGAACAAGAAGCCCCATGAAGGATTTATTCAGCTTCCTGGGATATATTTTCTGTTATTCAGTGCAGGAAGCAAACAATGGGAAATGGAAACGGTCCCAGAAGCCCCGCGTTATTTCCAGCAAGTGCACATAATTAAGAGCCACACTAATTGTTCAGTGCCAGAAACTCATTTGCCTTTCTATAGACTGGGAAAACATTAATTTTACAAGTTATTGTCTCGGGGTACTCAGTCCCACCACCTAGAGCCAGCCAAGGCAGGTCTGCAGTTGGGCTGCAAGCAGATTAGTTGGCCACATTTGCACTGTGTCACCTGCAACAGCTTCCAGAGTGCTGCTGCAGTTTTAAAATCTGCACCCAAAGTTCATTGTCAGAGCATATTTTGAAGCATCTGAACAATGGCCTCGGGTGTATTTTTTGTTGTCCCTCAGGCTCCATCCACAAAGCCACCTAATGCCAGCATTGTGTTGTGGTCATGTAAACACACTGGAACCAAACCAGCAGGTGCTGCAGTGTGCCCACAAGAGTCCTTGTTTGTGCGTAGGAGGGGGAGCCAATTCCAATATTCATATCTTAGCCCAGGGATGTGAAACCTGTGAAGGAGGTGATGGAGAACAGGCGTGGTGGGAGTTGTGGTCTAAAACAGCACCAGGTCCTGGAAGGCTGCAGTAGGGCAATGCTGAACTAGACAGATGAGTGACCTGGCTCCCTCCTGTCTCTGCTTGAAGCACACACAGCCTCTCGTTCGCAGCTAAGCACCCAACCAACCCTTGAAATAATGCAACACCACTTCATTTAAGAGGCAGATTGATTTAATACTGGACGAGCACAGCATCTCATTTAAATGCTTGAGCTGGTGCAGGCATGCGAGAATAATTTGCCTTCTTTTTTTACGAGCGTCTTTCAGCATTGGCTTTCACCCTGCTAATAAAATATGAACTATTAAGGGGTTTTTAATCCAATCCACATTTATTACAATTTGAGTGTGAGGCCGTAAATAGCACTTTAGTAGGTGCCTCAAGTGGAGTGTGTCCTAAAGGAGCAAATCATCTGTTTGGGGTTCTGTCGTTTGTTTGTGTGTCCCTTGGTATATGTGTCTCTTGGTAGGGAAGAGGGGAAGGCTGAGTTTGGGAACTGATGGGCAGTTAATCTAATCAGCATTTTGTATTATCATTATTGTGATGGACAAGTGTGCAAATATTCAGAGATTATAATTGCACTTCCATGTAAGTCCTGCTTCTGTAAAATTCCCAACCTCCGTCTGACTTGATGGTTATTGAAAAGGGGTTTCTGTATATGCGAGGCAGTCATTGGTGAGGGCTCCATAGAATAATGAGAGGCAGGTCAACTCTCCTCCATCTGATTTGGAATTTGGCTCAGTGAATGCAAGGTATTTGCACCCTCCCAAGGAAAAAAAACCTGGAAAACGGCTGTTTTTCCAGATCTGAGTTCTGAAATTTAGAGGGGCGCCCAGTTGGCAAAGGAAGTTCCAAACTAATGTGTTCACATTATGTCTCTACCTCCCCCGCCCCCTTTAAAAAAATAATCCAGTCGCCTTAGGCAATTTCCTCTTTGGCTAAACCTAAATCAACGCAGCAGAGGAACAGTTACTATCTGAGTCCTGGGAAATCATAAATCTAGATACGATTTAGTTAGAAATAATTAAAACATCCATGCATTTTTTAAATTAAAAAAATCATTTCATGAAGTGTTATTTACATAGCTTTCAATTTATTTCACTAATCATATATGTGTTTCCCATTCCCTTAAATAAAGCAGCCACCCCTCCCCCATTTATGCAGATATCAAGACAATCTATTGGAGGGTAATGTCTGCTTCTTGATCTTTCACCAATGTTTGCTCCTGCTGACCATGGAATCCTCAGGCACTGGCTCTCTGGGTGGGTATTGGGGTCACTGTTCTGCATGGGTCTTGCTCCTTCCTACAGGGCCGTCCAGAGAGTAGCGCTGGGGGAATCGTGTTTTGGTTCCACAGTCTTCACTTCACTTCTGTGTACCACAAGGTACCACCTTGCCCCCAGTTCTGGTTAACTTCTATATGAAACCACTGAGTGTGGTCATTCAGTATTTTGTGGCAGAGTGTCATCTGTTGAACGGATGACACCCAGCTCTGCTTCTCCAAGTGTCTGCATCAGGAGAGAACTGTAGTCTGGGTGCAGAGGTGGAGTGGATGAGGCCCAATAAGCTGAGCCTGAGCCCTGGGAAGATTGGAAGCGCTGTGGGTTGGTTGTTTCTGTGTCCAGTAGTTTATCTGCTTGCCTGTTCTAGTTGGGGTTAGGAGTTTGGAGGGTTCTCTTGGCTCCATCTTTGTTGCTGGAGGCTCGGCTATGGCTGGTACTCCAACTGAGGCCATGATTGGACAGGGATAGTTTGACCATGACAGTTCATGCATTGGTAACCTCATGACTTCTATTATTTCAAAGCACTGATCTGGAGGTTTCAGCAGGTTCAAAACGCCACCACAAAACTGGGGATAGACCTATTGCTGGCACATGACTCTGGTTCTCAAAAGCTTTCCCTGGCCGCACATCCTCTGCTGGGCCTGGTTCAAGACTCTTGCATGAACATTGTCTTGTAATTCTTACAACAACCCTATGGGGTAGGAAAACACTATTACCGCCATATTACATAAGGTGAAGGAGCACTGAGGGTGAGTGAGGCCTTGCCTGGTGCTGCTTAGTGAATGTCACAGTTTCCATTCAAACAGGGGACTTTTCCAGTGTGCACCCTGGTCTCTTAATTGCTCTGCTAACTCTAACTTTCTCTGGGGCCCTAATAGAATAGTTGGTCAGAGTGGGGAGACTTTATTGGCAAACCCTATATTAAATAAAGCCATTTCCCCATGATTGAAATACGTATATGCTGTTTTCTTACAGAATCTTGGTTAAGACCAGGTCAATACTGTATTAATTCAAGCTTGGTGCTGCATCTGAGAAGTTAATGGAGTAAATTCAATTTGTGTTTCTCAGCTCTGATTCAGGAGCTACCTCCTATTGTTCTTAAGGGTGGGAGCGGAAAAGCCATAATAACTGTGGGGACTTTTTCTTGTTTATAAGAGCTTTCTGTAGGGTTTGCATTAGGGCAACAATGTGCAACATCTCTAGCTCAGTACAGAGGGACATCAGAAGTTGCTTTGTACAGAGTCAGACTTTCGATCCATCTAGTTCACTATTGTCTAGAGTCTAGAATGAGGCCCCCTCTGCACTATACATTTGAAGGAACATCTAGCCTCTAAATAATAATGGCTCCCCCCCCAAAAAAAAAAAATATTCTGTGAACTGTAGTTTGTGTGTGCTTTGATATCCACAAGAGCTGTCACTGGCTACTAGCCATGGTGTTTATGCGCTGCCTCTATGGTCAGAGGCAGCAATGCTTCTGAACTGCTGGCAGCCACAGGAGGGAAGAGGGCTCTTGTGCTCTCTTCAAAGGTTTCCCATGGGCATCTGGTTGGCAACTGTGAGAATGGGATGCTGATCTAGATGAACCCCTGGCCTGATCCAGGAGACTTTTCTTACATTCTCAGGCACCCTCTGCTACCTCACTCTGCCTGAAGGTAGGGTTGGGTCTGGTCAAGAATTGGGGGCACAGCTCAGTTGCTGCAACCACGGCTGCTGCTTGTTGTGACCCATCCACACTCTGCTGCAGTCATTGGCAGGGATGCAGGTGTGCATTGGTGTGACCTTTCCTTGCTTCAGAAAAACAGACGTCTGCTTCAGTGTTTGTGGACAAGCAAGTACGGAGGAAAAACACTGCTTTCTTTTTAAGACCCAGAGAAAGGCTCATGGAGAAAATACTCTTCCTTAGCTTTGTAGCAGCAGATTGGAAGCCTCAACTGTTTGCGATTGTTCTGCTGGGTCAGGCACTCTGGAAGCTAATTGGGGCTCCCAAAGCCCTTCCAAACTGAGTGCAATGCATTTGGATAAATGTGCTTATTAAAACAGATGCAAGGGGGGTGTGCAAAGCTTTATGGCTCATGGATTCAGTTCACCACCTGCTTAACTCCTGTAGTAGATGAGTTTTCGTAAGAAAAAAAGAAGCCAGAAGGAACATTTTGGGGAAGAGGGTGAGGTAGGTAGCTGGTTATTATAGTTTTGCCATGTTTTGATAGGAATTATGATGTGTTCTAATCCCTGTTACCTGTGGACAGCTTGGTCAGGCAATGAGGTCTAGTCACTTGCCCATGTTCACGTGCAGATTTGAAACTGGAGGCCCCTCTTCCATCAAAACCCAAAGGGGCATGTGCAGCCTTATATTGGCAGTAAAGGTAGTTCAGTCTCGCTGTCATTTTGGAGGGGCCTGGGACCCTCTAGCATCCTGTGTCAGCCAGATGTTTGACATTGTTTTGGGGAATTTCTCCTAAATGGATCAAATGCAGATCCCTTCAGTACAAAAATAGTTGCAAGAAACATGCACATGTGCCAGGTTTTCAGCTCATTCCATCTGTATGAATGATCCTATTTGAACTGGAAACTGGAAAGTCTGCACTTGAGATGAAAGAAATTGACATTGCTAAAATGCAGGGGAAGAGATGGGAAGACAGCCAATTAAATGAATGAACAATTTCCCCCAACTCTGTCCGTGCTTTTTAAATTGACACCTGCACTTCTCAAACTCATTACAACAAAAATCTCATGGTTTGATGACTCAGTACTTGTTAACCATTTCGGTGGGTATTTGGGGTGGGGCAGATTGGGAGCCCCACTATTAATGCACTGGTTTAATGCTTGCCAAAAGCCCAGTGAGCAGTGGGAAGAGAGATTAGCCTTAAGCAGGTCACACTCTCATTCCCTACTCTCCCAGTCTGCAATTATGGGATGCGAATAGTATGCACCTACCACACAAGGTTGTTGTAAGGATTACAGCAGAATGTAGGTGAGGTGTACTGTACAGATGTCAGCTGGCTGTTGAGGCACTGATTAAAAGGAGTGCCAAGATTTAGAGCAATAGATTCTGAATATTTTATTTGCAACTCACCTGCCGTTTTGCTTTGCCGTCTGTCCCTGTTATTGTCTGTGTCATCTTCTTAAACGATGGAGTGTTTTATGTTGAAATATTTGTGGTCAATCCACCATGGAGCGCAGTGCTGCTGGGAATGTGGGGAATGCTGATGATGGCTTGGAAACTACAGTTAGAAGGGAAATATCAGTGGCTAGATTGCTAACTGCAACTACAGGTTAGAGCCATGTCTCACTACAGTCGTACCTTGGATCCCGAACACCCTGGAATTCAGAGGTTTTGGCTCCCGAATGCCCCAAACCCAGAAGTGATCATTCTGCGGTTTGCAAATGTTCTTTTGGAACCTGAACGTGCGACAGGGCTTCTGGGGCTTCCAATTGGCTGCAGGAGCTTCCTGCAGCCAATCAGAAGCTGCAATTTGGTTTTCGAACATTTTGAAGTCGAATGGACTTCTGAAATGGATTCCGTTTGACTTCCAAGGTACGACTATAGTGTTAAAGGACTTTCCTGAGCTGTTGTGGATTCCTGGTACCTAATTCAAGGTACTGGGCTATCTTTTTTTTGAAAGCCCAAACACAGCTTGAGACCCAGTTCCATATCAGACTGTCTGGCCCACCTGCTGAGGCTCCTTGCAGATACTGTTCTGGCATGTCCCCACCATCAGAAGTGAGGCAAGTGGTGGCCAGGGAGGGGGCATTTTTGCTAGGGTGCAAAGCCTGTGCAACTCCTTTCCCAGGGAGGCTGCCTGATACCTCCCCGATACCCACAATGCCTGCCTCCTCCTCTTCACCACTCCTTTCATCATGAGGTGGCAAGAGTGGTTTTCCCCTTTCCCTTGAAGAACAGAGAGGTTGAAGAGGAAGTTGGAAGAGCTTTCCCACTTCCAGCTCTTTGTTTTTTTTTCAGGGCTCCCATTGGCACCTTAGAAGCTGAACAGGAAGTGAAGCAACTGTGAGTCCCGGGGGGGAAATTGGGAGAACTTGGCATCTGGGGCAAGAGCTCACAGTTTTTAGCAGGGTTCCCTACTCTGCAATTTTCTTCTATTTAGTGGATGTGTTTTACTTTTGATGGTGGTTGTGATGTGAACACAGACCCTCCTGAAATCAAATTTGATGTAGGATGGTGTGCACATTTTAAAAACACATTTTTAAAAAGGTTTTGAATAATTCATAGAAATAATTCAGAGTTGGGAGGCACCCTGAGGATCATCTAGTCCAACCTCCTGCAATGCAGGAATATGCAGTTGTCCTGTATGGGGATCAAACCTGTGACTTAGGCGTTATCAGTCCCCTGCTCTAACCAACTAAGCCATAATGGGGAGGATAACCAAAACTCTGCACCTTATGAAACGGCTGACAAGGCCTGGTCTGTTAGCCCTTTGCGAGGGCTGTGGGGAATCCAGTGCCTATGAACTCAACTTAATCTGTGCTCTTCCCAAGCTCCGTTTAGACTTAAGCCCCAAAGAATGAATTCTGTCTGGCTCCACTGACTTGTGCAAGATTGAACTGTGTGAGCCATCATTAGAATGATGTGGGGGCTTACTGAAGCGGAAGTGAGATAGCTGGGGTCTCTGCTGAGCACCTCTTCAGGGAGCGCATTTGCTGTTCAGTGTGTTGAGAGCATAGGCAGGCAAGGAGGCACTCGCTTCTGGCGCTCAGAGCTCGCTGGTAGCCCATTCCAACCCTCGGATAACATGCTCCATTTAATACTGTTACTCTCCTATCTGGTTCTGGGACCAATAAATAAGCTTCTGACAATGAAACATGAATACATGGAAACTACTCTGAAACCATCTCCATGCCTGAAACAGAAAGGCTTTAGCTTGCTTTATGAAGGCCAGAAAGTGGATATCTCACTGGTAGAGAGAATTCCACAAACATGGGATGACCCAAACATGTGGCAACTGTTTGTAAGCCACTTTGGGATTAATGAGGGATCAGACACAAATAGTGAGGATTGGGCCTGTTACATCTACCTCCCTGAAGCTCAGCACTGGCGCCCCACAGGGAGGTGCGCTGAGTCCCTGCCTGTACGCGTTGTGTACATGTATGCTGTATTTCACCTGATTCATCCACTGCATTTATTAAGTTTGCAGATGATACTACCATAATGGGTCTAATTACAGGTGGAGATGAATCAGCGTACAGGGGGGAGGTTCAGAAAGTATCTACATGGTGCTTAGAGAATAACTTGCACCTAAATATTAGCAAGAAAGGAGATGGTGTTGGACTTTTGGAGGAAGAGAGGGGAACTAGCCCCATTGTATATCAGGGGGCGTTGTGTGGAGCGAGTCTCTTCCTTTAAATTCCTGGGACCTTAGTGAAGACCTCACTTGGAAAAACAATACACCGTATTTTTTGCTCTATAAGATGCACCTGACCATAAGATGCACCTAGTTTTTAGAGAAGGAAAACAAGAAAAGCCAGCAAAAGCCACAGACACGCTCGCTCTGTGCGGCTCTTTAAAGATAGAGTGGCTCTTGCTGGCTTTTCCAGGAGGAGGACTGACGGGCTGCCCTCCATCCCTTCTCCCACCTCGCTGAAAAGCCAGAGATAACTGCGCAGCCTGCATTCGCTCCTTAAGACACACACACATTTCCCCTTACTTTTTAGGAGGGAAAAAGTGTGTCTTATGGAGCGAAAAATACGGTAACTCAGGTGCTTAAGAAGGCCCAACAGAGACTCCACTTCCTCAGGGTCTTGCAAAAGAACAATGTTAAACAACAACTGATGACCTCCTTCTACCGGTCTACAATAGAAAGTGTCCTCTCATATTATATCACAGTGTGGTACGTTGGCTTGACAGCCATGGACAGGAAGTCCCTACAAAGGGTGGTGAACACAGCACCTGATATCATGGGCTGTCCCCTGAGCATGCTAGATGATTTCATAAGGGATTGTTGCCTTAGGAGAGTGAGAAAAATTCTCAGAGACGATTCACACCCCGGCCAACACCTCTTTAATCTTCTATCCTTGGACAGGAGATATAGAAGTCTAATCAGTCGTACCAACAGGCTAACAAACAGTTTCTATCCGTGGGCTGTTAGGCTGCTGAACGGAAAATAATATAGTGCAACTGACTTTCAGGGTTGGTGTGTTGTGCGACAAGCACACAGAGTGCAATGAGATTGAGCGTTTGTGGGGGGGGGAGGCTCGGTTAATTTCATTGTACACAGGTTGTACATTGACAATAAAGGTATTATTATTATTATCATCATCATCATTTGAATGAAATATGGCATAGAAATATAATCAATCAATCTCCACTTAAAATAACATAAGAAGAGCCTGGCAGCTGACTCAGGCCAAAGGCCCATCCGGCCCAACACCCAGTTTCGCACAGAGACCCACCAAATGCCGCCATGGGAAGCCTGGAGAAGGACTTTGGTGCAACAGCAGAACTTTCCCTGCTTGGGATTCCCAGCAACTGGCATTCAGCAGTGGAAGGGGCCAGGGCCATCATGGCTAGCAGACATAATAAAACATAATGAAAATATTCCATATTTTTCGCTCAATAACATGCACCTGACCATAACACACACGATAGATTTTAGAGAAGGAAAACAAGAAAAAAAAATTCTGAATGAAACAGTGGATGTATCATTTTTGTGCTTCATGCTGTGGCCACAGACATGTGATCTGACGGTGAGTTTGGGGTGACCCAATGCAAAGATCCTGAGGATCCATGTGGATCCATGCTTTGTAACCACGTTTTAAGTGGGGAGAGAAGGAAAAGACTCAAGGGACAAGGAGCACGAGAGGGATGTGCAGAGAAGCAGCTGGCTAAAAATGCAGGAGAGGGGTTTAACGGGAGGGAGAAAACGAAGGCAAAAGTTTCCCCCCACCCAGCCACCCAAGCCAGCCCTCTCTCTCTCTCTCTCTCTCTCTCTCTCTCTCTCCCACCTGCATGTTTTCCAGCTGCCTGGATTTCTTCCCTGGACACAGCAGCAGCAGCACCGGAGCACGGAGAGGAATTAGAAGAAAGGACGCGATCCTTTCCTTTCCCCTCTGCTTGCCTGGAGGGGAGGGGATTTGCCTGCTCTTTGTTCCGTTTGAGCAAACAGCAACCGAAACAGGAGAGGGTGGGCAGTAAGACCCTGAGGCAGAATGCAGGAAAGCACAGCTTCCTCTTTTCAGGTTTCCCTCCTCCCGTGACGGCGTGATATGATTTTTGCCTGATTTTTGCCCCTGCGCTCGGGACAGTCGGCTCCAGGGACCACACATTCACTCAATAACACGCACAGACATTTCCCCTTACTTTTTAGGAGAAAAAATCTGCGTGTTATAGAGGGGAAAATACGGTATTTGGAACATCTTAGAAACAATTCCAGTCCAGAGGCAGACCTGGAAAGATCTCAACTTAAAAAGCTCACTGGAAGAGGAAGGTCTTCAGTAGGTGTTGAGAAGATGGCAGAGGTACTGCTTATTATCTTATGGGAGGGAATTCCAAAGGGCAGATGCCACAACACCAAAGGCTCAATTCCTATATTGTGTGGAAGGGGCCTCCTGAGAAGACTCAGAGCGCAGTAATCAACTGGGTCTATCAGGGGTGAGACAATCTGGATTTCAGATTTTTACGTGTTTTAATTGCATAGAGATATTACTGTAAACCACTTCAGTATTATTATTATTTTATAATATAGCAGTCTTTATTTTTTTATATATAAATAAAATATGGTTTCAGATGTCCTGGTCCCAATCTGTTTCTACACCAAACAAACACCTTGAACTTACTCCAGCAGCTAATTGGCAGCCACTGCAATTAGTCTTAACTCCATCAGGATCCTTTCCATACAAAAAAGTTTTTTCTATTGCGTTTCAAAGAAATGCTGGCATTTGGAGGCTGCTTTGTGGGAACTATTTGCCCATCTCACTATTGAGGACCTCAGCTGGCAGCAGCTGTCCATCGCTGGCACGGGTCCTTAAAGATAATCAAATATTTGTCAGCATAATACAAGTCCGGATCTCTGCAGTTGTAAAGTTTACCCTTGCCTTGTGCCTGATAGATTTACTTGTTATTTGTTCTCTCTTGGACCCCATGCTGCTAAAAAGCCTTAAAAATGAAGCTTGCTCAGTTGTCTTGGGAAGGGGAATAGTGTTTGAGTCTTTATGAATCAGGAAGTTGATAATTTGAGGAGTGGAACATGCTCTCCAAACTCCTGTTATGTCGCCATAAAGATGCATGAGAAGCAGCAACATGGGAGCACCCCCATATTTTACGAGGATAAATAACTCTCTCAGGTTAGCTTAAGGGGTGGGGGTGCTCAAAAGTGTTTTCTCCTAGCATATGGGTTGCCCAATCTTTTGTGTCTTTGGGACTCTTCATGACTTTGTAATTATATGAAAACCAAGGTGGCTGTTAACCTCCGCTTCTGTAGTCACGCCCAGTTGGCCCAAAGGAAACAATCATAGCTTGTTTAGTTGCAGCTCTTTTTGAGGGGCGGGGGAGAAATAAATGCTGCTGCAAGGTTATGCAAATTAATTTCCCCTCACTGCATCTTGTGTGCATCCAGAAAATGTATTTCCCTGTTTTATTGGTCTTTGTTGTAATAAATAAGCCCAGGAAGCCTTATTTATATATTCAGAGCCTATAAATATAGATCTGGTGGAAGCAAAATGCTCACCAAGCCAAGTGTCCCCATTGAGAAATTTACGAGAATAACATTTCAGGGTGATTCTTCTGTGCAGACAAGGCAGCACAAGTCTGGACAAACCCACAAGGGAAGAGGGTCTTGGGGGAAGATCTTGAAGGGGAGAGGACAATTCCTGGATTTGGGGCATGGATTTGGGGCAGTGTCGCCCCTGCTCTTGGAAGCACCTTGATGTGAAAACCAAGCACTTGAAAACCCCAGGTTCAGTTTCTGTCATCTCCCAGAATGGGAGAGACCCGTCCAAAACCTTGGAAAGGTGCACACTGAGCTAAATGGACCAGGTGCCCTGACTCTGTTGTACCTATATCTCTTGCTGCCTTTCACTGGGATTGTGGGCTCTTTGTGGCCCTCAGAGGAAAGTTATTGACATTCTCTTTCTGCTGGTGCTGAGCTTAACCTCTGGAGAAGAGAGAAATCCCTCCCCAGATGCTGGAGGAGAGTCTGATGGCAAAACCTTTTACAGCAGGAAAAGGGCTTGCCAATTAGGAAAGGTCGCCATCTTGTGTACCGTTGGGGTTGGGAAGGGAAAGGTGAGCAAGATAGGATATGACAGAAGTGTGCAAAATTGGGCAGGGGGTGGACAAAGAGAACAGGGAGAAAAGTTTCATTGGTCACCCAATGAAGCTGAAAGTCGGAAGATGCAGGGCAGACAAAAGAAAGGACACAGCGAAGAATTAAACTATGGCGCCCATTCCTAGAGGAGGCGGTGATTGCAACCTGGATGCCTTCAGCATTAGACGAGTTGATGGAGGAGGATAATGCTATTTTGGTCACTAGGCATGAGGGAGGGCTAAGAGATACCTCCAGGATCAGAGGCTATATACCTCTGAGTACCAGCTATAATAATCTCCAAGGGGTATACAAGAAATACAATGCAGGAGAGATAAAGATCAGTCAGAACAATAAAATGAGGCTTCAATTAAAAGGCCTGCGGGAATGCAGCGGTGGAGCTTCATGCTCTGGCACCAGGGGTGGAGAGCAGGCGGGGGCGGGGCGTGCCACCTGTGGGGGCAGGGCGCCCAGTGCGGGCAGGGGGGCCAGCCATGATGGCAGCCTGGGGATCATACTGCCGGGGGCGGTGCACCCCCTCCCCCCGCACTCCTCTTACTCCACCAGTGCAAGGAAGGAGAGTCCACCACCTCCTGAGGGATACTGTCCCACTGTCAAGCAGTTCTTACTGTTAAAAAGTTCTTCCTGATGTTGAGTCAGAATCTCCTTTTTTGTAACTTGAATCCATTGGTCCTACCCTCCAGAGCAGGAGAAAACAAGCATGCTTCCTCTTCCATGTGACAGCCCTTAAGATATTTGAAGATGTCTATTCTATCTCCTCTCAGTCCCCTCTTTTCCAAGCTAAACATACCCAGATCCTTCAACCGCTCCTCATAAGGCTAAGTTTCCAGACCCTTTATCATCTTGGTTGTTCTCCTCTGCGCATGTTCCAGCTTGTCAACATCCTTTTTGGATGTTTGGAAAAGGACAGAGGATTCCAGATGTGGTCTGACCAAGGAAGAACACAGTAGTTACATCTTTTGATCTTGGTGCTATACTTCTGTTGATGCAGCCTAGAGTAGCATTGCCTTTTTTGCTGCTTCATGGAGCAGGTCTCTCCGTGGTTGCTAGCCATGCTGGCTATGCTCTGCCCCCACAGTCAGAGGCAGTAATTTCTCTGAATCCTAGTTGCTGTAAACTGTGGGTAGGCAAACTAAGGCCCGGGACCGGATTCAACCCAATCGCCTTCTAAATCTGGCCTGCGGACGGTCCAGGAATCAGCATGTTTTTACATCAGTAGAATGTGTGCTTTTATTTAAAATGCATCTCTGGGTGATTTGTGGGGCATAGGAATTAATTCATCCCCCCCCAAAAAAATATAGTCCGGCCCCCACAAGGTCTGAGGCCCCCTGCTGAAAAAGGTTGCTGACTCTGCTGTAAACCATAGGGAGGGAGAGGGCTCTTGGGCTCAGGTCCTGCTCACAGGTTTCCCACAAGCACCTGGGTGTCTGAACTGGATGGGCTGCCTCTGGCTAGATCCAGCAGGTTCTTATGTATAAATAAATGCAGTCCATACTCTGGGTTTTATTCAAAGTAGCGCTAAATAATTTGATCCATTAGCACATGCATTTACCACAGATCAACAGGATGTCTCCCTTGGTGCCTCCTAAATCTGGGGCTTTCCCAACCACCCAGAACAGATTTTGGGAGGGCATTGAGCACCATCAGGGGGAGGAAGTTCCATTCTGCAAGCTTACATCCTTGCATTAACAAGTTCCTTGAATTCTACCCATGATCTATACATAAATAAATAAATGGATTGACTCTTAGCTAGGGTTTTTTATTTGGTCTCTGTGCATATATACACGTGTGAGGTCTTCTTCCATCCATCCCTCTCTTGACAAAATAAGGCAGGCATGTCATTTGTTACATAGGGAGCAGGGAATCATCTGGAGAGCAGTGACTGCAAAAATGCCATCAGTTTGGAACAGCTTTGAGTGGCTGGTTCATTTTTTTCATAGGCAATTAATGAATTCACTGATTAATCATGCCAGTTAATGAATGCTTTCAGCCCTAACCCAGATGTCTGTTTGTTTGAGGGCACAGGCTGATGCAGAAAATCCATTTCAGAAGTATAGGTCGAAAAATTATGTGCACACACCCACACCCCTACCTGTGTAATTAATGCTAAGTGTGCATCTAAGATCATGGCTGAAGGCCACTTTGGGGAAAGTCCCTCCAAACCGCTGCCCCTCCCCCCGGTGACATTGCTATTGCTCATGCTTCTGATTTTTGTCTGGGCAGCCCAGGACCTCCAGACACACTGCCCAGGTTTGTGCCTGAAGAGGTTGCTTTGGTGCTGCTAATGCAGCATTCGGCTTCACCTACGGAGGCATACTCCATTTTCTCTCAAGGCAGACAGATACCAACAACAACATTTGGTGCGGTGGGGGGTGGATTGAGGCATGCCGTAGCTAGGAATCCAATCTGGTTGCTAGGTGAGGTGCAGCTGTCCTAGGTGCCTGCCCCAGTTTTCCATTTTAAAAAAAAATATGGTAGCTTAGGTTTGAGATTGATGTGGCATTCCATTTGGGCTAGGGTGGAGCAGCTGCGAGGGCAGAGAGGTTGAGAGACAACTTTCTCTACAGTTTGATTGGCCTTCAGAACTACAAGCGATTAAATAATTGTCCCTCTTCTGCTTTCCATGTTCCACCTGTCAGAGGTGAGCAGCAGTGATGGAGTGTTAGATTAACGCCTTCAATTTGGTTCAATCTCTCTGGCATGATGAGCACTGTTATTAAAACTCTTACTTATAAATGGAAAGATGGGTGCAGTTAATAAATGATCTGAGGCTGGTAATTTAGCACTGATTGGTGTGTTTGCATGTCAGACAGGCTGCGCTTCCTCCCACCACCCCCAACGGCTTCATGTACAACACTTTGTTCTCATCCCACAGCCCACCCCCCCTTTCTGACAAGTATTTATTTGAACAATTTTGGCTTAGGCTGATGATGTCCTGACTATAGGAACAATGGTACACTGCTAAAAAAAATCTGTACCATACTTGTCTTGAGTGGAATGGGCACCCAAAACCCTCTCCTTATGATCGTTAGCCAGTGATTTGTACTTCTGGTTGCTTTCTGGAGCCAGGCCCTAAAATGTATAGGTTACAAGAGCTAAGAAGATTTTTCATTTTGTCTGTGGGGATGCACAAATACAAGGCGAGCCTGGCTGCTGGCTCTCACATTGACCAACCAGTTGCCTATGGAAAGCCCACAAGCACAACCCAAGTGCAACAGCAGCACTCTCCCCAACTGCAAATCCCAGTAGCTGATATTCAGAGGTGCACACCTTCAGGAGAAGAACAGGCTCAGGAGTAAACCCTGCACAGATCCAGAGTGGTGTCCCTAAGAGGGTTGGATGGCGCCTTGCACACCTCCTTCCGACAACTCCTGCAGCCATGCTGGTGCCAAACGTATTGCTCTGCTTCCCTTTGGACCACATCAGTGAGGCAGAGAGGAGAGTCTTGTTGCCTGGACCTCCAGACACACAGCCCAGGCTTGCGCCCCAGAGAAGTCACTTTGGTGCTGCTAATGCAGCAAAACCAAGTGGGGAGGCAGCAGCTACATCAGGTGCTGTGATTTTCCAGCCATTTGACTTCAGCCCCTTAGATGCTCCCCACATTGTCTCTCGAGACAGATGGATGCTAACAACAGCTGCCTTCAAAAATTAGGTAGAAGTTAATCAAGGTGGTAGTAGCCATTGACAGGCCTATCCTCCTCAAAATTTGCCCAAGCCATCAAGTGCTACAGTAGCCAACACTTCTCCTTGTGGAAGTGAATTTTATAGTTTACATCAGTGTTTCCCAACCTTTTTTGGGCAAAGGCACACTTGTTTCATGAAAAAAATCTTGAGGCACACCACCATTAGAAAATGTTTAAAAAATTAACTCTGTGCCTATATTGACTATATATAAAGTAATTCTCTTTAATAGGAATCAAATAAACACAAAGATAGTATTTTATAATTACTTTATTATGAAATAGTAAGTAAACAGAAATATGAAAAATTATAAAATACTTTATTCAGTGCGCAACCTGGGCCTGTTTGGCTGAACACAAAGCTGATATTCTGGCTGGAATCGAAGAAAGACACACACGTAGCTCTTCGTCAACAGCTCTCAGTCTCTCTCTGTATTTAGTTTTTATAGCAATCATACTTGAAAAGCTCAACTCACAGAGATATGTAGTGGAAAATGGGAGCAATGTCAAAATAGCTTTTTTTGCAGAAGGGGGAACTCCTTGGCAGTTTCCAACCAAAAACTGTCCAAAGGTAGATCAGCAAATCTTAGCTTGAAACCACAATTTTGTCTCAGTTCAGTTAGTTCCTCCTGCTCCTGTAAAGTCATGTCCTTTCCACCAACTGATGCTGAGCTATAAGGGTCCCTAACCCAGTCAAGGCATTCAGTGGAGACTGAAGAGAAATAAAATGACAACTTCCCCTTGAGAGTTTTTAAATGTTTACCTATTATCTCACACAGTGCAGCAGTGTGAACACCTTGCCACACCTTGTTCACAGCAGTGTGAACATTTCAAGATTGCCACTTTCCACGTGTTTGGAAACTCGCCTTGGGAGCAAGAGCCTTTTGTCTGCTTTGCCTTCTCCTCAGCCACACCTGAGGAGGCAGCTTACAAAAAGCAGCAGCAACAAAGAGGCCCAAGGGGTGCTTCGTCTCTCTCCCCCCCCCCCGCCATTGCGACCCCACCCCACCCCAACCAGCTTCACCTGAGGGAAAGGATGAGAAGGGGGTGGCGGGCTGTGTGGAAAAGAACCCCCCCCCGGCCAACACAATCCCCTCACACGTTATCCTAGTTTCCTTCCGACGCCCACCAAGCCCCCTTAGCAACAGTGTTGGGGGGGGGAGAGGCAGCGAGGCGGCGGCGGGAAACGGCAAACCAACCCCGCCTCATTTTTCTCCACAGGCTGGCGAGGGGCCTGCCCCGCCGCGCTGCAGATCCCAGCTACCCGCCCCCCCGGCTACTCTCGCCATGTCGCCGCGGCCGCCGCCACCTCAGAGCCGGCCGGCCTTTATGGGGGAGGGAACGCGAACCAACGGGGTTTTGATAGCTACCTCAGCTCAAGTGTGCTGTGTGCATCTCCCTCTCTCCGCTCGGTACCAAAAACCGCCGGCGCGCGCGCGGGGTGCCGCCTCCTCCTCCCACTCCGCAGTGCTGCTGCTGCTCCTCCTGCGGGTGAGCTTGGCTTGGGCTTTCAAGCTTTTACTTCCTACTGCCGCCGCTGCGGCCTCGCGCGCTCTTACGGCCATTCACCAAAGCCTCTTACGCCGGGCGCCGACCTCCCCGCGCCGCGCCGAAACCGGCTTTCTCCTGCTCCTCCTCCTGTGCCTCTCGCCGCCCGACTCGCCCGCCTCCCTCCCACGGCACACCAGGCAACGGCTCGCGGCACACTAGTGTGCCGCAGAACACCGGTTGGGAAACACTGGTTTACATGTTGTGTGAAGAAGGGCTTAGTTTTGTCTGTCCCCTGGCTTCAGTGTCTCTGACGGAGGGATCCACACGGGAGTAGCCAAAGACGAGAGACACAGGGAACCACTGCCCATGTTGTTAGGACACCCTCTTTCAAGCTGGTGCCCTCCAGATGTTTTGGAGTCCCGTCTCCCACCAGCCATTGCTAGCAAGGTTGCATGTTGCTTGGACAGATGAGCTACAGAACACCTGGAGGGCACTTGGTTGAGGAATGCTGTGTTAGAGTAAGGGGTTTTGGAAGGAAGTCCCACTGTTTTGCCCTGAAGTTGTAAATTGGTTCCTGGGGTCGCCCCATACATTAATGCACTGTGGCGCCACTTTAAACACTTTTTCTTTGCCCTTTGTTAAGGATGCTGTTCCCCTCACAGAGCTACAACCTCTGGAGTTCCTGGGAGTGTTAAAGTGCTTTGGGAGGGGAATAGGGTTCTTCCTACATCCTTGGTGGCAGTGTTATCTTTTCTCCCCCCCCCCCCCGGTTTCAGTTCAGTTATGCTGCCAGAGGAGAGAGGACAGGTGATAATCTTTTCTTTATTTCTTCTTTTGAGGACCTTTGGAGGTTACATCTCGCCCCCAAAGCCGAGCTTGTTTTCTCCGTTGATAATGCCACAAAGTGTTTGGGCTGTGTGTCTAGAGCTCTCTGAGTGGGTTTGTTTCCCGGAGTATTTCAAAGAGCCCATAATGTATAGTTTCCACCACAACGAGCCTCCAGTTGTGAATTTTTAATTCTGCCAGATCATTTTCAGTAAATGGGACTTCAGGCTCAATTAGGGCTGTCAGCTCTAATTTTTCACTCACCTGCTCTTGAGTTCTGCTCTTGTGGTGTTTGCAGTAATTGCCAAATCCACAAGAAAGATGAGACCTGTGAAAGATTGACGTCTGCAGCATTTCCCCTTCTGCCAACCTGTCTTTGGCATTTCGGGGTGACAAGATGAGTGATGCAGCAAACTCAAATGAAAAAGAAGGGATTGAGACTGAGGCGGATTTAACTGCTAATAAGTATTTCCACCCAAGTCATTATCATTATTATTTTTTAATCTTCCTTTTTGCAAGAGGAAAAAAATATTGTGTGTAACAAACACACACACAACTAGGCACAGTTATGTTGTGTCTATTAAACCTGTGCATTCGTCTCTTTGGGCTAAAAGGGCTAACAGCTCATTGGTAGATCATCTCCTTTGCAGGCAGAAGACCCCAGGTTCAGTTCTCAACATCTCTAGATAGGCCGGGACACCCCTGTCCTGAAATCATGGGGAGCTGCTGCCAGTCTGTGTAGACAGTAGAGCTAGATGGTCCAAAGGTCTGACTGATCAGAACATCAGCAGTTTGAATCCCCACAACGGGGTGAGCTCCCATTGCTGTGTCCCAGCTTCTGCCAACCTAGCAGTTCAAAAGCACACTAGTGCAAGTAGATAAATAGGTATCGCTGCAGCGGGAAGGTAAACGGCATTTCTGTGCACTCTGGTTTCCGTCACGGTATCCTGTTACACCAGATGCGGTTTAGTCATGCTGACCACATTACCAAGAAAGCTGTCTGTGGACAAACGCCGGCTCCCTCAGCCTGAAAGCGAGATGAGTGCCACAACCCCATAGTCGCTTTTGACTGGACTGTTGTCCAGGGGTCCTTTGTTCCATATGATCTGAACTTCACTATGCACTGTCCTAAGGCGCAGCCGCTTTTGAACCTGGATTGCTGATTTTCAGTGCAAGTTCAGCAAACTTTTCAGGCAACAGAGAAAAAATAGACAACTAGATTGAGTTAGGGAGAAATGCTCCTCAAGTTAGGTCCTCAGACTCTTCCACTGAAGCAGAGAGCTGAGGATGCAGCCCTAGACTGATCAATCTAGCTCAGTATTGTCTGCACACTGACTGGCAGCTTCTCTCAGGATTTCAGGCAGGGGACGTTCCTAGCCCTATGTGGCGATGCTGGGAATTGAACCTGGAACCTTCTACATGCAAGGCAGAAGCTCTAGCTGTGCTAAACTGTCCTGAATTTCCTACCATTCCACTTCCTTAGCAACCACCCCTCATCTCACCTCTCCTTCAGGAATGAGGCGGGATAGCAAATGCATGATAAGGGGCTTAATCACCTCTTGGCTGGCTTCTGATTGCTAGATAATAGGCTGGTGGGTTTGAGAGAGGATGACTAGTGATAACTGGTCCTTGATAATCCTCAGTTTTACCCAAGGACCCAGGTGGAGATGGGTGGGCAACTCAGGAAGGATTTTGATTATCTAGGAAAGGCTGAGGGAGGAGGGATGCTTCAGCCATAATTGATTGAAGAAAAATCCATCAGGAGGGTTAGGATTTGGATCTGCAAGATTTGGACCATGTCAGCCTGCAGCAGGAGAGCCCAGTTGGCCCAGTTCACAGGCCAGATTGCGCACTCATGCAGGGACGTTTCCTGGCCCACAAACCCTCTATTAAATCTTAATTAAGGTGTGGCAACTGGCACACAATGCCTGGGCATCTGGGCTAGGGTTTGTTGATTCTAGCTGGGATAAATTGGCAGGGGTTGCTAGACTTCAGCATTGAAGAGGTTGTTTGTTTCTGTCAAAACTTGCAATTAAAACACACAAGGCTCCCATTGTTCTTTTGCATCCCACCCTGCGGAGCCCCCTCCCCCTTTTATAGGCACACATCAAGAGCCACTCATAAGCTTAGCCAGCTCAAATTGGCTTGAATTTGCCTGCATAGACAGTCAAGCTGCATTCTTGGTAGGTTTGGAAAGAGGAAGCCGATGCTTCTCCTCTCAGGGCTGCATCTCTGAACTTGGCAAGGTGTCATATAGAATGAGGGCAAAGAAATTCAACAGGAGCCTCAGACCAGGGCTGGTCTGAGACATTTAGGCACCTGAGAAGGACCCCAAAATGGCACCCATCAAGGAGAATGTGATAAGGGATGGCCATCTGTCATGGATGCTTGAGCTGAGATTCCTGCATTGCAGGAGGTGGACTAGATGACCCTTGGGGTCCAGCTTTACAACTCTATGATTCTATATATCAAGAACAAGGCGGGGAAAGAAAGATCAAAATCTGGATCTGCTGCCCTGGTGGATCCTGTTGCCTGAGGCAGTCACCTCAGCTGGCTTTGTGGGTGGGCTGGCCGGCCCTGCCACATGCTGTTGGCTTTTCATTAGTTTCAACAATTACCAGCATCTTAGGATCGTAAATTGAGGTCAACAGACCGTTTCACTACCAACCAATTTTAAGACCTGATTGTGTTCAGATGATGAATTTATGGCCAGGAGAGAGTGTGTGCGTGTGTGCTGGAGTATCTGTGCATGCTGCCATACCACCACAAAGGTAAAGGTAAAGGGACCCCTGACAGTTAAGTCCAGTCGCAGACGACTCTGGGGTTGCGGTGCTCATCTCGCTTTACTGGCCAAGGGAGCTGACGTTTGTCCGCAGACAGTTTTTCCGGGTCATGTGGCCAGCATGACTAAGCCACTTCTGGCAAACCAGAGCAGTGCCTGGAAACTCCGTTTACCTTCCTGCTGGAGCGGTACCTATTTATCTACTTGTACTTTGACATGCTTTCGAACTGCTACTTTGGCAGAAGCTGGGACCAAGCAATGGGAGCTCACCCCATTGCGGGGATTCGAACCGCCAGCCTTCTGATCGTCAAGCCCTAGGCTCTGTGGTTTAAACCACAGCACCACCCAAGTCCCATGCCATACCACCATAGAATCATACAATTGACTTACTGGAAGGGAATCCACCAAAGGTCATTTAGCCTAACCCTCTGCAGGAATCACAGCTGAAGAATCCCTGGCAGATGACCATCCAAACTCTGCTTAAAAACCTCCAGTGAGGGAGTGCCCATCACTCTTGGAGCGGGTCCCTGCAGAAGTTTGATCCACAGCCTAGCACTGCCTGCAGGACCTCCTCATCTGTCTTGAGTCTCCCTCCCTAGATATGCTTGGCAAGTCAAATGCTGGACCTTCTCTTGGGGATAGGGGCTTCAGGTGGTCACAGCACAAAAGCTGTTGCAGCCCACAAAGCTGCATGGAGGTTGAAAAGAGAGGGTGGGCAGCAGAACAACCAGGGCTGCATTGAGACCCTCATTCTCAGAGCATTGCATCTCTGGCTTTCCCTGCAGCGGCCGGCGTCTCACTCACTCACTGCATTCCTGGAGCTTCCTATTTACAGTAAAACCTCTTAATGGAGCCCGAATGGATCAATTGAGGAGTGCGGTCACCAGAAAACTTACCACAGCTTCACGTCAATGCCCTTTTAGCTTCTTGGAAAGTTAATAGTTCCACCCAGCAGCAAAGAATGATACGAGCTCAGGTCTGGAGCCTAGTTGTGCCCATCTAAAGGCTAACACTACAATCAGAAACACTTTTCACAAAATGCAAGCATAACATTGGTCTTTGCCAAAAACTACCGGTATTTCCCTCCCCTGTGTCAGGTTCTGGGCACCTTGTGCTAACTGTCTTCCACATGCAGCTGCCTTTCCGACCCAGAGCTGAATTGCATTTTCATCCGCTCCTGTTTTTCCACAAACAGTGGTTTAACAAGAAAGCTCTCTTCTCAGGAAACTGGGGGAACTGTAGCTCTGTGAAGAGAATAGTGGGGTCTTCTAACAGTTCTCATCAAAATACAGCTCCCAGGGTGCTTTTTTGTGGTGGTGAGGAGCCGTGACTGTTAAAAGTGGTATTATAGACCTTTAAATATATGGTATAGATATGACCTTGCTTTCAGATAGCAACTTATATTCCTTCCCACTCTAGAAAAAAGTGTTTGGGTCGTGGCCTAAATACTTTGCATCTTTTCTTCCCCTGGCTTGTTTCACTGTGATTTGTCTAGATATATGGGCACAGGACGATGGTCCACCAGCCTCAGCGCTTCCTCCTCCAGGGATGGGCAGGCTCCACTTCGTTCTTTTACTGAAACCCCAAGATGCTCCGGCGGAAGCCCTTCCCCCAGGCCACCCAGAGCAGCGCAGCCCAAGGCACAGGTTTCCCACCTCCATGAGAGCTACGCATGAGGGCCCTGCCAAATCCAGGATCCGTCCCTGTGAGAAAGGCTTTTTATATTGAGCATTTAGGAAGAACTACACTTAACGTGGCAAGACTGACAGCTGCGGAGTCACGAGGCAAAGGAGCACTCTGGTATTAATTAACTCATCCTGCTTGGAGCAGATATTGATTTGTTTTTACAGATCTTTGATGAGCCCCTGATTAGGATTCTATGGAGGTAGGGCACTTCCCTGCCCTCCGAAGATGAGAGCAAACTGTAATTATAAACTAATTGTGCCTCCTTTCTCCGAAAAGGAGTATACTTTTGCCTGTTTGGTGAATTTCTTGTTTGTACATTGCTGACAGCCCAGCTTTTCCCAGAGCGTTGGTTCATATCACTTTTTTTATTCATTTCTCTCTCGTCTCTCTTTCTCTCTCTCTCTCAGCCAGAGATACAGACACACACAATGGGTTGTTGGGCTTTGTGTTTTGTCCCCCCCCCCCATGCTTAACCCTCTCTGCTCCTCAAGCTCAAATGCAAACTCAAAATGCAACAGATACAGGCTGCTCCATGTTTTTCTAACAAATTGGGTCATTGGGGGGAACTGTCAATCAGTGGTCAATCACCAGCAAGGGCTGGAAGACCTGCCTGAAACACTGGAGAACTACAGTGCTGAGCTGGAAGGGTGTTTGGGGAAAGGCTTAGTGTCAAGAGCCCTGCATGCAGAAGGTCTCAGGTTCAGTCCCCAAAGAGGCTAGTAATGAGTGTCAGTGGACTGGAATAAATAGTGCATTAAAAAGAACATATCAGTGCAAATGTACTTTATGCATATTTTTTAATTATTATTTTGGGGGTGAGCTTGCAGAGTGTAGCTGCATTCTCATTAATACTGAGCAGGGGAGTATTCTGGAGCAAATGCTACACTTGTGTGTTGACCATCTGCCAGGATAGCTCAATCACTAGAGCATGAGACTCTTCATCATAGGGTGGTGGGTTTGAGCCCTACGTTGGGTAAAGGATTCCTGCATTGCAGGGGGTTGGACTAGGTGACCCTCGTGGTCCCTTCCTGCTCCATAATTCTATGATCTTCCAGTAGGTCTTGGAGAGACTCCTGCCTGAAGCAGGCCTGGCCCCAAGGGTCAGGGATGGAGCTAGTAGCAGCCTGAAACACCTGAAGGGCACCACATTGCCTACCTCTGAGGCCCTCTTTTTCCCAGGCCCCACTAAATGCTTGAGACCTGGCTGGCCGGGGGGGGGGGTTACTTTTGATCTCCACTTCTCTTTTATATTTCATATTCTAGCTCTCCTGGTGTCTGAAATGGGCTTTTGAAAGTGAACTCTTACCATTTTAGATACCAGCATTTTAAAATGCATGCAGGTGTCCAGGTATTTCAGTGCAGTGTACATATTTAGCAATACTTTCCTTGCATAGTTTTAGTCTTTATCCATTAGCCTGTTAATAATTTGGCATCATTTCTCTCCTGCTGGGAAATATTTATACTTACAACTGGTAGCGTAATTTTTCAACTTGACAGTTTTCACTTTTTTTATTTAGAAAAGGGAGTGTGCTTAGGAATATGTGTGAGAATGAATATAACCAGGCATTTAGCCTACATGTGCTGTGAGTATGTGATCTTGTTTTCTGAGCTTAAATGAGGTGAACACTCTTAACTTTAACATGGGTTTAGGGAGGCGATGAAAAGCGACAGGTTTGGACTATTGGCAGCGTGGCTAGCCCAACTAAGATCTTGCAGCTCAGTGCCCAAACACCTGCACTGCATGTAGAAGGTTCCAGGTTGAATCCTTGCTGGTATCTGCAGGTAGGGCTGGGAGTGCCCTCTGCCTGAAATCCTGGAGAGCAGCTGCTAGTCAGTGTTGACAATATTGAGTCTCATGGACCAGTGGCCTGATTCAGTATAAGGCAGAGTCCTATGTACCTGTGCAGGAAAGTCCCAGATTCAACCCACCTGAAAGAATCAGGCAACAGCAGACAGAAAAAATTATTCTCTGCTTGGCACCCAGGAAAGCGACTGGGAAGAGTAGACAATATTGACAGTGTAGACAATATTGGGCTAGCCCAGCCTTTCTCAAACTCTGATTCCCAGATGTTATTGAAGTACAACTCCCATTATTCCTGGCCAGAACAGCCAATGGTCAGGGATGATGGGAGTTGAAGTCCAATAACATCTAGGAATCCAAATTTGAGAAAGGCTGGGCTAGGTGAATAAATAGTTCGGCTTGGTACAAGCTATACTCATCTCCTTTCATGGGGAGGAAAGGTAAGGGCTCTAAATATACCTCATCCCCTGATTCTCTGAATATATGGACCATGAACCAAATAATGACTATGTCCTGTAAGTGGATTATTGCACAGGGCGGCCTTCACCAACCTGGGGTTCTCCAGATGTTTTGGACTACAACTCCCATCAGCCTGAGTCAATGTGGCCTCATCAGATAAAGTTAAAAAAAGAGGAGTGGTGATATATGCAAAGGAAAAATTGCAACCGAAATTAGTTTTTAAAGACGAACAAGGAAGATATTTGGCAATTGAAATTCAAGCTCAAGAAGAGAAATTTTTGATCGTGGGAATTTATGCACCAAACGAGGGGAAAGTGGAATTCTTTAAGAAGCTGCATGAGATACTGATGGACTATATGGACATTAATTTAATATTGATGGGAGACATGAATGGAGTAGTATCTACTAATATGGATAAAGCTCAAAGACAGGTAGTTACAAAAGATGGAAGACTACCAAAAATCTTTTTTGAAATGACTGACAATATGGACTTGGTTGATATTTGGAGATTAAAACACCCACTGGAAAGAGAGGGAACCTTCTTTTCTGAAGCCAAATTGACATGGACTAGAATTGACCAAATTTGGATCACTAGAGGAATGGCACCTAAGATAAAAAAAGTTGACATCTGCCCAAAAACCTGCTCCGACCATAACGCAGTAAAGATGGTGATGAATCTAACAACAACTGGTACCTTTCGATGGAGGATGAATGACACCTTATTTAGAGACGAGGAATTCTGCAAAAAGGCCCAGAAAACTTTAAAAGACTATTTTGAAATTAATATGAGGACTAATGTAGAAAAAAGAATAATCTGGGACGCAAGTAAAGCAGTGATGAGAGGATTTTTGATACAACAGAACGCAATTAAAAAGAAAAGCCAGAATAAAAAGAAAGAAGAAATCCTAGGAAAGATAAAAGAGGGGGAAAGGAAATTGAGATCAAAGCCAAAGTCACAGGACATTTTGAAAGAAATTAAACTATATCAAACTCAATATATGGAGTTGATGAATCAAGAAATAGAATGGAAAATTAAGCAAATGAGACAAAATACATTTGAATCCGCAGATAAATGTGGCAAACTGCTGGCTTGGCAAATAAAAAAGAGACAAAAATTGAACACGGTCACAAACCTAGAAGTGGAGGGAAGGAACATTTACAAACCAACTGAAATTAGGGATTGCTTCCAGAGGTATTTTAAACAACTGTATACACAAGGGCCGCAGAAAGATAGTGAAATAGAACAGTTTTTAGAGAAAAATGGACTGAGAGAGATCTCACAGGAGAGCAAAAGAATATTGAACCAGGAAATAACAGAACAAGAAATAGAAGGTGCCATCCAAAATATGGCATTGGGCAAATCTCCAGGACCGGACGGACTGACTTCTAAATACTATAAGGTTTTGAAGGAGTGGTTGAAACAACCTTTAAAAGAAGTATGTAACGAAATCTTGGAGGGAAAGAGGGCACCAGATACGTGGAAAGAAGCCTACATCACACTTATACCGAAGACTGAGACAGAAAAGACTCAACTTAAAAACTACCGCCCTATCTCTTTATTAAATGTGGATTACAAAATTTTTGCGGACATTTTGGCTAAAAGACTGAAAGCTGTTCTGACGGAGGTGATTCATAGGGACCAAGCAGGCTTTCTCCTGAGAAGACATTTATCAGAGAATGCAAGGAACATAATTGATATTTTGGAAATGCTAGAAGTGAACATTAATACTAAAGCAGTACTGATATTTGTGGACGCTGAGAAAGCCTTTGATAATATTTCTTGGAGTTTTATGAAGAAAAATCTCCGGGGGATGGGGGTAGGCCAAGGATTTGAAAATGGTATAGGTGCGATATATTCTGAACAAAAAGCAAAACTAATTGTAAATAATGTAGTTACAGAAGAATTTACTATTGAAAAAGGGACACGTCAGGGATGCCCAATCTCTCCATTACTTTTTATATCGGTCCTGGAGGTTTTGCTGAACATGATTAGGAAGGACCAGTTGGTTAAAGGAATACAGGTCGGAGCGAAACAATATAAATTGAGAGCATTTGCGGATGATTTAGTACTTACATTACAAGAGCCTGAATCTAGTACTAAAAGAGTTTTAGAATTAATTCAAGAATTTGGTCATGTTGCAGGATTTAAATTGAATAAGCTTAAAACGAAGGTTTTGGAGAAAAATTTAACAACAGTGGAAGTAGAAAGGCTACAGAATGAGACAGGGTTAAATGTGGTTAAGAAAGTAAAATATTTGGGGATAAATATGACATCTAAAAACTTGAACTTATTTAAAGATAATTATGAGAAAACCTGGACGGAAGTTAAAAAAGACCTAGAAATCTGGTCAAATATGAAGCTTTCCTTGTTGGGTCGAATTGCAGTTATAAAAATGAATGTATTGCCTAGAATGTTGTTTTTGTTTCAAACATTATAAATATTGGACAAGATGGACTGTTTCAAGAAGTGGCAGAAAGATATTTCTAAATTTGTCTGGCAGGGCAAGAAGCCTAGAATTAAATTCAAGATTTTAACTGATGCTAAAGAAAGGGGTGGATTTGCCCTGCCAGACCTTAAACTTTATTATGAATCAGCAGCCTTCTGCTGGTTGAAAGACTGGCTACTTCTTGAGAACACAGACATTTTGGACTTAGAAGGTTTTAATAATTCTTTTGGATGGCATGCTTATTTGTGGTATGACAAGGTTAAAGCTCATAAGGGTTTCAAAAACCATATTGTCAGGAAAGCATTATTTAATGTCTGGACTAGATATAAAGACTTGTTGGAAAGTAAAACTCCAAGGTGGTTGTCGTCAATGGAAGCAAAAGCTATTAAAAAACTGAATATGGAAGTTAATTGGCCGAGATATTGGGAAATTTTGGAACAAGAGGGAGACAGATTGAAACTGCAAAGTTTTGAGAAGTTAAAAGGGAAGGTGAGGGACTGGCTTCACTACTGCCAGATAATGGAAGTCTTTAAAATGGACAGGAAAATAGGCTTCCAGGTGGAAAAATCAAAACTAGAGACTGAATTGTTAGAGCCCAGTACTAAGAATTTGTCAAGAATGTATAATTTGCTGTTGAAATGGAATACACAAGATGAAACGGTCAAGTCGGCAATGATTAAGTGGGCACAAGATATTGGTCATGACATTATGCTTGTTGACTGGGAAAAGTTATGGACCACCGGGATGAAATTTACAGCATGTAATGCTTTAAGAGAAAATATAATGAAAATGATTTACAGGTGGTACATGACCCCAGTCACACTTGCAAAAATCTATCACTTGCCCGATAATAAATGTTGGAAATGTAAAGAAATGGAAGGAACGTTCTTTCATCTTTGGTGGACGTGCCCAAGGATTAAGGTTTTTTGGGAAATGATTTATAATGAACTAAAAAAGGTACTTAGGTATACTTTCCATAAGAAGCCAGAGGCCTTTCTCCTGGGCATAGTCGGCCAATTGGTGTTAAAGAAGGATAGAACATTTTTTATGTATGCTACAACAGCAGCAAGAATACTTATTGCAAAGTACTGGAAGACACAAGATCTACCCACCGTGGAAGAATGGCAGATGAAGGTGATGGACTATATGACTTTGGCGGAGATGACAAGCAGAATCCGAGACCAGGGAAGAGAAACGGCGGAAGAGGATTGGAAAAAATTTAAAGACTATTTAAAGAAATATTCAAAAATTAGCGAATGTTAGATTGATGCTGGATGAGAAAATTAGGGGTTAAATAGCAACAATGGTTATGATTAAAGAAAATGAGGGTTAACAAAACTAAATTGAAAATAAGGGAAGGATTTGCTGACCAATTAATTAGACATGAGAATACAGAAAGGGGAGGCATGAGGAAGTCGGGAAAGTAAGTTATAAGAAATTAAGATCTGAAATTATACGTGTTGTATGTTTTCTCTATGTTCTATGTTTTGTGTATTATTTTAAAAATTTGTGAAAATCTTAATAAAAATTTATAAAAAAAAAAAACAATGTGGCCATTCTAGGTGGGTCAGATGGGAATTGTAGTCTAAAACATTTGGAGGGTGTTGAGTTGATGACAGTTGCCTCTGAATGGTATGGAGGATCACATTAAATCACGGGAGGAGAGCCCTCCTGCATAACTCTCCACTTTGCAGTGTTTGGTGCAGGTTGGTTGATTTAGATGTAAACGAATTTACTTCCTGCCTCTTCTCTTCCACCGACTTATCATGAAGATTTTTCTCTTTCTTTCTTTCTTTCTTTCTTTCTTTCTTTCTTTCTTTCTTTCTTTCTTTCTTTCTTTCTAAAAAAATATTTATTAAGTTTTCCAATTTAACAATCCAATAAAGGTCACATTAAAGACATTCAGAATTATAATCAAGCAGTCCAAATATTAAGCTAAATCATAAATCTTTGTTTGACTTCTCATGTTCTGAGGTCGGAGGATTGCAATCATCTCACATTTGTGCTGCTTTCTTAATTAGTCCAGGTGGTTCCCATAAATCAATCCGATGTTAATCCTTTGTTTGCTTTCACAGCCTCTGAGTTTGTCCAGCAAGCGAGTTATATCGACAGTATTTTTCTGTCTGGTTGTTTATTTTCTTCCATGTCTTTCACTTTCGCTTCTTCATGCCAATACGACACATCCCAAAATGGAGGAAATCTGGCTTTCTGCCAATTGTTCCAGGCAGATGTCCAAACCTCTTCGTTTCATCTCATACCAGAACAGATAAGCCTGCACTTTGACTAGAAGCCTCAATTCCCATCTTCCGCTCTTAACAGTGCATCAGAATTAATTGAAAATTCATAAATCTTTTCCACCCAGTTAATAATTAGATCAAAATTATATCAGTATTACAGTACAGTACAGTCTCGCTTGCGTACATAATCTATCGGTATTCAGACTTTCCAGTGGGATTTGCCAAGTAAAATAGCACATACGCAGTATATCAAAAAGAAACAAAGAAGGCTCCCCCCGCCCCCGCTTTCTGTTCCGAAATACCAGTTACATAATAAAGATAGTCTCTCTTCCACTCTAACCCTTTAGCTCCTCAGTGGCTGAATCAGCTGGCAGAGTAGTTTATCTCCCCTCACTCAGAGCATGCCTGTTAATTAAGTCCAAATTATCATCTTAAAAAATAGGAGTTCGTTTGCTCATGGAGGCAACTTTGGAGAGCTGCCAAAGAGACACAGGGTGTTTTCCACCCAGCGCCCCCAGTGCCCTCATTCCTACCGGATTGGGGGCAGGGGTTGGGCAATCTGTGAGTGAAGCTGCCTCCCTGGGGGGGTTGGGAGGATGATTACTCCCATCTCATCCTCAAAATATCCCGTGTGAAACAGCCCAGATGTCATCAACAGCCTCCACCATGGCAAGCCAAACCAGAAGATTTTTCTTTCTTATTATAGTTGCCTTGTCAGGACATTAGAGTCGGTGCTTCTCCTTCTTCTTCCTTGGCTTTCTGGGGATAAGAGCACTGGATATTCCTCTGTTTTTATTCAATAGTGCACCACAAGGGAATCCAATTTGTTCATATTTAAATGATATTCCTCCAATTATGTAATTCCATCATGAGTCGCGGGCATCCTTGCCCAGGCGCGGAGTCTCCGCAGGTGGAACCATAATGGGACGTGTTGCTATTGCCGTGTGGCGAGCATGGCTCTGATAGGGAGCGTGACCTACCTCGCCAAGTTGTGTTTGTGGGGGTGGAGGGGGTGAAAAATAGCTCTGCCACGCCGGGGGCTGTAATCTGGCAGTAAGTTATAAGCTGTCTGACAGTGAGAACAAAGCCTCCCGGCAGCACAGGCGCTTGTATTGGCCATATGTTTTATGTGTTCAGAATTTAGGCTGTGAATTCCACCGTTTTGAATGTGCAATTCCTCTGCACTTCTAGAAGCAAAAGACACACACTTGTCACTTCCTTTACGGCCCTTGTGGGAGTCAGCTACTGTGTTCTTAAAGACAGCCAGGTCCACATTCTTTAGCCACCAGCTCTGGAGTAGTCTCAAGTGAAGTGGGATTATTTCCAGAGAGTCGTGTGTTTTGAAATTTGTAGCTTCATGGTAAAAGGGTGCAAATAGATAAATAGGTACCGCTCTGGCGGGAAGGTAAACGGCATTTCCGTGCACTGTTCTGGTTCACCAGAAGTGGCTTAGTCATGCTGGCCACATGACCCAGAAGCTGTATGCCGGCTCCCTCGGCCAATAAAGCGAGATGAGCGCCGCAACCCCAGAGTCGGCCACGACTGGACCTAATGGTCTGGGGTCCCTTTACCTTTACCTATATTGGATTGGTTGTAGGGTTTTGTAAGGCCTTGGGGAAGGGGCTGCTTGTAAGGGGAGAGACATAACTCAGTGGCAGAGAACCTGCCTTGCAAGCCGAAGGTCCCAGGTTCAATCTCTGGCATCGCCAGGTAGAACTGGAAGAGGCTGCCTCTTTGAAGCCCATCACTGCAAGGAATGCTGAGCTAGGTGGACCAATGGTCTGACTCTGTATAAGGCGCCTTCCTGTGTTCCTAATGACTGAAAACTGCCATTTGTAGAAGACTGATCTTCACAGAGAGCAACTCCACGGAAGTTGTAAAGGCAGCCTGGTCGGCTTCCAGGCTGAGGAGAACTCCCATGGGATCTGTTCCCAGAAAACATTTCCACTGAGGAATTGCCACAGAGATACCACAAGCCAAACGATGGCTTCCCTTTTCAGTTTCATGTGTGCAGAAGAGAAGATGAATGAAGGCATTCAGTGGCAAGATTGAGCTTTCTTTTCCTGCACCCTTTTTTAAATGAGAGCTGCTTTGATTTGGGCAATGGTTATTGCACACAGCAAAAGAGAAGTGACTTTGATAAAATGAACCCTAGGCAGGGCATTGTGCCGTTTTGCATTCTTGGTCTACGTTTTTGTCTTCTGGAACCAGATCAGATAATTCCCCAACTCACTCCCCCCCCCCACAAAAAATAAAAAATAAAATTCCTAATAAGCACGTGTGCTTGACTGCACTAAAGTGTCAGCTCTGTGAAGCAAAGGCTAAATTAAACAGCCATTTAGTTCATCTAAACAATGTGATCTTGTGATAATCTAATCACTTGAAACTTCCATCACAGCAAACTAACTTTTCATCTCCAGCTTCTGGCTGTGGTGGTCATCTGCTTGTCCTGGTTGATCCTTGCCCTGTTCTTTAGGTCTTCCCATAGCTGCACACTCTCCTTGCAGCAACACTGCAGGATGGGCTTTTTAGTCTATACACTTAGTCCTTCTCATGTATCATGAACAGAGCACACCCGAGAACTATGGAAACTTGTCCAATAACAATGGACTACGGAGTCCACAATGCAGTGTGATGAAGGACAAAATATGTATGCACAAAGACACTGACTTCTGAATAATCTTAGATACAAAAACCATGATGGCACAGCAGAAACCAGGTGGAACCTGCTTTAGCAATGCAGGTAAGTTCCAAAGAAGCTGCATTCCCTCCCCCCTCCAGCTTCTGTTTGATTTTGTGTGTGTTCTACTCCTACTTGGAGAGACATTTATCAGCAGAATTTCAGCCTTTTCTCTCTGTCTCCAGAATGTTTCTACTGTGTTCTCTTAAGGTACCTGTAATTATGTTGTCTCTTTGTATGCTTTTGCTTTTAAATTATCTTGCTGCTGCTGCAAGATACTAATAAAATAAGGTCAGTCGTCTGCAGCAGCCTGAGCTATTTTCAGCTGAGCATTGCCACCTCTGAGGATGAAAAAAACAACCTTGGCTCTTCTGCCGCTACCCCCACGGACAGTTCAGTTGTCGTACGTGTTATACTTCTAAGGAAAGATCATTTAGACCTTTTCACCAAGAACAGGAGGAGGTTGGGGCCTCCAGAGTAGCAGGGGCAAGGCGGAAGCGCAGCAGGAGGATGCAAGGCACTCCTCTGGGTCGCTGTGATGCAGGTAAACAGAGGGATTCCCCCAAGGCCTCTGTGCAGTAAACAAGTCAGCTAATTGAGCTTGCCTCACTGGGATGAAAACATCAAGGGCACGCTGAGGAGCTCGTTGGCCAGGTCTCTTAATGCTCTGAGATTATCAAAAGGGTTATCAAATGATAGAGGGAACTCACTGGGGACTGCTATGTAGGGACACAGGTGTCCAAACCCTGTTCTGCTGTGGACTCTGTGTGGAACAGGACATTTTTTGGGTCACAACCTAATGGCTCTTTTGAAAACAAGAACAGTACTGTAACATGTGTAGCATTCTAAGATCTTCAATCTTATTTATTTGAAATATTTGTATACCACTTAATACTTAAGATAGCCTCCATGCAGTTTACAAAATAACAAATGGAATGGGTTGTATACAGTGTTGGTGCTAAGGAAAAAGTTCCGTTAGTGTAAGGAATTTTCTTGCACAATGAGCCTTCTCCTCCCGCACTCTGTGGACCCCCTAAAACTGTTCTGGGTTTTCCTTCAGGCCTCCAGAGCAGATATGGGGATGACCTAGGGAGTTGGGGGAAGTCCCTTTGCATGGTCAGGAACCTCTGCACTGTTTTCGGCTAGTGCAAGGATTTAGTTGAATACGGCCCAATATGTATAGATAACAAGCTATAAAACTACAAAACTGAAATATAGTGCCATATAATAAAACAATACCATCCCACCAAAGCAAAAAATATAGCAACACAATTTAAGACATCTTTAGAGTCAGGAATCCCTTCGTTCCTTAGCCTCCCTACATCCTGCCTTACAAAACAGCAATCGCCACACTGGCACAATCGCATCACACCCAGATTCTGACATACATCTGCACAAATCATACAACACTGAGTACTGAACAAAGACGTACTGCAGAAACACCAGGAGCTCTCCTCTGTGTTACCACAAGTGGATAAGCACCAAGCCATGGCAAAACAAAATACTGACTCACATCCCTACGCAGACTGACAGCAGCTCTCACGAATTCCCGACAGGGAGTCATAGAATCATAGAGTTGGAAGAGACCACAAGGGCCATCAAGTCCAACCCCCTGCCAAGCAGGAAACACCATCAGAGCACTCCTAACATATGGTTGTCAAGCCTCTGCTTAAAGATCTCCAAAGAAGGAGACTCCACCACACTCCTTGGCAGCAAATTCCACTGTCAAACAGCTCTTACTGTCAGGAAGATCTTCCTAATGTTTAGGTGGAATCTTCTTTCTTGTAGTTTGGATCCATTGCTCCGTGTCCGCTTCTCTGGAGCAGCAGAAAACAACCTTTCTCCCTCCTCGATCTGACATCCTTTTATATATTTGAACATGGCTATCATATCACCCCTTAACCTCCTCTTCTCCAGGCTAAACATGCCCAGCTCCCTTAGCCGTTCCTCATAAGGCATCGTTTCCAGGCCTTTGACCATTTTGGTTGCCGCCCTCTGGACACGTTCCAGTTTGTCAGTGTCCTTCTTGAACTGTGGTGCCCAGAACTGGACACAGTACTCCAGGTGAGGTCTGACCAGAGCAGAATACAGTGGCACTATTACTTCCCTTAATCTAGATGCTATACTCCTATTGATGCAGCCCAGAATTGCATTGGCTTTTTTAGCTGCCGCGTCACACTGTTGGCTCATGTCAAGTTTGTGGTCAACCAAGACTCCTAGATCCTTTTCACATGTACTGCTCTCAAGCCAGGTGTCACCCATCTTGTATTTGTGCCTCTCTTTTTTTGCCCTGTTAAAATTCATCTTGTTTGTTTTGGCCCAGTTCTCTAATCTGTCAAGGTCATTTTGAAGTGTGATCCTGTCCTCTGGGGTGTTAGCCACCCCTCCCAGTTTGGTGTCATCTGCAAATTTGATCAGGATGCCCTTGAGTCCATCATCCAAGTCGTTGATAAAGATGTTGAATAAGACCGGGCCCAAGACAGAACCCTGTGGCACCCCACTAGTCACTCTTCTCCAGGATGAAGAGGAACCATTGATGAGCACCCTTTGGGTTCGGTCAGTCAGCCAGTTACAAATCCACTGAGTGGTAGCATAGTCAAGACCCCATTTTACCAGCTTCTTTACAAGAATATCATGGGGCACCTTGTCAAATGCCTTGCTGAAATCAAGGTAGGCTACATCTACTGCGCTCCCTTCATCTACCAGGGATGTCTCTCCCAGCCCTCCCAAGAGATGCCAAGGATTGAACACAAGACCTTCTGCTTGCAAGGCAGATGATCTGGCACTGAACGTATGGCACAGAGAGACAGAAAGTCAGTGTGGTGCAGTATTTAGAGCGTTGGACTAGGAGAGACCAGCATTCGAATCCCCACTTGGCTATCACTAAGCTCACTGTGTGTAACTTTGAGCCAGCCCCTGCCTCTCAGACTAACCTCCCTCACAGGGTTGTTGTGGGTGATAAATGAAGATGAGTGGGAGACCTATGAGCCACCTGAGCTCCTTGGATAAAAGCTGGGAAATATATACAATAAATAAATAAACAAATGGCCTGGTAACATTTTTTAAAATGCCCATTTTCATAGTTAACTTGACCTCACCCAACTGCATTGGTTCCTTTCTATTTTTCTCATTAGGAATCGAGCAGGAGTGGGGTTGGGAGGTGGAAGGGAGATGGTACTCACGACATCATGCTTGATGATCAGCAAGCAGTAAAATTCATCAAGGGAACAGCGGCTGTATTGTAGAGAATCCAGGGCACCATCTGTTTCCTTCCTTGGTTGAAGTAACATTTGTACTTGATGATTAAAATGTTAGATGGGTATTTCCTTTGCTTTCCTTTTTGAATTAACCAATGCAGAGCATCGCACCAACTCCTAAAAACATGTTTCATTTCGTTTTTTAGAGAGAGTCACACAGTAAGTGTTCCATTGCTTGGGAACCTGTTTAAAGGTAAAGATAAAGGGCGGGACGCGGGTGGCGCTGTGGGTAAAACCTCAGTGCCTAGGGCTTGCTGATCGGAAGGTCGGCAGTTCGAATCCCCGCGACAGGGTGAGCTCCCGTCTTTTGGTCCCAGCTCCTGCCCACCTAGCAGTTCGAAAGCACCCCTAAGTGCAAGTAGATAAATAGGTACCGCTTTATAGCGGGAAGGTAAACGGCGTTTCCGTGTGCTGTGGTGGTGCTGGCTCGCCAGGTGCAGCTTCGTCACGCTGGCCACGTGACCTGGAAGTGTCTGCGGACAGCGCTGGCTCCCGGCCTCTTAAGTGAGATGAGCGCACAACCCTAGAGTCGGGCATGACTGGCCCATACGGGTAGGGGTACCTTTACGTTTAAAGATAAAGGGACCCTTGACCATTAGGTCCAGTCGCGGATGACTCTGGGATTGTGGCGCTCATCTGCTTTACTGGCCGATGGAGCCGGCGTACAGCTTCCGGTTCATGTGGCCAGCATGACTTAGCCGCTTCTGGCAAACCAGAGCAGTGCACGGAAATGCCATTTACCTTCCCACCGGAGCAGTACCTCTTTATCTACTTGCACTTTGACATGCTTTCGAATTGCTAGGTTGGCAGGAGCAGGGACTCAGCAACGGGAGCTCACCCCGTTGCGGGGATTCAAACCACCGACCTTCTGATCAGCAGGGGGTCTTTTCCAGCCTTTGCCAGGGATTGAACCTGGGACCTTCTTCATGTGAAGCACATGTACTACCACTGAGCTGCATCCCTATCCCCTGGGTTACTTTCCCTAAGTAAACAATTGCCACCGCCTCTCTCTTTTTGCATTTGATTTTCTCTGACCACACTTTTTACAGCCCCCTCCACCCAATTTTACACACACACACACACACACACACAATCACACCTGTATCTCAGCATAACTCACAAAGTAGACTCTAGCCCATTAAAACATATGGCATAATAAATCGGTTACTCTTTAAGTTGCCACAAGACTGCTGTTTTTAATCTAAACTTACCTTCATGTAGCTCAGTGATACAGTACCTGCATTGCATGCAGAAGGCCGCAGGTTCAATCCTAGGCATTTACAGGTAGGACTGGGAATGCCCCCTTCTCTGAAACACAGGAGCATGCCTGCCAGTCCTTGCACAGCAGGGGAAGGGAGCTCCAGCCCTCCAGGCCTCTTGATGCCGCCCCTGGGGCCTTCCCCAGGCCATGCTCCTTTCTCAGACCACATCTTGGTCTTCCTTAGTCAGACCACACCTGTGGCAGCGAATGTGAGAACTTACTTCATCCCTGTGCAAAGCCTTTGAATATAACAGGGAAATGGATGCTGCTTTGAACCCGTTCACATTTGAAACAAGGAGGCTGGAAGGGGCAAGCACCAGGCAAAATCAGTCTGCACTTCCAGAGATGCTTCTACAAGGGAACTTGTGCAGAGGGTGGGCTGGCATCTTGTATTTTAGGGGAACACTCCTCAGGCTGGAATCCCACAACACCAGAGCTTCCTTTCAAAATTCTGTAGCTTCCCAGTACTCAACAGAACAGATGCATGAAGTTCAGCCATCTCTCCCTCCTTCGCAAGCACTGAGAGCTTGGCTTGTTAGGCTTACCCGTAGAAGTTTCAAGCCGCTCACAGAACAAGAAATAGAAATAGAAATACTTTATTGTCACTGTACCACCTGTTTAAGGGACGCAGGTGTGGTTTAGACAACACATTTTAAGTGGGGAGCGAAGGAAAAACAAAGAAGGGACATGAGAGGGGTGTGCAGAGAAGCAGCTGGCTAAGAATGCGGGAGAGGGATTTAACCCAAGCCAGCCATCTCTCTCTCTCTCTCTCTCTCTCTCTCTCTCTCTCTCTCTCTCTCTCAATCTCTCTCTCTCCCCCTCCCCCCTCTCTCCCTCCCTCCCCCTCTCTCTCTCCCTCTCCCCCAGCAGCACTGGAGCACAGAGACACACTCTCCTTTCCCCTCTGCTTGCCTGGAGGGGAGGGGCTTTTCCTGCTCTTTGTTCCGTTTCAGCAAACACAGCAACGAAACAGAGGCGGGTGGGCAGTAAGACCCTGAGGCAGAATGCAGGAAAGCAGCCGCTTCCTCTTTTCAGGTTTCCCTTCTCCATGAAGCACAATTTGATTTTTGCCTGATTTGTCGGCTCCAGGGACCACAGATTCGCTCTATAACACGCACAGACATTTCCCCTTCCTTTTCAGGAGAAAAAATCTGCGTGTTATAGAGGGGGAAATACGGTAATTGCAGTAGATGGGTCAGATGAAATGCAATCATATGTATACTGTGAACTGTGAAATAGAGAGTATCAGAAAGGAAAGGACTACACCAGCTGCAGAAGGTAACTATTTTGCACATATTCCATGGCTACAGAGTAGAAAACATCTCTCTGGCTTAGTGTGAGCTCCTTGTGGTTTTCAGCCCTCTCAAATGTAACTTGTAGTGCCGTGATCGAATGGCAACTTGCAAAAGCCTGAATCTCTCTCTTTGAAGGAAGAGTTAGATGCTTGTCTTAGCTGTGGAAGTGAGGTTTTGTCTTGTGGAAAAACCTGAGTTTTAAATATTCTAATTGTCTGCTATAAAACTCTGACTTCCTCCCTGAGGGAGATGAGTGACTTTAGATCATTAACACCGCAAGCCTCCTTGATGATTGCCATACTGTTTGCAAGTGACTTAATCAGGATGGGTTGTCTGACTGCCCCATTTTAATTTTATTGCCCTGATTAAGTTTCCTTAGCTGTTATGTGTTGCTTTTCCAATTCAATTAAACCAGAATGCCCTTCCATTACTCGGTAATACCGGAGCGCCTTGGTGGGTTCAGGCAGCACTTGGTATTTTCGCTTGATATCAACTCCCTGATCACAAACCCTGGCTGCATAGTTTCACTACAAATAAGTGGTATATGAATTTTGTTAAAGAAATTAAATTAATGCTTTGTAAGGATAAAACGAGTATTGTGTGGAGCACCTTTGCTAACCCAGTTCCAGCTCCCTCTGCACATATAACAAATCCCACAAAGGCTTTAACAGAGAACTTTGCATGTCAATCCCACCTACCAGCACCTGACCAAAGCCCCCTCCATTTACACCCACCTCCTTGCCATTCCCCCCAAGGCTCACCCCGAACCCTTCCCACCCCTTTTGAAGGAGGAGATACTTCACAGAAGGCACTTCATACCTTCCCCAAGCATGCCTGCTGTTCCTCAAGCTGAAGTTGGCTGTGATGACATCTTACATTTTTATGCTTATAGGAAGATAACAATTCTGCTCTAACAATGTTTTCCCATAGCAACCAACACCCTCACAGAAGATCTATTTAAACAACTGTCCCTGGTAGAAGCTCCTCGTAACTGAACCAACAGTGATAATTGTTGTTATTTATTACTACTACTACTACTACTATTACTATTACTGTTACTGTTACTGTTACTTTTACTATTTCAGTGACTGACTTTTCTACCAAAGGATTCTGGCTATGTCACAGGAACAGCGATGCAAATGCTTTCCATAGCATATCAGTCACATTTTACAGATGACTGTAATTTTCCAAATGTCAGAGTTCTTCTCCTAGAGGAGCAAGCACTCCAACAGGCAAAATAGATTTGCCTCCTTAATATATAACTGTGCTGGCTTTCCACCTCCCTGCCTCTCCCAGTCACACACACATATATCCCAAATGAAATATTTTGTGTGCTATATTATTAATCAAGGAGGCATGAAGATTCTTAGGAGGGCAACTGGATTCTCGAAAATGAAAAGCGGCCACACTCCTCATTCTGTAAGCTGTTTACTGTGGGGTGGCAGATTTCACAGGCTTTTGCAGGGCACATTCCACCAAAGTATCTGATTGCAGCCTGAAACCAATTCTTGCAGTTGCTTTGAGATAGCATCAGCGTGGTCTGTAAAATATTTCTGTTTAGGTCACAAGGCTGTCTTGCATTCTGAAGTTACTCCAGCAACTCTCGTCTAGTACTGTTGGGTGGTTGTAGGATGAGAAGGCTCAGTCCACCTGGGAGGGGTTTAATACAGCAGCTGCTGATGGGTGTGGTGTGGAGTGGGGTGTTTTCTGCAGAAAGCTTTCTACCACTGTATTCTTCTCTGGTGAGAATTTTCCCCTTTTTTTAAAAAAAAGTATTTTGTTTAATAAAATGAATTCAGAGTCGTGGGAAGAGGCAGGCCAGGCGAGTGAAGGGCTGGGTGATTTCCCACCCTCTCCTGCACCACTGTCTCCCAGAACCAGGAGGGGAGTGAAGAGGTAAGAGGCAGCTTTCCCATAGGTGCAGTCTCTGGATGCATGCGCACATCCATCCAGAGGGACGTACATAAACTGGGGGGGGGGGGAGTGGTCCCCTGTTGCTGCAACTGCTCCATAGAGTGCAGACCTAAATGGGTGTGCATTGGTATTCGGAGCCATAGAAACTACTGTTAATTGTCCTCTTTTGACAAGAAAGAGTTGGCTATTAGTGGTGTGTGTTCCTTTTGCTGGGGAGCATCCCTGACACTATGTCCTTTTAAATGTGGGAGTAGGGAATCGTCGTTTAATTTTGTTTTTGATATTGTTATGTGCTTTGTGTTTCTGTTCTGTATTTTTTTGTTGTGACCTGCCTTGAGATCTTCAGGTGAAGGACTGTATGTTAAATAAATAAATAAATAAATAAATAAATATTAAACGCTGTTCCATCCAACTTGGTTTTGACCACATTGAGTGGCAGCGGTTTTCCAGGCCAGGGTCTTTTCCCAGCCATACCAAGAGATACCAGGAATTGAACCTGGGTCTTGTTGTTTTTTGCATGCAAAGCACATTTTCTACCCCTGAGCTACAAATACTCCCGAGGAAGATGCCTTCAACTGAGTCCAGCCAGTGATCCAGCTATATTTGCGTTGTCTCCACACTGACTGGTGGTGGTCCTCTGGATTGTCTTCCAGCTCTACCTAAAGGTGTCAGGAATTGAAACTGGGATCATCTCTGTGCAAAACAGGTGCTTTATCAGTGATGTGCAAACTAATAACTAACTAAGGCCCTTCCTCATAACGTAACTAATTGGATACAATACTTGTCAAACTGGTCAGTTTCAAATTTGTAGTTAACCTTTATGTACAAGCTCACAGCTTTTCGGGTGTGCTGAAACTGAAACGTGGTGTTCCCTCCATCCCTTTTAATAATTGAAAACAATGTAAGTGTATACTGTTGCATTGTCCTGTCTTTTTCAGTAAAAATCATTTCCAGCTTGGAATTTGCTTGAATATAACATTTGCACCACATCAGGCATGCTTCATCTATTCCCTTTGTAATCAAATGCTCCCCTTCTGCTGCCTTTGATTATTGGAAGACATTTTGAGAGATAAGGCACATTAGAAAACATTGTCTAATTGTTTTTTAAAACTCAAATGTTTTCTGGAAAATTCACCTTGCTCGCTCTGTGTCAAAAACTGTTTTTGAAAATGTCCGCCACTTCCAGAGAGGGTTGCTATGCAGTGTGAAAAGAGCATGGAATAAACTCCCAAGGCCCGAAATCTTCCTGGCGGCAAACAATGGCTTTGGAGCACAGGCATAACCTTTGAGATGAACCCGGTAGCACATCTAGTCCTTTAGCAGAAAGCACCTTTCCCATTCCCTGCTTTTTAACAGGACAGCAGCAGGGCTGAGGTTCAGGCTGCAACACAATACCTTAATTCACTGGATGCTAAGAGGAGCAAATGCTAATGACTCCTCAAAGGTACTTGGCACTTATGTTCACTAAAAACATCCACTCTCTCCTTAATGGGCCATGACTTCAAATGGGACTTTTACAAGTCTCCTGTGCTACTCAGGATGGAGAAGGGAGCCCACCTGATTATGCCTGCAAGGAACTGCTGCTGCTTGAGTCCCCTTGAGTCCATATGCCTGACCTTGACAACAGGAATCAATGAGTGTGCAAAGAAATGCATTGTGTCTCTGTGCATTTCCACTGGGTGTAGTAAGATACAGAGTTGTGCCATCATGTATTAATTATGAAAGGCAGAAAATGAGCTGTGGCAAGAGGTTGCTTTTTTCTGTTTGCTGCAAGTAACTCTTCTGCAGAGTTATGCAGCCACTTCCCCCAATTTAATTTTGATATATGTGCCAGATTGGAAGCACACCTTTAGTGAGTCGTAGGTTGTCTTTAAATATTACTAGCCTCCTTGAATCCCAGCTTGGGAGAAAGACAGGATATAAATGCATTAAACAAACAGACAAGAGAACTTAAACCAGAAAGACCAAGAGACAGAGGAAGCCTGTTGATTTGCTTTCTTACACTTGTAAATCAGGTGTGGAGAACCTTTAGCCCTCCAGAAATTCCTGGACTCCCATTTCCCATCATCCCTGGCCACTGGCCATGCTTGCAAGGGTTTGTGGGGGTTGTAGTTCAGCTGCATCTGGAGGGTGGCCAAAGGTTTGCCACTCCTGCACACAGAGAGCTGTAAATGCAACACATCACAACAAATCCTGACATTCCCTTCAGCAAAGAGTTAGCATGCTCGTCTCACGGCGCACAGCAGATGTTCCTCATGTACCAAAAAATAAAAATAAAAAAATCCACCTACACAGCTCAAGGGCCCCCAGTGTTCATTTGCTCCTTAGAGATAGTATCCTGGTCCTCAAATTAAACCTTTCCTTTCCTTTGTTGTTCTATCTTGTCTGCTTGGCTCGTAACACCGGCATTCGTTAACTTGGAAAAATCCATCTGTATACTTTCCTTAAAAGCCATTTCTACAGCAGAGATTCCCATGCCTTTGCTAAAAGGACCTTTGGCTGGGAGAGAAGCAATTTCTACTGGAGAGTCTCTGCTCCTTTTCAAAATGATTGGTGCTTTTCTCTGGACCCACTGGTGCCTCCCCCACCCCAGCCCTGCCCCACAGCCTCAATCCTTCTCTTTATATAACCCAGGGAATCCTCCTTCCATCGAGCACTGGGGGGCGGTAAGGAAATTTTACCATCAAGAAAGATGCATTAGTGGGCGGTAGGTATAAAAAGGTTGACTACCCCTGGTCTAACCCCTGAATCAACTTTCTGCCATCGCAGACAACCCCCAGGCTGTAGAGTGAAAAGGTTAAAAGAATTTAAGAGCTATGATGAGATGCACGCTGAATGCATTGATCCTGCCAAAGGATTTGTTTCCCTTTCTGTGTTAACCACTTATTGATTGTCACAATGACCTTTGTCTTTGTGATTTTTTGTTGGCCTCTTTCCTACCACAGAGTCTTGGTTGGGTCTTCTTTGCGCAGACCCGGCTCTCCTACCCAAACACAGAGAGAAGGCAGCAGCTCAGGGGTAAAGCACCTGCTTCGCATGCAGAATTTCACAAGTTCAATCTCTGGCATCTCTGGGTAGGCTGGAAAGACGGCTTGAAACCCCGGGGAGCCACTGCCAGTCCTTGTAGGCAATGCTAACATCAGTGGGCAGCTTCCTGTACTACACCAAGTGAGACCACTGGTCCATCTCTCCCTTTATTGTCTACACCAGGGATAGGGAGCCTGTGGCCCACCAGATGTTGGACTGCAGCTCCCATAATCCTCAGCCACAGGTCCCCATACCTGGTCTACACTGACTGGCAGCAGCTCCCAAGGGTCTCAGACAGGAGTTTTTCCCCAGCTGTCTTTGGAGACCCCAGGAGTTGAATCTGGGGCTCCTACACATAACACTTGTGCTCTGTCACTGTGCTATGTCCTTTCTTCCGTGCTCACGGGGAAAAGAAAATGGCGGCTGCGTCCGTGCGATGAGGAGCTCTGACCACACAATAGAATTGTTGCTGTGAGAGCCAGCAGCTGGAGCACTTGGAGTTCTGAATGCAGGAAAGACTGTTTGTGGCCTGTGGGGTGTTTTCTTCCCCTCACAGTAATGCCTGGGAAGGCGGTGAGGGAAAACTGAAAGAGGGACACTGGCGAAGCCACCCAGCAGACCTCAAGGCTGAGCTGGGTGTTACCAACATGGCTACACAAGGAACATCTGGAAAAAGAAATGTATGAAACAGGACGTTGAAGTGTTCTGTGTTGTTTTCACAAGATGGTGCCGGGAATACATGGGGAGGAGACATGGCGAGGCCGTCGCTTGTGTGCCTCTTGAGGTGCTGATGGGAGTTGTTGTCCAAAACGCCATGTTGGCTGAGCCTGGCCTAATCCAACTGCTGTGAGGATAAATTGAGAGAGTCCCATGTGGGCTGCCCTTAGCTCTTTGGAGGGAAGTTCAAATAAGTGAATTTCTTTGACTCATACCCAGTGGGAGGTTAAAATACGTAGGGGTTTGCCTCATACGCTTTCGAACCTCATGTGCTGGCTTTCTGCCTTGGTTAGCTAGCTGTCTGCCAGCCGCTTCTCAGGAATGTAACTTGCCCCTTTTCTATGCATTTTCTCCTGTATTTCTGAAATACCTTCTACAGCTGCCTCTCCTTCTGATCTGCTTCTTCTGTTAAAGCTCATCCAAGCTCGGTTTTCTATGGAACAGTGACATCTTGAGGTGTGTCCAAGCATTGGAGAAATGGGTGGGAAAGGCTAGAAATATTAAACGTGATTATTTGCCATTTTACTATGGTGGTCTCTAGGGCTTGCTCAGCTGTGATATCAGAGCTCACAGAATTATGCCCCTTCCCTTAGGAGACCCTGGGTTTATTGCTTGTGCTGAATTAACAATTGGTCAAGGATGGGAAAATCTGGTTCTCCAGATGCTTCTGAACTGCAGCTCCCATCATCCCATGCCATTGGCCATGCTGCCTAGGGCTGATGGGAGCTGGAGTTCAACCATGCCTGGCAGGTCAGTGGTTAGTAGAGTGTGGGCACAGTGGAGTTGTGCCAAAGCCTTCGTGGAAAGTGGGCTTTGAGGAAGGAATTTGAGAATTAACAATGTGCAGGTGTTTTGGAAGGCTGTTGTCAGGGAACTGCCATCGGCTCACGGGCGAGAGGGGAAAAGGCGGGTGGATTACAGAGAGCCCCCAAAGATTGTGGGAAGCAGCACTTCCTCAGCGGAGGAAGGAAGCCACGCTTCTAGTGGGGAGGAGCTTCAGGGCTCGGAGGAGGCAAGGCGGTGCCAGGACACCTTGCCTGAGCAAAGCGTGGAGGAGGGAGGTCCCCCCTTACCCACGCCTTCCTTGCGCAATAGGCTTTCGCCCAGAGAGGGGAGGCGCAGACTGGGGGTCAAGAAACTACTCTGCTGGGGAAGATTTAAGGACCGCCCACTCTCAGATCCTGCCAGTGAATGAGCAAGACATGGAATAGAGGTGCTCTGTATTCTAAAGGGGTTTTTTTTAGCACCAATAAAAAAGCATTAGAACAGACTAGGGAGGCATCTTGCCTGATTGTTCTCGAGCAACCACCTCTAACAGCTGTCAACAATACTATGAATGTCAGGTCAAAGCTGCTGGAGTCAGCTGCTGCTGCAGAACGTGGTGGCGGGGGGGGGGAGAACTACCACCAGCATATAACACCTTGCCTCTGGAATTTGTGCTGCCTGTCCATTTGACACATTGGGCCAAGTTCAAGATGTTGGTACTAACATAAGCCCCTTGTCCTTATCTCTCATACATCCTGTCTGCAGGAGAACCTCTCCTGCAAGTTCTGAAGGTCTCAGAAGCTCACTCTGCAGTAACTCAGGGCAGGGCTTTTAGCGTGGCTGCACCTGTTCTGTGGAATAGCGTTCTGTGCCTAGCGTTCTTGAGCAGAGCTGAGGAAGCTATTAGCAGTGAATCTGAAACTCAAGCCTCTCCCTGCAAAAATCCTGCAGTGTCTCAGAAACCAGTTTTCCCACCCCAGGGTGGGTGCAGCCAGGTGCTGACCACAAGGGTCTTGCCATATTATTCCCAGCTCTGCTCTTTGCCTGCCCAGTGCTGTTCAAAGCAACAGCTGTTCCTCTCTCGCAGTTCTCCTTGACAACTGAATACATATGTTTGCAGCCTGCATAGCTGGTCCCTGGAGCAGCAATCCAGACCTACTTTGGTGCAAGTTCTGCAAGGCAAGTGACTCACCCTTCGCAAGTAGACTGGGAAGTGGGGGTGGTGGTGGGGGGGTCAGAATCTGTGCAATTGCTGCAGGGCTGTTGATTTTTTGTTTGTTTGTTTTTTTACACAAACTTTGGACTTTGGACTAAACATCATGAAGATTCCGCCTTCAAAACTTGATTTGTGTTTGCTGTGCTGCCTGTAGAACTGTTCTCTTATGTTCCATTTCGTTTCTTCTTGGGGTTTTTGGTTTTTTTTAAGTGTGTCACTAAAAGATGCATATTTGATGGGGAGGGGAGCCTGTGCTGCTCCTTGAGGCATGTGATACATTATTATTCATGGCACACACAAGTACTGTTCTCCACCACATGCGTATGGTGCAGGGATGATGGGCCTCAGGTCAAGGGTCCAGATTAGACCCTCCAGAATTCTCTTTAGGGTGTCTTTAGGGTACCACAAAGCTCTCTTTTTTTGCCTTTCCCTCTTTTCAGACCTCTTCCTCTGGACCTTGTCAGGAGTTGGAGTCAGGCGGAGGTCAGCAATAAAACAATAAATGTCAGGCTTCAGGGAATTCGCTTCCTGTGTCAGTGAAGTGAACTCTTTATCCAAGGGAACAAAATCATAACTCTTCCCTGTAGGTCTTGCCCTAATGAAGGTCCCTGCCTTTCCACTGCTTTGTCAGCCTCTGCACGTTCAGGGGGAGGGGAGCTGGCCGTAGCAGGAGGAGGAGACTCACTGAATTCTTCAGCAGCCTGCCTCCTCTCTGTCTCCTGGCCCTCCTCCTCTCTTGCCTATGATTCTGCACTGCTCTCTGCTGCAGCTGCTTCCTGCTCACTAAACCCTGTTGCCTCTTCAGCTTCTGACACCTTCTCCTCCCAGTCTGGTCCCTCTTCTCGCTCTGACCATGCATCGTCGACCCACCACCAGTCCCCCTGGCTCTGATCCTTCTTCCCCTGGAGGTTCCCTTGGGGGTTTCCCAGCTGGTGCCTCCCACCACTCCTCTGCGTCCAACCAGTTCCTCCAGCACCTCGGATTTGGCAGATGGTAGACCAGGATTACCTTTTCAACAAAGGAACCAAAGAGAAAAAAAAGCTCTTGTTCTTGTAGTCGGATAAAGTGCCATACACTAATATGATTGTAAAATCTCTCTTTGCCTTCCCTCTTCAGAAACTTCTACTACATCACGATCCTCCGGGACCCGGTGTCTCGGTACTTGAGCGAATGGAGGCATGTCCAAAGAGGAGCAACCTGGAAAGCATCATTGCATGTCTGCGATGGGAGATCACCAACTTCCGAAGAGCTGCCCAGCTGTTACTCGGGGGATGACTGGTCTGGCTGCTCCTTGCAGGAGTTCATGGACTGCCCGTACAATCTCGCCAACAACCGCCAGGTCCGCATGCTGGCAGACCTCAGCCTGGTGGGATGCTACAATTTGTCTGTCATGCCAGAAGAGCAGCGGAACAAGGTTCTTCTGGACAGTGCCAAGGAGAACCTGAAGCGGATGGCTTTCTTTGGCCTGACGGAGTTTCAGAGAAAGACTCAGTACCTCTTTGAGAAGACGTTTAACATGGTCTTCATCTCCCCGTTCACGCAGTACAATAGCACACGAGCCTCCAGTGTGGACATTGACGAAGAGACCCAGAAGCACATAGAGGCTCTCAATTTTTTAGACATGGAGCTGTATGAATATGCAAAAGATCTTTTCCTGCAACGTTATCAGTATATGAGGCAGAAGGAGCACCAGGAGGCGAGGCGGAAGCGCCAGGAGCAACGGAAGATCTGGAGAGCTAAGCAGGTCCACAGCAAGGAGCAGAGCAGCACAAATGCAACAACTGACTACATCGGGAGTGTGGAGCAGTGGCGATAATAACAGGGGGCAAGGTGTGTTTTTAGGGAGATCCAGATTTGAAAAGCCAGGGCACGGCTGCTAAATAGAGAGGAAGGATGAAGCAGCCAAGCAAATTTGTGCTCCTTTGAGGGTGGGGAACGGATATAAGGCTTCTGGCCTGTGGCCTTTGCCAATGCTTTGTGCATTAAATGTCGTGCCCAGTGTGGGTTAACCTCACCTCTATGTGTCTCAGATCTGTCCCTTTCTAAAAACAACAAACCATGCTGGCCTGTTTAAGCAGCAATTTTTCTGAAATGATTGCTTGGGCAAAACCAAACATAAAAACTGATTGACATGGTTAAAGCTGAAAAAGTTGGGGAACTTTTTTTTTTTTTTTTTTTTTTTTTGAGGTGGGGAAAGTATGCTTTTGATGGGCAGGGCATGAGCTGTGGGTTGCCCATCCACCCATTTTGTCTTGCAGGGCTGGGGATTCTGTGGCCTTACAGATAGTCAAGACTACAATTCCCAACATCCTTGACCCATTGGGCCGTGAAAGCTGGTGGGAGTTGGAGTGCAAAGAGACATGGAGGGTGGCAGATGTTCCCTGATCATTTCCGGGGAAATCCCCAACACTGTTCTTTTCAGGCCAACTCAGCCCCTTATCTCCAGGATGAAAGCATTTTCAGCTTGGCATTAGCCATCAGAGTGACGGTCTGTTCAGTTTGGTAGCAGACGTTTTAATAAGGACAGTGGTGGCCATAGTGAGCCCCACTGAATACTGTCGTTTGGGGGCCACATTTCTGCTCCACGTCATGAGATCTCATCATATGAGGTTGGACAGAAGAACATCAAGCTCCTTTCCAACTTGACAGTTCTACAATTCTTTGTTATACAAGGTCTGTGGAGCCTGCCTCCAAAGGTCGTTTGGGATGTTTGGGGCAAATAAAACACCCATTTCCCAGAGTTTGGGAGTTCAAGGCATGATAATCTCAATTGTGCTTTGCTAGGTGGCTTCCACGTGGGAAACACACAACCAGAATGAAGCATCCCAATGGAATATCTCTCACCCACCCTCTGTTATTTTATTTTATTTCATGAATGTATTTTCATAGGCCAACTGCTTTTAGCACATACCAAATATGAATTCTGATTAACGGGGTGTCTGAAGAAGAAAATACATTGGCTTTTTAACAAAGAATAGAAGAGTTTTGTCTATAATTATTTATAACTCATTTTTAAAAATCTTCCTACTGCTGTTAATGAATTTTAAGCTTGTTTCATTTCATGTTCAATTGGAGTTGAGAATATTCTCTCAATGATCTGGAGGACATTTAGACTAGCTTAATACAACAACAGAAAAGTACTATTACAGAATTACTTTGTGCAATTGAATTGGAATCCATTTTGAAGATGTGGGGATGGGGAGAGAGGCAACTCTTGTATTCCTGTCCAGTTTCAACAACTCTCCTTTCACATATTTATCTAGCAGGAGTTGATCATTTTGTATATTGCTGCCCAGAACGTTTTTGATCGAAGCTGTATTTTTAAAAAGAATTTATTAGCAGTGGGCGGGGATATGCCTGGACTGGCGGTTTGCTTTTGATCTGCTCTTTCTAGTACGATGCAGAATTTGAGCTCTCATTTTTGTAATATTTGTGAGCCCATCAAGGAGTCCCAGGGGGTCTCCCATCCAGACACCTGCTAGACCCAGACCTGCTTAGCTCCAGCCTCGGGTGCCTTCAGACTGTGACTTAGGGCCTCGTGGTCCTTCTGAGAGTTGAGAAAGGGAGAGAGGGCTGAGCCACAGACTTTGAAGTAGCCATATTTCTTACATTTGGTGCCAGCTCAACACCAGAATTACTCTTCTGCCGCCACTTGAAATGCTTCCCCTGTTCTAACAAGGGAAAGTCACATGCAGAAGACAGCCTGAGTATGGATTTTCTTTGCTGGTTTGCGAACAAGTGCTTACAGGTACCTAAAGCAGGTAATAAGCATATGAAATTGCCTTATACTGAGTCTGATTATTCGTTCATCTAGCCCAGAGTTTTCTGCTCTGATGGATTGTGGCTTCCCACAGAATCTGGCTGGCCACTATGTGAACAGATGCTAGACTAAAAAGTGTCATTTGTCTGATCTAGCAAGGATTTTCTCCTGTTCTCTTGGGGTCTTTCTCAGCCCTACTTCTTGAGATAAGCAGTGGTTTTTAATGGTGATGGAACCTGTTACCTTTTGCTCTTCCTCTGTGTGGAGAAGGGCTGTATCTCAGTGGTAGAGCACATTCTCTACATGCCGAAGACCTTTGAACATAGGGAGGTCAAAGGGATTAATCTTTGATGCTCTGAAGAAAACTGCCCTTCATGCCAGAGACTAGGCAGTTTTCGGACATGGTGAGTGACTTGGAGCAAAGGACCTCCATCGTGCCCAAACACCACAAAATAGTCCTGTGAGTTAGTCCTCAGGGCATTAGGTCAGCTAAACCTCCCCTTTTTAAATTACTTTTGAGACTGTGATGAATTACGACTGGAGGGATCTGTGTGCCCCCTGAAACTTTCACACTGAATGCAAACCGACTGCTATTATAAGAAGAGGCAATTATTAATGATTAACAGAGTTAATCCTTCCTTTTGAGGAAGTGCTAGCCACAAAAGTGAAACTAAGCTCTCCAGCTGTGTGTAAGAATGTACTTAGTTAAGGAGACAGACGCAATTTTTTAAGGCAGTCTGTTAAGGTGGAGAGTGAGTTCTTAATTAGACCAATGGCACTCAGTATGGAGAAAATACTGTTGAACACCCCATTGACTGTTGGTATCATGCAGCAATTATTGGATGAGCAATCAAAAGAGCTCAGAACTGAGATAAATAAAATGGTGAATGAAAACGTTTCAGAGAAAGGTCAGATTAAAGGAGACATGGAACTTTTGGGAAATAATACTGATAAAAATCTGCCAGAACATGAAAGTGGAATGGTGAAGTGGGAAGCAGCAGATGATGAAATGGGCCTTCAAACAGGTGCCTGGAGGAGTGAAACAGTCAAGCAATGGAGTTGTGATTCTGGACGACTGGAATGAAACCATTGGCGGAGAGATTAAGAAACATTCTGAGATGGCAGAGATAAGAGTCTACAATTTGAAATGAATTCAAAGGGGGAAACTATCAAGCTTCTGGTGATGCACTTGGAAAAAGAATGGAAGAAGTGGAAATGTTTTACATTAGTAGGATGCCTCGAAATGAAATAAGTTCTTCTTTTTCTCCTGCTAAACTAGAATGGAAAATTAATGAATTAATGAATATTAATGAAATTAATATTAATGAATATACAATAAATAACTATGGATTGATATTTTAGTATACAATCACAACAGAGAGATTCCTTTATGAATAGAGATTAACGATTTATTGTTTTTTAACTGTGGAAGGGTTGCTGGAATTCCTTGGAGATAAATTCATCATACCGGATTGAAGTCTTGATTTTCAATGATAATAACAATGGGAGAGCCCCCTTTAGACTTTGTGTGGAAGGGGAAATGATTGAACTTGAGGTCTGGGGTTGAAGATTGGGAAAACACCATCTAACAGAACAAGGAGCAGCTGGATATTATCATGGAATACAGCTAGATACCATCGTGAACACTCAGAATATTTTAAACAATATTTATATATATAATTGACAGGCAAAGAATAAGAAGCTTTCTTTATTTCTTTTCTCTCTTTTCATCTTTTTATTATCTTTATCTTCCTCTCTTCTTTTTATTTTATCTACTTTGTTTTTCTTTATGTTTTGTTCTGTCTACTCTGGGTTAATGAGGGTGATGGCTGACTGGTGGAGGACCTGCGTGAGAGGCAGGGAAGGGAAGATCTCTCAGAGAGAGAGAAAGAAGCTCCCAGGTGAAAGCTAGGAGGGTCTACCCCCTTTTGTTTGAGCTGAGGGTTAGGAGGGTCTACTTTTGTATTCTCCTCCTCCCCTTTCTCTTTTCCTTTCCTTTTTTCTTTCGTCGTTGTTTTTATTTGGATTTGGGTTTTTTCTTTATTGTATTGTAAGATGAAAAGTTTTAATTTTAAAAAATATGCAAAAAAGAAATTCTGACTCAGAATAAGGCAACTTCCTATGTGCCACTGAGCTCGCCTGCCTCTTCCTCCCCACTTCCAAATTAGATACCAATGTGTTATAACTAGGTCTGGGATCCCTGAGTTGGAGGATGATCAGGTTTGTTTAACGTGATAAGTCTGCATGTTCCTGCACCTACAAAACTTGGGACCGTTGTCAGATACGCTTCTGCCTACCACTTACATGTGAAGTTTCTCCTAGTGAGCAATGTTTTCCAAGGGACTATAGATGACCGTAGGTCTCTAAGCCAGCCACTTTTTGCATCTTGTAAGACATTTGCATCTTAAGAGTGGGCCACTGATTGCGTTTAAAAACAGCCACCATAAGTTTCCCAAATGTCTACCAGCACCCATCTAACTCTGGTTGACTGGGGCTGGTGAGAGTTGTCAGCCAAAACCTCTGGACCACACAAGGTTGGCAAAGGCTGTGCTAGAACTTTAGGATTGTTAGGAGAAGATACAATTTAGTTGCATTTTCTCTGTTGCTGGGGGACCAGCTGGGAGGCAAGGAACTGGACAATTTAACATGCTTGGACAAGGCAAATCTCTATGCAAAAATTTTGTGAATATGATGGTGATAAAAGAACAGGCTCTTCTACTTGATAGTCTAATGAGAACTGATATTAATTTTGGTCTATGCACTCAGTAGCTGATTTTTCTTTTAATGCCCTGGGTTTACTTAGCTTAACCTTCCATCTGATCTGCAGGGCTGGAGGCACCTGGGGATGATGTTTCCTTATTTCATGCATACTAAATCTTAACTGGACTCCTTTTGCACTATATGTCATTTATATGTGAGATTAATCAAGTAAGGCTGGGGGCTCAGCCTAGATGAGAGGCTTCACCAAAATAGACATTGCAACAACAATGCTACCCACGTCTTCCTGCTTCACAGAGCAGCCCTAACCATGTCTGCTCAGAATTAACTCGCGTTGAGTTTAATGGAGCCCACACCCAGGACGTGGCTGTAGGGACAAAGCCTGCCTTATCCAAAGTTTATTGCATCAGGCAATCTTTCAGAGGCCTAGTGGGTTTGCTAAACTTCAAAAATTTAAGAGTGGAGAGGGAAAAGCCAGCACCGGCAAAATGCAAAGAATGAGTGTTTAAAATGCCCGCCTGGCATTTCCAGCGGAATTCCTTGATTTTCACAGGGAGAGACAATGTGCTCTTGAAACCAGAGGGCGTTGCCTGTGCTGGGTGTCGGTTTGAAGCACCCTGCCTGATGTAGGAGATGCAACCTCGTTTTTATGCTGTGCTCTGCATGGTTTACAAAATAATAAAATACTAAACCCTTTCCTTTACTTTGTGTATACTGTTTGTTGTATATAAGGGATGTGTGCATATAAGGATTCAATTTTGTCATAACCACGCGGATTCAGTTGCTTTCCACTATAGGCAACTATCTTGCTGTGTAGTTTTATGATGACAAAAAAGGGGGTATGGGAAGGAAAGGAGTTGACTTTGATTGTGTAATTGAACAATAGAGTTGATAAAATAAACATTAATTGCAGTCTTTTGTTGTGGGTTGATTATTGAAATGACTCCGTCTGGCTCTGGGGTTGTGTTCCGAATCCGCTTTTCTAATCTCACAGCCTTCTTTCAAGGAGGTTCATGTTCTTTTCTGTGCTCAAAAGAAGCAAAAGGAGTTTTGCTCTGAACTAACAAATGGAAACCCACCAAAGGGGCGGGGGGGGGAGAGAATGATGGCATCCAACACAGGAAACTGCCATATACCAAGTCAGACCATGGCTTAGCTCAGTCCTGTCTAAAGCAGGGTTGGGAATTGTTTGTGACTCCCCAAATGTTCCATTTTGTGCATTGTAGCCTTCTGTGGTTGCATACCAATGGGGGTTGTTTGCTGTTCTTGCATTCTGCTGTGCAAGGGCCATAGGTTCTGTCTATTTCAGATCCTGAGTCATGTTGCTCTTTGGAGAAAAACAACACCCATGGACCCTTCCCAAACAGCCTATGAAACCCAATGATCTTTCTATTACTATTTCTGGCAGAAATGAGAACATGTGCACTCTGTTTGTAGGAGACAGACTGAGGAGTAAATCTGTAGATTAAGATTTAAACTACCTATCCCACATGTGTGGGAGAATTACAAAAGAAAACAGGTTGTGAAAGCAGGTTTTTTAGAAGAGTAAAACACTTGATGTTTTGTAGCTTAGTAAAGTTTAGGAACAAGGTAATTACACCTTTTTATCCCTTTATTTGTAGTCTGCTGACCTCCCCCTCTTCACCCCCATTGAAGAGAATAAACCATGCATTTTTAGTAAGATAAACAAAAAAAGTTTACTTACACTTCAATGCAGACAGCAAATACAATGCAGGTAAAATAACTTATCAGGAACAAAATGCAAGGGTTGGATTGCAAAATAGGTTTTGTGTGTCTGGAGCCCCTAGACACATATCTGATCAGTTTGGAAGCATAGTGGCGATAGTTTCCTCAGAGGCCGGAGGAAGTATAAAAAAAAATATCTCCTTGTTAACAGTATTCCCTCCCAGAGGAGTCAGGGGAAGTAACCATACCGTGGGTCCTATACAATACAATAATTTTAAGAACTCTCTGTGTACTAGCCCTGTGCTTGTCTAGCAAAAGAGACAATTGTGTTTTGGCTGCAAAGGGACTTCCTCCCAGGTAAATGTGTTCCTCCCTGCCCCTCACCCACCCCCTGCCTTTTCCATGCCAGTGCCCAGTGGAGGGGCATGGGCAGTGGCACAAAGGAGGAGTTAAGAGACAAGAGGAATGGAATAACCAAAAGCACATGATATTGCAAACCCATGTTACATGGCACAGCGACATGTGATGGATTTAGAAAGGCAAGATTTGGCCTTGTCACCAGTCACCCGGACAGTGGAAACGTTGTGTGGTTTGTGCTCCAAAAATGCAGGAAGAAACAACCTGCCAAGGCAGCGATTTACAGGTACAAAACCGATGATAAGAAATATACGCACACATACAAGTAAGGTACATTTATTATGTACTGAACTGAACAAAAGCTAAAACCAACAACCGTACAAATGAAATATCATAACATACAAAATACATTATATAAATAATATAAAATATGAGGGATATTCAAAACCTGTCTAAAAAAACACATGCAATATGATACTTTAAAATGTGGAAGTTAAAAGTGACTTGGGGAGGAGAGTAACATATCCAGATGAAAAATTTAATGCATGAGAACAGCAGCTTAATGGGGCAGGAGAGAAAAATCTAGCAACAGTCCCTGTTGATAATTTGCTCGAATCTGCCAAAAGGCAGGCCATGTACCATTTGGAAGTCCTACCTTGAAGGTTTGAGGGAATGAGAAGAGTCACCAGTCATCTTTAGTTATCTTCATAGGAATTACAGGCAAGAAACGCATGAGCCAAAAATTTGGTAGCTCCAACCCCTTCACAAGGACAGAAATGTTCAGTGTTAAAGAGCTACCCTTAAACCAGCTGCCTAATACAGCAGAGGGTATGCAGTTCAGCTTAGCTTTAGTGAAATTGAAAAGGCATTTGGGAATAATTAAATTTCCCAAGTATCTAGCATGGCATGCAAATATATGCAATGGACCTGTGCCAAAAGTCATTCCAGTACCGTAGCTGTACAACTGGGACCAGGTGAGTTTGTTTTTATTTTATTATTTATTATTTATTTTATTATTTATTTTGGTTGTTTTATTATTTATTTATTTTATTTATTGCAGGATTCATAGCCAAAAAAGACACTCAAAGCAGCTTTACAAGAATCATTCTTAAGATGGGTCACACAGCCTACAAAGAAATGACAACAGGAAATACAGAATATGGAGGAGGAAAAAAGCAAGCTGCAGCAGAAATCCTAAAACTTACCATTCTGAAAGTTGCTGGTTAAGTTTCTCTTCCTATAATTAATGTTTCACACGATCTCTTTCCAGGGGTTTGCATGTAAGGCCAGGAGCAGTGACCCCGCCGGCCGCTGCTTTAAACCTTCTTCCCAAAATAAACTATTGTTATACAGTGGTACCTCGGGTTAAGTACGTAATTCATTCCGGAGGTCCGTACTTAACCTGAAACTGTTCTTAACCTGAAGCACCACTTTAGCTAATGGGGCCTCCTGCTGCTGCTGCACCACTGCTGCGTGATTTCTGTTCTCATCCTGAAGCAAAGTTCTTAACCTGAGGTAATATTTCTGGGTTAGCGGAGTCTGTAACCTGAAGGGTATGTAACCCGAGGTACCACTGTATACCAATCTCTGAGCAGTGAGAGACGCCTGGGGTTCTGGGTGCTCACACAGGGTTTGGTATCCTTGGAATGAGGAGAAGGTTGTGGTGTCTTTAAGATATATGATTTATCTACATCTATATAGAACCTGAGCCTACGGTGGAGGGGCTCACAGCATTAACACCCTAACAGATCTTGGTCCCAGCCTTGGATTCCATCACAAATCAAGCAGTCTCTGGGTCCAGCTCCTCAGTCTGCTTTCAGCTTAGCTCTCAGCTGGTGAGGGCAAAAGCCCACCCATTTCCCCCCCTGGCACACATCAACTTCTTTGACTGTGCTCATTGTGGTGCCTGAGGGACAGGATTGTCACCCTTGCTCCCCTACCTCCAATCCCCACAGATAAAGGACCCCAATAACTGGAAGGGCATTGTGCAGAGCAGTGGTTCCCAACTGGGGTTCATGCAACCCACTTGGGGTTGTAGTGCCATTCACATAACAAAAACTAACATAGAGATAATCAACATTTTCAAATGTAGGGCGTCCATGGCTTGGCTTTTGAAAAACAGGGGGTCCTCAGTTCTTAGCTAATTGAGAACCACTGGTGCAGACTGACCCCCGCCTCCAAAGTCACAACACCATTATTTCATTTCAGTAACAAGTACGGACAGAGTTGCTGCAGTTACATAAAGCTGCCTTCAGGTGGCAGTCATGCAAAGTTAAATGAAAGGAGCAATTTCCTATGTGAGCATTGCAAGATTCTAATCCACTCACCGTTGTCTGAAGATGATTCAAGCTCTTGGCTGCTTCTGTAGCTACAAACCCTGTGGCTCTTGCAAATGCAAGACTTATAAGCAGACACAGAGAGAGACCGGCTTACATCCAGCCCAGGCACAAGGACCTCCAGAGCTCACCTTTCAAATGTTCCCATCAGCCTTTTAAATGTGAAATCTGAGAACTGGCAAACCCTCTTAAGTGGAACATGGCTTTGCATGCAAAAGGTGCCGAGTTCAATACCTGGCATCGCTAGTTTTGGAAAAACAAGAAATAGGTAGCAGCAGATGGGAAAGAAGATCTCTCGCCTGAAACCCTGGAGAGCGGCTGCCAGCCAGAGCCAACAACAGTGGGTTGGAAGGGCAAACAAGTTCACCTGGGAGGCCGCTTACTGCTTTGGGTGTGCAGGCACAGGAAGGCCTCTAGTTGGGGAAGAGATTAGCTGTGAATGAGGTAGAGAGCAGAAGCAGAGAGCCAGCATGTAAATCTTCCTTCATGTATAACAAAAGGAGGTTCATGAGGTGCAGACAAACCGCTGCACAATCACCCTAATTAAGAACAGTTTGGGAACAAGGTGGGTATCTGCTCTGGTAGCTGCAGAACCTCTGGCCCTCAGGCCAAATGCCCCCCCCCCCCGTTTGGTCCCTGGGGCTCTCTGAGAGCTCATATGCACTGCTGTGCCTGCTTTTGCATCTGCGTCCACCCACACTGGAATGTGGCCCCTGGGAGCTGGCCCAGGAGGGTATGTGGCTCTCCACTCCTGACCTATGAAATGACATATGCAGAAGGGTGTTGCACACCAGACTCAAAACACCTGGGGGTGCTGACCCAGTTTCTCTCTCTCTCTCTCTCTCTCTCTCTCTCTCTCTCTCTCTCTCTCTCTCAGGGCAGATCCACATTGTACATTTGAAGCACATCCTACACACATTTAAAACACATGACTTCCACCAAAGAATCCTGGGAACTGTAGTTTAAGGGTGCTGGGAATTGTAGCTCTGTGAGCAGGCTTTGGGTTACTGGCACCTCCTTCTTCTACAAAAACAAAAAAACAATGCTGAAACGATATACTGCTGCTGTTTGTGAAAGTTCCTTTCAGCCACTATGGCTAACAACTCTCTCTAGACCACTCTTCCTGCAGGGATTTGCCTCCGACCCTTCCCCCCATTTTTCCCTTAAAAAAGAAAGAAAATAAATATGCAGAGTGAGTGAGTCACCCCACTTTGCACAGGACCCCACACATGAACCAGAAGCAACCAAGCCTCCTCCCACAACCAGTGGGGCTAGAAGATCGTGGGTGCTGCTGCTGCTGCTTTTTACCCCACTGAAGCACCACTAGCTTTCAACTCTCCCAGGTACACCAGCTCAACAGGTGAGATTAGCATCTCTGCCTCACAGCCTGTCTTTTCGGATGTTTCCCCACATCAAGGCAATGCTCTCTGCAGAGCAGGTGGGGCAGCTGGGTCAGAAGCTTCCAGCCAGAGGAGGCAACGCGTCCTCTGGGCAATGCATCACCCACACAAGAAACCTTTGTCTGCTTTTCCCAAGATGCCCTGCTTGCTCTTGGGCACCCTCTACTCCTCAGTCGTCAGTGTGCTTTCTGCCACCCTCTGCAGCTTTGAATGCTGCTGATTCAGTCTCAACCAGGCTGACTTCCTGTTGGAAGTGAGTCTGGATGCAAGGACCATGGAACTTGTGGCCCTCGGGATGTTGCTGAACTACAACTCCCATCATCCTGGCACTGATGGGAGGGGGAGTCCAGAAACATTCAGTGTTCTCTGTCTCCGTCTTAATTCTTGCAAATGATGAAGAAACCTGTCGAACTGGGGCTGCATCAATTCACAGCACTGTGGGTATGTTAGGGTTGCCAGGCAAGAGCATTTCAGAAGCTGAGATTTCAAGGGCCTGAACTTGGGCCCTTAGGGCAGCCATTCGGGACAGAGGTTGGCAGGAAAAGGGGAGCAAGTGTGTGTGCCTGCAGGGAGGGGATGAATCCACATGACTGAAAGATGTGTTTAAAGATGTGTTTTCAAAAAATACATCCCCAAAACCAAGCAAAAAGGCGTTTTCAACCCCCTTTCCTTCTGAAAAGCTGGGATATATTTTTCAGGGTAGGGAGCTTCCCCCATTATGTGGCCTTCACTGCTCCCAGCTGCAATCTGAAGTGATGCCATCAAGACAAAGCTCTGCTACCCACCTGCTGCTTGTGAGTTCATTTGTTACAGGAAGAGGAGAGGACTCTGAGCAAATAACCAGACTAAAGCTGCAGCCCGCCATTAATTTTATTGCTGGCAAGTTCAGGTGATTCAGCTGCTGTAAACAGTCTTGAGATGATGGTGGTTTTGCAAGCTTAGCTTTGCAAGCATTATTCATTGTTGATGTGGGTTGTTATTTCACAAGCTTTGATAGCTCCAGGAAAGTTCAGTAGGTGACTAAGACTAGGAGCATTTTTGCACAGCTTTGGGTGGTTATTGAATGATGGCCCTTCCTGGAGAAAGTGGAGCTCTGCCTCCATTGCACATGATTTGAGCCCCTGCAGTAGAGCCTCTTCCTCTCTATAGCTGGAAGCTGCAAATGGTGACGGATGCACCCGCGAGGAAGTTATTGGGCCACACGACTCTGGCGATATGTGAAATCTCTGAAGTCCAGGAATTGAACTCATTCATTCATTCAATATCAGTATGTTTCTTGTGACACTTCAATCACATTCCCCAGGATGGCCTGCAAAATGAATAAAACAATTAAAATACAAATACAAAATAACATATATTAAACTGAAAGCCACATAGCGTTGCACACCACCCTCCGTCTCCAAGGGGTGCGAGATTCCAAGGGTTCCAGGTGCTTACCCAGGGTCAGCTTTCCTTGGAATGAGGCTCAGTGGAGACTGTGGTGTCTTTATGACATATGGCTTATTTGTACATATATGCAACCTGATACTACCATGGAGGGGCTCACAGCATTAACAACCCCAGAAGGTCTTGCTTCTCCCCTGGCCACAGCCCTGGATTCAAGAAGAAATCAGGCATGGCTCTGCCTCCCAGCTGCCCAGGCTGCAGCCTGCTTGCTTCCAGCCTCTCACACACAACTCTCAACTCTGGCTTTTGTCTTTATAACTACCAGCAAGTGGTGCAAGGGTATCCCACCCATTTGCTGTCTGTCATGGAGCCACTTCCTTTGTTACCTTAATGGCCCCTACTCAGAGGGCCATTACCTCATCAGGAAACTAGCCTGGCTTTTCCAGGAATTGAATCCATGCTGGTTCCAGGAATTAGAAGGGGGCTCAAGCATACAGCCTGCCCAACCCCCTTAACGCTAAGAACTGAGATTGTATATTTTGGGGGAAATAGGGAGACACCACTGAGAAGGCCCAGTTCTGGTAACCGCATGCCTCACCTCAGTCAGCAGGTGACACTATTGAAATGTGTGGCTAAGTCAGGCACCCCCTAACCTGCAGCCCTCTAGATGTTTTGGCCTACAACTCCCATGATCCCTAGCTAACAGGACCAGTGGTCAGGGATGATGGGAATTGTAGTCCAAAATATCTGGAGGGCAAAGGTTGGGGATTCCTGGGCTAAGTCCTTCCAATGTAAGGCAGTCCTTCCAATCCCTTGAGAATAAAACTGTGAAGGGCTTTAAAGGTTGAAAGAAACAACATTTTAAAATGGACCCACAAGCTGTCTAGGTGTAGTTGATCCAGGGCAGGTGTATTATGAGCTAAATTTTTATATTTTATAATTTTTTATATTGTCTTATACAAACCACTATAGGGTTTTTGTTTATGATGATTAAGCACCACAGTACATAAAATCTAAATAAATAACACTCCATTCCAGTTTGTAAATCTAGGGCTGTGAACCAACCATATATTGAAAGCACATCCTTTCCCCACTCACCAAAGAATATTGGAAACTGTAGTTCACTCACAGGGCTACAATTCCCAGCACCCTAAACAAACTACAGCTTCAGTTAGGGGAGAGGAGGATGTGCTTTACATGTGTGATCAGAACTCACATTAGTTTCAAACCACCTTCAGAGGCTGCCTCGTAGGTAGCACTGAGGCTCCTCTGATGCCTTAAGCAGCCCCTCATCCCCACCCGACAGTGCTCCACAATCTTGCTACAGGAGCGGAACAATTTATGCAGACAACCCTGCAAAATGTGCTTGGCTTGCCAATCCTCTTTCCCCCAGTTGTTGTGGAAGTTGTTCTTCTGATGCACAGCACCAGCTGCGCATGCCCATAACTGCTCCACAGACTCCGACTCCAGACTGGGCCACAGATAGTCCCTGAACCGAGAGGCACCGCCAGGTCCAAGCACATCCCAACAAAGGCCCAAGTGGCACAGTGTGCTATTGGAAATGAGTGCTTGGCTTCCACAGGGGTTTGGCTCTCTGGCTGTTCTCCCCAGCATCAGGAACACACCAGGACGTCTAGCACATTCTCCGCCACTTGTGGCTCCTACCCAGCCAGCAACACTTGTTGTGTGTGTTGCAGAAAGGCCCACACCAAGCTGCTCTTCTTATTTTTAGAGTTGACCTTACATCGGGGTTAGCCATTCATCTGCCTGTGGCCACAACAAGGTGTGAACCAGTTCCACAAAGCCAGCTGTGCCTGCTTGTCTCCCTGCTGAGAGAAAGAGAGACAGAGAAAGGCAGGTGTAAATTAGTTAAGAGACAAGTGCCTCTTGCAACCACAAAGTGAGGCTTCTCACATTCTTATTCTTGGTTCAGAAATACTGATGAAGTTTTCATTTGTTTCTGAGCATTTGTGCCTGGCTCTTGAGATCGCTTGTGCAAAACTTCAAGAGAGTTATATATATATATTTAAAGAACAACAAAAAATACCAAAGCAGCCTTCACCCAATGGTCCCCAAGCAGTATATCATCATCACCACCATTGTCGTCATAGATGTTGTTATTATTGTTAAAATGTGTATCTTGTCCTTCCTCTCAATGGAGCACAGGGGGCAAACAACAAGCAACGAAGCAATAAAAGCACAATTAAAATATCTTAAAACAATTCCAGTGCCAATGCACTGAGAGAGTTCTCTGCTTAAAGAGCATATTGGAAGGAAGGTTTTTAATGGGGAAGACAACAGGAATGGCAGCTGTCTCATAACTGACAGCAGACGTTCCCCGTGGGTGAATGACGCAGCACTAGTTCCTGCACAGTGTGGAAGGAACCTCCTGATAAGTCACCATAGCAGCTTGTTTGTTTAGATCAGGATAAATGTGTGAAAGCTGCAAGCAGTTATTTCACCAAGGTCTGTTGTATTCACTATTTTCCCCGTTAACATGGCTGGCCCGCCCATGAGGCAAGCTGAGGCAAGCGCCTCCGGTGGCAGCATCTACAGAGACAGCAGATCCAGCCTCCAAAGAATGCACTGCCCACTGCTGCCACCGCTGCCATGGTGTCAGTGCTGGTATGCTCCTTGGAGACTGGCTTTTGAGGGGGCTGAAGACACGCCTATGCCTGCCTGGGGCTGCCCTCTGGGGTCTCCTGGGCTCTGCACCCACACAGCACGATTGAAAGCAGCCCCCTCCCCACCCCCTGTGACAGCCTTTGGTTCCCATTTCAACTGTTAAAGTAAAGGTAAAGGTACCCCTGCCCGTACGGGCCAGTCTTGACAGACTCTGGGGTTGTGCGCCCATCTCACTTAAGAGGCCAGGGGCCAGCGCTGTCCGGAGACACTTCCGGGCACGTGGCCAGCGTGACAAAGCTGCTCTGGCGAGCCAGAGCCGCACACGGAAACGCCGTTTACCTTCCTGCTGGTAAGCGGTCCCTATTTATCTACTTGCACCCAGAGGTGCTTTTGAACTGCTAGGTTGGCAGGCGCTGGGACCGAGCAGCGGGAGCGCACCCCGCCGCAGGGATTCGAACCGCCGACCTTTCGATCGGCAAGTCCTAGGCGCTGAGGCTTTAACCCACAGCGCCACCTGCGTCCCTTATTTCAACTGTTACGTAAGGTTAATTTGATACTCCCTCTCTGGTTGACTCACCCGTTCTTCCCTAGCCAGAGGGGCCACCATTTTGTGGTTCACCTCAGGTGCCAAAATGTCTTAGGCTAGACCTGTCCATTAAGAATGGTGTTTCACTTGCTTCCTTGATAGGCAGAGCTTTAAGGACATAAGGTCATCAGAAGAGCCTGCTGATCAGGCCAAGGGCTCATCGATCCAACATCCTGCTCTCACAGTTGCCAACCAGATGCCCCAATAGGAAACCCACAAGTATGACCCAAGCACAAGAGCAGCCCTTTTCCCCTCCTGTGGCTCCCAGCAACTGGTGTTCAGAAGCATCACTGCCTCTGACCATGGAGACAGAGCATGTCATTGTGGCCAGTGAATCTGTCTAATCCTCTTTCAAAGCCATCCCTGCCTCCTGTGGGAAGGAGTTTCACAGTTTAACTCTGTGCTGCATGAAGAAGTCCTTTCTTTTATCTGCCCCAAATCTTTCTTTCTAGTGGTAAGAGAGAGAATGGAAACCCTTTTCTCTATCCAGCTTTCTGCAGAATTAAGGGGTGCCTTGTTTTCTGTACATGTAGGCAAATGTAGAGGCACTCTAGACAGTTAGGCAAAGTTGTTTAGTGGGTGCTGTGCCCTTGAGTCCTATTAGATAAATTGCAGCACTGCTGCCACACAATTGACATGCATTGTTCTCTTTTGTGGTTGCTAACAATAACTCTCATAAATATTAGATTGATAAATAGAATGTTAGCAGAGAAAATGGGTTTGTTTGGCACATCAACACAGCCAAAGCGTAACCCTTTACCTAGGGTTGTAATTTAAGGAAGCAATTTCCTCTGTTGCAAGCCATTCAAATGAATTTGAATCCATACCTACTAGGCAGATTTCCTACAAAAATCCATTGCTCTGAGCTGGGGCAATGGCATTCAGATCCAGCTTGTTCACCTCCCTGATGTAACTGGAATCCAAAGCCCCTGGAAAAAGTCTTCCTGGGGGTCCATCCTTAGAACAACTACCCCCAACTGCATGCCATCCAGATATTATCCCTGGTCATTGGCTGGCTGGGGCAGATGGGAGCTGGAGTCCAAAGCAGGAGTTGGCAAGGTTTACCTTGTCTGGGCCGGTTCACTCCAGCAGAGATCTCTCTGTGGGCCAGATTGCGCGCACGCAGGCCCATGATTTGCAGTGTCTGCCTCTGTGCAGACATGATTTCCAGCACCTGCACAGATGCAATTTCCAACACCGCGGAAGCGAGTCTCCACGCTGCGCTGGTTTAGCACAGCATGCAGGGACTCACCAATCGGGCAGCTCAGTTTGGGGGCAGCTCGTGGGCCAGTAAAACGGCCCCCGTGGGCCACTTGTGGCCCATGGACCTTAGGTTGCCAACCCCTGATCCAAACCATCTGTATACTGCCAGTTTGGCATAGGCTGCCCTCCAGTAGCTAAGCCTTCTTCTATCGCAAGTATTTTCCTATTCAAACATTAGACATACTAATGCTGATCTGTGGAGGATTTGTTTTTTGTTCTCTGTTTGGGTTTTCCCCAGTGAGAGGCACTTTGGCAAAGAGGGCTCTATTCTCTTGCAACTGAGGCATCCCAAATGTGTAAATAACCAGGCATTCAAAATAAGAATGGTTTACCTGTATTGATCCATCATACATGTTAATGAATTGGGTATGATAGCTGTGGAAGCTGCTCTTCATCAGAACCACCACAGACCTGGCATTTATTGTCATTCTATTGCTGGAACCCAGGGAGGCTGCAGCATTCATGAAGCAATGCAGGGGTGCAAGCAGCTCCTTGGATGGGAACCTTTTCTATGTAGCTCACAGTAAAACTAGACAGTCACCAATTAATATGACTCTAAAAGAGTTAGACATAGGATTTATCCACACCTCTGTTCCCTAGGTAAACCTGCTCTTTAGCACTGAATCAGAATGAAAAGCAAGTGGGTTCTTTGTGAATTGCTGTTTGTTCCAATTTAGCACTAAAGAGGAAACCAATGGGGACCACATGCAAGGGTAAATAAATAAATAAAATTGGTAAACTAAAATCTTATTATTACTGGTGTTCAGAGACATGGGATGGCACACAGAGGCCTCCTCCGTTTGATGTAAATCAAGGCACTGCAAATTTAAATTGCTCTGCTTTATTAAAGAAGTGATTCACTGGAGGCACACTCCATTGTAACTCAGGACAGATGGATGTCAACAACAACAGAGGCATGCGGCCTCTGATCCTGAAGGAAGCATATAGCCATGAGGACTAATAACCTATTTTCCTTTTAAAATCATATGTCCGCAACCATACCATTTCTTGTGGTGGCAGATAGGTCTACTCATAAGGCCAAGGAGTCAGTTCGTGGCTTAAATGAGATTTGCGCTAGGATCCCACTGACTACAACCTTCCCCAAGACCTCCAGATGTTTGCAGAATACAAACCCCATCAATCATCCCTGACCACTGGCCATGCTCGGTGGGGCTGACTGGAGCTCTAGCCCTTGCCATCCAGAGGGGCACCGTATCAACTACAAGTAACTTGTTGTGTGTGCATGTTTGCTTTTTAAAGTGTGCATCAGTGTTAACTTGCAAGTTGCCTTGGGACAATTTATATGCTAAAATGCAAGGCAGAAATAAATGTGTGTTTTTCTTCTGGACACCCACCAGATTTCTCAATATAATCCAGTGGGACTGGATTATTTCCAGACAGAGCTGTTCCTGTGGGCTGAAGCCTCATGCAGCAATGTGGGTCAGTGGTGCCTCTCTAGTGCAAAGTCTGTGCTGCTGTATTTTGCTGTTGTGGTTTGCTGCCAGCCAATATTATAAGTACAATATTGATAAATATAATGGTAGGACAGAGGGGACCTTGAGGAAAAAATATAGGAGTGCATTCATGCAGCTCAGTGAGACAGAATCACAAAAGAAACTGCCGGCGTATTGGAAAGAAAGAAGAGGGGTTACTTCAAGGTGACTGGGTTTTAAAAGGTGGCAAGGGTGTGTTTAAACGTCAAATGAGCAAATGCATTTTCCCATCACGAGTGTCTATTACTGCTCTTCCCTGGGGAGGCCCCTTCTCCCAAGCCCCTCCCCGTGTTCAAAAGGCGGGGAATTAATAAATGCCTCTTTGCTGGGCCAGGACTGGCCGTGCCTCTGCCTTCCTTCTTGACTTGAGCAATGATTTCTCTGAGAACTAATGAAGGGTTTGGATGCTTTAATTTGTTTGCTCAGATTAGATTCTGAAAATAACCTAAATTATTCTAATAGGCAGTTAAGTCCCTGCGGAGCATCTGGATAAAATGAAGCAGAAATAAGGAGCAAAAGTCGTCAGGGGGGAGCTCACAGGACATCCTTCTGGGCCCACTTTCAGTTTCGGGTGGTAAATATTGCATTTTCAGAAATCGGTCTTGTAGGAGGGGCAACATATAAAGTCGCCCACATGGGAGCATGCGCCTGCAATGAAATGGTGCAGTCGCTCAGAGGGAGAGCATCTGCCTTGCATGCAGATGGTCCCAGGTTCAATTCCAAATGGCCTCCCCAGGGAGGCTGGAAGTCATTCCCTGCATGAAACCCTGGAGAGCCACTGCCAGTCAGTGTAGACAGTACTGAGCTAGATGACCAAAGGGTCTGACTTGGTAAGGCAACCTCATTATGGCTGGCAGCACTGGGTTGAACGCTCCTCCTGCAGTGAGTTCCATAGGTTAACTATTGGTTGTGTGCAAATAGGGCTCAATCTTCTGCCAAGTGGTTTCACTGGGTGACCCCCCGAGTTTAGTATTACAGGAGAGGGCAACCCAATATTCCTTCTTCCCCTTTCACTCTGTTGAATAGCCCTTTGAATCTCATGAGATTCAAACATTTAAGTAGGTCTGATGTAGCACCAGTATATGGCATAATTGATTCCTGCCTCTTCTTTGCCTAGCTTTTTATCTCTTTGATCCTGCTTCTCTTTCTACAGATTGTGGGAGTAAACCTTTCTGTCTGTCTGCTTAGAACAATAGATTCATAGAGCTGGAAGGGACCCAAGGGTCATCTAGTCCAGCCCCCTGCAATGCTTGTTTAAAAACAAAGTATGGCATGTTTACAACTCATTTTTTCCTGGTCCTTTTTACTGCAAAATGGCAATCAAACACAAGCATCTGATATGGAGGGAGGTATTTTGTAAACAGCTGTGAGGTTTTATTCCGTTTTGCAAATAAACCACTCTGAGGTTTTTATTTAATCAAGCTGTCTAAAAGTCTTGTGGATATAAATAAATAAAATAAACAAACTTCCCTCCTGAGGAGGAAGCTTTTAATTACACTTGCAGTAGCCTCCATACACTTTGCCTGTTTGCACTGGACAGTTTGGTGATGCAACTGGTGTTTCAGGATGAACAGGGGTGGTTGAGAAATAACTATGAATCAGGTTGGGTGGGGAGGCTGTCAACAGTATCCTCCAGATTGTCCATAAAGAGGGAGTGAGCAAAATATTTATTTTATGACACTTATATTTCACCCTTCCTCGAAGGAACTTGTGGTGGTATACATGCTTTTCTCCTTCCCCACAATTTGCCCTTACCACAAACCATGTAATTTGTTGTTTGCTATTTGTAGGTCAGACTGAGAGATTGCAATCAGCCCAGTGTCACCCAGTGAGCTTCCCTGCTAAGCAAAGATCTGAACTCAGGTCTCTGCAATCCTGGCCCAACTCTGGCTCTCATGCGGACGACTACACGGCTAGTGTGGAATCAGCAGCTGCTAGACATTAAGCCACACCCAAGTGTCCCTGAAAACTAGGTCATTCTGGAGCCTTGCAATAATGACACAGCACAGGTTGAAATGAGTTAAGGGACTGTTATCCCAGGATAGCAGAAGGTGCCAAGAAGAAACACAACAGCTCTCTCTGTGTGTCTCTCCCCCCGCCCCTTAAGGTTTTCCTCCTTCACTGGAACTACGTCAAACTGTTGGTGCTCACCACAGGCACCTGTGCAAACATGCCGTGTTTGTTTCTGGTCTTAATTTTGCTGATTACACCTCAGCAGGGCCTTGCAACATGGCTGGTGCTCCCAGGTGGATCTCCCCTGAGGAAGCGGAACTCTTGTAATTATATGCAATGGTCTTCTTATTCGCAGTTAAACAAAATGCCCACACGGGACCTTGATGTCATGAAGGATCGTGCACGGTGCAGCCAGGAGGAACAACGGCATTCCCTCCTTCTCCATGGTTGTTCCTCCTTTATTGTGGCATTTCTGCCCCACCTTTCTTCCAAGGAGTTCAAGGGGGCCCATGTGGCTGAGTGGGGATTTGAACTCTGGTCTCCCAGGTCCTAGCCTGACACTCTAACCACTAGGCCCCCACTGGGTCTCTAGCATGTCACAGGGCAGGGCCAGATTGGATAACTTCCCTTTCACCGTTGAAGTTAATTTTAAATAAGTATAAGCCATCTTTCTGGACCCAAAGTCACTCCATTTATTTATTTATATTTTATGCAGTTTCTTCAAAACAGGCAAACAGCTATTATTTTGCCATAAAAATAAATTCTTCACAACAATTGAAATGTTGAAGAAAAATACCTCCGCCCCCAAAATAAAAAGTAGACCAGCACCACCTAAAAATGTTTACACCCCGTTTTTCTTTCATAACAGAGCTCAAGGTGGCTTAAAGTGGGGCAGGGGATCCCCGCGTGGTCCCCCATCAAGGCACTGACCAGACCCAAATCTGTTTAGCTTTAAGCAAGTGGGTTGCAAGAAATGCCCTCAAACTACAGATGGACTTTTGACAGGCACAGCCTGTCATCAGCACCTAACTCCTGCGCTCAAAAGCTTCCACTAGCTTTCCAGGCCAACATAAAAGTCCGGGTGGCGTTGTGGGTTAAACCACAGAGCCTAGGACTTGCTGATCAGAAGGTGAGCTTCGAACCTCCAGAACGGGGTGAGCTCCCGCTGCTCAGTCCCTGCTCCTGCCAACCTAGCAGTTCAAAAGCACGTCAAAGTGCAAGTAGATAAATAGGTACCGCTCCGGCGGGAAGGTAAATGGAGTTTCCGTGCGCTGCTCTGGTTCACCAGAAGCAGCTTAGTCTTGCTGGCCACATGACCCGGAAGCTGTACGCCGGCTCCCTCGGCCAATAAAGCGAGATGAGCGCCGCAACCCCAGAGTCGGCCACGACTGGACCTAATGGCCAGGGGTCCCTTTACCTTCATTAGTTTACAAGGCCCTGAACAACCTGAGTCCAGGATACCTCAAGGACTGCCTGATCCCCTATAACCCTGCCCAATTGCTGAGGGCTTTGGGGGAGCTGTTGTTCGTGGTCCCCGTGGCTTGGAGGCATGACTCATGAGAGCCCACGAGGAGACTGCTGAATCTGCCCAAAGGCCGCAGCATCCTGGTGGCCCCAATGAAAAGCCCACAAGCAGGACCTGACAAGAGCACCTTCCCCTCCTTCCCCCCCCCCAAGACTGGCATTCAGAAGCATTACCGCCTGCAAAATGCCTACCGTACCCACCAGGGGCCCTGCATTCAATATTAGGGGCCCAATTTTGTGGGATTCCCTTCCACTTGAGGCCCCTCCCTCCTTGTTTAATTTCTAGCACCTACTAAATATTTTTGCATTCCTGAAGACCTTTCAACTGAAGTCTTTTATCATTCTGACTGATATTTCTCTTTTCTGTATTGTATTTCTCGTATATTGCTCAGAAACTATTGTAGCTAAGCAGTATATACACTGTATGAGTAAAATTGATCTGGGACACCTTTCCACTTATTATTTATATCGTGCCTAAAATATTTTATTATTATTTAAAGTATTCCTTAGCTCCCTTGACCAGAAAGGTCTTTAAGCAGAGGCTTGACAACCATATGTCAGGAGTGCTCTGATGGTGTTTCCTGCTTGGCAGGGGGTTGGACTCGATGGCCCTTGTGGTCTCTTCCAACTCTATGATTCTATGAAAGGACTCCAGAGCAGTGTTCAGTATTGAGATTAAGTGAATGCTGCATACTTAATTCATCTCAAATAACCACCATCCCATGGACCTATATGCACAGTCACATAGTCACTTGCAGAGATGGGGAGCTTGAAAGAGTATGGGAAACCCACCTTCTGCTCTGATTTAGGCGCTGGTTTACACCCTGCACTTGCCTTGCTACTGTTTTGAGCTTCTGCAGATTCATTTCTGGATCTCCAAAGTTCTTGCCAAAAGATTACAATTCCTACTTTTCCAGACCATTGACTTTGCTGGCTGGACTGTTGATGGAAGTTGCGAGTCCAGACCTGGGATAGTTGGTAAAGCATGAGACTCTTCATCTCCGGGTCGTGGGGTTGGAGAAAAGATTCCTGCACTGGTGTAGGTGACCCTCAGGGTGCCTTCCAACTCTATGATTCTGTGTTTCTAACCCCTGGAGGGCAGCTGGTTGGGTACGCTTGGCTGCAATCCTGTCCAGGACAATTTAGAAGATCGTTAAAAGAACTGCCTGTATTTCTGAAAGGATCCAGCTCCAAGCATGGCAGACTTCGGGCAGGCCCCTGCAGCCCACCAACCCCAAGCCTGTGCTTTCAGTCTTTATTTCAAGCCCCTCTTTACAGCATTTCATCAAACCAATTGCAAACTCCGTAACCGTGCTTAGACTATTGCTCCCTATTTTGCAGCCAGAGCCCACTTAATCAGCCCAAAATGGTGTGCCCTTTTGTGCATAGCTGGAACTCTGGAAACAAAGTTGCAGGTACACACCCACCCACCCTGTGCTCCACATGGCAGATCTAACCGAACCATTACAGCATTATTTATTGGAAGAAACAAACCAAACATTTTGCCTAGAAGCAGCAAAAAGCTATAAAGCGGGCAGCTAGGAATCCGTTAATTTGCCCAGCGTGTGAAGAGGGAACAGCTGTCCCTGGAACTGACTGTCCCTGCATGACCTCTGCCTACGCAGGACAGGAATTCCAAACAGTGACTGAATTCTATGCAGTTTGCTACACACACCAAGGAGTAATCTCATTATGTCTGATGTCCGCAGAGTCTCTTGGTGTGTGTGGTTTCCTTCTTTCTTTCTTTCTTTCTTTCTTTCTTTCTTTTCTTTTCTTTTCTTTTCTTTTCTTTTCTTTTCTTTTCTTTTCTTTTCTTTCCTTCCTTCCAGCATTCCATTTTGCTGCATGTCATCTGGTATTAGAAATTTGGTGTACCTGGTGTATTTCAAGCCTAGACCCACTCCATTCAATACTAGCTTTTGAATCAGCTTTCAGGCCCTCAGGATTTTGACTGCCTTGACCCAGGTACCCATAATTTGGGGAGGTACATTCCCACTCAGAAAACACTTAGTGTGGTCCACCTGAATGAATGCTGCACTTGCTGGCATTGAAATAGGCAGAAACGGTCATTTTCCTAGAGAGTGCTCAGAATGTTTCTAAAGCAGGGTTCAGCAAACTTATTCAGCCGTGAGCCGGTCCACCATCCCTCAGACCTTGTGGGGGGCCGGACTATATTTTGGGGGAGGGAAAATGAATGAATTCCTATGCCCCACAAATAACCCAGAGATGCATTTTCAATAAATGCACACATTCTACTCATGTAAAAACACACTGATTCCCGGACCATCCGCGGGCTGGATGGAGAAGGCGATGCGGCCCACAGGCCTTAGGTTGTCTACCCCTGTTCTAAAGCCTTGAAACCCTTTCGCTTAAGAGCACCTGAAAACACCTGGCTTTAGTTCTAAATCTGGGCACAACTTCCAGAGTAAAACTGCTTAAAATAAAATTTAGCCGAGACTGGTTACACTACCGTCAGATAAATGAGATGTTTAAGCAGGACAGGAAACTTGGTTTTCAGAAGGAGAGGTCAAAGTTAGAAACAGAATTGTTAGAATCCAATACTAAAAACTTATCTAAAATGTATAATTTGCTGCTGAAATGGAATACACAGGATGAAACAGTGAAATCAGCTATGATTAAATGGGCACAGGATATTGGTCATGACATTATGTTTGACGACTGGGAACAGTTATGGACCACCGGTGTTAAATTTACGGCATGTAATGCCCTGAAAGAGAATATAATGAAAATGATCTATAGGTGGTACATGACCCCAGTCAAACTTGCAAAGATCTACCATCTGCCCAATAACAAATGTTGGAAATGCAATGAGGCTGAAGGTACCTTTTACCATCTTTGGTGGACCTGCCCAAAGATTAAGGCCTACTGGGAAATGATCTATAATGAAATTAAGAAAGTCCTTAAGTGGACATTTGTAAAGAAACCGGAGGCTTTTCTCTTGGGCATGGTCAGCCAATTGGTATCAAAGAAGGATAAGACACTCTTTATGTATGCAACCACAGCAGCAAGAATCCTGTTGGCAAAGTATTGGAAGATGCAAGAATTACCTACTCTGGAAGAATGGCAATCGAAGGTGATGGAATATATGGGACTGGCAGAGATGACCGGCAGAATCCGTGACCAGAGGAAAGAGACAGTGGAAGAGGACTGGGGGAAATTTAAAACATATCTAAAAAATTACTGTAAAATTGTGGACTGATAAGATGTTAAGGGGTAGGAAACAAAGAATTACAGCTGTAAATCTTAAACTTTAAGGAAATTCAAAAGGGACTTAACTAAAGACTGATTGATGAGTTGCTCGAAAAAATGGTAAAACAAGGATGTGGCGAAGGGAAGGCATGGGGAAGTCAATTTTTGTTGTCTGTTTTTGATGTTTGTGTTTGTCTTGTATTGTCATTAACATGTGTAAAAACTAATAAAAATATTTTAAAAAAAAATTTAGCAGCAAATTTGGTTCTGTAGAATTTGGACTCAATCAAGACTGGGTGGGCATTGTTCACCTGAAAGAAAGTAACTGCCTTTGCCCCTCTTTAGGTATTAAATCAGCACTGCAAGACTGTATTCTCACTATTCTCATCCTTTTGGGGTGAGCTTTTCTTATCTTGGCGGGACGCAGGTGGCGCTGTGGGTTAAAGCCTCAGCGCCTAGGACTTGCCGATCGAAAGGTCGGCGGTTCGAATCCCTGCGGCGGGGTGCGCTCCCGCTGCTCGGTCCCAGCGCCTGCCAACCTAGCAGTTCAAAAGCACCTCCGGGTGCAAGTAGATAAATAGGGACCGCTTACCAGCGGGAAGGTAAACGGCGTTTCCGTGTGCAGCTCTGGCTCGCCAGAGCAGCGATGTCACGCTGGCCACGTGACCCGGAAGTGTCTCCGGACAGCGCTGGCCCCTGGCCTCTTAAGTGAGATGGGCGCACAACCCCAGAGTCTGTCAAGACTGGCCCATACGGGCAGGGGTACCTTTACCTTTATCTTTCTTATCTTGTGCACATTTCCTTAACATAGGAATGGGTGACTTCTGCTACTACTCTTGTGCATTTTATTGCTTTCAGTCTTCACAATTTGCAAACTTTGGGGTTTAAAATGTACATATATGTCTTGTGGACCCTTTGTGTGTCAGATGAAGTGGGCCTTTCTCCATGAAAGTCAGTGCCACCCAAAATATGAAAATGGTTTCCAAGGTGCCACAGGATTCATTTTGTTTAAAATGTAATAAGAACCTATGAAGAGACAGGCTGCTGGATCAGGCCCATGGGAGCACGCTGCTCTCCGAGTGGCCAGCTAGATGCCCCAAGGGGAAGACCACAAGCAGGACCTAAGGCCAACAGCACCTCTTCCCAACTGTGATTCCCAGCCATTGATATTGAGGGGAATATAGTGGGTCTACTGGCCGGCTAAACCAGGTGAGGGCACCTGATGGGTCTCAAACCCTGGGTGAGTTAGGGACTCGGGCAGATGGAATGGATGAGACCAAGAGTGGGTCCCACGGTCAAGAAGGCAACGTGCATGTGCTGTAGAGGGAAGTGAGGGGCAGATGGGGCTCATCCACCTGGGAAGTATCCCATCTAGGAGAAGGAAAACTCTGATTCTAAACCTTTATTGCCCTGCAGGATATCTTCAGGAGAATAAATAGCTAAGACCTGAACCCTACACAAACCCAGAGTGGAGTCCCTAAGAGGGTTGGAGGGCGCCTTGCACACCTCCTTCCAGCAACTCCTGCAGCCAAGCTGGTGCCAAACGTATTGCTCTGCTTCCCTTTGGACCATATCAGTGAGGCTGAGAGGGAGGGGTCTTGTCGTTTGGGCAGCCCAGGACCTCCAGACACCTTGCACCCTGGGGGTGTCACTTTGGTGCTGATAAGGCAGAGGTCTGACTTCAGCCGCCAGAGTACACTCCATTGTCTCTCGAGACAGATAGATGCGAACAATACTGGCTCCAACACTGGAGACAGAATGATAGGCAGAATACACATCGCTGAACTAAATGGGCCAATTTAAGGCAGTTTCATGCGCACCAGCTGCCTGCTCTTGGTCCCAGATATATGGGCCAAACTGCCCATGAATATGTCTTATCTAGTAACCCTTGATAGCCTCATCTTCCATGAATTTATCTAATCCTCTTTTAAAGCCAGTCAAGTTGGGGGCCATCACTACATCCCCTGGGGGCAAAGCTGACTGCGCTGTGAGAAGGAGGACTTTCCTCTGCCTGTCCTGAATCTTCCAACATCCAGCTTCATTCTGAGCACCTGTGAGGAATCTAGGCAAGGTTGATGCATTTCATTTTCTTTCAACATTTGAAATGAGAGTTTTGTGCAAAAAGCTTGAGAATCTAAAAAACAAACACTAATGGTACCACAACTCAGGACCACCTACATGGGACCTGAAATTATTCTCTCTCTCTTTCTGCCCCTTTCCACAGACACTACCTGTTGATACTGCATTCCAGCAGAGTATCCTTTGGGGCAAACATGTGGGAATTCCTGGGCAGCTGAGCATATCTCGCATATCTCATGCAACCCAGGCCTTTAGGGACATCTCAAGACCATGACACATGTCTTTCTCTCTTTGTCATCTGGCTGTAAGGAATCCATTGTCTTTTTAAGAGTGGGGGCACACTTTCCAGTGTGGATTAGCAGCAGCCCATGAACTTGAGAGAGAAATAGGAACAGGCACAATAAACAACAACAACAACAATAATAATTGGCTGGCTGGGGAGGTCTTTTTGAGCAGCCCCCAAATCCAGCTACCCGGTCCCTTTGTTGTGTGTGTTTTATGCTCGTATATTCACGGAGGGAGGAGAGGGCTATGGATGGCTACTTGCCGGGATGCCACTGCTCTGCCCCCATAGTCAGAGGCAGCGATGCCAATACGAGTTGCTGGATGGCCCTCGTACATGGCTCCTGCTTTTGGCATCTGGGTGGCCAATATGGGAACAAGGATGCAGGACCAGATGGGCCATTGGCCTGATCCAACGAGCTTGTCTGCGCACAAGGCGTGCGTTTTTGCTGTGGAGATGAGGCCGAGGTGATGCCCCCACCCCGCCAGTTTCCCACACCTTCTCCTTTTGCATGCAGACGGTGCTTGGTGGTGCATCGTTGCAGACTCACCTGAGGGATATGGCTAGTTCCATCCCGGAGCTTGAGCTGCGTTGCTATGGCACCTGGCCGGCTGCCTCACGCCCTGCTTCCCCGCCCGGCCAGCTGAACTCCCTCCGGCAGGCGAGGAGGCGTTTTCCAGGCGGATCGTACCATCTCCAGCCAGGCCGAGGGAGGAGCGCGCCGGCCACAGAGCGAGCCGCCGGCTTTGCAATCCGGATCCCCGCTGCTGCAGCGCCAGGAAGAGGCCGGCGCGCTGGCCTCGCCTCGCCCTCCCTCCCGCCTTGACATCTCATCCCCGAGAGCCGCTACTGCCGCTGCCCCGCCCGGCCGTGCAGGGCTCCTCCTGTTCGCGGGGCGGGCTTTGATTTGCTGCTAGATCTCATGATTTTTCCAGGCGCCTGGCGCTTCTTTTTTCCTGCCTGCCTGCTTCCCCCTTTCCTCCCTCCCTCTCTCCCTCCTTTTTTAAAATGGCGGTATGCATGAGACACCCATGCTAGGCGACAGCCCGAAGCCAAGGAAGCCGCCCCAAACTTCTCGCCGCCGCCGCCACCGCGCGCCGCGTATTTTGCGCTCCGGCCCGCCGCCGATGCCTCTATGGGCCGCTGCCGCGGAGAGCTGACCCCCTTCCTCGCAGCAGCAGCAGCGGAGGAGAAGCAGCAGCAGCGTAAGGTAAGCGGCGAAGCAAAAACCTCTCCCCGCCCCCGGTCTTCTTGCGCCTCCTGGAATGTGCGAAGCAACGCTGGCCGCGAGAGTGGCTCGCCTCTTTATTTTCGAAACATTGTTTTCTCCCCCGAAATGTCCGTTGCGAAGGAGCCCCTGGGGCTTGCCCTTTCGCTCGGCTTCCAGACGGTCATTTGATCTCGTCCTCTCTGAATCGAATCCAGAGCCTTCCACGTCGCCCTGAGGTTCTCTGGAGTCCACAGAATCTCAGCAGGCAAGGCGATATATATGTTGAACATAATAATAACCTCTCCAAACTGTGCGCGTCTCCTTTAACTAAAGTAGCAGTTGTTAAGAGCTGGAAATTTTATTTCTGCTTGTTTGTTTTTTTTGTGTGTCTGAGGGGTTTTGTTTTTAAGCATCAGAACAAGAAAGTTTTACAAATAACATTTCTGAAAAAATACTTACTGTTATTATTTATTTCGTTTGGAATTTGCTCACCACTGTAAAGTTCCACGTTTGGTAGGTTGCGAAAGGGCATTTGCAAACTAGCATTAATAGTTATATTATGTATCTTTTTTATAACAAACAAACGGTTGGTTGGATTGACGTTCACATTGTTCTGAACTCTTTACAAGACTAAATTGCGGGTAGCTGTGGTTTTTGAAAAACAATTGGCAACGTTCTTGATGGGGGGTAATAACTGCAGTTTGTAATTGTCAATGTTTGGGGCGTAAGTGAAACTCACAAGGCGCTTTCCACGATTTCCTCACTGGTAAAAAGGAAAAAAAGTTCCGCTCCCCCTCCCCCAACAGAGTACCAGCCTGCCCCAAACTCCTTTGCTGCATAGATTAGCAACCTTAAACCCTCCTTTTTGGACGAAGAACTTTTTGGCACAGTAAGATGCAGAAAGAAACAAACAACCTCCATACGTTGTAAATGCTCTTTTTATTCTCTGTGTTTTATCGGGTCTGCGGCCGTATTAAAAAGGACTAGGTGACTGATCGAAAAGAATCCCCAGATGCATATCTTTACTTTGATTTTCTCGGAAGTTATCGTGGCGCAGCAAACAAAACAAGAGCCTAAATATATGGAGGCCCGGGACCGATGATGAAGTCGAACCAGCATCTTTTTCTGGGGAGGGTGATATATCGATAAATAAGCTGGAGCGCGTTGCGCGATTTTTGGTAGCGTCGTCCCCTAACCCTCAACCTCTCGAGTGGTGGATATTTTTTTTTCTTTTTTAAGCACCTTTAGCGGACTAAGGAAGAAGGGGGGGCGGGTAAGCAGGCGAAAGCAGCAGTCAGCCACCAACCAACATCCCAAACACATGCGCAATTGCCGGCTCTTGCCACCGCCGCACTGTAGTCTGCCTGGAAACAAAGGGGCTGGAGCGCGCTGGAAGTTGGCGTTGTGGCTCCTTCGCCTCTCTCCCCGCCCTCCGCGTTCCCACGTGCGAGGAGTTCACGGGATCGGCCAGGCGGCCGCTTCGCAGCGCTGCCCCCCACCCCGCACCCCGTGGCAAGAGAAGAGGCGGCGCGCCGTGGTGGGATTGTGCGTGCGTGCGCCCTGCGCCGCAGTCCTCGGAGGGACCTGTCGCCTCCTTCCCTCCCTCGCTCCTTCCTACGATGACAGCTCCCGCCAGGCCGTCGGGGTGGGGGGGGGGGGAGAGCTTGGGCACCTACTCCTGGCTGCTGACTCACGACTGGAAGGGAGGAGGTGGGGCGGCGCGGCGCCTGTCACTGGCACCAGAGCGGGGTGGGAGGAAGAAGCAAAGGGACGGATCTGGCCTGGGGGAGGGCCAAAGGAGCAGTCTCACTCCCCCACCTTCATGAAGCATAATTCCCAGGTTCATGGTCGTGGGACATAATAAAGAGATTGATTTCCTCGGTTCCTCACTTTCTCATATATATTTCATAGTATTTGTAGATCCTTAGATATAGGAGGCTGAAATATACAGGCAACATTCCTCTGATTTTGTTAAATGAGGAACTAGTTTGTTCTCCTTTCAGGGTTTCAGTTTCAGGAGGGCTGCCCCCCTCCCTTCTGTTTGACTTCATTTTAGGTCATAATCTCTTGCAAGCCAGCTGGGTTTGGATCACAGACAGAACTGTCCTGAGGGTTAAAACAGTCAGTAAACCCTGCTTAATTTCTATAAAGAAATAAGAGAGTTAGTCTGCCTGGGAAGGGTGCCTTTGGTGCTGGGGTTCCATCCGTTGATTGACAGATTGAAAGTCCTGAGTGGTGACAGAAATGCTCTCTGCACTTGCTCAGAGGCATTCTGGTATAGGGCAATGCCTTCTGTTACAGGGCTGAGCCCTTGAATTGAAAGCAGCCTGTTTGTTTGTTTGTTTGTTTGTTTGTTTGTTTGTTTGATTCATTCATTCATTCATTCATTCATTCGTGTGCCTCACCCAACAGAACTCTGGATTTCAAAGGCAGCATCATTAAATTGTGCCCTCAAGCTGCATGAAGTCCCTACCTTTCTAAAGCTAAGCAGGTCTGGGTCTTGATGGATGACCGTAGGGAACCACACACAAGCATCCTTGGGTTCCGTGATAGACAAAAGGTGGGATATTAACGTAAAGGGGGGGTGGATTAAAATAAATACAGCCTACTTGGTAATTAGGATATCCACACACCTATAGGAGCAGATATTTGGGGACGAGGGAAGATCAGTAAGCAGTGGGATCAGAAGGCAAGTGAAGTGGAAAAGGTAGCAGCTACTCGTATCCCACAGCTGGGAACAGCCCTGCAGCTGTCCCAGAGGAAAAGGGAGTGTTTTACTTCCAAGTAGTGGTCACCAATAGAGAATTAGCAGAATGAATTCTGCACAGTTTGAAGCTGAACTCCCTTTCAGGATTTTGGGAGTGAGAGTTCAACGTAGTTTTAGGAGTTGAGAACATAAAATGTGCCTTTGTAAAAGAGACTCCCCACTTTATTCCATCTCTTAATTTGTTTTATGCAGTTAGAGCTGTGTAGTCTGAAATCTCTGTATGAGCTTTTCTAAACCGTTCCTAACAGAGCAAGCAGACTGTCCTTAGGTAAGAAGTATGGGCAAGACTGCGCTGCCCAACAATTCCTAGCACATGGAAGGAACAGAACGTAAATGCTAGGATAAGACTAAAAAGCATAACAATAGCACTAAACCCAAGCGAAGAAGAAAACAGAAATAGATGAGCCTTCTTATGTTTTGGCTCATTCCCCCCCCCTTTTTTTCCTCTTTCTTTTTTTCTTTCCCCCTTTTTTCATTCTTCTTTCTCCTTCTTTCCTTTTTTTCTTTTTCTTTCCCATAATGGCTTATGTTCTATGCCAAGTACTTCAATTTTATTGTAGTTTTTTTTAGCTTTGTCTATTATTTTTATTATTATTAAGGATTATTTTTTTGTAATTTTTGTTGTTTATATTTATCTGTATTTGTTTAAAGTAAAATAAAAAATTTAAAAAATATCAACAGAGATAACTGAAAGCAGACAATGGCAGACCACTAATACCCAGAGCAATTAGTCAGAAGACAATTAAGAAAGACACAGCAATGGGAAGGATGGGATGGGATGGTCAGAAGAGCCAAAGGATCTCTGGGTGCTTTAAGAACAGCGAGGGGAATGATTGCTGTAATTGCTGAAACTGATGGAGGTATTTTGTACTCATGTGTATGAGAGGTGATGTTGAGAGCAGTGCTAAGATTGCAGTCTGCCTCTGGTTTTTCAGAAGACTGGCTCCCATGTACGTCTGTAGAGGCCTAACCATTTTTATTCTACTTAAAGCCTGTGCCCATTTGGTATTCCTTTGGGGAACCCCAACTACGATGAACCCTAGATAAATTTCTCCAGCACCTGCTGGATCAGGCCCACCCAGTCCAGCATCCTGTTCTCACAGAAGCCAACAAGATCCCCATTGTGGGAAATCAGTAAGCAGGATTTAAGCAGAAAAGAGCAAAAGAGCTCTTCCCCATGGTTTCCTGCAACGGGTGTTCAGAAGCATGGCTGCCTCCAGTTGAGGAGACAGAGCTTAACCATCCTGGCTGGTGGCCATAGATGGTCCTCTCCTTGGCATGTCTGGTCCATCTAGGTTGGCTCCTGTAGGAGTGAGTTTAGTAATCTTTGCTACAGTCGGAATGCCTTCTTCCTTCCTTGCAGAATGATGAAATATTTTGAAATAATGGGCAGAATGTGTGGTGCGTGTCTGTTCTTTGCTAAGGGCAGCGGGAAAGCATTTTTGCGTTCTACTCTGTTTTGGGATGCAGTATTCCCCTCTCCCAACATCTCTGAATTTCATATATATAAGGTTTTTTAACATATCATTTTCAACAGTAGTTAAACATACTTTTACATCTTATTCAAATTTTTGACTTCCATCAATCCTGTCTGAAAATATAAGCTAAGAAATTCAGACAGGATTAAACATCTCTGAACTTCTTAGCTTATATTTTCCCACTGATCTGAGTCACAAGGCCACTTTAGATATCAGCATAGTAAATCTCAAACACACACGCACACACTTTAAACATCTAAAAATAATAAGACACATGTTCAACTGAAACAAAAGAGCCATAACGGCAGGAAGGAAGATGTGCAGGACAGCTCCACTAAAATCATCTGCAATGCCAAAGTAACAGTGAAAACCTGTTTAAAAAGAAAAACCTCCCCCCCCCCACCAAAAAAAATTGCCTTGAGCTAGCCAGGCTCTCCTTGGAAGTCCCCCTTCCCCAGTGTTTATTAACTATTATTTGTTAAATATATTTAAAATATATTTAAATTTATTAAATTTAGTACATGGACACCAGGCAAAGCAGAGTCAAGCACAAGCCTCCTGGCCAGTTATCTTCACCAGGGTATGTTTATTCTAGTTTGTTTGTATAGCTACAAATCTAGCAGAAAAACAATCTTATGTCCCTTTGGGGAATGCATAAGTAGCTACCGGTACTTTGTGTTTTGTTCCTGAATCACCTTCCCTTATCAAGAGGACTTTCTTGCCTCTGGGTTTAGGGAAGCCTATTATTTCTGTATCTGGCTCAAGGGGGAATATTAACCACCATGGATCATGTTCACATGACCAGCTGGAGGAGTGTCCGACTCCCTCCTTCCCATCACCCCTGCTCTTTCTTGGTGAATCAGTTGTGCTGATGAATCAGGGGCTTCCCACCAGATGGCAAAAATCACCAGTGGGGAGGCATATTATCCAAAAGTTTAAAAGCTAACAAGAGGCAGGTGATCTGTGGCTCACCAGGTGTTGCTGGCATCCAGCTCTCCTCATCTCTGACCCTTGGCCCTCTTGGTTAGAGCTGACGGGATTTGTGGGTTAAACCACAGAGCCTAGGACTTGTCGATCGGAAGGTCAGCAGTTCGAATCCCCTCGACGGGGTGAGCTCCCGTTGCTTGGTCCCTGCTCCTGCCAACCTAGCAGTTTGAAAGCACGTCAAAGTGCAAGTAGATAAATAGGTCCCGCTCCGGCGGGAAGGTAAACGGCATTTCCATGCGCTGCTCTGGTTCGCCAGAAGCGGCTTAGTCATGCTGGCCACATGACCTGGAAGCTGTATGCCGGCTCCCTTGGCTAGTAAAGGGAGATGAGCGCTGCATCCCCAGAGTTGGCCAGGACTGGACCTAATTGTCAGGGGTTCCTTTACCTTTAGCGCCCAGAGCTCCACAGATTCCTCATCCTCATCTCAAGGGAAACACTGGTAATGGGACAGTGTCAGCTGCTGTGGAATAGAGAGCAACATACAACGTCCTGAAAGAGGCAACAGTGAGAGTATTGTATGTCTTTGAATATCAACCTAATGAAGACAATTAGGGGGATGTAAGCCACAGCTTTCTTCTCCAGACAGGAGCAGGGCGTGGAGGTGCTGTTGGAGGGAAGCTACAGTACTTTGGCATCCTGTGAAATGCATGCAGGCCTCCCTGAGTTTGACCTCACTGGTCAAACTGGTTAGTTTGCATGGCATTGTGGGGTGGGGGGTTGTTTGAAAATAGACTAAGCAGAAGATGGGTAGCCACCACATGAACTTAACCACCTGAGCATTATATGGAAGTTGTGGGAAGTTTCTGTTCTGATAAATACAGTATTATTATTATTATTATTATTATTATTATTATTACCATTATTTTATTTTATTTTCTGTACTGCCCTCCATTTGGGGCAGTTTGCAATATGAAAACACAAAAATACTTAACCATAATAACAAATAGAAACTCCTCCACTGTATTATTATTTACAATACTATACCATAGTTACCACTCAGATGGCTCTCAAAATTGCACCGGTTTTTGTTTTCTGCTGACCAGCACCGCTGAGATCAGTAGCTGAGTGGCTTCTTCCTGAGGGCAGAATTTGTCTGGTGAAGTTGCTGGTTTGGGTTGAGGCATTCAAAGCTCAGCTTCTCTTCTCCTTCAGCTGCCCTTACTCTGCAGTTTCAGAACTCCGGCTGCCTGTGGGTGCCTTACATCCAGGCAGGCAGGGTGTGCATCAGGGTCAGTATTTGGAGCAGCATCTAAGTGTGTCTCAGGGTAGTCATTGCAGCTAAGTCTTCCTGGCCAAAAGCCAAAGCAGAAAGATGCTGTATCCGTCATTTGTGTACAGTCTTGCCCTATCCACATTCTCTTGCTCATGAGGAGGGCTCTGCTGGGCTGGGCCAAGGATCTGTCTTTCCCAAAAGCATTCTGACCCTGGCCGCTGACCATCCTGATTCTCCTGAGATGTTCACAAGCTGAAGGTGAAGATTATTTTACAAGGCTGAAGCCTGATTTTTTTTTTTTTAGAAGATCCATTTAATACATTAATTAAAGTGTAAAATCTGTGTGGGAAATATATATGGCATTAGAAGGAGCATGCTTGCTTTATTTCTAGATAATAAACATTCTCCTCATAGTCGCCATTGTCTTCGAAGAAGCATTCACTTCAAAAACAAATCTTTGAATGTAGAAAGGTAGCATATCAGGTGAAAGGATTTGCACAGGATCCTTCTCCTTGCTCTCTGGTTTTCTATGAGTGGGGACTTCGTTTTTTATATTTGCTCCTCACATTGAAAGCAGTCTTCTAGAAATGTGTATTAAACCATCAGTCTTCAACTGGTGGATCAGGACTCACTGCCGGGTTGCATCCTGATTCATAGAATCATAGAGTTGGAAGAGACCACAAGGGCCATCGAGTCCAACCCCCTGCCAAGCAGGAAACACCATCAGAGCACTCCTGACATATGGTTGTCAAGCCTCTGCTTAAAGACCTCCAAAGAAGGAGACTCCACCACTCCATTCAAGTTGGGCCACAACAGTAGGAATCTTTGGTTTTAAAAAATTGGGTCAAAGGTGGGTCCTGAAGAATGAGGAATACAGTGGTACCTCGGGTTAAGTACTTAATTCGTTCTGGAGGTCCGTTCTTAACCTGAGGCTGTTCTTAACCTGAAGCACCATTTTAGCTAATGGGGCCTCCTGCTGCCGCCGGAGCACAATTTCTGTTCTCATCCTGAAGCAAAGTTCTTAAACCGAGGTAATATTTCTGGGTAAGCGGAGTCTGTAACCAGAAGTATTTGTAACCCAAGGTGTTTCTAACCTGAGGTACCACTGTACTGGGTAAAACCATGTGCAGTTCCTTGTATCACTTATGGGTGAACATTGAGTTCATGTTTCTCAGCTGGTTGTCTTTTGGAACTCCGGGTCCTTTAACAATGTCAGCCCAGCTTGCCTTCCTAAGAGAAGTGGGATCTGGCACTCAGTGTTATGCCTCCTGTCAGGCAGCATCCCCACAAAACTCCCGATTTGGTTGATCTTCAAGAAACTTAAATGGGGAGGGGCCATAGCTCAGCCACAGAGCACCTGCTTGGCATGCAGAAGGTCCCAGGTTCATTCCTCTGCAGCATCTCCTGGGACATATACCTGCCTGAAACTCTGGGCAGTTGTCAGTGTGGACAGTGCTGAGCTACATGGACCAAAGGTCTGACTTGGTAGAGGTCATCTCACTAAGTCCCACGCCATGAAGGTGTTGTCTTCAGTGGCACAGCCGTCAGCACACAGGAAAGCTCTCCTCTTTCATTTTTATTTTTTGCCGTTTAGTTCCGACTCCTGGTTGCGTTAAATGTCCTTTTGCCACCAGGCAAAGACTTGTTTTATTCTGCCAGGCCTTTTCACGTCATTGCAACACATTTTAGAAACCATTAAGATGATTGGCATTATTTTTAATATACTTGTTAGTCTCTGCTTTTATAATAGATGCCTGCTCTTAAGCCCCAGTAGGTTTGTTTCTGCTCTTCCTACATTTAACTGGGGCTGGTGTTAGATTTTACGCACCATTTTACGGTGTATGGAGGTCAGTGCTGGATTTGATTGTATTACCAGTATTTTGTTTTTTAATCTTTGTTTGGCTTACATTGCCCAGATAAGGCAAGTTATGTGGTAACTTGAGATATCTAAGTAATCCTCTGTTTTTGTTGTGCGGCCATGGGGGCGCATTGCTGGGTTAGAAGCACCATTGAGGGCTTATTGCTTAATGTGGGAGTAGGAAGAATGTTGGCAGCTTCTGTGTGACCTTCGGAGCGGCACCTGTTCCAGGCTGCCCTGTCTCCCAGCGCTGGAGGGCAGAAAAAGTGTGGCAGCCACGGCCAGTTCATTAAATTGATAAGGAAAATAAATGAGCAAGATTTCCCAGCCAGGTTTTTAGGGTAAAGTCTTATTGGGCATTTCCTGTCTTCTCTCTGGTGCAAGCAAGGGGGAAACCATCCATTCCTGATGTCTTAAGCAGTTTGCTCCTCCTTGCTTTGAAACAAGAAATATATTGTTTGGCTATACATATTCACAATATATTGATTACCGTATATTTTGCTCTATAAGACTCACTTTTTCCCTCCTAAAAAGTAAGGGGAAATGTGTGTACGTCTTATGGAGCGAATGCAGGCTGCGCAGCTATCCCAGAAGCCAGAACAGCAAGAGGGATCGCTGCTTTCGCTGCGCAGAGATCCCTCTTGCTGTTCTGGCTTCTGAGATTCAGAATATTTTTTTCTTGTTTTCCTCCTCCAAAAACTAGGTGCGTCTTGTGGTCTGGTGTGTCTTATAGAGCGAAAAATACGGTATTTTTTTCAGGGCAAGGATGTGCAACATGTTTGACACATCAGGAATTCCGCCTCAACTTACTCTCATCATGCTTTTAAAAATTAGCCAATTTTTTAAAGAAAACATGGTTTGGCAGAAACGCCAAGGTCTCATTTCCCAGCGAGTCAGCCAAACAAGGTACAACAAGTGGCAGGTTTGGGTCAGTGGTCAGCACAAACTCTACTGTGGCTGCCCTGTGATGTGCCAGTGCAGTTCGGCGACACGTCACTCATGTTGAGAAGCAACGTGTTCTGCAGTAACACCTGACGTGTTTCCTTGCAATAAAGCATCCTTTGCTGCTTTGGGTGAGTCTCTTGGAGAAGCATGGTTTTGGGGCTTAGCAGGGTCCCCCCCTTGACCGCACATACTTGACTCCTGCAGGGTTTGGCTACCGTATTCCAGAGCCCTTTCGGTGTCTAAAATGAGGCTGAGTGTGAGTATGTGTAATCCAATCTGTTGTCCAATGTCTTGCAGAAGGGCCTGAGCTGTGTCAATAAGATCTCTGTTCAGCTCTGAAAACAGCCTCATGATCGAGGGCCGGCTGGCGGCCTTTCTAAGGCAAGGCCTTCTCTTTCACTCACTTCTCTTTTTTTTAAAGGAGAAAGAGTTGGGAGTTTTGGCGCCTAACCAGCCTGCCTTTTGCCGACTGCTGTTTGCTGTTCTGTTCTTGGCGCGGCAAAACGAGAAACCCACCGCCAACTCTTCCCCAGGGGGCATTTGGAGACAAGTCAGAGCCTTGGAGGGTGGAGTGGGGCAGCGATGGCAACACGAGCCCCAAAGAAGGGTGTCTTAAATGGAGATGCAAATCTCTGAACGTCAGCAGTTCTTTGGCAGAGCTAGGAGGTGGCAAAGTTCAGGCAGATGAGATGGGAGTCCAACCTCTTGCCTCCACTTTCTGACCCGCGTATTCAGGCTGACCTGAAGCAGAAAAGCGAAGCATTAGAGAAAACCACTTTATATAAAATATGCAATACATTGGAGAGCAGATTTTCTGGAAACTGAGGAGGAGCCTGCATCTGTGTGAACAGTGATTGGGCAAAATGGCAGCTCTGAAACCCTCGTGCAGAATACTGCACATACGTGGCAAGCATGTGCTGCGGGCTTCAGCTTCGGTAAGTGTTGTAGATTTCTGGCAGTGGTCATTCATCCTGAGTGGTCATTCGCTCCCTGGAGTTGCTCTGTTCCTCTCCAGAGCATATTTGTTCAAAGTCTGTCCCTGTTCTCATGACAAGCTAGAGTCACATTCCTCTGAATTTGCTGCTAAACAGAATGGGGGCTATACACACACACACACACACACACACACACACACACACAGAGCGGTACCTCTAGATGTGAACAGGATCCGTTCCGGAGCCCCGTTCACATATAGAAGCAAATGTAACTAGCAGCGGCACATCTGCGCATGCGTGTGACATCATTTTGAGCGTCTGCGCATGTGCAAGCGGTGAAACCCGGAAGTAACGCACCCCGTTACTTCCGGGTTGCCGTGGAGCGCATCTCGAACGCACTCCTCCAGAAGCACATTCAACCCGAGGTATGACTGTACACACACACACACACACACACACATATATATATAAGCTCTTGAACAAAGGCAAGCGAGAAGAGGAAACACTGTTTTCACTGCTCTCAGCCTTAACACGAGAGGCCAGGGCTGGCTAATTCCTTTTCGCTTCCTGCTCCCAGTCTGTTTTAGGGCAGAAGTAGTTGTGTTTTTTCCATGCAACCAATCTGTGAATGTTGTTCTGTTCAGGCGACGCATAAATCTGACACACACACTCTCTCTCTCTCTCTCTCTCTCTCTCTCTCTCTCTCTCTCACACACACACACACACACACACACACACACACACTCACACTCTCTCTCTCTCTCTCCCTCCCTCCCTCTCCAGGACAGTGTGTTCCTTTCATTTTATTACAGATAGCCTGTGACTTGCAGTTAGAAAAGGAAGCCCCCTCTATTTGTAGCAGTAATTTCTCTCTCCTCCTCCCCCCACCCACTTTTTCTTTAACACACCCTTGTGTAGAACACAAAACAGAACAATTTGTATCCAGAAGCCTAATAGCGCCACGTGGCTAGGTGCAGTTCTGGCACAGATATCATGTATACTTTTAGGTTTTATTGGCAAGAAGTTTTGCAAGTGATCTTTGGAACTCTAACTTGGTAAAAACAATGTGGTGTGGCACGAGAGGGAGCTAAGTGAGTGGAAGAAAACCCTACAATGTGCATTACTCCTTTACAGTGTCCTCTTACTCTAGAGTAATTTATTTAGGTAATTTATACACTGCCTTTTGCACAAGCCACAGCAAACAAATAGATGAAAATATGTAAAATAGCAAAATCCTTTTAAAATACATAACAGAGCACTAAAACATGATTACAAATAGCAACAGGCAGACAGATCTCCTCCATACACTTGCAAAAAATGATGCATCTTAACTAGCTGCCTAAAACTATGGAGAGCTGGGGCCAGACACACACATTTGTGAAAGAAGATATATATATATATATATATATATATATATATATATATATATATATATATATATATATATATATATGAGGAGGCACCACTGAAAAGGCCCTTTCCTGGGCTTCCAAACAACACACCTCATACTGAGGAGGAACCAGCAGGAGAGCCTCGTTTGCTCCACTTACAGCAGGAGGGACAGGTTTATAGGGAAGAAGTGGTTCCTGCAAATATTTTACTCTCAAGACTTTTAGGGTTTTAAAAGTAAGCCGCAAGGTGCTGAATGCACTTCCCTCTCTATGTGTAAGACAGCCACCTTAAGCAGAGTCAGCATGCATAGAACAGCACTGTTAGAAGGTGTTCCAGAGCACAAAATAGAAATTCACACACACACACACACAGAGAGAGAGAGAGAGAGAGAGAGAGAGAGAGAGAGAGAGAGAGGATTTGAACAATCCCCAAAAGTGCATGTAACCCGTGATCTTGTTTGCATGACATGCTATGCCAAATCTTGGCTTACTGAGACCATGCAATTATGCAGCCTTCCCGTGAAAACTGGTGGCTGCTCTGCTCCTATCTAGTATTCCACACCCACACCTCACATGCGTGAGCCATGCCGCATTAAACCAGGATTTGGCTTAGCATGTCGTCTGGAACTCTGGAACTCGTGGTTAAGCTCTCCTTGCTAGCCATGATCTGTAGCAGAGAACAAACCTTGGTGACGGTTCATGGTTGGTGAGAATAGAGAACCAGCTCAGTGTCTGCAAAAAAGTGATGCTCTCTTTAAAAACACACACCAGAAGGACTTGCTGGGACAGAGTGTCTGGTCATGCCTCTTGCTCACTTGGACAGAGGATTGAAAGCTGCATAGAAACTAGTCTATTATACAAAGAAAACATCTGCATTTATTGCTCTGTCCACTTTGCTTCTGGCATGTGTCTTCCTCAGGCTGAAAATGATTCCCTGCCCCAGAGATGCTGCAACCATCAGGACTGGTAGCTATGAATACCCTTCCTTCCATAAGTGACTGTTTATGTGCAGAAATCATATTTCCAAGTTATGAAATTGTACAGAAACATTTCACCTGTGAAGTGCTGCTCTTTACCTGAAGTGCAGGACTTGGCTCTTTTTCACCCACCGTGGCCATGATTTGAGGCTCAGCAAGTCAGGGAGTCAGGATTTGCTGCCCTAAATTTAATACCCAGCCTCTCCTAGGAATGTGTTGTCCCCAGCGCTAAAGAAAGAAATGTGGAAAAAAGTAGGCTGTTCAATGTTTCCAAAAACGTAATTGCTGTGTGAGAGTTATGCAGGGCAGTTTAGCGATGGATAAGACTAAAGCCTTATTTCAATTCTTGGTCCTCTGGACTCCAGACAAATAGATCTTTTTTTAAAAAAAAAAAAATCTTATTAATTTTCACAAAATTATCAACAAAACAGAAATATAAACAAAAACATAGATCATCACCTTATTAAAATTACACTTATTAACATTGTTAAGTGACTTCCTCGCTTCCCCTTGGTTGAATTTCCATGCACATTCTTTTAACGGTTTTCCAAATCAAAGTTCTTATGAAATTTAACTTAAACATTAACATCCTTATAGCTTTTAATTTTAAAATTAAACATATTAATTCATCACTTAACTTGTATAAAATCCTAAGCCAATTAAATATCTGCAAGCTGTTTCCAATTAATTTAATTTTACATGCTTAACTAAAGAATCATAAAATTTTGTCCATTCTTCCTGATACTACTCCTTCTTCTGGTCACGGACTCTTCTCATTAGGTCAGCTAGCTCCAAAAACTCCATCATCTTCATCTGCCATTCTTCCACCGTGGGTAATTTTTCGCTAGTAAAATTCGAGCAGCCGTTCTGGCATACAAAAATAATTTAACACCTTTCTTGGGCATTTCCCAACCTGCTATTCCAAGAAGAAAGGCCTCTGGTTTCTTTATAAATGTATATTTTAACATTTTTTTTTTCAATTCATTATAAATCTTTTCCCAGAAGTCTTTCACCTTGGGCAAGTCCACCACATGTGATAGAAAGTACCTTCCTTTTCTTTACATTTCCAACATAAATTATCACAGTTATGATATATTTTGCTAATTTAACAGGAGTCAAATATCATTTTTATTATATTTTCCTCTAGCAGTGCACATGCAGTGAACTTAACCCCTTTTTTCCACAATCTTTCCCAATCCTCAAACATTATGTTCTGTCCTACATCCCTTGCCCAATCTCCTGGGCTCCGTGCAGCTCTGCGCAACCCTTGGGAGCCCGGCAGGAAGCCGCACTGGGCTTCCAAAGGTTGCACAGAGCTGCCTGCATTCTGAAGCCTCGGGCGCGCTGAAGAGCGCGCCTGGGCTTCACGCAGCTCTCCGCAAGCCTGGGGAGACCGGCGCGGCTCCCTCGGCTTGCGGATAGCAGGCTGTTCTGGGGGCTGGGGTTGGGGGAAGCTCGGGCTTCCCCCGCGCCAGCCCCGTGCCTAGGGGGGGGAAATATATATTTTTTCCTTTATTCCCCCCCCCCAAAAAAACTAGGTGCGTCCTATAGGGCGGTGCATCCTATGGGGCGAAAAATACAGTACTTCTACCAGGGGTTGAATAAGCCAGTCTTTCAGAGTCTTGTAATATTCTGCTGATAGACCATCGGGTCCTGATGCCTTGCCAAGTTGCATTGAGTTGATTGCCTGTTCCACTTCCTGTCTTGTTATTAATCCTTTTAGTAGGATCTTTTTATCTTCTGGAATCTGCTGCAAACCATTAATCTTGATAAATTGCTCAGTTTTAACCAAATCCTCTTTGTCCTTTTTATACAGTGGTACCTCAGGTTACATACGCTTCAGGTTACAGACTCCGCTAACCCAGAAATAGTGCTTCAGGTTAAGAACTTTGCTTCAGGATGAGAACAGAAATCGTACTCTGGCGGTGCGGCAGCAGCAGGAGGCCCCATTAGCTAAAGTGGTGCTTCAGGTTAAGAACAGTTTCAGGTTAAGTACGGACCTCCGGAAAAAAATTAAGTACTTAACCCGAGGTACCACTGTACAGTTGTTTATAATACTTGTAAAAACATTTTCTTATGTCTGCAGGATTCTCTACAGATTTTTCTTCAGTTACAATGTTTGTGATAGTACTTTGCTTTTGTCTCTTCTAATAATGTCCCACTTTATTTGCAGATTCAAAATTACTTTTTCTCATCCTTTTTAACTTCCATTCTATTTCTTGGTTTACTAACTGTGAATATTGGACCTGTAAAGCTTTAATTTCTTTTTGAATCTGCAAGTTCTTTGGGTTTCCTCCGAGCTTCTTCTCTTTGTCTTTTAGTTGTTCCATGATTTTATCTTTTCTGTCATTTTGTGACTTTCACCTAATTGAATTTTGTTGTATCAGAAACCCTCTCATTACAGCTTTGCTGGCCTCCCAAATAACCCTTGTTTCCATTCCTTTGTTCATATTAAGTTCAAAACAATCCTTTAGGGTTTTTTGGGCTTTACTCACAATTACAGTACTTCTCAACAAATCATCATTCATTCTCCATCTGAAGGAACCCCGTACAAACATTTTCAAGTCCATAGAAACTGCATTGTGGTCAGAGCAAGTTTTAGAGCAAATTTTCTATTTTAGTTACTTTAGGAATTAAGTCTCTGGATATCCATAAATAGTCTTTTCTCGAAAATACTTGGTTTGCATCTGAGAAAAAAACCTTTTTCCATTGGATTTCTAATTCTCCATATATCTGACAAGTCAAATTTATCTGTTAAATCAAAAAAAGTTTTAGGTAATCTGCCAGAGTTCAATATGTTTGATCTTTGAGTCGAGTCCATCAAGGTAGATGCAACTCCCATCCATATGGGATCCCCCATCCATATTAATTTGTAATCCATATAATCCATGAGGCTTGTTTCCAAATTCTTTAAAAAAATCCATTTTGCCATCATTAGGTGCATAGATTCCTAATACAGTGGTACCTCGGGTTAAGAACTTAATTCGTTCCGGAGGTCCGTTCTTAACCTGAAACTGTTCTTAACCTGAAGCACCACTTTAGCTAATGGGGCCTCCTGCTGCCGCCGCGTCGCTGGAACATGATTTCTGTTCTCATCCTGAAGCAAAGTTTCTGGGTTAGCAGAGTCTGTAACCTGAAGCGTATGTAACCTGAAGCATATGTAACCTGAGGTACCACTGTAGCAAATACTTTTCGCCTTGTGTCTTCCTTCCTCATCTTTAAAAGCCAATTTTGGATTCCATTTTTCCTTAATGTAGAAAACCACTCCTCTTTTTTAACTTTGTCAGAAGAGATAAATTCTTGTCCCAATCTTTTATTTATTAATATTTTTCTATGTAGTCTTGTAATGTGAGTTTCCTGTAAACAAATTATATCCAAATTCTGTTTTCCCAAAATGTGAAAAGAAATTCTTCTTTTCTGGGGTGAGTTCAATCCATTTATATTCCATGAATAAATTCTCAACGCCATATTGTCCACTTAGGGGGAAGCTGCTTCCGCCCCCAGCGGCTGTGAGCTTTGTAATCCAAGTTCTACCAAGTGCTTTTGCAAGAATCTGTCCTTTTCTCCCACAGCCTTTATTTTTGTTTTCTTCCTTCAAATTTGAGGGATAGACCCTCTGGAGATTCCCACCTGAAAAAGATGTTCTTTCTCCTCAGAATGTCTGTCAAGTCCTTGTATTGGGATCTCAGGTTCAAAAATTGATGTGGGATCTCTTTAAAGAGCACCACTGCTCTGTCCTGGATTTTGAGGCCTTTTTTATAGTGGTGTCCCAAAATAATGTCCCTTTGTTCCTTGGTCTTAAAAACCACAATACAGTCATAAGTTATTTTAGTCTCCTTTTTGGGGCCAAATCTAAACGCTTTCTCTACCCAAGCTTCCAGTTCCTCTTTTTTCAGATCCCAGCATTCCACAAAGTATCCTATCAAATACTCTCTGAGTTTTTCTTCTTCCATATAAGGGCCCCACCTCAATTTCAAATATGATTCTTTCTACTTCAGCTGAAGAAAGGCGATCACATTAGCATTTTCGTACTGTAACCATTCCAAGTCTGGCACTCCAACAGTCTCCAGCTGTGCCAAGCTTGTATTATGCGTGGTTACCTCGTCTTTCACTTCTTTCAAGTTGGTGCTTAACAGTTCAATTCCCCCTCCAATTTATTTATGCTAGCAGTGTTATGACAAATAGATCTTAACTCAATATTAGCGTTACTTCTACAGCCTTTCAAAGGATTGAGTTAAAGGATCCCACAGATTAGGGGACAGAAGTTAACTTCGCGATGTGAAGTTTGGGGACCTTGGGCTGCCTCTGTGCAGTCTTAAGATCTGGCCGTGCACCAAGTCCGTCAGCTCCCTGGGGAAAGGGGCATTGTGATTTAGAAATCCATCCCTGCAGAAACAGAGGCTGTAATGAATGAGATCCTGCCTTCTCACCTTGGGCGACAGAGCAGATCAAGGGCTTTGTAAGAAACCCAAGCCCCTGTCCTTGGTTGGAGCAATCCAGTTTCCGATTCCTCACAGGGCGCTCTGCCTTAAGAGTACTGAGGCATGGTGTGAACTGTGCCTGACATGTGACACAGGGGGGAGAGGAGTATTAAGCAAAACTTCAACAAGCAGCCCTCCAATGTTTTTGTATGTGCAAAGACATTAAAAAGCAAAAGGGTTGTATTTGTGCAAACAGCTGGTCTTCCCCTCGCCCCTCCCTAAACCAATTCCTGATGAAAAGGAAAGGGAAGCATTCTTTCCAAAATAAGTTCATATCAGAAAAATGTTTTGCTTTAATTTATTTTATGTGTGCTCCTACTTGAAGATCTGAACAGAAGGCGTGTCCTCTATTCCCACTGTGCTAACCCAGAGTGGTTTAAGAATCAGTCCCTATTCCCAGGGAACTCTGGGAATTGTGGCTCTGTGAGAAGGAATGGAGAGGTCTCCTAATAACTCCCAGCACCCCTTTCAAACTGCAGCTCCAAGGATTCTTGGGGGCGAAGCCACAGCTGTTTAAAATAGTGTTTTAAATGCATGCTGTGAAGGTGGCCCAAGTCCCAAATGGGTTGTTGGTGAGTGTTAGGAGGAAACCTGCCTCCTTTCCCTGCAAATTGAGCAGGAGAAACATTTCCCGTGACAAGCTTTTCCTGTTGAATTTCTGCCTGCTTTGCAGCTGTTCCGTGGACCTTCTGCCTATTGGGGGGAAAGGCCATTTGCTATCCATTTCATTCATTTGATTTGATTTCTTACTCACCCTTCACCCAGGGTGGGTTGCAACGATTTAAAAAATGCACAATTATAAAACAAAGTACAGCTCCCCATGTAAAAGATTTATAAGCAATTCAATATAAAATGCAATATCATTAAAACCAATTCCACAGATAAAACCAGTTAGAAATTGTCCTGCTGCAGATGCACAAGGCTTTGCTTTTTAAATGTTTTTATTAAATTTTATCCATATGACCCAAAGAGCAAAATAGAACTTTGTGAGATACATAACAGCTACACTGAACCAAACTAATGGTGTTGTGGGATGTTACATTCACAAGAAAAAATGATAAAGCTGGTTACCTGGATATTTGCGATAAGATACACACTCCCAAGGCTTTTGTTGGAGAGGAAGGTTTTTTCTTGGTGCCCAAAAGCTGATAGAGATGTTACCCCTCTGATATTTAACAGCAGGGAGTTCCAGACTAAAGGTCCAGTACAGAGTGAAATTAGCCCCTGCTTAGATCCCACCAGCAAAGAAGAGTCCCATTTCCCCCACTACCTAAAAAACTAATAAATAAGGATAATCCTAAGGTGGCCTGTTCCACTCTCAAACACCCAATACTATTAGGAAGTTTCCCCTACTGTTTAGCTGAAATCCGTTTCCAATTCCCTTGTTAGGATAACCCTGCTCAGCACTGTTAGAAGCTCAGGTATATAAGCCAGGTGCCAAACAGCTCCTTAAACCAGGGTTGCAGTCGCCAAAAGGGAATGCCTAGTTGCCATCTACGGCCAAACAGCTCGAAAGTCATATTTTTCAACTGTTTGGTTCCTGAAATTCATGCTGATTTCACAGATAAAATATAACAGATAGAATTCAACAGGATGTGCTGCTAGTGTGTGAAAGCAGTCAATATCCAAGGATCCCCAGGCATGCAGCTCCAGATGGTGGAGACATCAGGCTCTATCCTGGCACCTGGCATCTTCACTTGTTCGCAAGTGGTTGATGAAAAGGTGGCTGCTGAATTTCGAACACTGCTCAGGTATGCCAAGGTGGGCCAACCTGGTCCAGCACCCTACTTCTCACACACAGTGCCCTGGAAGGCTCCTCACAGAAGCCCATAAGTAGGGTGTGAAGACCCCTCTCTCTTCACACCTGCAGCATTTGGTGTCCAGGGTATACTGCCTTAAGCCTGGAGACTCCATTTAGCTGCTATGACTAGTAGCCATTGCCAGACCTTTCCTCCTGGAACTGACCTAATCTTCCACATAAAATACAGTGGTACCTCAGGTTACATACACTTCAGGTTACATACGCTTCAGGTTACAGACTGCTAACCCAGAAATAGTGCTTCAGGTTAAGAACTTTGCTTCAGGATGAGAACAAAAATCATGCTCTGGCGGCGCGGCAGCAGCAGGAGGCCCCATTAGCTAAAGTGGTGCTTCAGGTTAAGAACGGACCTCCAGAACGAATTAAGTACTTAACCCGAGGTACCACTGTAAATGCTAAATTTTGTTTAGTCTCAACCTACAGGAGGATTGACAAGTTCCTTCCTGCTTTGGTCCACTTTCACAGAAGCTCACCTGTGTGGCAGCAAAGGCTTCGCTGGGTTATTTTCACAGTTGAAGCTGCTGTTGAAGGCAGAAAAGAAATCAGACAGTCGGAGAGATTCAGGCCAGTGCGTGTGCTGTGCCCTTAAGGTGAAGGTTTAAGCTTTTGGTAAAAGATCAAGGTCGGGTCATTGTCTGCAAATCCAGCCAAAGGGTGTAAAGAACATGGTAGTCCCCTGGATTTTGCCAAGACAAAGCTGAAATCTGAATGTCTGGGTCAATTCACAAACAAAAGAAATCCTATGGCAGAACTGCTGGCTCTGAGGAATTAGTAGGGTTGTCAGAAACAGATCTGTCTGTCTCTCCCTCTCTTTGCCTGTGTGCATTAGAGACTCTCCCAGCTCTAATTGGCACCTTCCCAAGTAACGACTTTTTATGCTGACACTTCCCCCGCTTTCTTCTCAGGGTTACATCATTTGAAAGATCCTACCCAACATCCTACCCACCGTAGCTCAGTGGTAGAGAACTTCCTTTGTATGCAGAAGGGGCCAGATTCAGTACCCTCCATCTTCAGCTGGGCTGGGGAAACCCAACAGAGGATCGCAGGATCGCAGGATCAGGCCAGAGGAGGCCCACGTGGTCAGCATGCTCTTCTCCCAGGGGCCAACCAGGTGCCCGAATGGGGGAGCCCACAAACAGGGCCCGAGCACAACAGTCTCTCTCCCCACTTGTGATTCCCACCAAACCGAGGTTCAGAAGCATGTTGCCTTTGGGAGCCTAGAGGGAGGCTTGGGAGCCTTGTGGCTGGTAGCCTTGTGGTTTTTAGTGTAACTTCCCTTGCTTTGAAGATATAGTACACCTCGCCAAGTGCTCCTTGTTGGAATGGAAAGGTGAAGTAGCGATCCTGAAATAAACCGATAAAAATAAATGAATAAAGTATGGGTGGACATCCTGCAGCCTCTGCCTTATTTTAGGTTCTGAATGTGCTGTAGTCTTCCATGATCACAAACTGTTCTGTGTCCGTCCATCATGTTTGTCTAATGTGGGGTCGGGCGGCAGCTTTGTACAGTGGTGCCCCGCAAGACGAACGCCTCGCAAGACGAAAAACCCGCTAGACGAAAGGGTTTTCCGTTTTGGAGGCGCTTCGTAAAACGAATTTCCCTATGGGGTTGCTTTGCAAGACGAAAAAAATCTTGCATCCCCCTGCAGTTTCCCCCCGCTTTTTTCACCCTTTTCTTGACAGCTGTAGCGCTAATCCGCTAAGCTGTCAATGGGCTTGCTTCGAAAGACGAAAAAACCGCTAGACGAAGAGAATTGCGGAACGGATTCTTTTCGTCTAGCGAGGCACCACTGTATTATTATTTGAGAACAACCCTATCCAACCCAGTGGGGCTTGCTTCTCAGTAGGCCTTCTTAGGATTGGGAATTCTGATTGAAACAGGACAGTCTTTATTCCAGATGGGATAATCTAATTTTTGTCTCAGTACCAACTCTGCCCACTGCCAAAATGTGGCTACCATCATATCACCCCAGAGGAAAAGTGGCCCTCAACAGAAATAAGTTGCCTCTGTTGTACACTGAGGGGCATTTAGTGCGCACTATAGTATACATCCATGCAGGCAGGTGCAGGGCAGGTTTTTCCCCAAATGCCAAAGACCGACTTCCTGCTCTCCCCACCCCGTTAATTATTGTATTACTATTTTGCTCTGTGTGAAAACAGTTTTTAATAACAACATGCTTGTTCCTATATTTATTTATGCGTGCATGCAACTGCCTGATTAGCAGCAGGCTCCGAAAGAGATCAACAAATCATTGATGGCAGATAAAATCAGATTACAAATGCAGCCCATCGTCTAAGTGAGGCAGGCAGCTAGCTGGAATAGCAAGGGGGAGAAGCCAGCTCCAGCGTCTTAATTGGGGTTTTTAAAGGTTTTTAAAGAGGAATGTTTTGTTTTGTTTTTATTAGCTTTTCTTCATCTGGAATAGAATCTGCCAGGCAACGCACACCAATGCAAGCATAGTTCCAGAGAGGGGGTGCTCCCACAGGCCTTTCTAAAGTTGGGGCGACTAACAGAAAAGAGATAATAGAATCTTAGAGTTGGAAGGGTCCCCAGGGGTAATCTAGTCCAGCCCCCTGCAATGCAGGAATCTCAGCTGAAGCATCTATGGCAGGTGGCCATCCGACCTTGACTTAAAAACCTCCAATGATGCTTTTTTAAACAAGCAAGCATGAAGGAGGGGTCCAACATGGGTGATTAGGCATGGTGATATTTCTAGATAGCACTTTCTTGGGGGAAAGATGGTCTGGTAGAGCATAGAGAAGCCCCGGGTTCAGTCCCCAAGGGCATCTCCTGGTGGGGCTGGGAGAGACACTTGCCTGAAACCCAGGCCATTGCTGCCAGTCAGTGTAGAGAATGCTGAGCTAGATAGACCAAGGCTCTGACTCAGCATGATGTTCTGCCTGCAAAGTCCTGGGTTCAGGACTGCCTCTGACCTTTGCTAGGAGGAAAGTAAGTGTGCTGTCTCCAGGAACAAGCCATCGTCGAGCAACAGAGCCTTTTGCCTCAGTGTCAAACGAAATGAAATGTGGAGAGCACACAAAACACCAGGGCTGTTTCTGAAAAGTGAAGTCTTTGCCCTACGAATCCAGGGTGGGGAGCTCTGTTCAGCCCAAACGTCCCATTTCCTTTAGGCATTCCCAAGGGCCACGTGTCATTAGCAGGCAGAGCCAGAAACCAAAAGTGGGGCGGGGCAACAAACGATAATCCAGCCCCCGTGCAGTCAATGAGGTGAAGGATGCAAAATGATGATGATAAAAATACTACCTTTGTACAGGTGTACCTACTAAGAAGAGCCATGAAAAAGCAAATGTACCGAAAGGAATTATTGTGAAAATAATAAATATTTATCAGGTGGGGACTCTTAAGGAAGGAGATTCCCCTAAGGCAAAGGGGAATGCACAAACAGCACCCTCGCTCAGGGCAGGATGCTACCAAAGTCCTTCCCTGTGTTAATCTGCTCAGACAGCCGACCTCTCTGTCCCCCATCCAAGCAAGAGGCATTATTATTATTATTATTATTATTATTATTATTATTATTATTATTATTATTGTCAGAGTTCAGGGACACATTCCAGCCAGGCAGAAGCACTTGAGGAGGGTACAGAGCAGTGCCAGCGAGGGGTGTGTGGCCTGGGGAGACAGACAGGCCAGACAGTCCAGGACGGCTGCATTGGTCCTCCCAGCACCAGGTTCCCCTCCCTGCTATAAAGCATTGTCCATACTAATGGTGGTTTATAAATATAAAAATCACAGCCAACAGAGAGGAAGCTGCATGCATCTCTCTCAGGAAAGAATTCCAGACTTTTGGGGTGGCCACCAAGAAGTCACCACTTCTCAGGGAGGCTACCTTAACTTCCCTGGAGTTTGGAATCTGGAGCAGAACTGTATCAGAATGTCTTAAGTACTGGGGAGTGACTGTTCTGGAAATCAAGACCCAGACTGTCTGAATGCCTTAAATGTCATGAGACCCATTTGAGATCATTTGTGAAATGACAGTGCCCTCTGAGCTCCCTGGGACTTTAGATTTCTTGAAATGCCATGTTGCCTTCTGAAAATCGCATTTCTCTCTCCCTCTCCCCTGAACGCCACATTAATGCAAGTACGGAACAGAATGAGCACATGTCATGCAGCATAAGGTATTTTGGGGAGAGGGTGTTGCAGGCGGTTGGGGATTCAAACTGGAGAAAACACGGGGTGGGGGGGAAATACGTGTAATTGCATCTGCATGTTAAAACTTGCGCCACCGTGTTTTCCTATAGCAAGGTCTGGGTGACCTTGGCAGCTGCACAAGACAGGCATTGTGTAAGAGAGAATTGTGTTTTAGTATACTGGAGAAATTGTTCAGAAACAAATATAATTCTCTATTGGTACCAAGATGTTATCGTCTTGCTCTGTCTCCTTATTTTTATGGCTTGAAACTTGCATTAGGCCACGGACGCTGCAGCAGGTAAAGACTCCGACCTCTTAAAATGCTGAAATAAATGTCTCTCTGTCTCTCCCTCTCTGTCTTTGAGGTTATAATATCTTTTTTAATATATAAATTATTTTTATTCAATTTCTCCAATACAAAATTTATACAAATCGTACATCTTTTTTTATATCCATTCTCTTTTTAACTTCCCTCAACTTGCCTGATACTCCTTCCCTTCTTAATTTCTTACACATTTCTAAAGCCTTTCTTCAATTTTTTTATAAATTATTTCTTAGTTTTACTCATATTCTAACATTTCTTCTTACAGAGCTTCATTAAAGCTTACAAACGTTATTTGATTATCACTTAATTTATGCATATATTCTGTAAACTTTTCCCAATCTTCTATAAATCTCTGATCTCGTCGATTTCGGATCCTTCCAGTCAGTCTATCGAGTTCTGCATAGTCCATCATCTTCATTCTCCATTCATCTAGTGTAGGCAAGTCCTCTTGCTTCCATTTCTGAGCCATCAGTATTCTTGCTGCAGTCACTGCATATAAAAATAACTTATTTTCTTTCTTATTAATCTCATTCCCTGTAATACCAAGTAAAAACGCTTCTGGTTTCTTAACAAAAGTGTACTTAAACATTTTCTTCAATTCATTATATATCATTTCCCAAAAGCTTTTTACTTTCTTACACTCCCACCACATATGATAGACTGTACCCTCTTTTTCTGTCTTTGAGGTTACAATATCAGGGTTTATTATTTATCAATCAATCAATTACTGTTTGGACTTTGGGCAGTGGGAAATAAGGAGCATGTGTTGTGCTGTGCTGTGTTGTGTTGTGTCCTTTGTGGGGTGTGGAAATAACAGGTGGCCCTTGCAGTCTTAAGGACTGTGATGTTGCTAATACAGGAGTTTTGGAATTGCATCCTGGAGAATCCTGAAGTTCTTATGATGACTGGGGAAGACAGGCAAACTTCTCTGAAAAGGATCTTTACTAATCTCCCTTCTCCGTGTGCAGCTACGGTAGAGTTTGGGACACAAGGTATGGCCTATGGCAGCCCCTTAACAAACTGAGTGTTCACCCTTAAAATATTCCTTTCTTCTGCTCCCTCCCCTGTGCTGGGTTTTTGGGGCAGAGACCTGTCCCCCTTAACTTTGCAAATAAACAGCCAGAACTCTTTCCAATAGGATGAGGCAGGATTACTATTTTTTGCAGTATGGTGGGGATCTGTGGCCAGTTTCCTAGGGTTACTGAGTTGACGTTCCGAGAAAATGTTCTCGGAAACTAGGAAATTTGATAACTGCTTTTCCCAGCACTGTGCAGGGCTCAGTGCTGTTATATGCTGAATATATACCTCTTTACCTTCTAACAATACCTGTGAGACTTTTTTGGGGGCGGTGGACCCACACACTGTAATTTGTGACTGTAATTTGTTTTAAACTGTTTTTTAAAATACTGTATTTCAAATGGAAAGAAATCAAATTAATCATAATAATAATGTGCAAGCACTAATGATCAACTGATCACCTGGTCTTTGAAACAACCTGTGTGGCTCTGGGCTTCGCAATTGCTTCTGCTCAACCCGCAACATACTTTTCAGATCAGGCACAGTTTTACTTGATGTCTGGTGTAAGGGAGGTGGGACTGGTTGGGCCAAAATTTAATTCCTTCGTTTATTTTTATTTGTTAAATTTGCATACCGGCCTTTGTCAGTAGATCTCAGGGCGGTTCATAAGATAAAAATGCAAGCTACAAAACCTCCCTGTCACTGATTTAAAATTTGATTGTCCTGCACTTGTTTGTTTTGTTTGCTATTAATATTGTTCTGCATGTTTTACTCATATGCACCTTAAACCTGATGCATAAAAATCAATAATTATAATGCTACTCAAAAGTAATAATTGAGGAGAAAAGATGAAAACACAAAATGCGTAATAAAAACCAGAACAAAAAAGTAACCCCACCGACCCACCCCTCGCAGGTCAAATGAGGACACCTGAAGACCTGACTCTGGAGAGGTGGATGTTCAGCAGTGATGCTTGGTCCACCTGTTTAATATTGTTTCCAAACCCCCTTCCAACAAGGAATTTCCAGTGTACAGAGAGAAGCTTCCCCACCCCCATTATTATCCCCCCTTAGTAATGTCATAAGTGTCCTTTCCAAAGAGCTTGGTGAAAAACAAATGTTTAGTTTTCATCTGATAAGGAGAGGTCTGCATTTCAGGGAGGAAGAGATAACAGAATGAGCTGATAGAAAAATGCTAAGGTCAGAAAACTCCCCCCCCCCCTTCTCGACTCAGCCTGGCCATTTTTCAGAACATTATCCCTGTTTTCTTTTTTTTTACAAGGCTCTTTTCTCCCCCAAAGTCTTACATCCTGCAATAAAACAGTACAAGTAACCCAGTGCTCAGTTTGATCAAGCCATCCTTCAACAGGGGCTGGGCAGCTTGGCTTAATTAAGTCTGCTTCGAATCTGTCTCTTTCCATTTCTTAACATATATACACACACCAGAGAAAACAGATTTAGTGATATATATGTATATATCATTATTACTTCCACCAGAAAAATGGCTTAATTAATTTTTAAAAATCCAGAATTAGTAACAATCATACTGAGACCTCCCTCAAGCAAGTGGTGAAATGTGTACCGTGTTTTTCGCACTATAGGACACCTTGTTTTAGAGGGGGAGAACAAGAAAAAAAATTCTCCCCCTCTCTGCGCAGCGCCCCTTCAGCGAAGCAGCAGGAGAAACGGAGCCCCTTCCATTTCTCCTCCCGCTTCGCTGAAGGGGCGCTGCGCAGCTCTCCCTCTCCCCACATTGCCTTCGCCTTCAGTAAAGGCAACCCAAAGCCTCCGGAGCGCAGCGGGAATTCCCACTGCGCTCCGGGGGCTTCAGGCGGCTACCTTGGAAGCCTGGAGAGCGAGAGGGGTCGGTGCGCACCCACCCCTCTCCTCTCCAGGCTTCAGTGAAGGCAAACCCGAAGCCTCCGAAGCCTTCCTGCTGCTCCCTGAGCTTGTGGGGCTGGCGGCGGGGGAAGCCCAGCTTTTCCCCACCCACAGCCCCAAAGAGCAGGTCGGGAAGGCTGTTTATTTGATCACTCTACAAGAATACAGTAGAGGGGATTGTTTTCTTCTGTTTTTGCTAATTTGGCTTCATGTTGAGGTAATATTAGGCATAAGTTCTTGGTAGGCAACACTGAAGAGAGAGACATACCGCCTAAACATGAAGAGGTTTGGTGGATCAGACCCACCTACATTTCTGACCGTTTGTGCACTGCTGGGAAAAATGGAGCAGTAGAGTTTGGGCTGGCAGAAAGGTTTGTGTGCATCCATTTTTTTTCTATATGCCAATGGAAACTCATCAGCATCTTGTTTTATAGATAATGGGACCAATTCAGTGAAACTGCTTTATGTCTCGTCTCTTCTCTCTCTCTCTCTCTCTCTCTCTCTCTCTCTCTCTCTCTCTCTCTCTCTCTCTCTCTCTCTCTCTCCCTCTCTCTCTCTCTCTCTCTCTCTCTCTCTCTCTCTCTCTCACACACACACCACCCATACACCTACACACCTTTCTTCATTTTTAGGGTCTTTGCTAATGCAAATCTCCTTTTTAATACAGGAAAGTATTGCAAGTCTTAAAGAATTAAAGTTCTTGGGCAAAACATTTAAAAATGCAAAACATTTAAAATGCAATTAACAAGGAGGTGCAACGCTGAATGTCCAGGATTGCAAAATGTAAAAATAGGTCAGTATATCATTGCTGAGGCTGCTTTGTGACTCCTAGGGTTTTTACCAATAATCGGATTTCGTTTAGAAACTCTGAGGCATGTAATTAAAACAGATAATGGTAGAGAATCGAGGTTGAGAAAAATCTCTGAGGGTGTGTTTTCCCCAAAGGTATTATGCCACCCTCAGCTCTTGACTTGCATCTTCAAGGGCAGAGAGTATTTATAGCAGAACAAGAAAACAAGCAAGCAAGCATTGCAGGGGGTTGGACTAGATGACCCTGGGGTCCCTTTCAACTCTAAGACTCTACAGTTCTGTGATTCTAGTGCTCTCTGCAAAACAGCGCAATGCCACTCATTTTCATGCTTTTGTAAAAACATTTTCAGGGGCAGCTAATGTCTTTCAAAGACCAAAGTTGCCTCAGCAAGGCAGGAGCCATGGCAGCTTGTCACTTTATGTTTAAAGCAGGGTGGATAAAAATCCATGATTTTTTTTTAAAATCAGATTATTTTTTTATTTAATTCAGATTTTTTTAAAATAAAATGCTTTTGGAGGAAAAATATTTCTAAAGAGTGTTTTCTGTTTAAGTTATATTATAGTCCAAAGGCTATTCATCAGGAGATAAAGATTTGTTTTAAGTTTTTCATATGTACTAAAACTCAGTCTAAGATTTATTTATTTTTTAAATCGTTTAAGCACATTGGTTAACAAACATGGATACATATGCTATAATGTTATAGTTTTGGTTAAATAAATGGTTTAAATTGTTACTAATGATTATTTTTCTCCTCCAATGAAGTACAGCAGCAATGTTGTCCAAATATAAACAGTTAACTTATTAAACCTCACAAAAATTTCATAATTATCTGTCTATGTATTTCTATGCATAACCAAATCAGTAATTTTTGATATATCTGTAAAAACTTTTCTGAAAAGTTATTATTCCAAAAATGAAACCTTCATCTGGTTGTAAATATTAAGATTATACCAGCAAGAATGAGTCTTTCTGTAAAAAAAGATTTAAATCAAATCTTACTGGCTAGTGATTTAAATCATGATTTAAATCGATTTGATTTAAATCAAATCCACCCTGGCTTAAAGCACTGTGATACCGCTTTCAACAGGCATGACTCCTCCCAAATAATTTCTGGAGCTGTAGTTTGTGAAGTGTGCTGAGAGCTGTTAGGAGACCCTGCTATTCCTTCCCCAGAGCACTTTAACAGGCAGCCCCTCCTCACAGGAAAACAACTCTTACCACCCTCTTAGTACGCTACACTTCCCAGAATGCTTTAGGAGAAGCCATGACTGTGTTAGCATAGTACTTTAAATGTGCAGTGTGATGTGGCCTGGGTCTCTTCTGTCTCAAATGGGGGTGGGGAGTAAACTAAGGCTACATTCACACTCTGCCACTTTAAACAACCATGGCTCCCCTCCCCCAAGTAATTATGGGAGCTGCAGTTTGGGAATTGTGGCTCTGCGAGGGACAGCGTCTTCCCCTCCCCTTGAGATGCCAGGGACCCCTGGACCTCCTTCATGCAGCTGCAATTCAAAGGGCTGGTTTTGTGACATACAAAGCCATATACAGCTTGGGCCCAGGAATAGGGCCTCTTCCTTTATGTACCTTCCCAGGCGCAGCGCTCCTCAGGTGAGCACCTTCTCTCAGTCCTGTCCACATCAGTGGTGGGGCTGGTGGTGACCCGAGAGGGAGCCACATCTGTGACCTCCCCACTTATTGTGGAATTCTCTCCCCAGAGAGATCAGACCGGCTCCCTCTCAGTTATCCTTCTGCCAGCAGGTGAAGAATGGTTCTGAGTGTGTTTTATTGTACTTTAGCTATTTTTTAACGAGTCGGTTTTTACGACTTTGCATTTTCTAATGACGTTTGTAAAATTATTGTAAGCTGCCTTAAATCCATTGAATAATAACTGCTGTAGTGAAGAGGAACATGCAGGTCTTCCGCTGAGCTGTGGTTTCTCCTGCTGCTCAATATCCACAGAGGCTTTCCTAAATCTCTGGGCCGGGGGCAGGAACGCAAAGTCTCCTTGTCCCGGGGCGGGGGGGGGGGCAGGTTTGGCTTTTCATTACAGTTCAGATCATAAACAAATGTCGAAATCATGGAATTTCCTGCAGGATGGAAAATGTTTTTTTCCGGCTGGCTCTTGCTCACTCTGGAACTGCTGCCTGGGATGGCTTGCTTCCCTGGAGGCTAATTTATCGAGCCTTAAAATAGCCCTAATCTCTCTCCTGTTTTTGTTCTGCTTAGCTGCCATAGTCCAGCAGTTGTTCTCTTCAAGCTCATGAGGTTTTTGGTGCTGAGTTGCCTTCCTCTTGCAGCCAAGTCATCATCTTAACTTCCATCACCACCTCTGTGCTGCACCTCCCCCCTCCCAGCCCCTCCCCTTGAAGACCTCTGCGAGTGCAGGGACTGGGGGGGGGGGGCTCTGCCCATCTCGGTCCCTGGAGGTTCTGCACAAGGAAGGCAGTCCTCCAGGTATTCGGGGACTGAGTCGTTTAGAGCTTTAAACGCTAATGAGAACCCTTTGAATTGGGCCTGGAAATAAGGTCTCAACCAGTGTAGCTGTTTTTAAAGCAGGGTGGTCATAAGAGATCTAAATGGAACCCCAACCAGTAATCTGGCTACTGCATTTTGGAGAAACAGAAGTTTCCAAGATGTCTCCAAGGGCAGTCCTGCATGGAGCACATTGCAGCAATCCAGTCTCGGGGTACATAGGCCAAGTTGAACAGGCCAGGCTAGAGTTGACTCCTTGCCACATTGCCATGCTTTTGGCACCACCTGGCTAGGATGAGATCTTTTTTGGGCACGTCTCAGGCACATTGATCTTTTCATAGGGAGCCAGGTTGAAGAACAAAAGTGTTTTTCAGTTCTCCTGAGCTGACAAAAGGTCTGTCTTAAATTGAGTAAACTTCCCTCAGGGTGGAAAAGTGTCTGGGTACGGAATGTTCGCAGAGGAAATATTCCAAATGTCTAATCAGCCACACAGAGTGTTTGTTTTAAATATAAAAGTTCTTTTGGTTGGAAACGGGAATGCGTTTTCCTTTAATGGGAGGTGGTGGGAGGGGGTGGTTGGTGGGGGGGGTAGACGTTGCCACCAGGTATCATGTTTGATATCCATCTGCCCTCCAGCGGAGCCCTTGCTCGGCTCTGACACTCTTGATTCCTGTGTTTTGACATGCAGAAAAACAGATCAGAGCCTTAGCTTGACACATTAATTAAGAACTCGTCTCCCAGCCTCTCTTTCACTCACTGCATTTAGAGCTTAAGTTTAGTGGGTAATGGTGAAGGAAAGGAGTCAAGCTTGAATTCATCTGCCATTATTGTTATTCCCATAGCTTGTAGTCCACCCTTCTTTCATCGGTTTCGGAGAGGTGCATATGGATGTGTGCTACCCTTCTTTAACTTCACAACAGCCCTGGAAGGTAGGTTAGGTTGGCACACATAGACGGAGTTGACAGGAGACAATTATTACCTCAAAGAGCCGCAGTTCCCAGGGGTCCATGGAGAGACCAATCACCCGTTAACTTCTGTGAGAACTCTGCTAGGGAACAACTCTCAGCACCCTGCCCAAACCACAGTTCCCAGGATTATTTGGCAGAAGTCATGACTGTTTCAAGTGGTGTGATACTGCTTTAAACATTTAGTGCAGATGGGACCTGAAACTGAAGTTGGACTCCGGCTTCCATCAGCCCCAGAAGCTGGCAAGGCTAAAGGTCAGGGTTGATGGCAATTGTAGTCCTGCAACCCTTTGGCAGGCCAAAGATTCCCACCCCATGTTCTAAAGTCTTGTCTGGCATCTATCAATCTTGCCGTTCTGAGCATCTTCACATCCAAGGGATGTGTTGAGATATCTGCCAGGTATATTATAGAAAAGCAGACATAACACATTTCTAGTCCCCTAAATGCCAGCAGGTGCATCATAAGATTGCATATAGAAGATTCCATATTTTGAAGGACTTTTGTGTCCCAATTCCAGCTGCATGTGTTATCCTGCTCCAGGTCTCCTGTCCATGTACCGTTAAAGGAGCGTGCCCCTTTTATGCGGTCATGCACAGGAGCACCTGAAGCTCTTTTTATATACAGTATAAATATTTGCTTTTTCACATGTAACAAACATAGCTTAAAATACAATAGACAATAGCAGCCAGCCTGTCATTTCGGGGAAAAGGGCATAAGAGCATCCTAAAGTTGGAGCCCTTGCTTAAAACAAGACTCTAGGCCATTGGGTCTCACCAGATGTTTCTGTGAGTCTGGGGAAGTTGTCTCAAGTGATTGTTGCTTCCCCCTGTGGGATTTGAATGGTGCCAGGTGGTGTCAAAGGATACAGAACTCATTTTGCCTCTGGCTAACCTGGAAGGTCAGTTTCCAGGCCAGAGCAGCAGGCCACACCTGAGCATCCTGCGAGTCAATTGACAGCCCTGGTGCAGAAGGCCAACATCTAGCTATTTCTAGACAAGCTTCTACCAGTGAATATGTCAACATCTCCTGATGAGATAAATGTTTATTTGAGTCTTCTATTATTCCTAGCGAGGCTAACAAAGGAGTTGGGTTTATCTTTGGATTCCATCTCTCTTGAGATCTCAGGGTCAACACCGCTTGCCTTTGTGTGCGTGGCATTGTTTTGTGACCTGGGCCAGCACTGAGCAGGGCGAATTCCACTAACCTCCGCAAAGCGTGGCTGAAAGGGGATTAGTTGCAGGGAGTCTGAGAGGAGGGATCTGGCAGCCTCCTGAGCAGTGGGCTCCTTCTCTGTCCTTGCATCATCTCTCCTTCCTTTTGCACACTCATCCTGCCGCCAGCATCACTAACTTGACCTTCAGCACTCAGGCTGATCCTTGTTGCCATTGACTGCCTGCAATGAGAGCCAGACAGGCAGCATTTGACGTGCCTCCAAGCTTTCAGAGCTACCTATATTCATTCCCTCTTGTAGTAAAGAAGACTTTATTCATCTGGCTTCTGCTTTGCACAGCACTGGGAGGGACATGGTTTCCTCTGACTTTCGATGCAAGCTGCCAAGGGCCACCTCTCACCTGATAATTTGCTTTCGTTTAATTTGGGTGTGTATCCCACCCTTCTAAAAAATAAAACATTGAAAGTAGCTCTCAGCAGAGCATCCAAACATACTAAAAAGACAAATCAGCCACAGGCTCTAGGAAACAGGAGCTGGAGCACAAAGTTTAGGGTTCAGGACAGACAGGCCCCCTTCCAGGACACTCCATTCCATCCTCCCCACCCTGGTTTGCTGCCAACCCCCATTTCCCAATAGTGAATCAGCTCACTGAGCATGCTCAATCCTCTATAGCTATTTTTGAGTTGTCGCTTTGCCCCTCAAAGATTTCATTTGGGGGGAGGGGCGTTATTTCTGCAAGGCTTCTTCCTGAAGCCTATTTGTCCTCTTGTGTGTGGATGTGCTATTTTGGCTGCATGAAGGATTCAAAATCGAGCAGAGAATGAGTTTTCTGTTGGTCTATATCAGGGGCCAGGCACCTGCAGACCCTCTGGCGGTTCCTGTTCTGCACCTGCCATCATTCCTGCCATCATTCAGGTGTCTGGGGCTGGTGGTGGCAGTTGGCATTTCATCAACACCTGGAAGGGTGTACAGATGCCCTCATAGAGACCCATTCCAAGTAGATAGGTCAGCAAACAGGAATAGGCAGTAGGTTAAATAGCTTAAAACCCGAAGATTAAAATTCCAGGGCAGCTCAAGATAGCAGCCAGGCAGACCAAATGTCTGTCTGAAAAGATTCGCAGAGGATCTGAAGGCTTCCAGAGAGGGGGGCTGCCTAGGTGAGGCATAAAAGGCCCCTTGCGCATCCCACCCCAGCACAAACAGACCCAAACCTCATAGATGTCATAGATGGCACTTTGAACCAGGCACAGAAATGAATTGGAAGCTAATATAGATGTTGTAATTGAGGAGTCGCGTGTTCCCGCATGTTTGAGGATCTGAGCTCATTTGTCAAGAGCCTTTCATTGATTTTGCACATGTAAAATGTGGTGCATTTGCTCCTTTAAGATAGGTGGGGCCAGGAGCCCCGAACAGACCTATTTTGCATACTTGACATGCAATTAGCATGCAGTTAGTCTCCTGTGGTGTGCTAGGACAGGGCAGTTCTGTGGAAGGAGACCCAAATGCGGAGGAGGACCACGCTCCTCAGTCATAAATCTGAGCCTCAGAAGCAAGTCTGTAGACAGCTTCTGTTTATGGTTTATATCCATGGTTTTTCACAGCAATGTGTGAGAGTAACAGGAAGCAATGGTCTGCCTAGGTAGCACTATGTGGCTTAGAGATCTGTTCAAAATCTGGAGGGGGTTTGAGCAAGCTGAAGTCAGCAACTGTGGGACTACCTAGGTAATGTCAGACTAAACTCCTATCCTCTACATTCTGGCTGGGGCCTATTGGGATTGTCATCCACGACCTTCCTCTGTCTGCACCCTCCACAAAAGGTCTGGAGGGTGGCAACGTGGGGGGGGGGGGCTTTTCAGAGGTGGCTCCCTGCTTGTGGAATATTCTCCCAGGCCCGCCTGGTGCCATGATTACATAACTTTAGCTGCCAGGCAGAAACATTTTATTTTCTGCTGAGTGTTCTGCTTCTGTTGCAGCTGTGGATAATCAAATCAGTAGCAATAATTTATATACCCACCTGATTGCCCCAGCTACTTTGGGTGCTTCCAACAGAATATAGTAAACACAGTGGGACCTCCAACATTAAAAACTTCCTGAGACAGCACTGACAAAAAGTCAGGTAGTTGTTTATTTCCTTGACATCTGATGGGAGGGTATTCCACGGGGCGGGCTTTCTGCCTAGTTCCCTGTGATTCCCTTTATAAGGGAGCTTTTTCCAGAAGAACTGCCAGGGGAGTGGAGGTCTCTACTGGCCACCAGGCAGGGACTGCTTCCACCTGCCTTGCCCAGCATTCCAGCCCCAGGAGACTTCAGAACGGAGCTGCTGCCACAGGCAGGCATGGTGCATGTGTGTCTTTTTGAGTGGAAGAGAGGGAAGTGCGGTTGTGTGAATTCAGCTGTGCTTACTTCGTTTTTGGTTCCAAGTTTATTCATGTTGTCAGTATTGTTTTGTGGGTTATAGGTGCAGTGCTTTGTGAATTTTATAATACAGTCATACCTCGGGTTAAATGTGCTTCAGGTTGAGCATTTTCAGGTTACGCTTCGCGGCAACCCGGAAGTAACAGAGCGCGTTACTTCCGGGTTTCGCCGCTCGCGAATGAGCAGACGCTCAAAATGACGTCATGCGCCGAAGCGGCAAATCGCGACCCACACACATGCAAACGCGAGTTGCGTTCGCTTCAGGATGCGAATGGGGCTCCAGAACGGATCCCGTTCGCATCCAGAGGTACCACTGTATGTCTTTTCTTGTGGTTATGCTGTTTTGCCTATTTTTCAAGTTGTTTTGCCAATAGTGTTTTATAAGAGGTGAAGATAGGAAAATAGAATCCTGAGGGTCACCTAGTCCAGACTCCCTGCAGTTCAGGAATACAAACTGTCTCATATGGGGATCAAACCTGCAACCTTGGCATCATCAGCATCATGCTGAGATATCCAGATAGCTGTGGTTGTTTTACAGATGATTTGTTAAACATTTTATATGATTTACATTGTGGTTTTCTAGTATGTTATTATTTATGGTATGTAAGCAGCTTTGTGAGTTGTGAGTGAAAAGTGGCATATATATATATATATATATATATATATATGCAGGTTTTGGTGTCCTCGGGTGTCTTCCCGTGTAAAAGTTGGGGTGTCTAGGCGACGTTTCGACGAGGTCTCACTCGTCATCTTCAGGCTGGTGCTTTCGGCTTCTTGTTACTGGAACAGAGCAGGATCTCAGTGTTTGAGTTCCTATAAATACTGTTGAGGGGGTGTGGTGTATAGCCTCCAATGTTCTGGGCAGAGAGGAAGTTCCCAGGCTAGTGTGCCTTTTCTTCTTTTGTTCCTTAATTACTTGAGGGATATCTTGAGTGATTTCTTGAGTGATATCCTGAGTACCACTTAGGTGGGTCATTAGGTGTGGATTAGTTGCTAAAGTCTTTGTGTCTTGACCTCTTGAACTTTGTGAAGAGTTTTTCTGAGAAGATGGCTGTACTGCACTTAGTTGTGCTCTGGCTTGGCTTCGTGTATAGGGGCGAGCTGTGGTTTTGTGGCCTGTGTCAGCCAGATCTGTGTAGGGATTGCAGGGGGGTGCAGCATCCGGAGGTGCCACCATGGTTTGGCTACTGGATGGTGTCTGTAATTTGTCTGTGGAGAGGGTCTGGGTTTGGGTCTGGTGTGGTTGATTGGTGATAGCGTTCTGTGTGCCTCTGGATCTGGTGTCAGTTTTTGTGGGGAGGGCTAATTTCCAGATGTCTGGCAAGCGGGATGTGTCGTCACGCTTGTTCATGTTGTGAGGGTGTTTCTCTATCTCGATGGCTTCCATGATTATTCTCTTGTGGTGATGTTCCATGTTAAAGAGCAATTTGGAATCTGCAAAATTAATTTCGTGTCCTGTTTCTTTCATGTGTTGGAAAAGAGAGGAAGTTTTTTCTTCTTTTTTGACGGCATTCTTGTGTTCTGCGATACGTGCATTTATTCGTCTGTTTGTTTGTCCAATGTACGTGGCTGGGCAGACTTTGCAGGGTATTTCATAGACCCCTTGGTTTTCCAACTGGATTTTATCCTTGGGGTTTCTGAGGATATTGGCTATTTTTTGGTTGGTGCAAAAGGCTGTTTTGATATTGTGTTTATGGAGGATTTTGCTAATTTTATCTGTAGTGCCCTTGATATAAGGAAGGAGGGCCATGCCATTGTTTTCTTCTGTGTCTTGGTTTTTGGGGGGTGTTTCTTTTTGGATTAGCTTCGTAACCCTGTTTTGCTGGTATCCATTGGCAATTAACACATTTGAGAGATTCTGTAACTCAGTTGTCAAGTGGTCTTTGTCAGCCAGGCGTTTGGTTCTGGAGATGAGAGTCTTGGCTACGGAGTTTATTTGTGCAGGGTGGTGGTGTGATTGTGCATGTAAGTAGCGGTTGGTGTGTGTTTTTTTCCGGTAGATAGTGTGTCCTAGGGAGCCATCAGGTTTTTTGTAGATTAGGACGTCAAGGAAGGGAAGTTGGTTGTTGGCTTCTATTTCCATAGTGAATTGTATTTTGGGGTGTAGGCTGTTGAGATGTGTGAGGAAGCTATCCAGTTTTTCCTTCCCGTGTGGCCAAATTACAAAGGTGTCGTCAACATATCTGAGCTAAAGTTTGGGTTTGTGTTCTGACTTGTCTAAAGCATTGGTTTCAAAGTGTTCCATGTACAGGTTTGCGATGACCGGTGAGAGGGGTGATCCCATAGGTGCTCCTTCTATCTGTTTGTATCTTTGTCCATTGTGGATGAAGTACGTGTTGGTTAGGCAGTGGTTGGTCAGGTCCAAGATGTATTCGGGGGGATTGTATTTGTTTTGAATGGCTGTCAAGGCTTCATTAATGGGCACTTGTGTGAAGAGAGATACAACATCGAAGCTCACAAGTAGGACTACCAAGCAAAACTATCAAACCTACTCCAAGATCCTACCTACCAACCTATAAAAACAGATCCCACCACCTATCTGGAAAAAACCACCAAATCCAAAATAAAAGCCTCTCCTATCAGTGAAGAAATCCAGCTAAGAATCATCCCCAGAGAAAAATCATCCAGATGCCCCAAACTCTACGGCCTCCCCAAGATACACAAAGAAGGAACACCACTCAGACCAATAGTCAGCTCCATAGGCTCACCTCTACAAAATCTCGCTAAATTTCTCGCCAAGCAACTTCAGCCCTATGCAGAATCCATCTCTTCACACGTTCCAAACTCCTTCCAGTTCATAGAAACAATAAAGAAGCAAAACCTACATCCTAATGACCTACTTGTGAGCTTCGATGTTGTATCTCTCTTCACACAAGTGCCCATTAATGAAGCCTTGACAGCCATTCAAAACAAATACAATCCCCCCGAATACATCTTGGACCTGACCAACCACTGCCTAACCAACACGTACTTCATCCACAATGGACAAAGATACAAACAGATAGAAGGAGCACCTATGGGATCACCCCTCTCACCGGTCATCGCAAACCTGTACATGGAACACTTTGAAACCAATGCTTTAGACAAGTCAGAACACAAACCCAAACTTTGGCTCAGATATGTTGACGACACCTTTGTAATTTGGCCACACGGGAAGGAAAAACTGGATAGCTTCCTCACACATCTCAACAGCCTACACCCCAAAATACAATTCACTATGGAAATAGAAGCCAACAACCAACTTCCCTTCCTTGACGTCCTAATCTACAAAAAACCTGATGGCTCCCTAGGACACACTATCTACCGGAAAAAAACACACACCAACCGCTACTTACATGCACAATCACACCACCACCCTGCACAAATAAACTCCGTAGCCAAGACTCTCATCTCCAGAACCAAACGCCTGGCTGACAAAGACCACTTGACAACTGAGTTACAGAATCTCTCAAATGTGTTAATTGCCAATGGATACCAGCAAAACAGGGTTACGAAGCTAATCCAAAAAGAAACACCCCCCAAAAACCAAGACACAGAAGAAAACAATGGCATGGCCCTCCTTCCTTATATCAAGGGCACTACAGATAAAATTAGCAAAATCCTCCATAAACACAATATCAAAACAGCCTTTTGCACCAACCAAAAAATAGCCAATATCCTCAGAAACCCCAAGGATAAAATCCAGTTGGAAAACCAAGGGGTCTATGAAATACCCTGCAAAGTCTGCCCAGCCACGTACATTGGACAAACAAACAGACGAATAAATGCACGTATCGCAGAACACAAGAATGCCGTCAAAAAAGAAGAAAAAACTTCCTCTCTTTTCCAACACATGAAAGAAACAGGACACGAAATTAATTTTGCAGATTCCAAATTGCTCTTTAACATGGAACATCACCACAAGAGAATAATCATGGAAGCCATCGAGATAGAGAAACACCCTCACAACATGAACAAGCGTGACGACACATCCCGCTTGCCAGACATCTGGAAATTAGCCCTCCCCACAAAAACTGACACCAGATCCAGAGGCACACAGAACGCCATCACCAATCAACCACACCAGACCCAAACCCAGACCCTCTCCACAGATAAATTACAGACACCATCCAGTAGCCAAACCATGGTGGCACCTCCGGATGCTGCACCCCCCTGCAATCCCTACACAGATCTGGCTGACACAGGCCACAAAACCACAGCTCGCCCCTATACACGAAGCCAAGCCAGAGCACAACTAAGTGCAGTACAGCCATCTTCTCAGAAAAACTCTTCACAAAGTTCAAGATATCACTCAAGATATCCCTCAAGTAATTAAGGAACAAAAGAAGAAAAGGCACACTAGCCTGGGAACTTCCTCTCTGCCCAGAACATTGGAGGCTATACACCACACCCCCTCAACAGTATTTATAGGAACTCAAACACTGAGATCCTGCTCTGTTCCAGTAACAAGAAGCCGAAAGCACCAGCCTGAAGATGACGAGTGAGACCTCGTCGAAACGTCGCCTAGACACCCCAACTTTTACACGGGAAGACACCCGAGGACACCAAAACCTGCATATATATATATATATATATATATATATATATATATATATATATATATATAAACTTCACTTCTCGCGGTGAGGGAACCACCAGAAGGCCCACGGCAATGGACCTCAATGTCCGGGCTGAGCAATGGGGTGGAGACACTCCTTCAGGTATACTGGACCGAGGCCGTTTAGGGCTTTAAAGGTCAGCACCAGTACTTTGAATTGTGCTCAGAAATGTACTGGGAGCCAGTGTAGGTCTTTCAAGACTGGTGTTATGTGGTCTCGGCGGCCGCTCCCAGTCACCAGTCTAGCTGCCGCATTCTGGATTAGCTGTGGTTTCCGAATCACCTTCAAAGGTAGCCCCATGTAAAGCACATTTCAGTAGTCCAAGCAAGAGATAACCTGAGCATGCACCACTCTGTGAGGCAGTTCGTGGACAGGGAGGGTCTCATCCTGCGTACCAGATGGAGCTGGTGGACAGCTGCCCTTGACACATCCTTCAGTGGATAGGATGTTTTCGCCATGCCTTTTGAAAATATGAATGAGTTTTAGATTTTTCTCTGCATTGCTTTATGTTGGCTTTAAGTGTACTTGATGTCTTCTTGTTGTTGTTGTGATGCCATTTGTCCGTGGTGGGTGTTGTGGGAAGAATATGGAGAGCACTGAGTTAAAGAAGGCAAGGAACTATCCAGATGGGAACTGCAGAAAAGTTGGTCGGGAAAATGTGGGGGTGGTTCACTCCCCATGTCTTTGGATTACAGCTCCCGTCCTGGCTGGAACTGATGAGAGTTGTAGTCCAACAGCATCTAGATGATTAGATCATTATATTGTAAAGTTGGAAGGGACCTCATGGGTCATCTAGTCCAACCCCCTGCCATGCTGGAATATTTTGCCCAACACAGGACTTGAACCCACAACCCTGAGATTAAGAGTCTCATGTTCTACCAGCTGAGCTATGGGCATCAGGTGGTGGCAGGCTGGCTCAAACGTATGGTCCTTCTGACCCATAGTGGCCTGTGTCCAGGGCCCTCGCCAGAGTCTTTCTTTTCACCTGCTGCTCCTTTTAACAGGAGATTCTGGTGGCTGGACCTGAGAGCCTTCCACCTGCAAGGCGGGGGCTCTATCTCTTGCCTGTAGCCGTTTCCCAAGCAGGAGCCTGCCCAGGAAATATTTGCAAGGGCAAGGCCATGCCAAGTAGCACGGTTGACGATGCCAGAGTAGCTTCCGGCATTTGTAATGCAGCATAAAATATGCAGTAAGCATGCAAGCATGCACTCAGACACACGCACAGACCAACCATAACAATATGTCTCATGCTGTCGCCCAATGAGCATGATAAAACCATCTTCCTTCCTCTCTTTGGCCAGTGGGAATTCCAGTTCCAATGGGAATTATATAGCTATATTCATGCCATACATTTGAAGTGCTGTGGCAGCCACTTTAGACATTCATGGCTTTCCATGAATGCTGGGACCTGTAGTTCATTGCGGGTGCTGAAAGTTGTTAGGAGACCCCCCCCCTTTTTTCCCTTTCCACAGAGCCAGAGTTCCCAGAGTTCCCTGGGACGTGGGATTGATTGTTGAACTGCTTTGGGTGGGGAACAACTCCGCACCCGTAAAAAACTACAGCTCCCAGCATTCTTTGGGGGAAGCTGTGACTGTGCTTAAAATGTGTCCCTCCTGGGCTTGCTGGCCGTGTTTCCACTCCGACCGAGGAGTTGGGCAAGCTGTGCCCCTGAAATAAATGAAAATGGGGGCTGAAGGGAAGGAGAACTTGCTTAGCATGCTCAAAGCTTTGGGTTAATCCAAAAGAGACCCTGGAAGCACGGACAGGCAGGGGAGGTTTATGTTGCATCTTGCATATTCATTTGTGCTTCCAGCTTTTGGGGAAAAGCTGCTTCCAAGAAAAGCCTCCTCCCATTCTTCTTTCAGCTGGCCTAATTCCTAAGAGAATTCCACATTGTTCCCACCCATCCCTCAGCCTGTGCCAGCTTGTTTGCAAAGCTGCACCCACTGCGTTGCCGGCTGCTGGATGAGGCCTCTCCTCCACGCCTGCTTGAATCCTGGTAGGACAGCAGGCCTAGGGCTCCAAATTCAAACAGGGGCATTTCCCAAAGACTCGCCAGATTTATGGTGCAGCGTGGCTTGGCGGGCAGAGAGGTTATCCCTTAAACCAAGCCGTCAAAATGGTAAATACCTCCCTTCCTGTCTCTTCAAGTATATTGTTGTTGTTGTTGCTGCTTCTGTTATTTTATGTACAGATAGAAGCGCTGTTGGGGAAGCTCAGTTGGTGCAGCAAGAGACTCTCAATCTCTGGGCTGTGACATGGGGCAAAATATTCCCGCATTGCAGTGGGTTGGACTCCATGACTGGGGGGGGGGGGGGTCCTTTCCAATTCTAAGCCCCATGACTTGCTTGCCAGGATCTGGGAAGCTTCTGCAAGAGCTCCCATGAGAGTTTGCCCCAAGAGCAGCCCAGTGTCTACACCTTAAGGCCTGCCTGAAGAGGAAGGTCTGAGTCTGCTGGAAGAAAGGTAAGGAAGGAGGATTCGGTCTAACTTCTCCAGGGAAGAAATTCCACAGAAATGGCTCTCTCTTGTGTCACCACCCGCTGTGCTTCTGGTGCTGATGGGACCGAGAGAAGGATCTTTGCATCCAGGAAAATTTGTATTGGAAAATACAATCTTCCCTGCACAAGGGCCCAAGCCATTGTACACAGCTTAGGTCAAAGCTGTGTCTGGAAGACCATATTCCCTCCCAGGAACCTGCCCGGGTTTCTTCGGGGGAGGCCCTTCTCTCGGTCCCTCCACCCTCATAGGCAAGATCAGTGGGGACTCAGGGGAGGGCCTTCTCAGTGGCTGCTCCTAGACTTTGGAACTCTCCCTGGAGAGCCAGGCAGCTCCCTCCTTGTTATCTTTCTACTGGCGGGTGAAGACCTTTTCCCAACAGACTTTTGGGAATTGATGGCTTAGAATCATAGAATCATAGAGTTGGAAGAGACCCCAAGGGCCATCGAGTCCAACCCCCTGCCAAGCAGGAAACACCATCAGAGCACTCCTGACATATGGTTGTCAAGCCTCTGCTTAAAGTCCTCCAAAGAAGGAGACTCCACCACACTCCTTGGCAGCAAATTCCACTGTTGAACAGCTCTTACTGTCAGGAAGTTCTTCCTAATATTTGGGTGGAATCTTCTTTCTTGTAGTTTGGATCCATTGCTCCGTGTCCGCTTCTCTGGAGCAGCAGAAAACAACCTTTCTCCCTCCTCTATGTGACATCCTTTTATATATTTGAACGTGGCTATCATATCACCCCATAACCTCCTCTTCTCCAGGCTAAACATGCCCAGCTCCCTTAGCCGTTCCTCATAAGGCATCGTTTCCAGGCCTTTGACCATTTTGGTTGCCCTCCTCTGGACACGTTCCAGTTTGTCAGTGTCCTTCTTGAACTGTGGTGCCCAGAACTGGACACAGTACTCCAGGTGAGGTCTGACCAGAGCAGAATACAGTGGCACTATTACTTCCCTTGATCTAGATGCTATACTCCTATTGATGCAGCCCAGAATTGCATTGGCTTCTAATGAAAGGCCTGGTGCTGTGCTGTTTTTATTATAATTATTGGTACACTTTAAACAGATTTTATATGTGCATACAGTTTTAATTCTATCTGTGTTTAATTGTTTTTAATGATAGTTTCTTCTATGTTTTTCGTGGTTTAGGGCTGGTTTAGCCTTGGGTCACATCAGGCAAAAATGCAGGCTATAAATTAATAATAAAAATAATAATAGTATAATTTATTCACAGCCAGTTGGGTGTGGATGGGTTTGGTGATGCTAGGTTATTCTGTGTACAGAACAGAAGAGCCCTGCTAGATCCTATTAAAAAGTCCCATTTTTAGCAAAGGCCTACAGCCCAGGCATGTGGCGTGTGTGTTCTTCATGTAGGAGGTCCCAGGTTCCATCCCTGACATATCTAGGTAGACCTGGGAAAGGTTCATTAAACCCTGAAGAGGAGCCACTACCATTCATTGTGTCGACAACTCACAGATAATAAAAAATCCCCACTAGGATCATGAAAGGCCTGGCTGAAAACAAGGTACATGGGTCACTGGAGAGGGTATTTTATAGGCATAGGTGCCACTACCAAAAAGGCCATCTCCTGTCATAAAGAAAGAAACTTGCATGTCTAAAGTGTCCAAGGGATAGCTCAGTCACTCTTAATCTCAGGGTTGTGGATTTGAGCTTCAGGTTGAATAAAAGATTCCTGCATTGCAGGGGGTTGGAACTAGATGACCCCCCCCCAAAAAAAACTCTTTGACTCTGTGTTCTCTCAGCAGCTGCAAGGATGTTAATGGCCTGAAGCTGGAAAGTTGTATTACTCCCTTCATGGAAAGAAAAGCGTAAGGTTTGGGACTTGGCTGTAAGAGCCATCTTACATAAGAGTGACAATTGCAAGTGAATACAGAAACGCATTCTGGGAAAACTGGTTGCCCCTTGAATAATATTATTGGGAAAACAACTTCCTCCTGCAAAGGCAAATTCAAATAGGTTTTGAGGCTTTTCTTTAGAAGAAATATTGTAATTTGATGTTAAGTCCTATTTTCTTGGCGAATATTACGATCTGAAGACAATTTTTTCTGGAGCAGTGTTGTTGATCATTGTTAATAATGTTCAAATAATATTATCATTTAAATAATGATAATAAGTCAGTCTATCTGGCTGCTGCTGGGCTCACCTCTAAAAAGGAGGGCACCAAGAGATGGACCTCCTCTGTTCCAGCTGTTAAAATGTGCGGAACCTTAGTCCCAGGGGCAGAATGTGTGTAGAATGTAGCTTAGTGTACTAAGGTAAAATTTGCCTTCGTTGCTCCTCCCACTTTTGCTACTGACCCCGCCCATCATCATTCATTTATTTATTTATTTATTTATACATACATACATACATACATACTTACATACCCTGCCCATCTGGCTGTGTTTCCCCAGCCACTCAACAAATGATTTAAAATACAATAAAACATCAAACATTAAAAACTTCCCTAAAGAGGGCTGCCTTCAGATGTCTTCTAAAAGTCAGATAGTTGTTTATTTCCTTGACATCTGATGGGAGGGCGTTCCACAGGGCAGGCGCCACTACCGAGAAGGTAGGGGTATACACACTGCTGGCATGTGGCCCCCAGAATGCTGCCTAGAATGGGATGCGGCCCTCTGGCTATGTTGAGATTTCAAATGGAAGGATGGGATTTTTCAAAGGGATTAGATCAACTGCCTCCCAACCTGGGGCCCTCCAGATATTATGGACTTCAGGTCCCATCACCCCTGACTATTGGCCATGCTCGCTGAGGCTCATGGGAGAGCAGCTGAAGAGCACCAAAGAGCCAGGCTAGATTATTACCCAGTGGCAATTTGCATAATTTCTGAACATGCAGTCTGTTTTGTTTTGTCTTGTTTGTTTCAAATAAAAACCTTCCTATAGAAAATGTGGGGTGGGGGCAGATTCCCTGGCCTTTCCAGTTGGAGAGACCCCTGCTACAAGACATAAGGGTTTTTTTTGCAGCCACAGAAAATGGTTTTTTGCCAGAAAGTACACAGTAGATAGATCAAATGATTTGACTTCTTAAAAGGTTGCTTCCTGCTCTTTCAAAAAGTGTTGGTTCACTGCTCTTCCTGATTTGAAAGTCTCTGACTTCAGGTTCAGTAGGATGCACAGATATTACAGTGCATTTGTGCACTTCCTGCACCTCACATTTCTCGTAAAGCATCCCAAACTGAACAGCCTCATTTCTAGGCTATTCAGATCAAAGCCTGCCCCAAGTGTTGAGATATTCACCTCAGACACTTCAGCCTGCCTCTAAGGGAGAGCAGAACAGTGAACACTAAGTGCAGGGTCTTCCCAGTGGTGGCTCCACTGAATTGTGCAATGTGCTTCCCATGGAGCTATGCCAGGCCACCTTTATGTCAGCTTACAGGTGTGGTCTGAAGACCCCACACCCCAATAGGGCATTTTTGGGATTGATTTTGAAATACGCTCTTTAGTTTATTACCAGATTACCATATTTTGTATTTTGTTTGTAAGTTCTTAAAGGTAGGATATAAATAGCTCAGTCAATTAATAATAATAATTCTGCAAGGAAGGTGATGCACAAGAGGAAATGGGAAGTGTAAGGCATTCCTTGGTAGATGCAGACCTTCTCTGAGAGAAATAAGCCTCGAATGGGTCTGTGGTATAACTTGAACCCAGATCTCCCAGTTACAGATAGGTAGCCGTGTTGGTCTGCCATAGTCAAAACAAAACAAAATCCTTCCAGTAGCACCTTAAAGACCAACTAAGTTAGTTCTTGGTATGAGCTTTCGTGTGTATGCACACTTCTTCAGATACCAGCTTTCCAAAAATGGAGCATACTAACACACAATGTCACCTGAATGCTCTTCAGCTTCTCTCTTTGTTTAGTTGCCTGCTTAGATAGTAACTTCCTTTATCCTGGTCTCTGCTTCCACCACCCAGGCTGGGCTGGGATGCTCATGTAGTTTCAGGTGGTAAAGGTAAAGGTAAAGGTACCCCTGCCCGTACGGGCCAGTCTTGACAGACTCTGGGGTTGTGCGCCCATCTCACTCAAGAGGCCAGGGGCCAGCGCTGTCCGGAGACACTTCCGGGTCACGTGGCCAGCGTGACATCGCTGCTCTGGTGAGCCAGAGCCGCACACGGAAACGCCGTTTACCTTCCCGCTGGTAAGCGGTCCCTATTTATCTACTTGCACCCGGAGGTGCTTTCGAACTGCTAGGTTGGCAGGCGCTGGGACCGAGCAGCGGGAGCGCACTCCGCAGCAGGGATTCGAACCGCCGACCTTTCGATCAGCAAGTCCTAGGCGCTGAGGCTTTAACCCACAGCGCCACCTGCGTCCCCAGTTTCAGGTGGAGTTTAAAACAAAAAACCAGAAACATTCCAAGCAGGACTTTTGGCAGAATAGTGGCAGCTGCGTTCCTGGCTGCTTTTTCGGCAGTGGCACCCCAATTGTGACATGTCTTCCCTGTGTGTTTGACGGGCACCAACTTTGCTACCTCTTATGCCAGGCGGCAACCTCCTTCTTTTCACATAACCCCCTCCATATGTGCGTGGCATTTTTAACATTTTGGTTATCTTGTGCATTAATCTGTCACTTTTGTGCTTTTGAGGTTTGCACGTTTGCTTTTATATTTTGGTGGGTGCTTAACTTTTGTAAATGAGCTATTTTTATTTTTAAAAAGTGTACCAATTGTTATAGAAGTGTACTGAAATAAATCCAAAGATTGCAAACTGATATGCAATTGTTCCTGGGGAGCAACAGTGGAGAGAGCATTTGCCATTGTGCCTCTACGGAAGGCCCCTGATGGGCAAGGTTTTGCAGTGACTGGACCTTTCGATCTGATCAAGCCAACTGCTTCTGATTATCTTAGTTCATCAGCTGTTGATGGCAGTAATACCTCCCTACCTGCAAACGTTCGGCGATTCTGTGTTCTTTTTGCACTCCTAACATCCAGCAAGCATTTGTTGAAATATGGCACTGTTGCATCAAAAACAGTCAAACCTTGGTTGTTGAATGTAATCTATTCTTGAAGCCTGCTCAGCTTTTGAAATGTTCGACAACGGAGGCACAGCTTCCAATTGGCTGCAGGAGCTTCCTGCACTCAAGTGGAAGCCATGTCGGATGTTCGGCTTCTGAAAAATGTTCAAAAACTGGAACAATTTACTTCCGGGTTTTCAGCATTTGGGAGCCAAAACGTTCCAAAATGGAGGCGTTCGGGAAGCAAGGTTTGACTGTAATACAGTAGTACCTCGGGTTAAGAACTTGGTTTGTTCTGGAGGTCCGTTCTTAACCTGAAATCGTTCTTAACCTGAGGCACGCTTTCGCTAACGGGGCCTCCCGCTGCTGCTGTGCCGCCACCGCACAATTTCCGTTCTCATCCTGGGGCAAAGTTCTCAACCCAAGGTACCACTGTAATAATGTTGGAACTTGAACACACACAGACTTTTTGTGCAGACATGGAGTTAATATTCTAAATAGTAAATCCTCCTGTGTTTCAATGGAAGTCTTAAGTTTCACTCTGGGCTTTACTTCTCGTTTTGGCGGGAGGGGAGAAAAGAAAAACCGCCTGGTGAACGAATGAGCTTCTTCCTTCTGAACGAAACCTCAGTCACTGAATCTTCAGCTAGCATGCAGAGGGTTAACCCTAATCCATGACGGACCTGTAGCAGTTAATGGGGTGAGACAGAGCATTGAGCCTCTGTCGGCAGTTTGCACCCGGCTATCTCGCCTCCCAGAGGCAAATGTTTGCTATGAGGAGTTGGGGGGTGGGGGGGTGTATGAATTTTTCCACCCACCAGATGCGTGTGTGCAAAGCACACTTCCTTCCATAATGATTTATGGTGCCACAAAAAGAGCAGAAGGGTAGTTTATTTTTCCTTTGTCTGTGGACGCCCTCAGAGTCAAGGTTTCCCCACCCAGTTTTCTGCCCAACTGTGTTCTGAGAGTGGCACCCTGCCATGACCAGCCACTCTGGATTGGAAAAGGGGGCAGCAGTAGCAGCAAGGAATTGGTGGAGAAGGGTGCAAGGGCTCTTTCCAGAATGCTCGCTCTGCCACAGAGAGCTTCCAGCTGTGCCAGGGGCGGATTGTTGCACACGACAGCGACGCCGCCTCGCCACATCCCTCGGTCTGAGTGGCCTGTGCAGAAGCAGAGCCTGCCCACTCAGTGGCTGGCTCTTGCTGGGAACCCGGAGGCACATCACAGACGCACCAGAGGGCCGTCTGCCGCAACGCCAGGTGGAGGCATTTTTCCCGTGCAGCGGGCACGGGGGGGGGGGGAGAGAGACTGTGCAAGAGGCAGAAAACGAGGGAGAATGTCTGCCAGAATTAAATCAATATGAAACAACCTTTTTTACTGGATGCCTGCCCAGGCTTTCTGCTGCAACGGTAAATGTAATTGGTTGCTTCCTCTGTGCCATGCGCAGTTCCGTGTGGAGAAATGTCCTTCTTTCCTTTCTGACTCTCTTCTTTTATTTTTATTTTTTTAATACAAACACCTACCGGGGCTGCCTTCAAAATGCCACACTGTCAGTACCTGGAGGTTTTTCCTGTTGAAAATGAGTTTCCACTTGCTTTCTGGAGAGAGGGCTGGAAGCTTTAGGGTGGGGAGCTGCCTTGGGCTTCAGCTGACACTGTTCTCTTCTCTTTCGCAGGTAGCTGAAAAGTGCCTTCCTTGAATCCTGTGCCGCCGCCGCCGCTGCCGCCACCACTTGGATTTGCGTCCAGGGCTTTGCCTCGCTCGCTTTTTGGGGGAATATATATATATATATATACATATATCTATACGTGTGTGTGTGTATATAGATCTATATATATATATCTATTGATATATATAGATATCCCTCTCCTCTTTTATTTTTGCTTTTCCTTTCTCCAAAGTTTGGCGTTGCTTGCAGTTCATATCCTGATAGCAACTCATCCTTCTTTATAATTCCCCCCCCCCAAAAAAAAATTCTTCCTAACCATTTTACAACTCAGATTTGCTCTGCCATTCCCCTGTCTCCTGACTATGTAGCAGACTTAACGGTCTCCCTTTACTAAAATATTCCAAGCAAAAGGAAAAAACGGAAACCTTTTTTTTAAAAAAAGCCACTTCTTTTGGTTCCCGCTTGCAGCTCCTCTTCTTCCCCTGTCAAGAAACAAAACCAACCAACTCTGCTCCACCTGCAACATCGCCAGCAATGACTTTTCCTTTTTCCTTTTTTCAGCGTTAGAATAATTAAAACCAGTAACTGGAGAGCACAGAATAATCCTTTGGAGGGGGAAATAAAAAGTCTGCCAGTTATTTTGAAAGAATAATTTTGGCAGTGGCACAAAAAAAGAATTATATATATCTATATATAGGTATATATATATAATATATATATATATATATATATATATAACATTTCTATTTTGACTTCGAGAATTGCACTTTTAGGAGCTGGCCTCTAATTTGACTTTTCAGTTAATTCTGATGAGATTTCTATTTTATGATTGGCTTTATGTTTAATCCTACTTTTCAACAAACACAACTTGAGTTCAATGGAAACCTAAGTGCTGACAAATAGAAAAGTTTACCAAAGCAACAAGTTAGTTATTTCTTCACTTTTTTTAAACTTGAATTCCCTTTTTTATCCCCCCCCCCTTTTCTTCTTTGAAAGATCAGCAGTACTATTTCTCCTGAAGGAGGGGTGTGGTTCCTTGTGTTTTCCTTTTTCTTTCCCCCCCCCTTCCTTTTTTGGGGGGTGGTTTCTTTTATTTTTTAAAAAATGGCTGTGAACGTTTCTTTGGTTCGTGATACAAAATGGCTGACGTTAGAAGTATGTCGAGAATTTCAGAGAGGTACTTGTTCTCGATCTGACACAGAGTGCAAGTTTGCCCACCCTTCAAGGAGTTGCCATGTGGAAAATGGACGAGTTATCGCCTGCTTTGACTCCCTAAAGGTAAGGAGCTCCAGTAACGCCTCTCTTGCTAGGTCTTGCTGTTTTGGTGCACCCTTGGCCAGCCATTGGTTGGAATAGCAGACGTGAGAGATGGTTCACTGGTGAACAGTTCCCTCCCACAATCCCTTCGGGGAGCTGGGCGACAGAATCGGGAAAGGCATCTAGCTCAGCGGTGGAGCACATGCTTTTCATTCAGAAGGTCCCAGGTTTCATCCCCAGGATCTTCAGCCGGGACTGAGAGAGACCCCTGCCAGAAACTCTGCAGAGCCATTGCTTCCAGTCCAGGTAGACCAGGGTTCTCGAAGGGCAAGGCAGGAGAGGGTGGCAAGTGCAGCAGGAAGAGTCAAGGGCAGTCAGTTTCATATTTGGGGTGTGATTCATGTTCTTATGTACTAGCATTGTTTATACTTTCCCATGATTGTATCATAAAGTAGTTGTGTTCTAGGTTAAAAATCAAGCACTGCTAGGAGTTGTTTGTTTTTGTTTTCCAATGTACAGTGGTACCTCGGGTTACATATGCTTCAGGTTACAAACTTCGCTAACCCAGAAAAAGTGCTTCAGGTTAAGAACTTTGCTTCAGGATGAGAACAGAAATTGTGCTCCGGCAACACGGCAGCAGCAGGAGGCCCCATTAGCTAAAGTGGTGCTTCAGGTTAAGAACAGTTTCAGGTTAAGAATAGACCTCTGGAACGAATTAAGTACTTAACCTGAGGTACTGGTACCTCGGGTTAAGTAATTTCTGTTCTCATCCTAAAGCAAAGTTCTTAACCTGAGGTACTATTTCTGGGTTAGAAGAGTCTGTAACTTGAAGTGTATGTAACCCGAGGTACCACTGTATTTCTTATCATTAAAAAATTCATGAACAAATGTTTCATTCTGAAAGTGGGGCCAGAGGAAAAGGTTTTGAGAACCACTGGTTCTCAAGCAGTGCTGCACTAGATGATCTGCCTCCACATAATTCTCCATGCTCCTCTATCTGATGCCTTGGAGCACTACTGCCAGTCACGAGTAGAGAGCTCTGGGGGTAGGTGCTCCAACAGGCCCAAGTCAGCATAGTAGGTTTGTACATAGGGAAGCAATGTGTGCCCAAAAATCTGCATTGCAGGGGTTGGACTGGATGACCCTTGGGGTCCCTTCCAACTCTACGTTCTAGGATTCTATGTAGGCAGCTTTGCAAATATTTACAACAATGCTGGAAGGAAGGAACATCATTACTGATGTACAGTGGTACCTCGATTTATGAACTTAATCTGTTCCGGGAGTCTGTTCTTAAACCAAAGCATTCTTAAACCAATGTGTGCTTTCTCTACTGAGGCCTCCCACCGCCAGTTCCCTGCCACCGTTCGGCTTCCGTGGCAGTTCACTAACTGGAACACCTACTTCTGGTTTTGCAGAGTTGGTTCACCAAACAGTTCATTAACAGGGCTGTTCATAGGCCGAGGTACCACTGTACATCATTAGAGATGGGAGGGACTGAGGCTGAGAGGGATAGTGACTTCTATTCGTGGCAGGGTTGAGTTTCAGACTGGGGACTCCCTGGCCTGCAGTTCAGCTTCAGCCCCTGAACTGCATTTCACCAGCCCCCAAACCTAGTTTTGTTGAGAAGTGGGTACTCCTCAGTATCTTGCTTCCACCCAGATACACATTCTAGAAAAAACAACAACCCAAGGCTGTTGCCTGAGAAACATACTATAGCAACGGTGGCGATGGGAAAGGAGGATGACAGACGAATTAGATTTGGCAACACGTGCCGTTTGCTTCTGGGCTTCCTGGGCTGTGGCCTCCTCGTACGAAATCAAACAATGGAAGAGCAGGTCACGTGACCGTATTTCCGCACCTGCCCCCCGCCTTTCTGAACGGAGAGTTTTCTCTTTCCACCCAAATACTGTGGGAGGGCGACAGCGTTAAAAAACTTGCTGTGTTCGAATAACCCACTTGCATTTTAGGAGGCAGCAGGAGTTTATTGTTGAAGGGAGAGCGAGTGCGTTCTTAAAAACACGGATATATACAGTTGCTTCTGTTGCTTTTGTTTCTCATCTGCACTGACCTCTTTTCATTATGCTGTATTTTTTTTAGATATATATTCATAGAATGGTAGAATGGTATAGTCTGAAGGATATTGCATGCTTAGGTTTTAATTGTCGGACATCCTTAGTGGTGCTTTGTGTTGGCCTGGCGACTCAAAACAAACAAACAAATCTGAGTCCTGCCAAGGCATCAGAAGTGCCAGAAAATGAATTATTATGGGTTGTATCTCTGGGTGAGTGAACCTCCCAGTTTCTCATTTTTCCGATTTTAAGATCAGTTCTCCACATTGACGCATCAGTTTACAATTTTAACAAATAAAAAAGAAAAGGTTCTCAGGAAAATGGATAAGGCGATTATATTTTCTCAAATATAATGCATCTTTGTATGTCATTAACAATATGCATTTTTACGCACACTTTTTGCTGGTACGTGGATTTTTGTTACATTGCAAAATTTAGAAAAATGTGAATGTTGAAGGATGGCTTGTGTTTTGGTTTGTGCCTTGTTTCATAAAGTGTGAATTAGGCAAACTGAATTCCATTCCCCCCTTGCATCCAGTGGAGGCTTTGCATTGATGGAAACACTTCAACTTGTGCAAAGCAAGGGACCTGACTGGCAGATAGAGTCCTCTCATAAAGTTATCCTGACAGAGAGGTCTCATCTACACTATTTCCTTTATCTTGCCACTTTAAGCAGCCATGGCTTCTTCCAAAGGATCTGAGAGCTGTTAGGTCTCCTAACAGCCCCAGCAAACGACACTTCCCGGGGCTCTTTGTGGGATGCCATGTTTAAAGTGATGTAGTGCTAGCAGAAGGACATCTCGGCTTGGATAGTTCAGTTGGCTAGAGCGTGGTTTTGAGAACGCCAGGGTTGCAGGTTCAATCCCCATAAGGGACAGCTGCATATTTGGGTTGGACTAGATGATTCCAACTCAGTGATTCCATGAATCTGGGAAGGGATGCAGAACCACCACTAGATACCACCCACTGATGTTGCTCTTCTAGAGATGCTCAGCTTGCAGAAAGATGGCTCCACACTTATCTGCCTCGTTTATCTCACTAGGTCCAGAATTTGGGACTCCCTGTCAATAGAGTTGCTGCAGAGGTTGCTGGTTTGTACCACCTGTTGTCCCTGACCATTCACCATGCTGGCCACTGGGACTGCTGGGAGCTGAAGTCCAACAATATATGCAGTGCTAGCTGATATTTAACCATTTCGCTAACCAAAATGTCAGGGAGAACATGCCTGAAAGCAGTGAGGGGAGAGGAAATAGGAGGCCTCACCAAGTCTTATCCTCCTCTCTGGGCTGAGGATTGAGTCCAGTAGGAGAGGCAAGCGAGTAGCAACACCAACAAGGAGGTGGGCTTGTGTGTAGAAGGGGAACCTGCTGAGGACACAATGTTCAGGTTCTTTCCCTCGTTGCTACCACACCCGCCCCCCAAACTTCATGGCCCCTAGCTTCATTTGTTGCCGCAGGCCTCTGGGGGCAACCGTTTACTCCAGCTTCCAGTCTGGGCCCGCTGGTGTCAGAAGTTTATGAACGAGTCCCTGGTCTGGGGCACAAGGCAAACTCTCCAAAGCTACATACATTTAAAGTATTATGACACCACTTTAAACAGTCATGACTCCCCCCCCCCCAAAGAATCCTTGGAGCTGTAGTTTGTTGTAGGTGCTGAGAGTTGTTAGGAAGGCCCATTCCCTTCACAAAGCCACAGATCCCAGAGTTCCCTAGGGAGAGGGATTGATTGCTGGACCACTCTGAAAATGGTACCTCTCAGAGTGCCATGAGAGTTCCCGAACAACTTTTAGCACCCTTAACAAACTACAACTCCCAGAATTCTTTGGGGGAAACCATGATTCTTTAAAGTGATATCACTAAGCTTTAACTGAATTGTGTTTTAGTATTATTATTAATGCCTCTCTTTTTCGCATGGGTCTCCAGGCAGCTATGAAACTGGACAATTAGTTCTGCTAACTCAGCACTTTCTGCTGTGATGGCAGCATCTCTCCAGAGCTCAGGCAGAAAGGGTTTCTGCACACCATCTTTGACTGGAGAGGCCATTGGGGAGGGACCCTGGGGCCTCATGCATTCAGAGCAGGCACCCTGCCCCAGAGCTGTGGGTCTCGCTTCTCACCCCACAGTTGCTTCAGTTCCATTTTACTAGTACAGTGGTACCTCAGGTTACAGACGCTTCAGGTTACAGACTCTGCTAACCTGGAAGTAGTACCTCAGGTTAAGAACTTCGCTTCAGGATGAGAACAGAAATTGTGCGGCGGCAGCACAGGAGCAGCGGAAGGCCCCATTAGCTAAAGTGGTGCTTCAGGTTAAGAACAGTTTCAGGTAAAGAATGGACCTCCGAAACAAATTAAGTTCTTAACCCGAGGTACCACTGTACTAGGAACATAGGAAGTTGTCCTGTGTAAAAACACTGGCCCATCTCAATAAGAGTGTCTGCACTGACTGGCACCAGCTATCCAGTGTTTCAGGTGTTGGACAATCTCAGCATTCCCTGGAGAGGCCATTGGAGATGGTCCCTGGGGCCTTCTGCATGCCAAGTAGGTGTGAGCTCTGGGCCCTTCACCATCAGGAAATTCATCACTCTGGTGCAGATTAGAACCTTCTTTCCTTTTGAAAAGAAAGAAGATTTCATTTACTTATTTATTGTATTTGCTTCCCACCATTTCTCCAAGGTGGCTTCCGACATGGCCTTCCCCTCCTTGTTTAATTGTCACCACAACCCTGTGAGGCATATTAGGCCGAGAGGCAGGGACTGGCCCAAGATCACCCTGTTTAACTTCATGGCCAAGTAGATTTGAACCCTAGTCCAGCACTCTAACCACTTAGACCCCACTGCAGCATTCCCTAGTTTTACCCCCTGTTGGCTGGGGCAGATGGGAGCTGCAGTTGGAGGGCCCAAGTTTGGCAAAGGCTGTTTTAGTTGCTCTTGCTACCAGGCCCTTTGCGATTTGGTCAGGGATGTAGTATTCTTCCTCATTGCCTTAAACGTTTGTGTAAAAAAGGGGATACTGAGGAAGGCGTGCTGTGCAGCTGAAACACAGCTGGGAAAGGCTGAGCCTTTTTGCCGACTGTCATTCCAGCCTGGCTGGTTTCTCCAGAACTTGGCATGTGGCTTCAGAAGGGGAACCTTCAAACTTCTTGCAGGGAACTTGCAGGAAAACCCGCTCATTCCTGTCAACTGGAAATGCAAGGAGAGACTCTGTCTGAATGGAGATTGTGGATTTGCCCACCAATCCACTCCCCATCATTGAGGGTCCATGGCCAATCTTTGGTTGATATGTTGACAGCACAGAACAAACATGTAGAAAGCATATGCAGTATATTTGGAACTTGTTTAAAGAATGGATTAAATAGCAGCAAGGCTTCTGACAAAAGTCCCCCATGATATACTTGCAGAGAAGCTGGTAAAATGTGGGTGGAATGAGGCAACTGTTAGGTGGATTTGTAGCTGGTTGGCAGACCGAACCCAAAGAGAACTCATTCCTCATCTTTCTGGAAAAAAGTGACAAGTGGGGTGTCGGAGGGTTCTGTCCTGGGCCCATTGTTGTTCAACATCTTTATAAATGACTTGGATGAAGGAATTGAGGGGATGCTCATCCAATCTGCGGAAGACACCAAACTGGGAGGTGTAGCTAATGCCACAGAAGATGGGATTAACAAATTGGAGAACTAGGCCCAAACAAACTAAATGAATTTCAATAGGGACAAATGTCAGGTTCTACACTTAGGCAAGGACAATAAAATAGATGCAAAAATGTAGGATGAGGGACACCTGGCTTAGGGAAGTTTTTAATGTTTGATGATTTATTGTGTTTTTAATATTCTGTTGCGAGCCACCCAGAGTGGGCTTGGAAAACCCAGCCAGCTGGGCTGGGTATGTATGTAGGTATGTATGTACGTACGTATGTATGTATGTATGTATTTCTACCAGCAGTACATGTGGAAAGGATCTAAGGGTGTTAGTAAACCACAAGCTTCACTGAAGTCAACAGTGTTATACAGCAGCAAAAAAAGTTAATGGTATTCTAGGCTGCATCAACAGAAATATAGTGTCCAGGTCAAGGGAAGTAATAGTCCTGCTCTCTTCTGCCTTGGTCAGACCACACTTGGGATACTGTGTCCACTTCTGGGCAGCACAATTTAAGAAGGATGTTGACAAGATGGAAAGGGTGCAGAGGAAGGCGACCAAGATTATCCAGGGTCTGGAAACTGAGCCTTATGAAGAATGGTTGAAGAAGCTGGGTTTAGCCCAGACAAGAGAAGACAGAGGTGTTTTGAGAACAGTTCAAATATCATAGTTTTTGCTCCATAAGACGCTTGTATTTTTCGCTCCATAAGATGCACTTTTTTCCTCCTAAAAAGTAAGGGGATATGTCTGTGCGTCTTATGAAGCGAATGCTAAGCAGAGGAGGGACGGACGGGAGCTCCTCCGCGGCTTGCTTTAAAGCAGCAAAGCGGGACAGGAGCCGCTTACACCAGTGTAAAGCAAGCACAGTGGGGCCCGTGTAATCCCTCCGCCCCCGCACTTGGCCGCCCCCTTGAGATGGGCTTGTGCACGCCACCCCCTTGGGACGGCGCTCGCATGGGCGACGTTCCACGGCCCCACAGGCGACATGCCACCACGCAAGACCCTCACTCCGCCACTGGTCTTGCCGGGACAGTAGTGCCTTCCTTTGCAGAAGTGTGAAATTTGAAGGGCAGCTGTGGTTTGGTCCTTGCGTTGTGTACAAAGGTGTGGATTAGGTAGGTTTGACTTTAAATGGGAATTGAATCAGATTTCTTCCTCATTCCTCCCTCATATGAAACCCCCACAGCTCTCTGCAGTGAACAAAAAGGAAGAAAATGGGAAGCCATGACACATACTTAATTATATTAAGTTTCCTGCTTGGCAGGGGGTTGGACTCGATGGCCCTTGTGGTCTCTTCCAACTCTATGATTCTATGATTCTATATTAATTAGTCAGGATGAATTATAATATAATGGCATAATTTAGATCTTGCACACCAGTATTCAAAGCGGCTTACAACAAAATCTCTATAAAGTTGCAGCGCAAAATTTTTATAAAAAGAGAAAAGCAATCCTGTTTCAAGCAAAAGTTCTAAACCAAATTGCATTTTAAGTCTGAGCTAAAATTGAGTCAGTAGCAGAATGAAACAATCAGACGTTAGAAGGTAAATGTCAAGAGTTAAGAACATAGGGAGAAAGCCTGGTGGAATAGGGTCAACCAGCTTTCTCTGGGAAGCCTGCAATCTGGCCCTGGGTGCAACAGCACCCACCCAACCACCCACACCGGTGATTCCCAGGTATTTAGAAGGATACTTCCTCTGGCAGTGAAGGCAGAACGTCGGCATGGTGGCCAACCGGATGCCTCTGTGGGAAGTTCTAAAGCAGGGCACTCTGTCCACCTGCAATCCCCAGTGACTGGCATTCAGACTGGCATTGTGCCTCTGGCTGTGGAGGAGAAGCAGAGCCATTGTGGCTAGAACTCTTTGCACAACCTTCTCTTTCATGAATTTGTCCAATCCTCTTTTAAAGCCACCCAACTTGGTGGCCATCGCTGCCTCCTGTGGCAGGGAATTCCACAGTTTAACTCTGCACTGCACAAAGGACATTTCTGTCTGCCCTGACTCTTCCAACATTCAGCTTCATTGGACATCCCTTTATAGCCACAGTTCACAGCTTCTCATTATTCATAAAGCACCTTATATGTAGCTAGCTCTATATAAATGGTAATTAAAATTAATTGTAATGATTCGACTCAACAAGCTGAGAAGACGCAGTCCTACACACTAATCAGATTCTCCAGTGGCAATTTTTATCTAGCCAAAAAGGTATCCCCTGCAAAGAAGAGTTTTGGGGGAGCCCCAAGGTTGCAGAAGTTGAAAAAAATATTTTTTTGGGGGGGAACCCACCACCATCACTCAAAAAACAACATACAGGCTGATGAGGACTGAGCATGCTGGGTGGACACTTAATGCTGAGTATATGTTTGGGGTGGGGTGAGGGGAGTAGGAATGGAATGGAGTATCCGCCAGGATGGTATGGCTGGTCCGCTCCCTAAACAGGAGCACCCCACTGCAAAATTTTGTTGCAGGTCCTGCGTATTCAGTTCAATTAGTTGTATGACACTGCTTTTCCCTTAGGGCAGCATCATGATAAAATAAAAAAGCAGCCCCCTTCACATATGAAACACCCAAAGAATGTATCAGTGAAATGGAACATGCATTAAAAACAATGCAATAATAACCCAAGGAAAAGCATGAATCTAAAATATAATGTGAAATTGTTAGCAAGCTGCCTGGGGGCAGATGGGAGTTGTAGTTTGGCACATGGACAGCTGTTCCCCACCCCCAACAGGTTCCCCACCCCTGCTCTAAAAGAAATCTCAGGCAGAGAAGGAGCCCAGCCTATGTCTAGAGGGCATTCCAGAACTGCAGAACCAGTAAAACTTTGCCTCTTGTGCTTATTCTCCTGAATGTGCAAGAGTTTTCCAATCTGTGTGTCATGACACACTAGTCTGTTGGTTGCGATGTGTGGGTGTGTCGTGCGAATGCTCCCCATACTCCTCCCAGGGCTGGAAAGGGGTTAGGTTAACCTCCGGTTTGCTAGTAAAACTGAATAATTGTGTCACGAAATGATGCATATCTAAAAAGTATGTCGCCAACATGGAAAGTTTGGAAAACTCTGACATAGAGACTGAGGCTTCCCTAGGTAGACTTGACACTCAGGCAGGTCTGTATTTGGGGCCAGGAGGGGGGACTCCATGCCTTGTTGAAATGGGTAATAGATTTTGCCTCTTGTCAGAAACAGTTTTACTGCTGCTTTGTTTGTGTTCTTGATTCTTTCGTGCTTGGTTCTGAAAGCACAGGAACTGAAAGCTAATTTCCAAATCCTTGAACAATATTAACCCATGCTGTTGTTATTTAGATAGAAAGGGTTTTATCTGTGTGTGTGTATATGTATGTGGTTCCCCCCCCCCTTTTTCTGCACTATCCTTGAATGCTTTGAGCTCTGGCCAGCAGCATGAGCACAAATATTTTGGATAAGCAACGGGGTGAGCTCCCGTTACTCGGTCCCAGCTTCTGCAACCTAGCAGTTCGAAAGCACACCAGTGCAAGTAGATAAATAGGTACCGCTATGGCGGGAAGGTAAACGGTGTTTCCGTGCGCTGCTCTGCTTCGCCAGAAGCGGCTTGGTCATGCTGGCCACATGACCCGGAAGCTGTACGCCAGATCCCTCGGCCAATAAAGCAAGATGAGCGCCGCAACCCCAGAGTTGACCACGACTGGACCTAACGGTCAGGGGTCCCTTTACCTTTACCTATTAATATGTTTACATTGTTTACATTGATTTTTATGACATTTGCTCAGTAGCTAAATATTTTGGGCAACAATTTAGCTTGAATCCTGTACTGGTATGCTTCCAACAAAGCTGCTAAACTAGTTTTTGATCGCTGGACATGTTGATTTTCTCCTGCAGATTTCTGACTTTGGAACTGAGTAACTTGACTTGCAAAGCAGAGGCTGATGCAGTCTGCCTCCCAAAGGGCTTTGTGGTCCTTCCTTTTTCCTCCGATAAATTTGGAGTCTGTTTGCATTCTGACCTGTAATCCTTTGAGGGTGGGGGGAACCCTATGAATGGGAGAGGTGCAAAGTACCTTGTGGCCAGGTACAAAGCACAAACTTTCTTCCCACTGACAAAGACAACTGGTTACACTTTCTTGGCTTACTCAGAACTCAATTGGCAAAGGGGAAAAGTGGTGGCAATGATGGCATCACAGCCTGTCATTTCGTGTTACATCCTGGCAGAGCTGTGTAATTAAGGTAACTGAACTGACAGTAATCCTTAAAACCTCACATGGAAAATCATAAGAAAATACCAGTCATTTGCACAGGAGCAACCTGTGGCATCCAGTTTTCAAAGAATGCAGACTTGCAAGCTGAGCCTTTCGAAAATATTTTGGTGAGCAAGGTGCACTTTTAAAAAAAAAGGATTGAGCTGCATCTATCTAGACAAGCATGTAGTTATTTAAAATACACCTGTGAACTTACAATTCTCCCCACCCTTCATCCCCAAATGGTATTCAAGCTGGCTTACAAATATCTTTAAATGAAAGATCCATCAAACACCAGTAAAGAAAGACAGAGCAAGAGAATTTTTTTATTAAAAAAAAAAATCGTCCAGAGCTCTGATTTGAAAATAGTTTGGAAATAGTCGTTGAAAATAGTTTGGAAATATAATTTGGTTTAAGAACACAGCAGTTAGACCTAGGTCCATGGAACATAATCACACTAGGCTAAAAAGAAAAGCAAGCAGTTTTTAATTACCATTGAGAAAAATACATTTAAAGTGATGTAGAAAAAAGAAAAGGGAAAATAGGAAAGCATAACATGGGATAAGCTGCTTTGGCCATATGAATTGTTAATATACCTGGCTGCCAGTGATGATGAAGCCGGCCAAATATTTTTGATTTATTTTTCACCCTAATGCCATCACTTGTCAGCTCAGATAAGCACCCAGAGTGCAAATTGTTAATCCATTGTTTTTAATCCATTGTTGTATGAGAGGCAAGGACTCTTCCTTCCAGAGCTGAAGTAACATGTGTTTGGCTGACCTTTGGTGCACATGTGACCCCATTGTTCCATTGCCTGGTGGTGAATTTCAAATAATTGGGGGGAGGGGGAGGGTGTAGTTCTTCAAAGCAGATACTCTTCAAAACAAGTGAAGTTTCCAGGACTAAATTTCCAGGTCCTTATGTTAATTTACAATGCCCAGAACATCTTAGGTCAAGGGTGCTGCAGAGATTGCCCAAACTCCTATATCCCAGCTCCATCACGGAGAACTTTTGCAGGAGCATCGCTGATTGTCCTCCAAGTTGGTGAGCCTCACTTGCTAATGACACAGAATGCAGCCCATTAGGGTCCTCTGCCCACTCCTGGGGAAAACCCTGCCGCTAGAGGTTAGGCAAGCACTTTCTCCTTCAACCTTTAAAAGCCTGCTGAAAGCTTTCCTATGCAGCGAGGCTCATTTGGGCAATTAAGAACATATCTTTCCATAATGGTTTATTTATGCTCTTTTATTACATATAGTTATTGTTGTAAGCTCCTTTTATTTTTTATGATTGTTGTTGTTTAGTCGTTTAGTCGTGTCCTGCTCTTCATGACCCCATGGACCAGAGCACGCCAGGCACTCCTGTCTTCCACTGCCTCCCGCAGTTTGGTCAAACTCATGCTGGTAGCTTCGAGAACACTGTCCAACCATCTCGTCCTCTGTCGCCCCCTTCTCCTTGTGCCCTCCATCTTTCCCAGCATCAGGGTCTTTTCCAGGCAGTCTTCTCTTCTCATGAGATGGCCAAAGGATTGGAGCCTCAGCTTCAGGATCTGTCCTTCCAGTGAGCACTCATGGCTGATACCCTTCAGAATGGAGAGGTTTGATCTTCTTGCAGTCCATGGGACTCTCAAGAGTCTCCTCCAGCACCATAATTCAAAAGCATCCATTCTTCTTTGTGGTCCAGCTCCCACTTCCATACATCACTACTGGGAAAACCATGGCTTTAACTATATGGACCTTTGTTGGCAAGGTGATGTCTCTGCTTTTTAAGATACTGTCTAGGTTTGTCATCGCTTTTTTCCCAAGAGGCAGGCGTCTTTTAATTTCATGATGGCTGTCACCATCTGCAGTGATCATGGAACCCAAGAAAGAAAAATCTCTCACTGCCTCCATTTCTTCCCCTTCTATTTGCCAAGAGGTTTTATGATACAGTGGTATATAAATATTTTTTTAAGAAATAATAAGCACCAATATTTAACCCTCAAAAGGGACGTTCATCATCACACCAGTCTCAAGAGCAACTGCATAGGCTTCTGGGCCATTTCTAGACCCTGTTAAAGGTGCGGCGGAGGGTTGCTTGTTTTAATTTATTTTTATGAGTTTTCAAATTATTATGGAACTGCCAAGACAAGTCAGCAATAACAAAAATTCAGCAATACCTCCAATTAAAGGCAAGGCATACAAAACCTGAGCATATTAAATACTAACACTAAAATCATGGCAACCATATTTCTGTAGACTGCACAGGAGAGATGCCTGTAAATCTGAAACTAAACTATACGAAATAAAATCCCAGCATGAAGAATATAAATGATCAGGCTCTTCCTGCCACCTTAGAGACCCTAATTTATGTTTTATTTCTTCTATAGTAACTAAATTCCAGAGACTTTCCAGCGGTTCTCAACCAGTGAGTCTCCAGATGTTGTTGGACTACAGCTCCCATCATCCCTGAGCTCTGGCCTTGCTAGCTAGGGGTGATGGGAGTTGTAGTTCAACAACATCTCGGGACCCACAGGTTGAGAAACGCTGCTTTATACCATAAGGATGATGATGTTGTTAGATTTATATACCACTCTTCATCAAAAGAACACAGGGCGGTTCACAAGATAAAAACATGAGATAAAAGCGCAAATAAATAAAACATAAAAAAAGAATACCCCCCCAACCAAACACAGAAACACATTTAAATGGCAGTAGAATATGAATCAGCCAAAGGCCTGTGTGAAGGGGAAGGTTTTCTCCTGGTGCCTATAGATATATAAGGGAGGCGTCGGACAAATATCCCTAGGGAGAGTATTCCACCAACGGGGAGCCACTGCAGAAAAGGCCCGTTCTGTTACATACCTCCCTGGCCCAGCCAGCTGTCCCCTCCCTGCTGATTTTTATCAGCCAAGAGGGGCAAGGGTCCAGAGCGCATGCAAGTGGTCACCCTGACCAATCCAGGCACCTTGTCCACATCCTCAAGCCTTGCCAACTGAAACTCATCCAACACAGCAGGACTAGACAATGCTCTGGACACCCCATGAGAGTTACCTGATAGTACAGATTTCTTAACGATTTCTACTGTGGTTCTAGAGAGAGTTTGGCAGGTTTTTGGCGAAATGTCCTCATGGCATCCGTCCACATATTTAGTAGGGATAACTGGGGAGAAACCTGAATATGTGTTGTAACAACCCTTGATATCTCTTTACAAATTTCATTCCAGAATAACACCCCATGTGGGCATTCATGCTTGAAATGGAAAAAGCCCCTCTCTTCCCACAACAGTTTGATGATGCACTGGAAGTAATGTGAGATAATTTGAGTAGGTGTACAATGCTGCTGGTGTAGAATTTTTAAGTAGAATTTTAAGAACTGATTTTTAAAGAACATTTTCTCACATGCAAAGACGCTGAATGTACGACTTAGAATCCAACGTGTTTTCCAGCCTCCATCCGCTGTGCAAATATTGCAATGCCCAAAAGGTCATCCTGTTCCGCTAACATGAGGCCTCTACCTCCACAACCTAGATTTAGGACAGTTTGTTCGAAACCAGCTACGGATCTAGTAGCATGCGTTTGCAAACTTCAATCTGCCAATAAATGTTTGAACTGATTAACCTGTAACTAATTAAACCCAGCACTTCAAGGCAAGTGCTGCTTTTAATCTTTAATTTCCCAACTACTAAAATCAGCCTGAGGCCTTTCTTGGGTTCACTTTGAAGGTGAGGCAGCAGGTGGCCTCTCCTTCCCTGGAGATTTTTAAGCAGAGGTTGAATGGCCACCTGTCATGGATGATCTAGCTGAGATTCCTGCCTTGCAGGGGGTTGGAATCGATGATCCCTGGGGGTCTCTTCCAACTCTATGATAGGCAGACATAATTGACTTTCTTAGAGTGATACCTTTTGCCTCCAGATCCTTTGAGCAGTGGTTTTAAATTCTGTGGGTTGCCTTTATTTCCAGCCTATGTTCTTTGCATATCTGCTGCAGGCTGTTAGCACTGGGGGTGGGAGAGACTGTTCTTGCGAACTAAGAAGGGGAAATTACCATAGCACTGAGCTTGCAGCTGCATGAATATTTCAGGAGTTCTCCACAGTTACACATGGCCTTGCATGGTCTGCACGTAGCATGCATGTTGTGGTCCTCTCTCTCTATTCTTGCTTCAGTAGCCTTGCCTAGGACTGGGTTGGGTCTTGGGTGGAAGGGGAAACTGAAGCCCAGTCTGTTCGCTGTGATTGCCCTTGTTCTGTCTGAGCACCTGAGAAACCACCAAGGCTGGAGACGACTGTTAAATTCTTTGGCAGTCTCTGCCACTCACGCCTTGTTCAAACTGAGTGGTCTCAGAACTGGGACCTGTTAGACAGTGCATGCCAGGGCCCTGCAGGATCAGGCCTGCAAACAACCGGATGGAAGATGCATGTGTAATGCAGGTCAGGCCAGAGTCAAGGATGAAAGCTGCAGAGATAGGTGGATGCAGGTACAGGGTTATCATGGAGAGGTGGAGGGGACTCCAAGGGTCATCTATTCCAACCCCCTGCAAGGGCAGAATCTCAGCTGAAGCTAAGTTGTTGTTCCTGAGTCAAGGTCAGGCATGTTGCCCAGTTCCAAAACATGCCAGAGCAAGGCAAGGAGGAATCCTCCATTTGGCAAGTTGCCTACTCTGAGGAGCCAAACCTGAAGCAACACTTTATATCAGATTGCAGAGAGGAACCCATCGGTGCTAGAGATTAATCAGGCGATTTTGCTACTGGCATGGGTCCAAAGTGTGACTGCATGGAGATTTCTGGGCGCCAGATTGGCGACCACAATCTAAGAACCTCTGCCTTAGTCGATAGTTAATACCATGCCCACTGTGTTTGCTTCTCCTTGCATGCTGGGACAAGTGAACAAGCGATAGTCAATAAATGTAGTTGAGTTCATAGAATTGTAGCATTGGGAGGGACCCCGACCGTCATTTAGTCCAACCCCCTGGCAAATAGGCATTCTGTTGTAGCGACCTAACCTAGGTTTAAGGTACCATTTGGCATCTAGCTTATCTATCTGAGTTTCTAACACTGCCCTCCATACGTTTCTGGACTTCTTGTTTGAGGGACTACTGAAACTGTTGAACTTGGGCAAAGCAAGCTGTCCTTATTGACTTCTCAGATGTACTGCAATGTGTAATCTGATGTGCTTGCCACACCAGCCCAAGATCAGTATCAGAGGCACCAACTTGGCACTGCTCAGAAAGTGGGCAGTGATGTGCTGAGATTAATGTGCAAGCCAATCGTCACGTGAGCAATGGGCGTTGGGGGCTGTAAAAGTGTTCATGTGAGCTTTGGGTTTCAGGGCAATCTTCTGTTCCTGGTTGTGGCAGATGCCTGGCTATGGCAGAAGGACAGGCTTGGCTTCTAAACTGCATGCACAGAATGTTTCATTTACGGCTCTCCAGCAGAAGATTTCAGACTACCTTGGTTTGAGGCACTCGATGTGGGGCACAGAAGTGGTTGAATGACATTGGAAGGTGTGAAATAGGACGGCTGACAGGGTATAGTAAGCTGTCGTGCATATATAGGTATAGATATGGATACACACCTGGTCAGACTATTCCAGGGTGGATTTGATTTAAATCAAATTGATTTAAAACACAAGTCAGTAAGACTTGATTTAAATCTCTTTTCTTTTCTTTTTCTTTTTTTTTACAGAAAGACTCATTCTTGCTGGTATAATCTTAATATATAGGGGTTGGACTCGATGGCCCTTGTGGTCTCTTCCAACTCTATGATTCTATGATTCTAATATTTACAACCAGATGAAGGTTTCATTTTTGGAATAATAAATTTTCAGAGTAGTTTTTACAGTTATATCAAAAATTACTGATTTGGTTATACTATTAGAAATACATAGACAGATAATTATGAAATTATTGTGATGTTTAAGAAGTTAACTGTTTATATTTGGACAACTTTTCTGCTGTACTTTATTGGAAGGAGAAAAACAATCATTTCCTTAATAAGAATTTAAACAATTTATTTAACTAAAGCAATAACATCATAGCATATGTATCCATGTTTGTTAACTGATGTGGTTAAACTTAAAAAGAAAAAAAAAGAACTTAGACTGAGTTATAGCACACATGAAAAATTTAAAACAAATCCTTATTATAATGTAACCTAAATAGAAAACTATCTTTAGAAAGATTTTCCTTCCAAAAGCATTTTATTTTAAAAATCCAATCTGATTTAAATTTTTAAAAAATCTGATTTTAAAAAAGCATGGATTTTTATCCACCCTGGTCTATTCATCCATCCAGCCCATCTCTAGGTGTTGCTGATCAACAGCTCCCATCATCTCTTCCCATTGGGCATGCTTTCCTGGCCTGATGGGAGAGGCAGTTCATCAAGACCTGGAAAGCCAAAGGCTCCCCACTCCTGGTCTCCCTCTAGACGGCATCCTTTGACTGGCTGCATCTGCCCAGAGTTCTCAGACAAGAGGTTTCGCCGCTCACCTGCTACTGGAGTTGCCAGGATTGGACCCTGTGTGCAAAGCATGCGGATAGGTGCACAGGAAGCTGCCTTATACTGACTCAGACTATCAAAGCATCTAGTTTGGTAGTGTCTACTCTGACTGGCAGCAGCGCTCCGGGGTTTCAGGCAGGTAGTCTCTCTCAGCTCTACCTGGAGTTCCTCTCAGTGGGGGTTGAACCTGGGACCTTCTGCCTACAAGCAGATGCTCTGTGACTAAGCGATGTCCCTTTCCTGCTCTACCTCTGTCCTGTGAACCCACAGCTGCAGAAGAGCGTTTGAATTTCCTCTAGGCTATGAGCTGTGCAAATGAGCCCTGCACTGGAATGTTGCAGTGCAGAGTGGCCCTATTCAGTTTTCCAATTGGTCAGCAATGCTGTCCTTCAGCAGTGCTTCCTTCCCTCCCACCCAGGTTTCCATCTCTCTCTCCAAGCCCTTCCCTAATGTCCTTCACTGCTACATAGCTGCTGAGCATGCTTCGTCCTCCCTGCACTGGCTCCAGGAGTGGTCCCCTTGGGGTTCTTTTATTAGATGTTTTCAATTCCACAAATTGCAAAGCTCTGGCAGGCTTGCTATCACATCCATCTTTTGCGCGCCAGTTGGCATGTTGACTGTAGAAGCGTTGGCGCTCACTCCCGAAAAGTGAAAGAGGGAATCACAAAGCCACCTTCTCTTTAGGTCAGATCCACGGTCATCTTCCCCAGCTGGTAGCTGTTCCCTGCAGAAACTTAGGTATATAAGCTAGGTGCCAAATGGCTCCTTAAACCAGGGTTATAGTCACCAGAATGGAATTGCCATTTTGAGGCCGGACGGCTCGAAAGTCTTGTTTTTCAATACAACTTTTGCGTTCCTGAAATTCATTCTGATTGTGCAGATAAAATATGAGAGATAGAAATCTACCGAACTGGGTATTTGTGTGTGAAAACAATCCACTTCCAATTACCCCCAGGCAGGCACCTCCAGATGGTGGAAACTTCAGGAGCCACCCTGGCACCTGGGCAACTTCACTTGGTCGCAAGTGGCCAATAGCCAGGTGTGAAATGCAACTGGTGAATTTTTAACGCGGGTTCCCCAAGACCTCAAGCGGAGGTCATTCCTCTCATCTCAGTCTTAATTCTGCCAAATAGTGAACCTGAGACCTTCTGCATGCAAAGCACCTGTTCCACCCTGAGCTGCAGCCCCACCCCAAATAGTTCCCATACCTGAGTTTTCCTTCTCTGCTGGTTGTACAGAGTCCAGTAAATACTTGTTCTCCCATTGCCCAGTCTCTGGGATGATGCTTCGCCCACCAATCTGACAGTGCTTAAAAGGGCTGGATCCCCACCCTGCTCAGTGATACACGTCTCTAAAGCTTTTGAGTTCAGATAAATTCAAAGGCATCTTCATTTCCGTTGAGGAATATTTGAGTTTGTCACCCTGAGCCCAGCCCCATGAGATTGCAAATGTAGCTTCTGGTGGTTTACTTCTGCCTCAGAACTGCTGTATGTTGGCCCCCTTCCCTCTCAGTTAGCTTGTTGTTGTTTAAATAGCACCATCTGTGTGGTGGAAGATTCAGGGCAGATAAAAGAAAGTCCTTCGCACATCACATAGCTAAACTGTGGAACTCCCTCCCACAGGAGGCAGTGAGGGCCACCCACTTGGATGGCTTTCAAAGAGGATTCAGCAAATTCATGACCATCAGTGTCCAGTAGCCACGATGACTGTGCTTTGGGTAATGGACAGGCCTGGCAGGTGCCCACCTCAAAAGAGGCTTGCAATTTAAAATAGATGCATAAGAAATAGGGGCATGGGGAAAATGTGTGATCATTTCAAATTTATGGACTTTGGTTTAGTCACAGTAAGCTAGCCCTTGCCCACCTGGTGCCCTCCAGATGTTTTGGACTACAACACCCATCAGCACAAGCCAGCACAGCCATGCTAGACTGGACAGTGTGGGTCTACAGTGTGGGGTGTGCAAGTGTGTGTGTCAAGGCCGGCCTGCTGTATAAAGGCAAAATTTCCACCCATTGCTCTGCCCATTTTTTCCTGCAGCCCCAAGAAGGCAATGTGGGATGGAAAATGCTCTCCACCCTTCAGGCTGAGCTTTGACTCCAGCTCTTTTTCATCTTAGAGACGCTGCAAGTCTCTCTTCCTTTCTCTCCTTTTCCCTTTCATTCCTCTCCCGCCCCCACCTTAAAATCAGAGAGGTATAAAACATTCAACTGCTGCCTGCCTTGCTTCGCTGCCCACCATGAAATCCCCTCTGAAACTGGCACGCGTCCTGGTGCAAGCAGATGGGCATTTTCTGTGAAGCCCCCACCCAGTTCACAAGGGGTTAATGGCAGGCTTTAAAAGTAGCAAGCAAGCCTCCCTTTCTGAGCACCTGGCACCTGCTTGCTTATAGCGTATATCCCTGGACCCTGAGAGCTTCCCTTTGGCAAAAGTAGCCCTTGCTTGGCAAGCCTGCGGTGCCTGCCTGGCGATGGTTCTCCTTCACCATTCACTAGTCTGACCTCTTCCACACCACCAAAAGAGAAGAAACGCATCACTGAAAAGAAGATTGGCTTTACATAATATTTGTATACGCTAATTTCTGCTCATAGGCCGATTTAGAAATTATTGCTGTAGCTAGAAATGCAATCCCATCTCTTCATGGTGGGGAAGATGGTGACCACATGACTTCTGTGCCTTCTCAGTCAGCTGACCAGAGGCTCACTGCTGATGGAGCAGTTTTCAGTGCTATTGGCTGCTTTTCCACCTTAAGAGTTATTTATCTTGAAACCAGACTTAGAGTAGACAGCACTTCAGACAGATCAGATGTGAGGAACAGTTGGCCCTTCAAGTGTTGGCTGAACTACAACTCCCAACATCCCTGATGTGTCGCCTATGCTCGCTGAGGGCTTATGGGATTTGTACTTCAAGAACATCAGGGGACATCAGGTCCCCCACTTCTGAGAAAGAGGACTCCTTCAAATAGAGGACTCTCCTCTGTAGCATAGGCCACATGACCAGACATGTGTGCTAATTTATCTGGGTAAAATAGCCAATGCAGTTGTTTTGGATAGATGGCGTTGGGCATTCATTGAAGGTGACTTAAATTGATTTATTCAGCAGGTTATTCGGTTGAAGGCTGCAGCCTTCTTTGCACAGTATCTTTCATAGTGAAGGCCAGCAGGCTTAGGCAATTAGCCATCTGTCTGGACCACCCTTTTGTGGCCTCTCAGATGTTGCTGGACTCTCCATTCCCTTCAGCCCCAGACATCATGGCCAGGGATGATGAGCACTTGGAGTCTAGCATAATCTAAAAGGCCATAGTTTTCCCACCTTTGCTCCACACTGACGTCAAACCCATTCTCTTGAGGGCTGATCCTGTGGGAACGTTTATATAATTTAGCAGAGTTTAAACGATCCCCTGTTTGAGTTTATGCAGCGACAAGCAGGTTGCTAACTCGTTTGAGTCCTATCAATAATTATACCTTCCTGGTTGATAATCCCTTTCTATCCCTCTTAAAGAAACTACTTTACTATCAGATTCATTCAGGTTTACAGAGTTGTTCCTGAAGGCAGGCTTAGGTTACATAACAGATAAACTATATACTAGATAGCAGTGAGTCATGAGAGGACTGCATCCGAGTAGTTACCGGTTACCACTCCTTGCAGCAGCCGACCAGCTGACAAAACTGCCTGCACACAGAGGCAGTCAGTCCTCTCAGAATGTTGGACTTGACTGACAGCTTTATATTCCACAGATCCAAGGATGGAGGTAGTCTTCCATGTGCAAGGCAAAGGTATTTACCCATTTGGAGGGCATCCCAAGGTACTCAGAAGTACAGAAGGCGATTAAGTTGTGGGGCAGCGGGGGGGGGGGCTCTATAGAACAGCCCAATGAGAAATAAACATGATTATTGGCCTCAGAAGGCCAGCAGGCTGGCTGGGTGGGATTGTCACAGAGCAGGGTTTCCCAAACTGCTGGGTTCATTGACTCCTTGGCAAACTTAGAGTCAACATTGACTCCCCCACCCCCACCCCAAATTCTTAGAAATGTAAATGAGCTAGTCAAGAATTATTGACATATAATCAACATTTTTAAATCATCCATCACCAGAAATCATGCAACGCAACAATAATTAGCAAACAAACAAAGAATGCTGTTGTATTGCAGAACTAGCGTATTAAATGCAGAGGTACTTCACTGGCCAGGGAGGTGAACTTTGTGCATGCTCATGGGCTTTATTTCTAAGGCTCATATGTACCTGCAGTAGTGCACAGACCATAGGTTTAAGAATGCTGATCCAGATACATCGAAACTTGGGATAGTAATTGCAAGAACCCATAGCCTGGCTGGTTTCAAGCCAGTGACATGGCTGTGGGGGCTCTTGAGATGTGCCAGTAAATGTAAGAAATTCTTAAAACAGGGCTTGGAAAATTCCATCCTGGGAAACAATGGAAATGAAATTTGATGATTTGCCAAATTAGGCAATAGTGTATGCTAGGGAAAATATCAAAACTATTTCTGAAATTCACCAGCAGCCTCCTAAAAAATTAGGAATGGCTAGTGAATGTCAACATTCACAGAGTTTGTGACATTGGTCACAACAAACAATTCTATGTCTGTTTCACTTTCAAAACACATAAAAAATTGTCCAGTAGCACCTTAGAGACCAACTAGGTAAGTTTGTTCTTGGTATAAGCTTTTGTGTGCATTCACACTTCTTCAGATACTTGTTTCACTTTCAGTTATCTTATTTTTTTCTTGACTTGTCTGGAGTCCTGATGAATGCATAGATTTGTACATGACTGTCTAGATAAATTATTTGAATTTGGGAGCATTTTGTTTTCTTTTATGTCTGTCCTAGCAGATTGTCATTTGTCACCAAATGCTATTTCTACTCCCCCCACCACTTTGATTTGGTGGGGAAATTCCCCAAACAAAACACTTTTTTGCATAGTTTTTTGGATATTTTTTTTAAAAGAAGTGAAATGCTGTAGCAGATGGGCCATGTTACAATGTCAGATATTATTAGAAACATGATCTGTACTAATAAGGTCACTCAGCGAAAGAGGCAGATGAATGCTTCTTGAAAGGCGTCCCAGCTGAGGAATAGCATGAATTTGAGGAAGGTGGGGGTGGGCCTCCAAAAACAGGGAGATTGCCGAGGAGGAGATATCTGGAAGATCCCATGGGCAGGGACAGGGGGCGGGGCAGGACAGAACTGGAATGGAAAGGAGCATCTGGTATGCCTCGAGAAGTAAATTAGCAATGCAATTGAAGGCTCCTGTGAGCCCAACCACATAGAAGGGGGTTCCCATTGCATCTCTGAATGATTTCCTGCTCTGGTTCATCTCCTTCCATTCAGCCTTCTCTGTAGCCGTGTCACATCAGCCACTCCAGACATAGAAATCTGGCAGAACTACCTGCCTTCAAAGGAGGCTGTTAGTTACATCCCTGTGTGGGTCTCCATTCTGTTCCCAGAAGCACAAGAATGCGGCACCACCATAGACAACGTAGTTCTTAACACTTATGTTTGGAGGGTGTGTGGATGAATTCTAAAATTAAAGCTCAGCTGAATTTATTTCCAAGTCGCCATTGTGAGGCATCCCAGGGTATCCTTTGAGACAGATGAGTACTTTCTATTGATAGGCTGTGATTGCAATGTATGCCTTTTCCACTGTGGGGTTGTTAGAGGTGGGTTCGGGGTGACTTTTAAGAGACAAGCAGAAATGTTTCTGGTTGGTACACACACACACACACACACAGATGTTTTTGTCTTGTTTTGTTCACAATTTTGTTTTGGATTTTAATCCATTATGTTAAACAACTCAGACAGTTACCAGCGTTTTGATGCTTTTAGGTTTAATATACGTTACACCCTGCTTTTATTTTGGGTGGGTGGGAACAAAATAAACTAGTTTTTAAAAATGTATAAAACTAATTACTGCTGACAATTTGCCACCCTGGAATAAGCTGAATGTCCAGACAAACTTTTCTGATCATAGGTGTAAGTGGCATTTTTTTTTTATAATAATAAAAACTACTGGAATATGCTTTGTGTAAAAACTGGCCCCTAGTCTGAACCAATTCAGAGATTTCAGTGCAGGGAACAAAACTGTCCTACGTCTCTGAGCCCCACAGGGAATGAAGAGGCTGCAGAAGCTCCGGCAAGTGCAATCAAGGTTTAACTGAAAATCCGCTTGCATCTCGAATAGAATAGAATAGAATAGAATAGAATAGAATAGAATAGAATAGAATAGAATAGAATCATAGAGTTGGAAGAGACCACAAGGGCCATTGAGTCCAACCCCCTGCCAAGCAGGAAACACCATCAGAGCACTCCTGACATATGGTTGTCAAGCCTCTGCTTAAAGACCTCCAAAGAAGGAGACTCCACCACACTCCTTGGCAGCAAATTCCACTGCCGAACAGCTCTTACTGTCAGGAAGTTCTTCCTAATGTTTAGGTGGAATCTTCTTTCTTGTAGTTTGGATCCATTGCTCCGTGTCCGCTTCTCTGGAGCAGCAGAAAACAACCTTTCTCTCTCCTCGATCTGACATCCTTTTATATATTTGAACATGGCTATCATATCACCCCTTAACCTCCTCTTCTCCAGGCTAAACATGCCCAGCTCCCTTAGCCGTTCCTCATAAGGCATCGTTTCCAGGCCTTTGACCATTTTGGTTGCCCCCCTCTAGACACGTTCCAGTTTGTCAGTGTCCTTCTTGAACTGTGGTGCCCAGAACTGGACACAGTACTCCAGGTGAGGTCTGACCAGAGCAGAATACAGTGGCACTATTCCTTCCCTTGATCTAGATGCTATACTCCTATTGATGCAGCCCAGAATTGCATTGGCTTTTTTAGCTGCCACGTCACACTGTTGGCTCATGTCAAGTTTGTGGTCAACCAAGACTCCTCGATCCTTTTCACATGTACTGCTCTCAAGCCAGGTGTCACCCATCTTGTATTTGTGCCTCTCATTTTTTTTGCCCAAGTGCAATACTTTACATTTCTCCCTGTTAAAATTCATCTTGTTTGTTTTGGCCCAGTTCTCTAATCTGTCAAGGTCGTTTTGAAGTGTGATCCTGTCCTCCGGGGTTGTTAGCCACCCCTCCCAGTTTGGTGTCATCTGCAAATTTGATCAGGATGCCCTTGAGTCCATCATCCAAGTCGTTGATAAAGATGTTGAATAAGACCGGGCCCAAGACAGAACCCTGTGGCACCCCACTAGTCACTCTTCTCCAGGATGAAGAGGAACCATTGATGAGCACCCTTTGGGTTCGGTCAGTCAGCCAGTTACAAATCCACTGAGTGGTAGCATAGTCAAGACCCCATTTTACCAGCTTCTTTACAAGAATATCATGGGGCACCTTGTCAAATGCCTTGCTGAAATCAAGGTAGGCTAAATCCACTGCGTTCCCTTCATCTACCAGGCTTGTAATTCTGTCAAAAAACGAGATCAGGTTAGTCTGACATGGCTTCTTTTTCAGAAATCCATGCTGACTATTGGTGATCACAGCATTCCTTTCTAGGTGCTCACAGACTGTTTGCTTAATGATCTGCTCCAGAATCTTCCCTGGGATTGATTTCAGACTGACTGGGCGGTAATTATTTGGGTCCTCTCTTTTCCCCTTTTTGAAAATAGGGACAACATTTGCCCTCCTCCAGTCTGCTGGAACTTTGCCTGTTCTCCAGGAGTTCTCAAAGATGACTGCCAGTGGTTCTGAGATCACATCTGCCAGTTCTTTTAATACTCTTGGATGCAGTTCATCTGGCCCTGGAGACTTGAATACATCTAGATTAGCCAAGTATTCTTGTACTATCTCCTTAGTTATTCTGGGCTGTGTTTCCTCTGCTCAATCATTTGCTCCAAATTCTTCAGGTTGGGCATTGTTTTCTTTATCGGAGAAGACTGAGGCAAAGAAAGCATTGAGGAGTTCAGCCCTTTCTGTGTCCCCTGTTTGCATTTCACCATCTTCTCCTCTGAGTGACCCGAGTTTCTTTGTTCTTCCTTTTGCTACGAACATACCCATAAAAGCCTTTTTTGTTGCTTTTAACCTCTCTAGCAAGCCTGAGTTCATTTTGTGCTTTAGCTTTTCTGACTTTATGTCTACACATGCTGGCTATTTGTTTGAATTCCTCTTTGGTGGTTTCCCCCCTTTTCCATTTTTTGTACACATCCTTTTTAAATCTTAACTCAGTTAAAAGTTCTTTAGATAGCCACCCTAGCTTCTTTAGGCACCTTCCATGTTTCCGTCTCATTGGTATTGCCTGAAGTTGTGCTTTTACTATCTCCCTCTTAACAAACTCCCAGCCATCATGAACTCCCTTTCCTTTTAGTATTACTGTCCATGGGATCTCACCCAGCACTTCCCTAAGTTTTATGAAGTCTGCTTTCTTAAAGTCAAGAAATTGAGTCCTAGTATGCTTGGCTGCTCCTTTCCGCTGTATAGTAAACTTCAGAAGAGCATGATCACTCGCGCCTAATGATCCTTCCACTTCTACCCCACTAACCAGGTCATCAACATTGGTTAGGACCAGATCTAAAATGGCTGTTCCTCTTGTTGCTTCTCCCACTTTCTGGACAATGAAGTTGTCTGCAAGGTCAGTGAGGAATCTGTTTGACCTTATGCTTTTGGCTGAGTTTGACATCCAACAAATATCCGGGTAATTGAAGTCCCCCATTACTACTATCTCCCTTCCTTTTGCATGCTTGGCCATCTGTTGCAGGAAGGCATCATCTATGTCCTCCGTTTGGCTTGGGGATCTATAGTAAACTTCCACAATGAGGTCCCTGTTATTCTTCTCTCCCTTAATTTTGACCCAAATGCTCTCACTTTGGCTTTGAGGTTCTAAATCTTGGATCTCTTCACAGGTATACACATCTAACTTGTGACATTCATGCTTTTTCCTATTTCTTCCAGCAGAAACAAAACCTGTCTTGCCCTGAGGGTACCCCTCAAGAAAACCGCACCCCCTTGTTTCTACCTGCTCCACTGGCTGCTGGGCACCCGTCCCACTTTAGAAACTGAAATCCTAATTGCACCCTCCGGCTCATTAACTCCAAACGGCTTCCTCTCTTTTTGTTGCCCCTCTCAACTTTTCCCTCCACCCCGCCTGCAGCTTTGGCCTCCCTTGACCTCACCTTGGGAGCTCCTGTCACAAGAGATTGGCGAGCGTCTGTTTGCATTGTCCTCCCCGCCTGGGTTGGAAGATGCTGGAGTGATTTGTGCCTGCCCTCCCACTGCCAGGTCACAGCTTTGCACATTATCCCAGGAGCCAGCTTGGCTTGCAGCGCGGCAGGGACAGCCACACAGAGATTAGGCCTGTCAAGGACCGCAGAGCAGCGGTGTAAAAGGCCAGGGAGAATTACATGCGTCCCGACACATGCATGGATTTACCAAGATTCCCAGGGTTCAGGAAAAACGCTTCTCCTCTCTTGATGGGAATCACTCTTTAATATCCCTCCGCCCCAGCTTTTCATGCAAATCCTCAAATTGTGTAGAATGTGTTAGCTTTAGAAGCAGGGGCAGCTAGTTGTTAGGGGTGAGTAAAAATCAATGATTTTTTAAAAATAAAATGAAATAAATTGGATTTTTAAAATTTAAATAAGATTTTTTTATTTCAATTGGATTTTTTAAATGAAATGCTTTTGGAGGAAAAATATTTCTAAAGATTTTCTCTTTAAGTTACATTCTAGTCCAAAGGCTATTCATCAGGAAATAAGGATTTGTTTAAAGTTTTTCATGTGTGCTAAAACTCTTAAGTTCTTTTTTAAAAAAATGTTTAAGCACATCAGTTAACAAACATGGATACATATGCTATAATGTTATTGTTTTAGTTAAATAAATTGTTTCAGTTGCTATGAAGAACATGGTATTTTTCTCCTTCCAATAAAGTACAGCAAAAAAATTATCCAAATATAGTTGACTTATTAAACCTCAATAATTTCATAATTATCTGTCTATATGTTTTTAATAGTATAATCAATCAGTAATTTTTTATATAACTGTAAAAAATTATTTTTCCAAAAAGGAAACCTTCCTCCAGTTGTCAATATTAAGAGGATGCCAGCAAGGTTGAACCTTTCTGTAAAAGAAGGATTTAAATCAGGCATAGGCAAACTCTGCCCTCCAGCTGTTTTGGGACTACAGCTCCCATTATCCCTGACTACTGGTCCTGTTAGCTAGGGATGATGCGAGCTGTAGTCCCAAAACATCGGGAGGCCTGAGTTTTCTCAGGAGGCCTGATTTAAATCAAGTCTTACTAACTAGTGATTTAAATCGTGATTTAAATCAATTTGATTTTAATCAAATCCCCTCTGGGGGCCAGAGAGCCACATTTGCTCATGGCCTGTCCTTCAGGGGCATATGCACACAAGGGCACAGGCTTCCTCCCTCATTTGATCTTTTCAGATCAATTAAGGGTGGGGAGGTTATTATTTCCTCTCTGCTCACTCATTAAAGCATGTTTTCCCAAACTTCTGTCTTCAGCTGTTTTTGCATCACCCATGACCACTGGCCTTGCCAGCTAGGAATGATGGGAGTTGTAATCCAAAAACAGCTGGAGACCCAAGTTTGGGAAACACTGCATTAAAGAATCCATCCGGTGACCAGGGGGCAAGGAGGGTGGTTTACATCTGAGGGCTGGGCTGGGCAGAGAGGTTTAAATTTTTCTGCACTGTGCTGGCTTTAATTCTCCCACCCACCCATTCACTTTTTAACCATCTCTACCAAAATCAGTGTGGGTTGTTTTGGGGGGACAGGGTGAGATTTGCTTAGGGGGCTAGATTGGGGCCCCCAACCAGCATAGAAGGTGGTTAGCCACTGGTGCTTAAAGAATCAACTCCATAACAGTATTTCAGAGCCTGAAACATAGCCCAGGCAAGATAAGGCAGCTGTGTGCCAGAGCCCAGGAGCCCAGGATTGAGATCGGGTGCCAGGAAGGTGGTGTGAAAGAGCTCGCATCTGCCTCTACAAGGTTTGTTTTCAGGATAGAATCCTGACATCTCCAACCCACCAAGGCAAAAGCAGCCCTCAGCCCGGTCAGTGGCTTTACAGAACCTCAGCACACATTCCCTCCTCCTGGGTCCCCGTCCCCAAGTCCCAAGGTCAAACTAGATGTGCCAGGCAGCACATGATGGTTCATGTGCATGCACAAAGCTAATGTTAACAAGAAAAGGGTTTGCTATGCATGTCAAGGGATTGCATTGTCCTATTACTGCAGGGACTTACAGACACACAACCTGCTTTATAGGTGAATGGAGAAGCATGGCCAGCCGCTCGTTGTGTCCAGTTTGTGAACATGCTCGCCCAGCAAAATGATATTGAATCCATGGTGGTCTGCCATATAAGCTGGGTGGGCTGTGTTCTGGGTAGTGCAGGGCTGGTTTGGGGGATATTTGGCCATCATGCAGGAATGGGATGCAGAAAATGTGAAACAGCACTGCTTTTCTCTCTCTTCATTCTTCACTTGGTTAGAAACAGAGGAATAAAGTTGTGAAATCCCATGGGGCGGAGTGGCACATGCCAATTATTCCATTGGGGGACTACAATGAAAAATGTGGTATTATTATTAGGCTATTTATTTATTTATTTTTACCGTTAAAAGGTACCATATTTGTTTTCAGATGTTTTTATTCTTGCAGTTCCGTAGATTTTTTTCCCTTTTAAATGGGAGAATGCGAATCCAGGGATAATAATGTTTTTGCTTAACCTTGGTCAGTTAAGAGTGTGTTTTGTTTCTTTCAGTATAAGCATATACTGTATTTTTTGCTCTATAAGACTCACTTTTTCCCTCCTAAAAAGTAAGGGGAAATGTGTGTGCGTCTTATGGAGCGAATTCAGGCTGTGCAGCTATCCCAGAAGCCAGAACAGCAAGAGGGATTGCTGCTTTCACTGGGCAGCGATCCCTCTTGCTGTTTTGGCTTCTGAGATTCAGAATATGTTTTTTCTTGTTTTCCTCCTCCAAAAACTAGGTGCGTCTTGTGGTCTGGTGCATCTTATAGAGCGAAAAATACGGTATATCTCCCTCCCACCCCCCAATACCCTTCTGTGTTTTTAGGAGCACATGTGAGAATAGGGCTTTCAGTTGAGGCCTGTTAATTTCGGGAGATAGCATGAGTTAAAATGCCAAAACATTTGCTTCTCTGAGGTAATAAATCTTTGCACAGAATGACAGAGGGCAGTTATAGAGAAGTGGAATGTTCAGCTTGAAGACTGAATCTGATCACTTACCAATGGGAAATAGAGAACTCTTTGTTCAAGAGTTGACCTGATTAGTCTAGTGTCTTCCTTTACACTATGAGAGCTAGTAGCTTTAAAAAAATTAAAATGGGAAAGTTGATAACTTCCATGTTGGTACTTTGAGCTGTAAGAAATTCACAGAGGCATTCCTTCAGAACATTTCTGACAAAAAGCATCTTGAGAGGATAAAGAAAGATTAGAACTGTTTGAGGGGTTCCAGTTAGTCTCCATAGATGTATGACTCCAAGAGACAAAACAGAATGAAGAATTGCAAAACAGGACAGTAGTTGTTGTTTAGTCATTTAGTCATGTCCGACTCTAAGAGGCTAATTTGGCAAGCAGTTTTCAGAGACCAAACACTGGCTACCTCTTCCATCAGGGTAGCAAACCATGGTCTAGACGGCTTAGATTTCACATAAATTTGATCGTCTTATGCAATACTCCTTACAAACAATTTTCTAGGGGAATTATTGGACTATTCTTGTTCTAGGAATACTTTGGGGAGGGTGAGGAAAGGGGAGGTTAGCTGGTGGGTATTCAGAATTAACCTTCCAGCTTCTGAAGTCATGATTGCATTTTCTGTTAATCCGCTTCTTGGCATGGCGTGGAGAAAATGAAACACCATTATTAGATTTGAGAGCTTTGCATGGCAATGTTAAGCATGGCAGAGGCATATTTCTGGGTCTCGAGGTCAGTCTGAGCACATCATGCAAACATTAGTCATGCTTGCTCTACACCTCCCGGCCAGTGCTTTTCCTGCAGGAGAAGTTGCTTGCCTGTTTAGCTGTGTTCTGATATCTAGACTTCCTCAATGAATGAAAAAGAGGCATGGGCTGGGCTTTGTGTTGTGGTTCAGGAAAGTTCATGGTTGTTTTTTTAGTCATAAGAACATAACAGCCCACTGGATCAGGCCAATAACCCTTCTGGTCCACCATCCTGTTCTTACAGGGGCCAAACAGATGCCTGCGGGAAACAGCAGGCAGGAACAATCCCCCTTCCAGCCCCTGGCATTTAAAGCATTGCAGCCTCACAGCTGGATTGCCATGCTGGCTAGGAGCCATTAACAGCCTCCTCCTCCTCCTCCTCCTCCTCCTCCTCCTCCTCCTCCATGATTTTTTCCAAGTTTGCGGCCATCACTGCCTCCCGTAAGATCAAGTCCCACAGTTTAACCTTGCACTGTGGGAAGGAGGACTTCCTTTTCCTGACCTTCCAACATTCAGCTTCCTTGGGTGTCCCTGAGTTCAGGTGGTATGAGAAGGAAGCAAACCCTTTTCTCTATGCATCTTGCTCCAGAATTAAGGGGTGCCTTGTTTGGGGGGCAAATGTAGAGGCAGTTTCATTGAATGTCTGCAAGTTCTAGTGTTCTAAGAGGAGAAAAAATTTCAGTCATGTTGCCTCTTACAGTTCTCTAAGCTAAAACGTCCCAAATGCTGCAACCTTTCTTCATAAGGGAATTGCTCTTATGAATCGCCCCCTGATCATTTTAGTTACTTTTCTGAATCTTTTCAAACTCTACCATATCCTTTTTGAGATGAGGCAACCAGAATGGTACGCAGTAAGCAAGACCTGTACTCTGTACACATTGTTTGATGCATAGCTGGCCCTATCTTTAGGCAGAGTGTTCCAGCTGCCTCAGGCGGCAAATACTTAGGAGCCCTAACTGTTCCCTCTGGGTAACCTAAGCTGGCTTGCTCTATGCCCTGGTGCCTTCAAGTAGGGTGGAGGGTTCTGTCCTGTTTGCCAGTGTTAAAAGTACGATTCAGTTTCTGTTCTGGAATTGGGACGGGGACATCTTTTCCTTTGTTTGAGGAAACAAAATATATTGGGTTGACCCTGGCGGGGTTAGCTTTGTTCCTGGAGCCAAGATAAAATAAGACAGCAGCTAACTTTGAGTGCTGCTAGCTGGCAAATAACTTGTAATCTGAACCATTGTGATGTTGTGGGTGGTAGGTGTTGCTTTGCAGCCATGAGGTCTAGTAACTTTCCAAAAAAAAAGAGTTGGATTAGGCCTCACTTGAGAACAGCAGAATAATTACTGCAGCAAGATAAATTTAGAAAGAGGGCTCTAGTGGCAAGAGCAGTCCACTCATTGTGGGAGGGAACTCTTTCTTGCTCTCTCACATGCCTTAGGCCTCCTTTACCCAAGAAGCACAACAGAGTAGTATATGAACGGTATTGTTTTGAATGCTGCTGCTGTTGTTATTATCAATTCCCTTGAGGTGGAAAACTTGCACCAAGGAGATGTTGACTTTCTCAATATGGAGGGTTTAAAAGGCAAAAACAGTGGGGCAGCATTCAGAAATAGTATCCTCCACTTGCAGTCTGAATTGGTACAAGTCTACTCTTAAAAGCCTGGTCCATCTCATTCTGCCACAGACATTGGGAGGTTCATCTAAGTCCTTTATAGACCAGGAAGTCTCTGCCAGGATAACTACAGTATGTGAATTCTGCCTCTCTCTCTTTCCTTCTCTCTCCTTCAAACCCTTCCACATAACACACATACAGCTAGATTGCCATCTGGAAAGGCAGCTCCCTGCGTTCTGTGAAGCCTTAAACACCTTTCAGTCATCCTCCCCAAATACTGGAGTTTCTACACAGTCATTCCCCTTGCTTCTCCCCCCTTCCTCCAATTTTCTGCCAATTCTTAATTAGGGCTGGGGGATAGGGTGAAAAGAGGACAGAGCTGCTGCACATTTAATTCACAACTATTAAAAGTGCAAGAGCCCTTGTCTGTTTTTTCACCAGGCCACCCAGCTTTTAACTGCCCCCTTCACTTGTGCAATGACAGCAGTTTGATGTGTACAACCAGCAAAATATTGTATTTTGCTTCTCTCCAAGAAAAGCTTCACCTGCTCAGCAGATGTCTCTAAAAGATGCACACAGGGCAATCATCTCTTGCACAATCTAGAATTTGTATGTTTCTTACGGCAGATTTCTGTTGTTTGAGCTTATGTTGTTCTGTGCACATGCTGATGACGCTCTAACCGCCTTGCAAATCTTCTAGAATGTTTCAAGCCTGGAAAAACCTTTGCTAGTCATTTGTGGCCTATTTGTTTTGTTTGTTTGTTTTTTAAAAACTTCTATAAACAATTCCTGCCAGCTCATCTGGAAGTGATTTTTAACTCACACCAGGTGAGTAACTGTTTATAAGCCAGCATTATATATGGAGAAGAAAATTTCGGGAGCAAGTCACCTTCCTGTACCTTTTGTGATCTCAGGAAAGCGCTGGAAAATGTGTCCCACATTTCCTGGAATGGGCTTCTTATCCAGATTGAAACTAAATTGTCAGCTCATATGGGCTGTTATTTATAAATCCAGAAACTGTTTATGTTCATTAGGCTGTTGATTTTCTAAACTATGCAGCAACACAAATACAAACTGCCCTGTGTCATTGCTGCACTTGATTTTAATTTCCACACACACACCACCCCCTCCTTCCAAGTAAACTGAATCTCATTTCTTGCCATTGGTAATACTACTTTGATGCAGACTTCTTCTTTTTTATGTTTCTTCTCCAAATACAATGTGGATAATGGGTACAGCCCTAGAATGACTGAGAACTTAGTCCAATATTTTTCAAAAAGTTCCATACTGTATGTTTTATCCATTTCTGTGCTTGCGTCCTATACAGATTATTCATAATCATCAGAATGTATATAATGCTTTCTTCAAGTGCTCAAATCACTATGAGGTCCCATCTGCACTGTACATTTAAAGCATTCTCATCCCATTTTAAACAGCCATGGCTCCCCCTAAAGAATCCTGGGAACTGGGTTTGTTAAGAGCCCTGAGAGTTGTTAGGAGGCCCCCTCCCCCTCACAGAACTTCAGTTCCCAGAGTTCCCTGGGCAAAGGGTTTGATGGTTAAGCCATTGCTTTCACTTACTATCCCCTCCCACACACAGCCACCAGGCCTGGGGCTGTGCCTACCGTCTAGTTCTGCGAGGTTCTGTCAGTTTCCCATTTCTCTAGTCTTCAGTTGGGGTCTCCTAATCTTTGCATTGCTTCCACGTTCATTTGTTTTTAAAGTCCTCGTGAAAATTCACCACCATCTCTGCTCAGATTTCTCAGATTTTTGTGTATAGTTTTGCCTGGTGTGCACATTTTCACAAGCAGTTTCCCTCTTATATTGTGTATTTGATTTCTATCCCTCTTCCTCCCAAAGTGGGCAAACAATAACATAGCAAATTAAAGCGGGAAAAGGCATACTGTACTTAAAATAAAATATTCAAAACAATTAAAACCATCTAAAAATACTTTTAAATAGTTTCTCAAATGCAGTTTATACGATATTTTATGTGTACATATGTGTGTGTTTATGAGCAGTTTACCCATATATCTTCAGTTTCGCCTTCATTATTTGGTTGGGTGAACTGCATCACTAAATTTTGAGACTAAGCCTACGTACGCATAACTGGTGTAACCACATTTTGTGTTCCTTCCTTGTGCCTCCCTGTGTTCATTTTTAGAATGTAAGCACCTTTGGGCAGAGACTGGTATTCCAATAAAGCACATTGATAGTGGTATAACAGCAGAAACAAAAATGGTGGTGATATTTGGTTGTGCTGCAGAGTCCAGGACATACCCGCCCCCAGTGTATTTATCCCTGGGCTGCTTCTATCTCAAAAGGCATATTGAGAGCTGAGCCTACTCAAATTCCTAGGTTTAGAGCATGGCTGGAATCTCTGGGAATGAGATGGGGTAGTGTGCAGCAGCAGCAGCACCAACTGCTATTTGTAGTCATGAAGGTGGCACCTCAGCATTTATTCTCTGGGGCCTGAATGTTCTCTGCTTCCCCATCTGCACAGAGCAAACGAGCAAGCAGGCAGCCTGGCTCCTCTGTTTCATAGTGTTTTGCGCGCACACACCCGTCGAATGTAGGCAGAGGAAGGTCAGAGGCACTTGCATCCTCAGATGTCCTTGAGAGGGAGATTCAATCAGGCAGGGAAAGTTGTGGAATTGGATTATGAGATTTGCAATGAAAGTGTGGCACGTGGGTGGGGAGCGGATAGAGGAAGGATAACTGCACTTTCCTCCGTTATTCTTGATAATTGTTGGGTGTCTAGAAGAAGTGCAAACTGAATCACAGCATTTTGCAAATGACACATGCCAGTGAAACATGCTGCACACATTTAGGCCACCCTGAGATATTCAGATGCAGGGCAGTATACAGATGTAATAAATAACAGCAACAGCAACAATTTCCCAGAGAACACAACTTCCCCTCTTCCCCACCCTAGGTTGGGGTTTTTTATGCCTTTCTCCAGCCATCCCTTTCACCAGAGCCATCATATGCATGGAATCTTCCTCCTTCCCAGTGTTTCTACCCCACCATTCCCAGACCATTGGCATTTCTGCTAGGACTGATGAAAGATGGAATCCCAAAACACTGGGCAGGCCGCAGGTTCCCCTGATCTACATAATACTGATTCTGATGACTCACAACATATGCAAGTTGCAAAATATGTTGCTTATGCCATCATCCCCAAACACCATGAAATTTGTAAAGGAGCGGTGGAGCTCAGTGGTAGAGCAGGTGGCCCCAGGTTCCACCCCCAGCATCTCCAGGGAGGCCTGGGAGAAGATGCAACTGTCTGAAAATTCAAGAGAGTTGCTGACAGTCCATGCATACCAGGGATGGAGTCCCTGTGGTCTCCAGGTGTAGCTAAACTACAGTTCCCCTCTTCCTTGACCATTGGCTGGGGTTGATGGGAACTGGAGTCCCGCAATATCTGTAGGGCTACTGGTTCCCCACCCCGGTGCAAACAATACTAAGCCAAGTGGACCAACTTCCCACCTTTCTTTAAAACTGGATATCCTATGATGTAGGAATTACGAAGGGCTACAACGCAGGGCTAGAGGACCTGTTTTGCATGCAGAAAATCTAACATTCAATCCCAGGCACCTCCAGGCAGGGCTGGGAGTGTTCCCTGGCATGAAATCCTACTAGTCAGTGTTAAGCAAGATGGGCCAATGGCCTGACTTGGCAGAAAGCAAGCTTCCCAAGTTTTTGTAGGTTCACAGCCTTCTAAGAGGAGTTTTTTTATACCAGCTCATATCTATATTGGATCTGCAAAGTATATATGTGCTGTCATACATACCCAGGATTTATTGGGAGCTAGGGCTCAGCTCCCACTATCATTACCCATCAGCATACAAAGTGATGAAAACAAGAGCACTTCTGCACATACATAGATTGCTGCTCTCTTCTCAGCAACATATATATGCCAACAGTGATATTTATGAGAAAGGAAAACTGATCAGAGGGGAAGAGCTTGTGGGGTAATTTGGTCACATTAGTTCCTAGGAATGCAATGTTCTTCCAAGCTGTTGAGTTTAAAATTGACGTGTGCCACAAATATGATCAGAATGTAAGAAGAGTCCTTTCAGAAACACACACTGGCCAGCTCATCTCATTTCCTTAGAACTGTACGCCTTGTGCATGCCAAACGTTAAGCTGATGCAGCCTTCGGAGGAGTATGTCCATCCAGCCTAGTTCTGGGTCTGCTGCAAGTGGTGGCAGCTCTCCATGGTCGGAGCAACAGGGAGACGGTGGCCTTTGGCTTCTTTGCTGACCCAGGATTCTTTTTTTTTTTTAATTTTTAATGGGTTGCTGGGGATTAAACCTGGGTCCCCCCCCCTCCCTGCATGCAAAATAGGTATTCCACCACTGAATTCTCCAAAGATGTAGAATATTATTATTACCACTGGCGGTAAAGCAGGAGAGAATGTCAAGAGATGAACTTTGGGTTGCATAGTAATGCCAGGAGAAGCTGGAGGCTTTTCTTGCAGTATCTGCTCTGAATTTATTAGGAACTTCAAGCAATGGTTGACACCAGAGCCCACCGCACCCTCAGATTTTTGCATGAAAACAAATGTGTGTATTGTCCATTTGGGTTGCTTTAAGAGCATTCATGGAGGAGAATGCGATCAGTGGCGATGAGACATGATGTCTGTGCTCTTCCTTCATGGCCAGAGGCTTCTGAAAACCAGTTGCTGGAAACTGCAGGAGAGGAGAGTTGCTCTTGTGCTCAACTCCTGCTTGCTGATTGGGGCATCTAGCTGGCTGCTGTGAGAACAGGATGCTGGACTAGATGGGCCATTGGCCTGATCCAGAAGGCTCTTCTTAACGTTCCTCAGTTCGCTTCATGAAATGCTTGTAGTGCAACCCTCAGCTGTCAGGCATGATTTTATATGCATGATTGCAAAGGGAAGAGAAATGGGAAAGTGGGAGTTTAGTGGCAATAAAATGCAGAAAAAGAAGAAAGATACAGCCTGTGACAATTCATTCTGAGCTTAAATGCATGCAGAGTAAGCACTATGGTCGTTTGCAACATCAGTAACAGGTGATATAGTAATCTTCAAGGCTGCTTTCAGAGAGACACTCCCCCCCCCAAGCTTATCTGACACTCTGTAGAGTTGCTGATCAAAATGATGACTATTTCAGTGAAATCTTGGCTCAGGGATCAAACTTCTGGGGAAGCCAGAAGTGTACTTCTTAACCGCGCCCACACATTGTTCCCAGATTCCTATGAATGCAAAAACATCTAAGCAGATTTATCCTAGATTTGGTCAAAAGGCATGGTGACATGAGCCTTCCATGTCCAGTCTGTGCTTCTGCTAGAAGGAATTTGTATACATTGCTCTAAAGCAGGGATAGGCAACCTAAGGCCCACGGGCAGCCCAGTCGCCTTCTCAGTCCGGCCTGCGAACGTTCCGGGAATCAGCTTGTTTTTACATGAGTAGAATGTGTTATTTAAAAGGCATCTCTGCGTTATTTGCTGGGCATAGGAATTTGTTCATTTCCGCCCCCCCCCCAATATATATCTAAAGCCTCATAAACATTCTGATCTATCAAAAGACCTGGACCGCCTTTAGAAGAGGTGTAGTTTTTGGAAAGGCAGACCTAGTGCCATTGATGTGGTGCAGGATTGGTGGGGTGGGGCAAAAGTGGATCCTTTGCAAGATCCAGAATAAGAAAGGGGGGGGGACCTAGGACCATGGCCTCCACATGCAGTGGAAAAGGAGCTTGTGCATATGGTGACACAGTTCTGGGAGTGGAATGATCACTTTCTCTTCACAGGGAGTTTTTACAAAAGGAAGTCCACCAACTGCAGGTTAGACCACATTTTTCAAAACTTCCTTTTGTAAAAACTCTATGAAGAGAAAAGTAGCTCAGCAAGGAATTGCTGGCACTGTAACCTAGGGGTGGCCAACCTATTTGGGCCATTGAGCACATTTGGAATTTTGAGAACGTGCTTGTGGGCACCAGGCACAATATGGCTGCTGGGTCAGTGTGCAGAGCCCACAATGGCAGCCACATCTAATGGGACAAAAGTGGGTTGTCATCCCCCCCCCCGCCGCATAAAGTAGCTCAACAATGGGGGGTGGGGAAGGCATCTACATCAGCCACCACCAGACTCCCTCAAGGAAATAATTCTTTCCTCTGTTTCCTGGCATCCACTCCTGGCATCCAGTGAAATGTGGGCAAGTTAAAAAGGATGTATGTTCAGTGCATAAGACTTGGGTCACATCTATATTATACAAACATAAATTTAAAGCATATGACTTCCCCCCTCCCCAGGAATCATGGGAGCTGCAGTCAGTTAAGGGTACTGGGAATTGCAGTTCTACAAAGGGCCAACTACAGTTCCTGAGATTCTTTGGGGCAGGAAGCCAAGGCGGTTAAAGATGCTTTAAATGTATGGTGTGGATTGAGTCAGTGCAAACAAAACTGAGCAGGAAGAATCTTGAATACGTTGTGGATTTTGGGGGGGTTGTTACTGAGATCTTTTGTGGGCGCTAAAGGAAGCACTGGCCTAGCTCAGCAAAATATTTCACATTTCCCCCCAGGGTCGCTGCACTCGAGAAAACTGCAAATACCTTCATCCTCCGCCGCACTTAAAAACACAACTCGAAATCAACGGACGCAACAACCTGATCCAGCAAAAGACAGCCGCAGCCATGTTTGCACAGCAAATGCAGTTCATGCTACCGGGAGCACAATTGCAGCCAATTGTAAGTTGCCTTGCAAACCTGTTTTTGCAACAGTGATTTCACATCCTAGTCTGCAGCCAATCCTTGCCCACAATTTAAGCATTCTGATGTTACACTTAACTGATGCAACACATAACCATGGTTAAGGAAGACGACCCTTGGTGCTACAATCTGTACAGGACGCTTATAGTCCATAAATGCATAAAACTCAAGTTACTCTTGTAAGAAGTACCATTTAGTTTTGGGATGACTCCTGTTCGGCATGAATTGTAAAATATGGGGTGAATGGTTTAACTTTCACCTTTTAAAGCCCTTAATGGTTTAGAATCAGGTAACTTGAAGAACCTCCTTCACTCCTTCCATCTTGCATGTCCCTTATGGTTCATAAACCTTCTGAGCTGCCCCAGCCATCCCTCAATATTTTCAGACAGGCCTTGGTAAAATACCTCTTTTTCTACAGCCTTTATTGTAAATTGGACTGCAGTGTGTTCATCTTTTTGGGGGCTATTATGTATGTGCTGGCTTTTTTTAAAAAAAAAGTTTTTATTAAGGTTTTTCATCTTACAAAGCAAACAGATAAGCAGGGAAAGGTGCATATATTGTCTCCACTTCCAATCCATAGTCATTTTCAAGTGATGTGCTGGCTTCTTAAAGAGTATTCTGCACTATGGATGTCTGAAACATTTTTAAATTGTCTTTGTATTTCCCAAGTTGAGCTGGCCCCAGTTTTAAGCCGAACTGAGACTCCTGTTTATGATGTTCTGCATTTTTTTTATAGAAAAAGTAAAATTATATGCCAAAGCATCTCAAATTCTCAGCTAAGAAAACATGGAGTTATGGAGTTCAACTCCAATGTATTTTGCAAGAGTGTGTGTATTTGTTTATTTTTGCAAGGTTCTCAGTCTGTAAGGCATGTGTAAGTGTTCAGGAACCCTCAGAGGCATTGTGGGTGGCAATAAATTTTCAGAACCCAGGGGGCAAACAAAGAATGTTTAAACCACAAGTTCTGCTTTCCTCAATAAATCATTCTTATCAGAGCCATTAAAAAGTGTGTCCATTTCCCAACCCGCTCCTTGGTGGTGCTTTTCAGCAATCAGAACAAGGAACCTCATCCAATAATCCAGATATCCTCCAGGCAGAGATGAACAAAACAGTAACTTGTCTGGAGGAAGATTGGTCTAAACTTCTGGGATCACACAACCCACCCACTCAACACCAACCCATAAAATCCAGTTTATGTTAGTTAGACACAGTAACATAACACAACAAAACTCACTGAGCTCAGATGCCCGTTGAAAAATTTGGGGCCCCTTCATCAGGTTTAGCTCGCTGACAATTCGTGTCAGGATTTGGCCTAATGCAATTACCTGTGACCGGGTTACAAAGGCCTTAAAATAGACCAAACAATTAAATACTGGTGGAACAAGGACAGGTTCTACAACAGTTGTATAAAAGGCAACTGATTTGCAAAGCTCTGATTTGAGTCTGCTGTGGTCACATTGTGTAGGGTGAGGAACCAAGTCATAGAATCATAGAAGTCATTTTACAAAGGCCTGTTTTCACTCTCACTTTGAGACTGGGTGGTGTGGGATACTGACACAGCTCACAGACCAGAATGTAAATCTTAAATTAGGACTGAAGCATCTCATTCAGAGATAGCCAGTATGGTGTGCTGTAGATGTTGTAGGACCACAACTCTCATCACCCCCAACCAGCTTGGCCAGCCAATGGTCAGGAATGATTTCAGTTTGTAGTCTAGCCATATCTGGAGGGTGTCCAGTTGGCTTTCCCTGGTCTGAGTAATGGGGAGGAGGGTTGTGACAGACAGCTGAACCAGACCAGCATCTGGTGCTGCAATCCCCCTGAAATGAGCCTCCCTCTGATTGGCTGTCAAGACAGACAGTCAGAGGTGGGCAGAGCCAGCACTTTGGGCAGGAGAACAAAAGGTGCCATTTCTGAGGGAGAGTGTCAGTTAGAGCTGGATTTGGGATGGGGGACAGGGAGCAGGAGAGGGTTTGTCTGAGGGAGAGCTGGCTCTGGTTGGAGCAGAACATCCGCTCTGAGGAGAATACCTGTAGTTAGAGGGAAGATCGCCGTGGCTTAGAGAGGGAGGCTGTGTGGAGCGTCTTGGGAGAGGATTCAGACAGGAGTTAAAGTGGAGGGCTGAGTCTGAGGCAGGAGCTGGGGGGACAGGGACTCCCTGGGGCTCATTGCAGTCAGGAACAGAGGGTACCTCTAGGTACCTCTAGGTAAAGAAGACCCCCAAACCAGAAAGAAGGGGTGAGGGGATCCCCTGGGTCTGTTACACTAACTGGAGGGGAATTGCTAGGAGAGGGGAACTGGCACAAAGCACCCCTCGCTCATGAAACAAAGTATTAAGTGGTGAAGGAAGCTGTGCTGTGTTAAAAGTATTAACCTGCCATTATTAAGCAAAAGGACCCAGAGAGAAGTAACAGAAATTGAAGTATAACAGCTGATTTCTGAGTAACAAGTTTAAGAAAGGCTGTGCCTATACTGCTGTGTTTAAGCCTGTAACATCATTGTATTCAGTTTAAGTGATAAGTTAACTTCTATCTGAAAGAATGCATCTCCTGACCCAACTTTGTTTCACAAACTTCTTTTTTTTATTATAATGTTTTTATTGTTTTTTTAAATGATATTTATTAAAATTTCAAAAGAAATTACAAAAGTAATAGAAAAAATAGAAAAAAGAAAACAAAAAATACAAAATACAGAAGAAATAAAAACAATTAAAAATAAATCCATCTTTCCATGTCTTGCATTTCATTTACTTGTTTCCCTGACCTCCTCACACCTCCCTTTTTTGTATTCCAGTTCGAATGGTTATTTCAGCAAATCCTTTCCCTCTTTGTTTTTATCTTAATTCTTTATCTTAACATATTATAACTTTATATTTTCATCTATTAACAATCCATTTTTACATACTCCTTTTTAACATTGTTGCTAAAACCGCTTCATTTCATTCCAACATCATTTTAGCATTCGTTAATTTTACAATGTTTCTGTAGGTAATCTTTAAATTTCTTCCAATCTTCTTCCACCGACTCTTCTCCCTGGTCTCGGATTCTGCCAGTCATTTCCGCCAATTCCATATAGTCTATCACTTTCATCTGCCATTCTTCCAGGGTGGGTAGGTCTTGTGTCTTCCAATACTTTGCAATGAGTATTCTTGCTGCTGTTGTAGCGTACATAAAGAAAGTTCTATCCTTCTTTAACACCAATTGGCCGACCATGCCCAGGAGAAAGGCCTCTGGTTTCTTCAAGAAGGTATATTTAAATACCTTTTTCATTTCATTATATATCATCTCCCAGAAAGCCTTAATCCTTGGGCACGTCCACCAAAGGTGAAAGAATGTGCCTTCATTATCTTTACATTTCCAACATTTATTATCGCGCAAATGGTAGATTTTTGCAAGCTTGACTGGTGTCATGTACCACCTGTATATCATTTTCATAATATTCTCTCTTAAGGCATTACATGCCGTGAATTTCATACCTGTGGTCCACAACTGTTCCCAGTCAGCAAACATAATGTTATGTCCAACATCTTGTGCCCATTTAATCATAGCAGATTTCACCGTTTCATCCTGAGTATTCCATTTCAACAGCAAGTTATACATTCTTGATAGTATCTTAGTTTTGGGGTCTAACAATTCTGTTTCCAATTTTGATTTTTCCACCTGAGAGCCAATTTTTTTGTCCAGATTGTAAGCCTCCCTTATTTGATAGTAATGAAGCCAGTCTCGCACTTTATCTTTTAGTTTCTCAAAACTCTGCAATTTCAATTTGTCTCCTTCTTGTTCCAAAATCTCCCAATATTTCGGCCATTTGGCCTCCATATTGAGCTTTTTCTGGGCCTTTGCTTCCATCGGTGATAACCACCTTGGGGTTTTGTTTTCAAGTAAATCTTTATATCTTATCCAGACATTGAACAATGCCTTCCTGACAATATGGTTTTTAAATGCTTTGTGTGCTTTAACCTTGTCGTACCACAGATATGCATGCCACCCAAAAACATTATTAAAGCCTTCTAAATCCAAAATGTTTGTGTTCTCAAGAAGCAGCCATTCTTTCAGCCAGCAAAATGCTGCTGATTCATAATAGAGTTTAAGGTCTGGCAGGGCAAATCCACCTCTTTCCTTTACATCGGTTAGTATTTTAAATTTTATTCTGGGCTTCTTGCCCTGCCAGACAAATCTAGAAATGTCTCTCTGCCACTTCTTGAAACAGTCCATTTTGTCCAAAATTTGCAATGATTGAAACAAAAATAACATTCTTGGCAATACATTCATCTTTATAACAGCAATTCGACCTAGCAAGGAAAGCTTCAGATTTGACCATATTTCTAGATCCTTTTTCACTTCTGACCAACATTTCTCATAATTATCTTTAAATAAATTTAAGTTCTTAGCGGTCATGTTAACCCCCAGGTATTTTACTTTCTTAACCAGTGTTAAACCTATCTCCTTCTGAAACCTCTCTTTCTCAATCGGTGTTAAATTTTTCTCAAGAACCTTAGTTTTTAACTTGTTCAACTTAAATCCTGCCACTTGACCAAATTCTTGAATCAGTTCCAATACTCTTTTAGTACTAGATTCTGGCTCCTGTAATGTCAGTACTAAGTTATCTGCAAAAGCTTTCAATTTGTACTGTTTGGCTCCGACCTGTATACCTTTAATCAGATGGTCCCTTCTGATCATATCGGTTAACAAAACCTCCAGGACCGAAATGAAGAGCAATGGGGAAATTGGGCGGCCTTGTCGTGTCCCTTTCTCTGTCTTAAATTCCTCTGTCACCACATTGTTGACAATTAGTTTAGCCTTTTGTTCTGAATAAATTGCACCTATACCATTTTCAAAACCTTGACCAACCCGCATCCCCTGAAGATTTTTCTTCATAAAACTCCAAGAGATATTACCAAAAGCTTTCTCCGCATCTACAAATATTAAGACTGCTTTAGTATTAATATTCACTTGCAGTTTTTCCAAAATGTTAATTATATTTCTCGTGTTATCAGACAAGTGTCTGCCCTGGAGAAAGCCAGCTTGGTCTTTAAAAAAAACTGGGTAAGGTAATTGAGAGAGCGGTTGCTGAACAGCTTGGTAGGTTTCTGGAGGAAACATCGGCATTAGATCCTGTCAGGGAACTGCCATCAGAACAAGAAACAGAGGCAGGGCCACCCAGCGATGCCGGAGAGGGGACGAGCAGGGGGGAAGGATTTCAGCGTAACACCCATAGAGAAGAGAGGGAGATGGAGGAATTGGTGACAGGGCTCCAAGACCCTTCCCCCGACGATAGTGGAGAGAGCGCTGGGACGCCCCTGCCTTCCCCTTACTTGCGCAGACGCGTTCCGCGCAGAGAACATAGGAGGAGACTCGGGGTCAAACAGCTTTTATGCTGGAAGAGGTTCAAGAGACGCCCACTCTCGGATTCTGCAAGTGACTAACAGGTCACGGAGGGCGAGCTCCGACCCTGGGCATGGTTGGGGCAAGCAAACTAACTGAACTGAAGTAAGGTTACGCACAAGTAACCCCTAACAACCATTACAGATCCATTTCAGTCCTGTTTCCGTCCTGGTTTTGGTTCTGGTTGCCCTCACAGATGATCTCCGTAGACAACTGGATCGAGGTGGGTCAGGACTGCTGATCCTTTTAGATTTGTCAGCAGCCTTTGACATGGTCGATCATGATCTTCTGGACCACAGCATCGCAGACGTGGGGATACAGGGCATAGCCCGTAACTGGTTGTGCTCTTTTATCTCTGGTCGGGGACAGAGGGTGGCACTAGGGAGGGAAATGTCGTCGCGTCACTCCTTGGTGTGTGGAGTGCCACAGGGCGCAATTCTCTCCCCGATGCTTTTTAACATCTTTATGCGCCCCCTTGCCCAGATTATCCGGAGCTTTGGGCTGGGCTGTCACCAATATGCTGATGACACTCAGCTCTATCTGCTGATGGATGGCCACACTGACTCGGCCCCGAACACACTGACCAGATGCTTGGAAGCTGTGGCTGGATGGTTTCGTGGGAGCCGATTGAAACTAAATCCTTCGAAGACAGAGGTCCTATGGCTAGGTCGGGATGGCATGGGGATGAGGGACCAACTCCCTTCTCTTGCGGGGGCCCAATTAGTGCCATTGCCTTCCGTTAAGAGTTTGGGTGTAATCCTTGACGCCTCCCTTTCCATGGAGGCGCAAGTTACAGCAACAGCCAAGGCGACATTTCCCCCCCTTCGCCGCATCAAGCAGTTGGTCCCTTACCTTTCCCACCCTGACCTGGCCACAGTGATCCATGCGACGGTCATCTCCAGGCTTGACTACTGTAATTCGCTCTACGTGGGGCTGCCCTTGAAGCTGTCCCAGAAACTCCAGCGGGTACAAAATGCTGCAGCGAGGCTCCTCACGGGGTCTCTGCCATGGGAGCATATTCACCCAGTGCTTTTCAAACTGCACTGGCTCCCGGTGGAGTACAGGGTCAGATTTAAGGTGCTGCTTTTGACCTTTAAAGCCCTTCACAGCCTTGGACCCTCGTACCTACGGGACCGCCTCTCCTGGTATGCCCCACGGAGAGCCTCAAGGTCCATAAATAGCAACACCCTGGTGGTCCCAGGCCCTAAGGAAGTTAGATTGGCTTCAACCAGAGCCAGGGCCTTTTCAACTCTGGCTCCAGCCTGGTGGAACGCTCTGCCTCATGAGACCAGGGCCCTGCGGGATCTGATTTCTTTCCGCAGGGCCTGTAAGACAGAGTTGTTCCGCCTGGCCTTTGGCTTGGAACCAATTTGATTCCCTCCCTCTCTTTTTTCCCCTTCTTTCTTTTCTTTCTCCTCCTGCGATGAGGCTACATTTTAATATTTTAATGTTCCATTATTTTAATGTTGTATTTTATTTTTGTTTTTAAGTTGTAATCATTCATCTTGTTTTTATTATTGCTTGTAAGACACTCTGAGCCCGGCCTTGGCTGGGGAGGGCGGGGTATAAATAAAAAATTATTATTATTATTATTATTATTATTATTATTATTATTATTATTATGTATCTCCTCCACTAATACTTTTTTTAATCTTTTAGCCAAAATATCTGCAAAAAATTTGTAATCCACGTTAAGCAGGGATATGGAGCAGTAGTTCTTAAGTTGTGTCTTTTCAGACTCAGTTTTCGGTATCAGTGTAATGTAGGCTTCCTTCCACGACTCTGGCACTTTTTTCCCCTCCAAAATTTCATTACAACCCTCCTTTAGTGGTTGAATTATCCAATCTTTCAAAGATCTATAGTATTTTGAGGTTAAACCATCCGGCCCTGGAGATTTGCCCAACTGCATATTCTGGATGGCACCTTCTACCTCCTGTTCTGTTATTTTATAATTCAACATTGACTTGTTTTCTCGAGAGATTTTTTGTAATCCATTTCTTTTTAAAAATTGGTCTATATTGATCTCTTTCTGTGGTCCTTGTGTATATAACTGTTTAAAGTACCTCTGGAAACATTTTCTAATTTCCACTGGATTCTGTATATTCTTTCCTTCCACTTCCAAATTAGTAATGGTGTTAAGTTTTTGTCTTTTTTTTCATTTGCCAAGCTAACAGTTTCCCACATTTATTAGCCGATTCAAATGTCCTTTGTCTCATCTGTTTAATTTTCCATTCTTTTTCCTCATTCATCATTTTCATATATTGGACTTGGTATAACTTTATTTCTCAGAATCTCTGGTGACTTTGGTTTCGCTCTCAGTTTCTTCTCGCCCTCTTTTATTTTCTCCAAAATTTTGTCTTTTTTCTCATTTCGAGTTCTCTTCTTTATTGCATTCTGTTGAATTAGAAACCCCCTCATAACCGCTTTGCTTGCGTCCCAGATTAGTCTTTTTTCAATGGTAGTGTTCATATTTATCTCAAAATAGTCTCTCAAGGTTTTTTGGGCCTTCTTGGTAACCTCTTCGTCTCTAAACAAGGTGTCATTCATCCTCCATCTGAAGGAACCAGTTGGTGTTAGTTTCATCTCCATTTTCACAGCATTATGGTCGGAGCAAGTTTTAGGGCAAATTTCCACTTTTTGAATCTTAGGAGCCAGTCCTCTAGTTATCCAGATTTGGTCAATTCTTGTCCATGACATTTTGGCTTCAGAGAAGAAAGTTCCCTCTCTACCCAAGGGATTCTTTGTTCTCCAAATGTCAATTAAGTCCATATTGTCAGTCATCTCAAAAAAGGTTTTTGGTAGTCTGCCATCCTTAGTGACTACCTGTCTCTGTGCCTTGTCCATATTTGTAGATACCACTCCATTCATATCTCCCATCATGATAATGTTGTAATCCATATAGTCCAGCAATGTCTCATGCAACTTTTTAAAAAATTCAGATTTCCCCTCATTTGGGGCATAAACTCCTACTATCAAAAATTTCTCTCCTTGTGTTTGAATTTCAGTTGCCACAAATCTTCCTTGGTCATCTTTAAAAATAAATTTCGGTGATAGGCTCTCTTTTGCATAAATCACTACTCCTCTTTTTTTAACCTTATCCGATGAAATAAACTCTTGACCCAATCTTTTATTGATCAATACTTTCCTATGTAGCCTTATCACATGTGTTTCCTGTAGACAAATCAAGTCCAATTGTTCCTTTTTCAATAAATGAAAGACTTTTTTCCTTTTCTCTGGGGAGTTAAAACCATTAATATTCCAACTTAATAGTTGCAGAGCCATGGCGTTGTTACTTTACTTTTCCTCCAACTGCACCCAGTAATTGTTCTTGTTCTGTCGATGGTATCACTTTCTCTGAGTTGTCCAATCCAACAGATAGTGATGCTATGTCTAGTATTCCTGGTTTTAATTCTCTTGGCTCTTCTTCAGATTCTTTCTGCAGGTCTTCTCCGTAATCTTTCAAAAATCTTTCTTTATCATCCACTGATCGTATTTTTAACTTTCTTCCTTTGAAGGTAAAAGATAGGCCTTGGGGGAATTCCCACCTGAAAACAATTCTGTTACTCCTCAACAAGGTCACCAGATCTCCGTAGTTAGACCTAAGATCCAGAAAGTATTTCGGGATGTCTTTAAATATCTCCACTCTTGATTGATGTATTTCCAAAGTCTTCTGAAAATGCAGACTCAATATTTTGTCTCTCTCCTCTTTTGTTTGGAGGGTAATCAAACAGTCTCTCACCCTGTTCTTTCTCCCCCCCTTTTCCAAGCCTGAAAGCACTTACTATCTTGAAATCTTACTTATCTGAATCTAGGTTCCAAAAGTCTGCAAATTCTTGCATAAGAAAGTCACTTAGGTTATCTTTCTCCAGTTCAGGTACAGCCCTGATCCTTAAATTTGTCTGTCTTTCCTTCAGTTCAATCATGGACAACATCGACCTGTGGTCCTCAAGTTGCCTACATATCGGTGGTAATCTTTTCCTCTACGGCCAGTGCTTTTTCCTTTGCTTCTTCAGCTGTCTTTCGGGTCAAAGTAGATTCCTGCAGCAATTTCTCAATAGATTCTGTATTAGAGTTCATCTTCTGTCCAAAATTATTAATGCTTGTAGTATTTTGGTCAATTTTAGTTGTTGCTTCAGCTAGTTGTTTACTTAATTTTTCCAAAGATTCATTGATTTTACCTAATGCCAAAGCTAAAACATCTTCAGATGCCATTCCCTTTGACCCAACTTGGACAGATGCTACCCCTGGTGGTGCATAAGGGCCAGATGCTGCTGCTCTTCGCTGCTGCCGAATTTTACCAGATCTTGTTGTTTTTTCCTGAAGCGAGTCTGCCATAACACTTTATCTGAAGCTCAAGGTCAATCCCACGGCCGGAGTTTGTTTTGCTGTGGGAAATTCCCCTGGCCAGTTTAAAGTGGAAAATTCCCTGGCCAGTTGTAGCAATTTCAAAGTTCCTCTAGGGGGACACAGTAACAGTCAATACTTGTTGCATTAAAATAACTTTTCCAAGTCCCCCATTTAACAAAATAAGCAACACTTTCAATTTCAGTTAATTTACAGTTCCTTAAAGTCCGGAGAAACCAGTCAGAATAAAGTATCTCTCTTGCAGAGTTAACTGTCAAAAGGTTACATTATCCATAAACAGCGCGATTCACAGTACGGCAATCTTATTGTCCATTGACAGCCCGTTCCCAGGCATTAAGCGGTGGTCTTTGTTTCCTTTGCTCTCTTTTTTGCAGGCAAAAATACTTCTCCCTTTTCCCTCCCTTCTCCTGCAGCTCAGGGAGGGAGATCTCTTGTATTGATGTTAGGGTTTAAGTCCTTTTAAAGCGATTTCCCAGGTCTTACCTTAGATGATCTTTGCTTTGATCTGTTTACAAGAAACGGAAGGCGGACTTCCTGTTTAAGCCTTCCCGCTTTGGTGCCAAATTAGTGCTTTTTCTTCCCTTATTTTCAGATCTTTAAGTTTAACCTACCCATGGGTAGTTGTTTTGATAGCCGAATTGTCACAGGAAAAAAGTCAGCGCTCTCCGGCAACAGCTGTGCAGCTTCACTCCACAAAAGAAGCAATTGACTCTCAGCACCGCACCGCTCACCCTGTTTCGCTCCGGAGCCCGGAGCCGGGTTCCTTTGCAGATTGGGGAGGCACTGAAGGTGCCCGCCGAGTCCCACGAACACAGGCTTCCCCCGCCTGTGGTTTTTGAAGGGTCCCCGCTTCGCCGTAGTGGCAAGACCCAATTTCCGCGGAGCTAACTCCCTCAGAGTTAGAGGGAATCTGCCATTGCCGATGGCCCCAACCCCGGAAGTCTCTGTTTCATAAACTTCTTATTTCTGTTAATATAACTTTTTTTTGTTTGTTCAGCTCCTGCCTAAGGCTCTAAATCACTTAAGTTTTCCCTCGCACAAGATAGCCTGTGGTAAATTATAGACATTCATTTAATTGGCATACCATGAGGTGGGAGCAGTGAGCAGGCTAGGTCCACTACTTTATTGGTGGATAATGGTGGGATCCGCTAGAAGGAATTATTGGTTTGTTTTGGTTTTATTTTATTGTGTACTTTTTATATTGTATTTTTATGTTGTGAACCGCCCTGAGATCTATGGATGAAGGGCGAAATCATCATCATCATCACATCTACAAACAGGGGTGAAAAACCTTATTTCTCTCTGGGAGGCAGGGGCTGCATCCCCTCAGGGACAGTCTGCCTGAGGGGTATATGCTGATATTGTAGAAAGGAAAAGTTGATGGGGCAATTTCCCTATCAGGAAAGATTACAGCATGGGGGAGGACCGTTAGTTTAGAGCAGTGGTTTTCAAGCAGGGTGCGGTGGCATGCTGGGGTGCCTTGAATGATGGTCAGGAGTCAGGACAACCCTGGCCTCTGTCTCTCTTCCCTCCCTCCTCTGATGCCCTCTCTCATCTCTGCCTCCCAAAGGCTTGCCCAGCTGTTTGTTGCAGCAGCCCTGGCTATAAGCTCCGCAGGCCAATGGTGCCTCTGGGAGGTGCAGTTCAGTGACCAGGGGCTGCTGCTAGAGCAGTGTTTCCCAACCTTTTTTGGGCAAAGGCACACTTGTTTCATGAAAAAAATCTTGAGGCACACCACCATTAGAAAATGTTTAAAAAATTAACTGTGTGCCTATATTGACTATATATAAAGTAACTCTCTTTAATAGGCATCAAATAAACACAAAGAAAGTATTTTATAATTACTTTATTATGAAATAGGACGCACCTACTTTTTTGGGGGGGGGAAATAAAGGAAATTTTTTTCCCTTTATTTCCCCCCCCCCAAACCAGGTCGGGGAACAGTGGGATGGTGGTGCTGCGCCTCCCCGCTGTCCCCCGAGCTTAAGGGGCTGGCCCATGTCTGCCTGGCGCAAGGGGCGCTCTGCTTCAGGGCGCCCCGCGCGTCGGGCGGCAGGCTACAGTCCGCAGCATGGGGAACCCTCTGTTTCAGGGTGCCCCACGCGCCCCCCGGGTGCGCAAGGCTTGCCAACACGAGTGCGGAGCACGGGGCGTCCTCCGAAGGGCGCCCCATGCTCCGCGCTGCCAGCTGCCGCCCGCAAGCCTTGCGCTCTCGGGGGAGATCCCCCGGGTGCGCAAGGCTGGCCAACAGCAGCGTGGAGCACGGGGCGTCCTCCAAAGGGCGCCCCGTGCTCCCGGCTTCCACCCGCAAGCCTTGCGCTCTCGGGGGGAGATCCCCCGGGTGCGCAAGGCTTGCCAACACCAGCGCGGAGCACGGGGCGTCCTCCGAAGGACACCCCGTGCTCCGCGCTGCCAGCTGCCACCCGCAAGCCTTGCGCTCTCGGGGGGAGATCCCCCGGGTGCGCAAGGCTTGCCGACACCAGCGCGGAGCACGGGGCGTCCTCCGAAGGACACCCCGTGCTCCGCGCTGCCAGCTGCTGCCCGCAAGCCTTGCGCTCTCGGGGGGAGATCCCCCGGGTGCGCAAGGCTTGCCGACACCAGCGCGGAGCACGGGGCGTCCTCCGAAGGGCGCCCCGTGCTCCGCACTGCCAGCTGCCGCCCACAAGCCTTGCGCTCTCGGGGGGGGAGATCCCCCGGGTGCGCAAGGCTTGCCGACACCAGCGCGGAGCACGGGGCGTCCTCCGAAGGGCGCCCCGTGCTCCACGCTGCCAGCTGCCGCCCGCAAGCCTTGCGCTCTCGGGGGGAGATCCCCCAGGTGCACAAGGCTTGCCGACACCAGCGCGGAGCACGGGGCGTCCTCCGAAGGGCGCCCCGTGCTCCGCGCTGCCAGCTCCCTCCCGCAAGCCTTGCGCTCTCGGGGGGAGATCCCCCGGGTGTGCAAGGCTTGCCGACACCAGCGCGGAGCACGGGGCGTCCTCCGAAGGGCGCCCCGTGCTCCGCGCTGCCAGCTCCCTCCCGCAAGCCTTGCGCTCTCGGGGGGAGATCCCCCGGGTGCGCAAGGCTGGCCAACACCAGCGCGGAGCACGGGGCGTCCTCCGAAGGGCGCCCCGTGCTCCACGCTGCCAGCTGCCGCCCGCAAGCCTTGCGCTCTCGGGGGGAGATCCCCCAGGTGCACAAGGCTTGCCGACACCAGCGCGGAGCACGGGGCGTCCTCCGAAGGGTGCCCCGTGCTCCGCGCTGCCAGCTCCCTCCCGCAAGCCTTGCGCTCTCGGGGGGAGATCCCCCGGGTGCGCAAGGCTGGCCAACACCAGCGCGGAGCACGGGGAGTCCTCCGAAGGGCACCCCGTGCTCCGCGCTGCCAGCTGCCGCCCGCAAGCCTTGCGCTCTCGGGGGGAGATCCCCCGGGTGCGCAAGGCTTGCCGATACCAGCGCGGAGCACGGGGCATCCTCCGAAGGGCGCCCCGTGCTCCACGCTGCCAGCTGCCGCCCGCAAGCCTTGCGCTCTCGGGGGGAGATCCCCCAGGTGCACAAGGCTTGCCGACACCAGCGCGGAGCACGGGGCGTCCTCCGAAGGGCGCCCCGTGCTCCGCGCTGCCAGCTCCCTCCCGCAAGCCTTGCGCTCTCGGGGGGAGATCCCCCGGGTGCGCAAGGCTTGCCGACACCAGCGCGGAGCACGGGGCGTCCTCCGAAGGGCGCCCCGTGCTCCGCGCTGCCAGCTCCCTCCCGCAAGCCTTGCGCTCTCGGGGGGAGATCCCCCGGGTGTGCAAGGCTTGCCGACACCAGCGCGGAGCACGGGGCGTCCTCCGAAGGGCGCCCCGTGCTCCGCGCTGCCAGCTCCCTCCCGCAAGCCTTGCGCTCTCGGGGGGAGATCCCCCGGGTGCGCAAGGCTGGCCAACACCAGCGCGGAGCACGGGGAGTCCTCCGAAGGGCACCCCGTGCTCCGCGCTGCCAGCTGCCGCCCGCAAGCCTTGCGCTCTCGGGGGGAGATCCCCCGGGTGCGCAAGGCTTGCCGACACCAGCGCGGAGCACGGGGCATCCTCCGAAGGGCGCGCCGTGCTCCGCGCTGCCGGCTGCCGTCCGCAAGCCTTGCTCCCGCCGCCCGACTCGCCCGCCTCCCTCCCACGGCACACCAGGCAACGTCTCGCGGCACACTAGTGTGCCGCGGAACACCGGTTGGGAAACACTGTGCTAGAGGACTTCCAAGGAGAGTGGAAAGGAGAGGCGGCTGAAGGAACACTCCACAAGGGAGGGTGTTCAAAAAGGGGTGAGGGACTGCCAGCTCTGCAGGCAAGGGGAGACATTACTGAGCTCCTGAGCCCCACAGGGGTGCTGTAGAAAGAAGGTAGTCCGTCAAGGAAGCCGTGGACTCAAAAAGGTTGAAAACCTTTGGTTTAGAGGAATTGTGAATAAGAGGTAACATGAAGGAAGTGTATAACATTATGCATGGCATTGAGAAAGTGGATAGAGAAAGAATTCTTTTTCTTGTAACACTAGAATACATAGCCATCCAATGAAAAGTGAATGTTGGAAGATTCAGGACAGAAAAAAGAAAGTGTCTCTTCTTACACTGCATAGTTAAACTATGGAACTCGCTCCCCGGGGAGACAGTGATGGCCTCCAACTGGGATGCCTTTAAAAGAGGATTAGACAAATTCATGGAGGAGGAGGAGGAGGAGGAGGAGGAGGAGGCTATCAGTGGCTAATAGCCAGGGTGGCTATGCTCTTCCTCCACTGTCAAAGGCAGTACATTTCTGAATCCTAGTTGCTAGAAATTGCAGGAGAGGATAGTGCTCTTGTGCTCAGGTTCTGCTTTTCTTAGGCTGGCTGGAAGTGTAAAACTGAAGTGACGTATTGATTCTAGACATGTGTTGCTTTAAGAAACCCAAAAGGTACCAGCCCTTTTGTCTATGCCAGGGGAGCTTCTTGCCAGCTTATCTGCCATGCGTCTCATGTCCAGAATTGGCTCGATCCCTTAACTCCCACCGGTGAATGCTTAATTGCAAGGTGCAGGGTAGGGGGACTGTGTTAATTGCCCAAGGTGCCTCCTTAATTGTGCTATTAAGCTCTTAACGATCATTGGCTGTTCCTTGTCCATACCAATGAAGATGCTTCTTGTGCCTGAAATGCTCCATGCACATCTGAATCAATGAAAGCAGGAGGAGAAGATCAGAAGCAAACCAAGAGGATTAATAGACTGAGAACAAGAGTCCTCCTCTTAGCCAGTGCAACTGAATCAAACATTTCCAGAGCTGGGGGTACAGGGGGTTGGACACAGGACCAGTGCATTCTTAGACCCTGCTAACTCCATGACCATTGCTTTCTTCTCTTTCTTGGCAGACAACTTTTCCTGTGACTCCTTCGCTTGCAACTAGCCCCACCATGGCATTCAGTCCCTACCTAAGTCACGTCTCTCCTGGAATGGGCTTGGTTCCTGCAGAGCTGTTGCCAAATACACCTGTCCTGGTGTCTGGGAACCCAGCTGTTTCTGTGGCAGGGAGCTCCACTGGGCAGAAAATGATGAGGACAGACAAACTGGAGGTATCTTGCACCCTGTACCAAATGGCGATGGTTGCTTTGCTTAGATGAGGAAGGCAGTTCTTAACCAAATTTAACTGGGCACCTTTTGCCTAAATGTCCTTGCCCTATGGAAGTTCTGCTGTGAGAGAGGAGAGGGGTCCAGATTCTGAAACCCTTTCTTCATTATGGCTCGGAACTAATTCCCCATTTTTTGAAGTCTTAGCTATACCAGTTCCTTGAGAACAGTGTAACATGTATCTTGTTTGACCTCTTAATCCAAAGACAAGGAAGCTCTTAAAGCCTTTTTCTTAATTGGCGCTGGAGTATACATCATCCCTTTTTCATAAGTTGAAGATCACTGTTTGCTTAAAATTGCTTCCCAGCTTCTGTCATCTAGTCTGGGTTTGAGAGTTTTGTTGTAAAAAAACGGAGTCGAGGGTCACTGGGGCTCAGTCAGAAGGGCTTTCAGGAGTGTTGCTAATAAAGTGGAACTGCCTCTACCTGACCCAAATCCCCAGGACTTGTTTGCAAAACCAAGGAAATCCTGCAGTAAGAGGTTGCTTATTCAGTGCTGTCATCTTGGATCAGCAAACCTTGTTTACATGGGTGGGAGATTCCAGCTGGTTTTATTTCTTCCAGCCCTCCTTGCTCACCATATCAGGTCTCTACAGGCTGGCACAGAATTCTGAAATCGATGCAACCTTCTATCCCCTAGAAAATAACTGCCCTACCGTTTCAGTAGCTAACAGTGCAGTAGAAAATGGAAGTGAACCAGGAGCCCCTATTAATATAGCGGCTGCACTTCTTCAGTAATATAGGTGTGATCTTGCTTCTGTTGGCTGGGAAGAGCTGTCACTCAGTGGCAGAGAATCTGTAAAGCATGCAGAAGCTCCCAGCAGAGAACAGGGTCTCACAGCCAAGCAGAGCAGGACTTAACCCCTGCTCATCAGCTGGGGATTGTGCCGCAAACCTCTTCCTCAGTGCATTGCTTTTTGCAGTGCCTTGCAAGGTGCTTTGATGTCCCAGCTTCAGAACATTAAAGCACCTTGCACATGACATCACACTGATTGCCAGGTGGGTGACACTGTCTGTGATTTGGCCTGTGAGGCCAACCCTGATAAGGATCTGCCCCATAGAGCCAAAAAGTTTCCACAACCCTGCTTTAAATAAATGGGAGGTGCAATGAGATGAAACATGACACTTACAGTGGTACCTCAGGTTACATACGCTTCAGGTTACAGACTCCGCTAACCCAGAAATAGTGCTTCAGGTTAAGAACTTTGCTTCAGGATGAGAACAGAAATCATGCTCTGGCGGCACAGCAGCAGCAGGAGGCCCCATTAGCTAAAGTGGTGCTTCAGGTTAAGAACAGACCTCCAGAATGAATTAATTACTTAACCCGAGGTACCACTGTAGTTGAGGGGCAGCTGAGATTTGCCCCCACCCCGCGGCTATGCTTTTTTTAGCCTTTTGTGTTCACATTAGGAGGAAAATGGAAAAGTGGTTTTTCCTGGGTGTTTTCGTGTGTTTTTCCTGGTTCAAATAATGCGGCTTTCTTTTAAGGTTTGCCGGGAGTTTCAGCGTGGCAACTGCACACGTGGCGAGAATGACTGCCGTTATGCTCACCCAATAGATATTGCCATGATAGACACAAATGAGAACACCGTGACGGTGTGCATGGATTACATCAAAGGGCGATGCTCCCGGGAGAAATGCAAGTACTTTCATCCCCCTGCACACCTGCAAGCCAAAATCAAGGCAGCTCAACACCAGGTGAATCAAACCGCTGCAGCCGGAATGGTAAGGGGGCCGTCGCCCAAGAAGGCCTTTGCAAAATGTTGTGTGTTTGGCCCACAAGGAGAGAAGGGGGGCAAGGGGAGCCTCCCCCACCTTATGTAATAGCATCAGAGTGTCCCATCACATCTCAGCATACACAGTCCAGGCCTGTTTGTGTCAACCCACTCTGCACGGTCCCTATACATGGGGGTCCCATATATCCTGGGGCTTTTAAAATGATGCACCAGCCCTTTCAATCCCCTAGAATTGAAAGGGCTTCAAATGTCACAAAATCCACCGTCCCCTGCCAATGTAGAAAATGTCCCCATTTTATTTCTTTGCTTCACATTCAGCCTTAGAAAAAGATTGAAGAACCCAAGAGCATTGCACATGGCATTACCCTGTCTCCCTGACCCCCCCCCCCCCGGCTGTGGCTCAGCTGCACAGCTTATAACTGATAGCAGCTTCACACTCAGGGTAGTGGGCCCAAACCTGTGGAACTCCCTACATAAGGTTGTGCTTCCAAAGGCGTGTGGGGTGGGCAAACATGCTTATGTGCCAGCAAGGAAATCTTACAGTAAACCCTAAATAGCTGTATTTTGCATGCAGAGCACAGTGCTCATTAGATGGTGTCGCTGGAAAGTAAATAAAGCAGGCATCCCCCTGAACAGAATCCATGTTGCCTGGAAAAATCCAGGAAAACCTGTCGCCCTCGACAGGTTCATAGAATTGTAGAGTTGAAGGGATCACAAGGGTCTTCTAGTGCAACCCCTGCAATGCAGGAATCTTTTGTCCAATGTGGGGTTTGAACCCACAACCCCCAGATTAAGAATCTCATGCTCTACTGACTGAGCTATCCATCATGAGCCATTCTGCCAGTCAGTTGTTGGACTGCAGCTCCTATCACCCATCCCTGTTGGCCGTGCTTGTTGGGGCTGGTGGGAGCTGGAATCCAACACAGGTTCTCATCCTCTGTGGTAAGGAGAGGCAAAAAAGGCTTTTTAAAATGGTGTGTGAGTGTTTGAGTTCAGGGGAAGGAAGGGGAAGGCTGAATAATTTATTGTTGTTATTTATCTATGCCCATTAAAAACAGTTTAACACACATTAAAATCACATGAATAATCAGGATCCTAAAAATATGCGCCTCAGGAGTCAAAGAGTCAGGGGCTAAAGAGGTGTGTCTTCAGCACCCAGCGAAATCTGCAGTGGTGGTGCCAGGTGCACCTCTGTGGGAAGGGCATCCACGGCTTAGGAGGGGCAGAGGGCATGGGAAATGGCTGTGCTACAATTTGGGATCTCCCTGTGAAACAGACTGGCAGAAGAGCTAGAGCAGATGAAAGGAAGAGGAGCTTCACACTCAGCATGTTAAGCATGGCATTTACTGCCATGGAGTGTGGTGGCAACCACTGGTTTCTGTAGCTTTGAAAGATGATTTGACAAATCCATGACAATCAGGAGAGTTCGCTTGGTGGTTGTTACTCATGAGGATTGCATGGATCTGCCACATCCAAACGACCAGTTGCTTTGGAGAAGCCACGGCAAAGGCCTGTTGCCATCATGCCCTGCCCAGCTTCACAGGGGGAGCTGATGGGCCAGTCTTGGAAACACAGTGGGTTCTGTCCAATGCTAGTCCTGCTCCAAGAAGACCCACTGGAATTAATAGACATGGCTAACTTGGGTTCATTGATTATAATGAGTCCACTCCGAGCATAATTAAGTTGGATATGACCCAACGTCAGCCTAGAGCAGCCTTCCCCAACTTGGTGCTGCAGTTCCAATCAGCGCCACTCAGCACAGCCCTACAATCCTGATGGGTGATGGAAACACTGCTGCTGCCAGCTGGGACTGGTGAGAGTTGGATTCTGAAACAGTTGGAGGGAACAGGCTGGGGTAGGCTTGACTTGATGGCTCAAGAGGACCCTTTGTATGTTCCTGTGTGTCAATGCCTGCTGTAATGCTCATTTCTGCACTGCTCTGAGCATGTCACTGTGGCTCTTCTTGTCTTGAGAAAGGTTGCTGCTTAAACCGGCACTTGAGTCTAAGCACTCTTACTCAGAATGAGTCTTTGGAACCATCAGCTCACGTCAGAGCTAATTCCTGACTTCTTAACTGTGACCCTGCTGGTCCCAGCTGCAACTTTAATTCATGCAACCCCTTCCCGGTGCAAACATCCAACTTGCCTTTCCAGTGTGCCCTTAATGAGCCTGTTTAAACTATTTATCGATCTCTTAAGTCGCCAGGGTCTTGCCACCCAAATAGCTTTGCATTATTCATTGCCTTCCTTTCAAGGCTCCGTGTTTGCCTTGTACCTCTTGAGTTTGGGGGCAGCCTTACCAGTCAGAGAACAGAAGTTGCTAGGCTACCAAAAAAATACCCCCAAACAAACCCCAAGAAGCTGCCATCTTGCCCACACATGCCTGTGCTTAGCCATTTGTGGCACATTGACAGGCAAAATGGAAAAAGGGAAGAGCATGAGGAACGCATGAAAAAATACAACTTTTTAAAAAAGGTTTTTTTAAAAAAAGAAAAAAGAAAACAAAAAAAAAACTTTTGCAGCAAGCTTTTCAGCACCCAAAATGCAAACAATTTAACAATGTATTATAATAAAAATTATCTGAATTATTTGGGAATTTGTAACCAGTTCTCAGTACTTGATGGAAAAGGGGACCCCCATAAAGTTCTCCCAGGTTCCAGGTGTTTCTGCATCTACCCTGCAGCAAAGGCAAAGCAAACCTTGATGTGTTACTTCAGTTGTCACAGGGCTCTCCACTGTGCATGTGTCATCTGTTTTTTTAATATATTGTATAATTCACTCATTTTATTTTGTTTTGTTTTCCTCACTTGCTCCACAATGTCCACTCTTTTTTTTTTTTTTTTGATGCATTTCTGCTTGCTGTTTTTTCTGTTGTTTTGCTTGAACCCCGATCCCCTTCCTTGGCTCATTACCATCATGTGCTCGCTGCCTGCTAATTAAGACTCAGCCAGCTGTCCGATCAATGAAGCGACCCCTCGAGGCAACCTTTGACCCGGTACTTGGACCTCTCACCTTCTCGCTTTGCATGTCACCCATCTTTAGACTTCATGGAATACATCTCTCTTTCTATCTGTGTGTCTTTCTCTGTCTTTCTCATATCTGTTGTATATTGTGTGTTACCTAAGGAGAGTGCCCATCAGACAGGAAATAATGTCCCATTCACTCCACTGTCCCACCAAAGGAAACTTTGCAACCTCTGGCTTAATTGAAAACCATTTTTCGGTGACGGACGGTGCCTTTCACCACCCTCCTCCTCCAAAAAGACCAGATGTGGTTATGGAGCAATGCAATTATCACAGTGTTTTTCAATCAGTCTGTTTTCAAACAGCGACAGCTGCCGCATTTTTATAGCACGGAACACAGAAGGTTCTGTTTCACACCTTTGGTCTGAAATGTCTCAGGGGAAGCCTTCAAGGAGTTTCAGTGGCAGGGAGCCGAGGGCCCAGCCAAGGCCCACACTTCGGTGGGCACATTGCCACCCTAATTGCTGCTCACATGCCAATGCACAGACACAACTCGGAATGCTTGGGAGTTCTCTGGCTTGCTTGGCATGATTTGGTGGCAGGTTTGAGCAGCAAACCTTCATTTGGAATTGTTTGTGTCCAAACCTAGCCTTGCCGTTGACAAAAGACACAATTCAGACAGCAGAGAGGGGTCTAGTTCCTGGCTTTTTAATCTGATCAGTTTTGTATTATCAGCTTTGCTCTACAGTAGGCACTTTGGAATTTCAGAAGAAGCCCTTCCCAAGATGATACCGAACACCATTCATGGGGGTGGGTGGGTTTACCCAGGACTGAACCTGGGTCTAGGGCTGCCCCACTTCCAACCACAGTTTCATAGTCCCACTGCCAGGTTGCAAAACTGGTGGTGCAACTTCCATGGGGGGTGGAGACTTGTCAGAGTTCCCTTGCTCCTGTTGACACATTTTGTTTGGGTGGGGAGAAGCCAGCTGCCAGTCACTCAGAGTAACAAGCTTGGGAAAGTTACCTCTGAAAATGCAACTGCCCCAGATGCAAAAGAGGGGAGGCAGTTTCTCCCCTAAATTCTGCTCTGAACTTGGGCTGAATAGACAGTCATTCAAAAGCTCATCCCAGCCTGCCCTGGGTCACCCTCTGCCTGCTGCAGAGCGTTTGATTTCCCCCTTTTCCCGCAGCTATGAACCACAGAACCCAGTCAGGGGAATGACTGTACTTTCTAGCAGGCTAGCAGGTCCCTTCTGCTATTGCATTCTTTTCATGCTGCCAGAGTCTTCTGCAGGAAACCTATTCAGAGCAAAATCGGAGTCAAAGTGCACATTTCGTTCTGTGTCTAGCCTGGCAGCTCCCTGGTTAAGTCTGCTGACCTCTTTTAGAACAAAGGCAGCTAGAGACTTTAGTATGTGCTGCTGCCTTTGACTAGATAACCTGCTAGATATATGTATTTAGAAGTGGATTAATGGATTAAAAAGGCAGCCCTGATTCATGGGTTTTGTGGATGTTAAAATTGCCTTTAATATAAATATGCTTAAATCTGGCAAACGTAGATGTTTTCCCCCTGCACCCATTTTTCTCCCTCTATTGGAGGGGAAGCTGAACCTAAGGTTATGTTTCTTACAATATTTCAAAGAATCAGGGAGCTGGAAGGGATCATGAGGGCAGTGGCGTAGCGTGGGTTGTCAGCACCCGGGGCAAGGCAAGTAATTTGCGCCCCCTAACCCGTGGATTTGCACACCCTAACCCTAACCCCCAGATGTTGCGCCCAGAGCGGCCGCCCCCCCCCGGCACCCCCCACGCTACGCCACTGCATGAGGGTCATCTAGTCCAACACTGTAGTGCAGGAATCTTTCACCCACTATGGGACTCAAACCCACAACCCTGAGATTAAGAGGCTTAAGCTCTGAGGCTTGGCCTTTATAGGGGCTGGGGGCTGGGATTGATCCTTTTGTGTCAGTTGATGGACTGCTCTGGAGCTGGTACCACAGCCTAGATGACACCCTCAAGCTTCGGAGCTCTGCCTGCCAGTCTTGCAGTATGAATTGCACTAGTGGTTCAAGAATTAAAGTGCTGCTTGGAGCTTGGCTGCTGAAGGCCCTGTTTTCAGATGCACACACGCAAGCCCATGCAAAACCTGATGTAAAAGTGCTCCAGTCACATGGCCAAATTCATTCTCCAGGCCTCCACTTATCTCCATGCTACACCTTACCTATGATAGTGGAGGTTGCAATATAGTAAATCTATGAGGCTGTGGTTTTCATGGGCTCGGATGCTTATTTAAGAACCCAATAAACCAGCCCGTGCTTGCCTAACCCAAACTGGGCCAGTGCTGTACTGAGAGCTGTGGGACAGAGCATAAGGTCCCTCTGATGTGCAGTCTCCATGGTCTTTCAAAACTGAAGTGAAACCTGTTTCTGAAACTGTCAAGTTTGCCATTTGCACTCCTGCATTTCCATTCATGATATATTATAGACTGTTATTCCCCCTTTGGTTTTGCACTCGGTGCCTAGACTTAAAGGTACCAGTGTTAGGGGGGGTAAGGGCAGAGTCAGCCCACCAATGAGGCAGGGTGAAGCACTTACCTCAGGCAACAGAAGTGCAAGAGGTGGTGTTCCACTTGCCCTACCACTTCCACCACCGGTGGAATGACCCGAAACAGGATGTGCTACCCTGGGAGGGGGAGAGTCCACATTTGGAATTCTCTGCATAGTTGCCTCATTCTGAAAAGGATATTGTAGCATAGAAAAAAGTTCGAGAATGGCCATGCAAAATGACCAAAGGGATAGAGTCACACCCACACCCTGAAGAAAGCTTGCAGTGTTCAGGACTTTTTAGTTCAGAGAAAAAGGTGAGTGAGAAGTGGCATGATAGAAGGTACTAATATTATGTGTGGCAAGGAGAAAGTTTGTCTCCCTTTCTCATAAGACTGGAACTGGTGGATGTCCAATGAAGCCAAATGATGGAAGATTCAGGACAGATAAAAGAAATTTCTTCTTTGTGCAGAGCATAGTTAAAGTGTGGCACTTGCTTCCACAGGAGCCTGGATGGCTTTAAAAGAGGATTAGGCACATTTGCAGAGGATACAATTATCAATGGCTACCAGCCACAATAGGGATGATCAATAGCCAGAGGCAGTACTGCATCTGAATGCCAGTTGCTGGAAACCACTGGAGGGCAAAGTGCTCTTGTGCTCAGACCCTGCTGGTTGGCCACTGTGACAACAGGATGCGGGACTAGATAGGCCATTGTCCTCATCCAGCAGGCTCTTCTTATAGTCTTCCCTTATGTCTGTGTTTGCCCGCCCTTTTCATCCAAAGGGCATTCATAGCTTGCCTGTAAAATATAGACAGACCAACAAGGGAAAGGAAATCCTAGGTACCTGTACCTGATGCTACAGGTTCTCATAGTGTTTTTGTGCTGAGCCTTTCCAAATCAAGAATGCACAGTGTGGTTCTGTTGCAATGATATACTCCCATAATCCCAACCCAACATTGTCAGTGGTCAAGGCATCATGGGAGCTTGTGGTCAAGTAACATTTGGAGGGTCATGAGTTCCACATCACCAGGCAACTCAGAGAGTGATGGGTACATGGACTCTCATGCCATCTCTGGAAACCATGTACCCTACTTAGAAAGAGAGCCCCCCCCCTCGAGAATTTGGCTCAGTATTTTTCCCACAAGCCCAGAAGACTGCAGGGGATTTAATTGAAATCTTGAGTGAGGTTGGGTGAGTAAGGAGTTAACTGTTCAAAAGTAGTTAATGGTTAAGAAAAGTTGGCACTTCCTTAAACCTTTCCCCTATGTCTCCCCATTGTTGAGACATGTTCTTTGGGGATAAGCAACAGGCAGAGCAATATACCACACAGCAATTTGAAAGCATCCCCCCCCCCTTCGAATCTGATGGTGAAACAGGTTTGACTGACTTGGAAGCACCTTGATGTGGCAGGTCTAAAAGAGACAATTTGCTTGTAAGAAAGAGGTGGCCTGTTAACAGAGGGGTGGGGGCAAAACAATTTGCCTTTTGGTGAAATTAATCATATCTCATCGTTCACTGAAATCACACACAAACGCACATATACATGGCAACAACAGAAAACCAAGGGATCCAGTTAGCAATAGGGTCTGGCAACCTCAATTCACAACCCTGTTGAACCAAGGAGCTTAAGTGGGATTAGGCCTGATGTTTTGTACACACCCATTGGTGCAACAACTGCCCCACCCCACCAGCCTATCCCTCATTCTGCCCAATAAAAGTGGTAGGTGATTCTAGCAGTTTTGCTGCTTTGCCCTTGCAAACATTTCCTAGTTTCTCTGCAGTTCCAGAAGCCCTTGGCAGCTGAAATAAGAGTTTAATCTGTAATGTTTGTTTCCTTACTGAAAATTCAAGCCTAGCATTTCTCAAGAGCTCAGGGAAGGCAGCAATCTATGATGCATTTTGCATATGCAAAATTTGCTTAACATCATGAAAACAGCTAAACCCCCTACAGCTTAGTGGCATTCCTCTCCAAATTCCTCCCTAAAATTTATCCAGACCAGAATTCTTTTTATCCTCATGTTGAGGATATTTGAGTCCTTGTATGAATGGTGTTGTAGAAATAACAGTTGTGGGGTCACTTCAGAGCTATATCAGATGTGAAGTCACCTGACGGGTGGGAAATAATTTCTCTATATTCATGCCAGATAGGATGAGAAACAGTTTTCCCTATTCTTTTTAATCCGTGTATTCAAATGCACACAGAGTTAGCACATCATGTCAGGAACCCAAAATAGGCACAGGGAACAGGACTGATGCTTATACATGTAAACTTTAGCTAACCCTAGCACAGCTAGCATTTCAGTTTACTTGATGCTTATGCTAATCTTCTCTGTTGTTTTTTTAATAGCTGTTTTGCCTTCCTACCTTCCTGCCTTCCTTTCTTAGTTGGTAATTTTATTTTGGGTTTTTTCCCCTATGCTTGTTGCCTGCAACTGCCTTCTGAGTCTTCCTCTGACCAAGATAAAATTATTCCTGATTTACCCCTACTCCCTGTGTCCTATATATATTAAATCTCAAGATGTTCTTCCTTTGGGCACAGTCCTACTTTGGGTATAAACCAATTTTAAACTTGCTTAGCTGTCAGGCATACCCAGTGCCAAATTATTGGGGGTAGTGAAAGTTGCCGATAATTTCTTTTGTTGGTTCTTGACCTGAGCTGCAGCAGCAAAACTTCTTCTGAAACCTGCTTTGAGTTTGAGATGTAGATGTGCCCTTCAGAGCACTCACTCCCCCCACTGTTTTGTTTTGTTTTAATTCATTGGCACAATTTCACTTTCCCCATCTGCACTAACTGCATATTCTGTGAAGTTGTGGTGATGATGATGATGATGAAGTTGACGGTTATCTCATTGGAGTCTGCTTGACCTATTCCCCCACCTTGGTTTTTGATCCAACACAGTTGCAGGTGATTTGCAGAGTGCACAGCATGTCTTGTTTGATCATTGCTTTGTCTAAAATTTGTTCTCTTCTCCTTTTCCCCCTTCCCCCAATTTCCCTTCTTTGACCCACCACATTTGGTTCCCTCCATTTCCTTCTGCAGGCGTTGCCACCTGGTGCTCTTCAACCTTTACCAAAGAGGCCAGCACTTGAAAAAAACAATGGTGCCACCACAGTCTTTAACCCGAGTGTTTTCCATTACCAACAGGCCCTCGCAAACATGCAATTGCAACAGCCAACCTTTATCCCTACAGGTAAGTCGCCTGGGGCTCTTGCCTCCCACTACCCTGCCCTAGCTTCCATGGGAGGGAAAATGCTACGTTTAGAGGCACTTGTGAGACGCCTTCTCTCACGATTCCCGCACCCTGATCTGCCCTTGCTCTTGGAGGGTAGGTGCAACTGTATGACTTCGCAAACGTGGCTTTTGCTGTTTGCTGAGCAGGTTGCTGTGCTGGCACAACTCCCTGCGCCCCGCCCCCACCTCCCAATTGCACCAGCACAGCCTCCATTTTGCTGATCTGCACAGGTGTTGCATGGCGACAGGTGCATGAGTCATGAGATTCCACTCAGGGGAGTTCAGATAGATGCTGAGTTCACAAGGAGGAGGAGGAGGAGGACGATGTGTTGCCACAAAGGGATATGGAACAGCTAGGGCTCCATCTCTCTCATGTTAGCTTGCTTTGGAGGCTGAGGATCCAGTGTGGCTCCCAGTGCTCAAGCAATGGGCCTTGTTTTGAAAGGATTGGTGTTGGAACTATCTCTTTGCACAACCTTTGGACTTAAAAAAAGGAAAAGAATTGCAGTTGCACCCAGGAGCTTCTAGCTTTTTAACAATGCCACTACAATAACTATGATGCCTTATGATGCTAAGATGTGCTGATGTGCTTTTTATGAAGCCCGTTCCTAAGAGTCTGGCAGAAGATATATTTACTAACCTTTTTATTGGGGTGGGGGGTTGTCTTCAAATCCTGGTAGATGCTGTTTTTTTAAAATATATATTTATCTCTTTACAGTTCTGTCCCTTCACTGATTTAAAAGCCAGAACAATCACCTTCTATTTCCTTTTCAGGACCTATAAAAACAAATGCTAAATTTCTGCCCCCACCCCATTATTTTCTTTTATTCTTCCTTACTATTTCTCCCTTCATGTTTCCACAAAATTAACCAAGAGCCAATACCTGGATTCTTGGGCAGTTACCAGTGTGTGCCTGCTTAGAAGTGTATCTTGGCCACAATCTGGGATTCCAAGAACTCAATCTTGGACCTGGATTTAAAAAGATAGAAGACCTCACAAACAGGATTTGAAGTATGAGCAACAGAAAGAATTATAGCTGACTGTAATATTGTTATATATGAGATAGAAGACAGGGTGCAGCAAAAGGGGAGAAAATAAGATAACAGTGGAAAATGGGATGGGAAGTCAGAAAAACAGAAAACAAAATTATGTATTGAAGAGTATGTGGATTTTTTTCTTTTTGCCTTGAAATTTAATAAAAAATATTTTTAAACTTTAACAAATTAAAAAGATAGAAGACAGTTGTTCTAAACAATTGCTGAAACAGCCCTGCTACTCTCTTTCAGCCCTAAGGACTAACAGCTATAACCAAAGCATAAAGGAGTTCTGCTGGCTTTGGGTTCAGAAACAGCCATTCACAAAAGTGCGGGAGGAAAACCAAGTCCTGCTCGATTACAAACGTAGGGAGTTGCCATTTATTGAGTCCAGACCAGTGGCCTATCTAGGTCAGTATTGTCTGCACTGACTGGCAGCAGCTGTCCAGAATTTGAAGCAAGGACTCTTTTTCTGTCCTACTTAGAAATGCTGGAAATTGAATTTTGGACCTTCTACATCCCAAATAGGTGCTCTGCCCACTGAAGCCACAAGGACAGATGAGCCTCCCATTACCAGTTTAGGAGCTTATGCTGTGTTCTCTTTGACCACAAAACTATTAGGCTTGCCTGCTCATTTTCCCATAGGACAGGAGTGGGGAACCTTTTTCAGCCTGTGGGGGGGCTGCGTAACCTTCTGAGGGCACATGCCTATGGTGGGCGGGGCCAGAGGCAAAAGTGGGCAGGGCAATGAATGCACATTTTACCTCTACTGACACTATGCTTTCTGTGGGAAGCACTGCCCTTCACAAAGTCTTGTGTCAATGAGTCACACTCACAAGCATGCCCTGGACAGGAAGTGGGCCAAATTGGGATAGCTCAGTCGGTAGAGCATGAGGCTCTTAATCTCAGGGTTCTGGGTTCAAGCCTCATGTTGGACAAAAGATTTCTGCATTGCAGGGGGTTGGACTAGATGACCCTTGTGGCGCCTTCCAGCTTCACAGTTCTGATCAGTTACAGTATGATCCATAATCTTACTGGTTTATTTATTGAATTTCTATCCCACCCTTCTTTCTGAAGGAGCCTAGAGTAGCAAATGCATCCACAGCTGTTATCATTGGCTGATGCTTTTTTAACTGTTTTAATACAATTAAAACATTCTAAAAACAGCTAGAGTTTAAAAACAGTTTCAATTAAAACCATCCTAAAAACCGTTACAACTGAAAACCTTATCTCATCCAGTGATCTCAGGGTTGCCAGGAACAGTATATTTCAGCCACCAAGTGCCTGGGTAAGAAGGACACTTTCAAATTCCTCCTGGAAGTCATTACTGAGAGAGACTGGCGCACCTTACCAGGGAGGGCATTGCGCTACCAGGAAACCACAACTGAAAAGGCCATGTCATGGGTAACTGCCAATCTGGCAGTCCCAGTGGCAGCACCAACAAGAAGAGCTCTGGGTGTGCGAGTTTGAAACTCATCCAAGCACAGCTGGCTGTCAAGAATCCAAGGATTGTTCACATTTGCCTTGATCTTGTAAAGGCTGAACTATAAGATCTGGTTCAGTCACGGTGAATCTTAAATTTTACATTTGTGTTGGCGGTAGATGCAGCAGTAGCAGCAATGGAGGATAATCTCCTTTTTCTTTTAGAAAGAGTTTTTGTATGTTAACACGTTAACTGCTTCACTAATGAAATGTCCCTTCTGTTCATCTCTCCACGCTTCACTGCATGGGTTCGCAGGGTCTGTGCTGTGCATGACTCCCACAGCAAGCGTTGGTAGGTCTTTCTCCACAAACTTAAACTTTTGCTAAGCTGAATGAGGCCATTGTGATCCACTGTGTCGCTGGGGGGGGGGGGGCAGGAAGCATGGTGTGATGCCATGCCATGTGTCATGATCTGCTGTTGTCTTAAAAGCTGAAATGGTCATATGCCTTTTCACGTCCATGCAGTGTGGCAAATTCAATGACTAATAAGTAGGGCAGAGTCAAAACCAGTGTCAAAAAACACCTCCCTCTTCCTTTTTGGCAGTGCCCACAAAAATGCCAGCCCAACCTTTTATGTTGCCCTCTTGCTGTCTCTCCTAATTGGCTGAATCCACCCTCAGTGACATCATCGCTTAGCCAAATTCAATTGGTGGCATGGCAGCATGATGTTGTCTGGTTCACCTGGTGATTCCTAATTGGCACCATCCTGTTTCTTGTGTGATCCATGATTGGCTGGGAAGAAGTAGATTGTTGGGAGGATCCTGCCAAATGGTAGCAGGTAGGGGAAACAGTGGCAGTAGACAATAAATGGGGATATTCTCCTAGCTAGGAGGTTATTCAGAGAATATTTCTATTTCCCTGAAAGCCCCATTTTCAACCTAAAAATCTGAAATGGGAGACTGTTTGGCAAAACGCTTTAAATGAACCAACCTGAATAGGATTGAACAATTGAAAGCCTAATCAATCAACTAGACCATTTGACAAAGCCCCTTTTAATAAGCCAACTTGAATAGGTCAATTCTTAGCATCCATGCTGGTTCTGTGACAAAGGCAATAGTTTAACCTCTTCCTCCTCCACCTCCTCCTCCTCTGCGTTGTCTTTTGGGTCAAATGACACATCAGTGCCACGTTTCCTGGGGTGAAAGGGGAGCCTGTTATCGGCTTGCAAATATTTCTTTTAAACGCATGCAACTTTTTAAACTCTTCTTGACTATCATAGGAAGGGGAGAAAGGAGCCAGGTGAGGGGACAGGAGGATGTGCTGATATGGCCTTTAAAAAGTAGATTATTGATCTTGCAACCAGCATTCCGTGATTAGTAAATCTGATGCTGCTTTTTTCTTTTAATGTTGTTGCTTTATGGAATGGCATTTTATGGGACTCAAAATGTTGCATTTAGTTTTCCACTCACACACCCCTTGCTTTAGCTGACATTTTGTACATCTCTTGCTGAGGTTGTGTTTAGCTATTAAGGTAGGATAGGAATGTTTAAAATAAGTAATGAATTGCATAAGAAGACTGTCGGTGAATGGGTGGGGATTCATGTGATTAAACGCTCCTCCTCACATGCACAGGAGCATAGGGTTGTATTCAGTGTGTGCCCTGTTCGGAGTAGAGCCATTGAAATTACCAGTCATGGCTAATTTGGGTCCATTCATTTCAGTGGTTCAACTCCCAAGTAAAACTTAGTTGGGTACAAGCCATAGGAACCAACCTTGCCCTGAGTCACACCATTAGTCCATTTAGCTCAGTATTGTCTACACTGACTGGCAGCAGTTTTCTGAGATTTCAGGAAGGGATTCTATCTCAGCGCCACATGGAAATGGAACCTGGGACCTTCTACGTGCAAGGCAGGGGCTCTCCCATGGAGTTACAGCTCTTGTTCTTTCATCTATAGAGCTCAGTGATAGAACACCTGTTTTGCATGTAGAAGGTCCCAGGTTCCATCCCTGGCATCTTTGTGTAGGACTGGGTATATTCCTGGTCAGACCCAGTCAGCACAGACAATGCTGAGCTGAATAGACTTATGGTCTGACTCTCCCTATAAGGCACCTTCATTCATAGAGAGAAGGAACACATCTGCAAGCAGTTTCTAGCCTGTGCCTGACACCCTACTTTTCTTAATAACAACAGTTTCACTATTTGTACCCCACCCCTATGACTGGGTTGCCCCAGCCACTCTGCCTTGCTTCCAGCATAATAAAAGCACATCAGACATTAAAAACTTCCCAATACAGGGCTGCCTTCAGATGTCTTTGGAAAGTTGTATAGTTGTTTATCTTTTTGACACCTGATGGGAGGCTGCTCCACAGGGAGAATGCCACTGCAAAGAAGCCCCTCTGCCTGGTTCCCTTTAACTTCGCTTCTTGCAGTGAGAGAATTACCACAAGGCCCTCGGAGTTGGACCCTTAGTTTCTGGGCTGGACGATGGGGGTGGAGACGTTCCTTCATGTCTACAGGGCAGGGACTTGGAGGAGCCATGTGATGCCATTCCTTCTTCAGCTTAAAGTGATACATTCCAGACTCATGTTCAGGTCCTCCATGAGAAATGAGCAAGGGAGTTTAGAGCTTGCAATGTTTTAGGTCACGGTCCTATTTTATCCTACACACAACTTGCTTTAAATTTGAAGTACCTGCCCTATGTCCTCAGGGCAGGGCAGGTTAAAAAATAATAATGCCTACACTGAACCCTCTTTATTTGAAAGCCAGCCCAAGCATGCTGTGTTCTCCCCAGCCTCACCACCTGCAAAAAAGCAAACATGACTCTGCAAGAGAGACTAGATCTGAGGGCCTTATCCTTGCAATTTCAAGCTTATAAACCCTGCAGGGGATTTTATCAGGATGCTTCTTTTCCTGTGTCTGACTGAAGCCGTGTACCCACCATACATTTAAAGCACATTCTCAGTCCTCCAAAAGTCCTGGGGGTTGTAGTTTGTTAAAGGGTAAACTACAGTTTCCAGGGTTCTTCCTGGGAGGGAGCAGAGAATGTGTTTCAAAGGTGCTTTACGTATGTGTTGTGTCCACAGCCCAGAACAAACTCCTCACCACTTGACTAATCGTACTCCTTTTCCAAAGTCTACATTCTCCAAAATCCCAGAGCCCTGTGGTCTATTTAAGGTCCTTAAAGTGGGTCACAGCCCCACCCCCCAATGTTGCTTCTTTCTAGCTCCCATGTTATTTCTGCTTTTCAGGAGGTGTTAGTAATGTCGCAGAAACAGTTCTCCCTTCACCCTTCCTCCACTCCTTTTGAAGGACTCAGGCAGGCAAAACAGGGTGAAATAGCACCCATGAGATCCTTGTCACAGAACTAGCAGCTGTGCCCAGTTGGCATCAAAGGAAAGGGGAGGATGCTTATTGCACCTGGCAGCCATGACATGCAGAGGGATGGCCACTACAACATGCGCCTGAGTGGTGGCATCTTGTGCAAGCACTTGCTCAGAAGCGAGCTTTGTAACTTTTCAGATTCACAAAACTGGGGGTGGGGGACAGCAACCTTTCAAAGCACCCCTGTGCTATCATGGCACCCACAAGAGCAGCCTGGTGTGGCTCATTTCGGGTGCCCCTTCACCAGCCACAGCCTCCAATATGGGGGGGGGGTTCCTGTTTGGCAGTCTGCTCTCCTTCCACCCATCTTTGGAAACTTGCCACCCCCACCCAGAGTCTTATACATCATTGTTCTGCTTATAAATGTTTACTAAGTGTTGAGAATATTTTGGTTTTTTCCTTAATTACAATTGTAATTGGCTTTTCCCCTCCCTCTTTTTTTCTCTTTTTTGTTTTTATTTTTCAACCTCCCCTCCCCCTTTTCCCTGTTGCCATATTTGCTTTGCACTGTGGTTGCATGCTGGGTCCCGCCCTGCCCTGATGTCTCCTCCCATGACGTCACCATGGCTTGTCACTGTGACCCCCGGCACGCATCCTCCCCGCCCCGCCACACATCACCGTGGTTACACAAAATGCTCCGCCCTCCTGTTATGTCGCTTCCATGGCTTCCTACTGAAAAAAGTTCCCATGATGCACGGTGCTACGCCCACCACTGTTTCTGCAGCAACATCACCTGCCACCAGCGTTCCTTTCGCTGCAACTGCTACAGCCAATCAGGTTTGGCCCTTTCAAATAGCTTTGTTTTGCAATGTTCAGATATTGTGCAGGAGCCACACTCACATGGGGCAGAGTGCCATTTTCACAGTTAAGGGGGTTAGGAGTGGGGCATGGCATCATCATCCTTGTTAACTGTTTGCCCAGCACCCCCCTGCCGAGGCCATTCATGTGGAGTCACAACAGTTAACAGCTGTCTCTTTAAAGGTCTCCAGGGGGGGAGTGTTTGTGAGGGGTGGGGTGCTCTTTTTCACATGACCACAGGTGCAAATGTAGAGACTTTTAACATGAGTAGCACCCCCATGATAAGGTGTGTTTTTTTGGTTGCTCAGGCATTTTATTATGCAAAGTTGTTTCTTTTTAAATCTGATGGTTGTGTCTATATTTTGATAATTTTATGCAACCGTCCCAATAGCTTGACCTCACCCCCAAAGATGCACTCCTCCATTGTCTCCCAACACAGAGAGATGCCAACTGTTTTTAAAGTCTGGTTTCATTTTTAAAAAATTTAAAATACATATTTTTTTACCATTTTAGGTAAACCGCTTAGAGATATTATTATTTTATTAAGCAGTATACAAAAATGCCCAGATAGAGCCTTCATCTTGTGAGGAGTGTTGTCAGTGGCATCTCTGTGGCAGACATGCCATTAGAAGTATTTACATTCCCCTCCCCCTTCTGTCATCTTCAATTGTGGGTCAGGGGTCACCATCCCATGGAATATGAAGTTCTTGGGTGAATGGGTGATGTAGGTGTGGTTCTAGAAGTAGGAGATTGGTGGAGTGGGTGAGGAGGACCCTGTCACATTAAAGGTCAAGTCTGACAGGGAGAAGCACTTGAAGAATCGAAGCATTCCCTGCCTGATCATCTGAGCTGTGCTGGGAAATTGCACTGAGCTACAATGTGGGGTTTGTTTATTTTTAATCTTTGATAGATTCATTCATGTCTCTTCTGCTTTGTTTTCTGAAACAGAAGCATCACATCAAGGTTCTCTTCTTTGAAGTGTTTCTGCCCAGATAGAAAGCAGAAATAAAAAAGAACTATTAGTTTTTAAAAATAATAATAAATAATGGTTTTGAATGGGAAAAGATGGTCACTTCTTCCACTCACCCATCCCAACCATTAATATATATTGTGTCAGCAGGAAGTTCCATCTTTCTTCTTCTAATATATATAATCTGATATAACTTTGGGGCAACCATCTTTTTGCCTTATAAGGAAATAGAGAAAGAATTGCTCTCAAAACCGTAAACGTTCCAGATGCTGCTTCAGAAATCCAGAATGCTTTGCATAAATTCATATTTTTTTAAAGAGCTAGGGAAAGGTTTAGTGCAGATGCAGTCCTTGTATGCATGACAATAATAACACTGGTTGTATACTCAATGCATTGCAAATGTCACATTTGGGATTTGCTGTAGCAAGTTCCCTCTTCGCCCTCCTTTGTTATGGAGTGCCAATAACCATACTGAGCCTCTAGCCACAAATTGACCCGAGCACCCATCTTACAGTAGTGGAGGGAGAATTTTAAGCATACTAATGCTTAAAAGATGTTATTTTACCCTTTTCTTATTCTGGTATATCGAGAGCATTCCTATGGATATGCAATATTAAAAAAAACAAGCAACCTTTTCAGTTTCGAACCCAATAGTGTGGGTTGTTCAACTCTCTAACTGCAGACATATACCCATGTCATAAAAGCAATATTCAGCAAGTCCACGGCCATGGCCTCTCAAAATTAAGCGATTGAGTGGATATATAGACATTGGCACCTTTTTTATAGCTGCCAGAGAAGAAAATAATTTATCCATCATTTTATCCACTGAGTCATCCTAGACATTATCAGGGATTAGGGGTCGTGTTTATCAACTCTCCAAACCAATTGTACTTTTTCCTTTAAAATGACTGAGTGGTGAACAGACAGGGTGAGTATCAAGGAAATATTTTAACAGGAAATCTTCTTTTCCATTTTCATTGCAGATATCCCAGTTATCAGTAGATGAACTAAACAGCAGCATGTTTGTGTCACAAATGTAGAAGCAAACAACAGAAAAGTAAGTTCATCTGAAGTTCTCCCTTCAGCCATGGCACACTGGGAACTCACACCAGAGTCATTCCTGCAGACTGAGAACCAGATCTGCACATTCGGAAGAACCCCATGGCTCAGCCTTCCTTGGACTGAGACCCATTTCAGTTTTATTTATTTTTTTTATTTCTATGCCACCCACGTGACTGGGTTGCCCCAGACACTCTGGGTGGCTTGCAACAGATATAAAAACACAATTAAGCATCAAACATTAAATCACACCAATGGTCCATCTAGCTCAGTACTGTTTACACTGACTGGCAGTTCTCACAAAGGGACAACCCTAATACTACCTGGAGATACCAGGGATTGAGCAGGGCACCTTCTAGATGCAAAATAGATGTTCTGCCACTGAGCTGTGGCCCTTCCTCTCGGTCTGATCCAGCAGGGCTCTTGTGTTCTTTTCGAGTCTCTCTTTTATCACTTGTTTGCTTTCTCTCATTCCAGCAAACTATGTCAGAATCATGAACCTGAAATCATGGAGTTACTGGACTTTCCTGTCTTTGGTGGGAAGCTGCCTCTGGGCTCTCTGTGTATATATGCCCATCCTTTCCTCCTCTACAGCATCTACAGTAAGCCTACTGCAGCCTACATGTTAACCAAAAACTGGTCCATGGGAATGTCAAACTTTTTTTTAAGCACTATAGAGAAACAATTAACAAAACAGCACTCTGTTATACGAGGCATAGAAGTAAGTAGAGAACTATAACAATAGACTTTTATAACATCTTACTTTAACACACTTTTAAAAAAGAATATTTTTTTCCTGACTACCATCAAGAGAAAGTGTCCTCCTGCACAGTGGAACTTACTGGTTTATTATTCTATTTTCGATGGATAAATGTTTGTCTGTTTTCAAAGTGTTATCTTACTGTTTTGTTTACATCCTAGTCTATTATTGATTTGTTTGGAGAGACAAAAGAAGAAAAGATGTACATCATTATCAAGTATACTCAACACCGGGGTTTTTCATTATCATAATGTCTTACATTTTCATTTACTGTGGTCCTTATGGGTTTCTCCTCTTTTTTCTTTCCTTTTTTTAAAAAAAAAAGAATGACAAGCTAAGAATGTTATACTGGGAAACAGGAATGGTGTGCTTTTAAAAAAGCAAGAGACAAGAATGTTCAGATATAGATTCGTATCGGGCTAGTTATTTAGAAACCTCCATCTGAAAAATAGACTCTCCCTCCAAAATGGAGTCTCTAATAAATTAATAAAAATAAACAATACTTGCAAAAGTTGTGAAGGGATTTGCTGTCAGTTAAGGAAGGGCGAATGTAAAGTGAAATGGATCAAAACAGGGTCAAGCCCGCAAGGCCAAGATGGCAGAAAAGCACCTGGCAAAAGAGATTTCTGCCTTTAAGTGCCACTTTAAGCTCCAATTGGTGCACAACATATCTTGAAAGTTTACCAACACGGGGTTTTTTTAAGTGACATCAAGAAGTATGACCAGTTTATGGAAAATGAGGTTTTCTTGCCATTGAGATGAAAGTATTCTGCTAATATGCAGACCCCATTGTGATATAAAACAGAAAAACACACATAAATTTTCCATTCAGATGTAAGCAGCCCATCTCCACATCCCATGCTTAGCCCAGGAAAGTAGTACCAAACTGCAGCCTCACTCCTCCACTAGGTTGTATCTTTGTGCAGATGGGAGCAGGGATTGCTCTTGAGGGGGCAGCCTTATAGTGATTTCTGGAAAGAGAATAAAGTAGGAGACAGACCAAATAGTTTGGTTTAAATTCATCCAGATGTTTTGGGTGTGTGCTTGGAACCATGTTTTGACATCCTTGAATGCCGGTTAAGGAGCTGAGTTCAGATTCTAATCTGTGTGATACTGACGTGTGAATACAGTGTTTAGAAGGAGACAGTAGATGTTCAGGAAGCCAATGTATTATCTTGTGTGTTCAAATTTGGCCCTAGTGGCAAAAACTAAAGAAGAATTAAATACCTGGTTTGTTGCATTGCCATCCATGAACTGAGCTTCCTCATCAAAGTTTAAATCCCATGAAATCTGATACCTGCAAAAAAATGTGTTGTGTTGTGAACAATTGTGTTGTGAACAATTGCAAACAAATGCAAAGGGTCATTTTGGTGCTACTTTCCATGGTCTTAAAAGGTCTAGGCCCTATCAGGTGGAGGTGAAAAAAATTACCCATTTATCTCATACAAAATTCTTTTGCATATTCCTGGAAAATTTTAGTCCAGAGTTGCCTAAAAAAAAAAAAAGAGCCATACATAACCATATAACTGGCCAACCTGTTGTTCATTGCTGACTTTGTTTCCCAGCTCTGTAACATAGCAGAAAAAAGTGGATTTCAGTACTTCCTGGATATGAAAATATTTGTATATTTTAAAAAAATAATGATGGGTTTTGCACAACCTGTGGCAGTGCCTCAACAGAGAACATACCTGATCTCTTCTAGTCACAAAGGACACCTATGTATAAACACACTTCTATAGATATATATATATGATTGTGTTAGCATTAGAATTTGGAAGGATGTTCAGTGTTTGTTTTCAGTGCTCTAAATGGATTTTTATGTAAACTTGCCCCTTCGATGTTACCCACTCCTGCTTTCTTTGAATGATATATTTTTTAAAAGCATCTTGCATAGATGTGCACAGAATGTAAGCCTAAAATGTTTCTACAGCATTCATGTCACACAGTTTTAAAGCACTGAAAATCTAACACACAAGGGGCACAACACCTTGCTTGTATTTTTTGCAAAACTTGGGAGCCAGAGGAGAGGAGGAGGAGAAGCCTCCCTGCTGGCCTTCCACAGCAAACCAGGCATCACTCCCCAGGCACCAGAACCACACTCAATCCTTGCACCCCTGAACACGCCACAGATAAACTTAACACCTTCACACATGGACACGCAGGCACTCTTTCTAATACAGAGGTGCAGTGATACGTCTTCAGGGTAGACTGTTTTATTTTAGGTGCCACAACATTTATTTTATTTTATTTTTTATATTTTTTTTTTACAAAAATAGAGTTAGTGTTTGTTGTAAGAGAAAAACTTTGTGGAGTGAGGGAAGACAAGCACGGCTTTTAAAGCACTGGGAATGTCACCAAATTTAACAGGGAGGTTGGGAGGGGTTTTTTTAATTAAAAAATGCTATTGTAAGGGTAGCACTATTTAAGGCTTGTTGTGCAATGACTTTTTTATTCAAGAAAGAAAGAAAACACAGTCGACAGACTATAAAATCCTAGATAGGTGCATTCTTTAGACTATAGTCACTGAACTACTTGGTGACTCTAAGTGAAATAACAAACACATCTTTTATTTGAGTACAGAGATGTGTGTAATGTTTGAATCAGTATGATTTCAGCCACTTTCTTTAAGCTTCCCATGTTCGACAAACCTATATGTTCTTTTTAAAATTTATCTCAAGTTCATCTCGCACGCCTGCGTGCAAACTCTCTCTCTCGCTTTCAGTGTCTATGTGCCCATTTCCTCTCAGCCTTATGGAAACAATATGCAAGAAATGCTGAAACTTGAGTAAAACGGGTCATTGCAGAGGGAAAATGAAAAAGCTGATAGATCATTTTTGAGGGGGGGGGAGGTTAGTTGTTTCATGAAAAGGTGTTTTTAAAGAAAAGCTTAAAACTTACTAGATACATCCACAAAAACAATGAAAGAGGGATTTAAAGTACAATGGGATTCTTGAAATGATTTCCATTTATTTTGTTTTTTAAGTACAGTGTTCTTGAGGATTGGAACATGGTTTTTCATAATCATATTTTTATTCATTTTTAATATGAACTTGTTAGGGGTTTGGGTTGGGTTTTTCATTTTTAATGGTGACATTTTTTGTATCTACATATATTCCCCCCCTCCCTGCCCACCTTTCCCTCAACCAGCCCACATCCTCCACTTCTGAACACTCCCAAATACTCTTTAATCTGCCATGTACTGCGTGTTGCACTTTGAGAGTTCATTTGTGGACTGCTGTGACTGGCTGACCTGCTCCACCCCTTGCAAAGCCCCAGAATCTCATGCTTGCCAATGTGGACTCCTCTTGCCTCATTATCAGATCTCCCAGTCACTTCCACACATGTGTCCTTGCACAAGGCATCTTGTCTGAGAAAGTGCAAGCACACAGGCCGGATATGAAGGGCTAGTTTGAACGCATACTGTGGGGTTAGTTTTATTCTCTTCCTTTTTCCTTGTGCCATGTCACCAAATATTTTGAAACTCAGTTTTGAAACCAGTGGGGGGGCAGGGGGGCTGTTGGCCACGTGCAACTAGCCTACTGCCCATCTTTCAGCTTGCTCAACAACAGATCTGCAAGCAGCAAGGCTGATGTTGGGTTTTTTTTTTATCCAGGCAGATTACAGATCCATCAGGAAGCCAACTACCCGGACCACCTGGTGCTTGGCTCAATCCTGTGCACATTTGCTGGAAAAGTCAATCCCCTTTTTCTTCAGCAGGGCATGTCCTGAGGAAAGCGTGGCTAGGATTGCAGCCTCAGGCCATTAAATCTGTGAATATATTGTTGAGCACAGGAGGGGAAAGGTGTGGGAGCCAGTGTGTGCCTGGCAAAAAGAAACCCTAAGTGAGAATCGGGCCTCAGAGGGGTCACTGCTTGAGTGCAGTTTAGCCACCACTGCGAGCGAGTTCAGGATGGCAGCCTTTGTGTTCTAGCATGGCCCAGCTAGCTAGCTAGCTACAAAAACCGAACGGCAAATATTGAATGTTGTAGGTCCATCAGATCTGGAAAGGAGATTATGCTGAGCTCCTCCTATTTCATTCCCAACTTTGCCTATTACTTAATACAGCAGTTATCTCTAGGACACTTTAGTACCCAGAACGGTTTAAAAAATTGGAGCTATCCTTTTCTTTTTAAAATCCCTAATACATTTCACATCCATAAAAAGGGGGGGGGAGTGCAACTTTATGAGGAAAATATAATTTCCTGTTCCTCCTGAAAGGATGTATGATGCTAATGATCTGATTCTTACCATGTGCCTGATTAAGGCCTTAGAATATATTGTATGTTAAAGACTGTAATAACTTTTTTAAAGAAAAAAACTTATTAGTTGTTAGCTTGAAATAATTGTAAATAAAGTTTTAAGAAAACATTGTTACTAGGTTACAACAGGTTATTCATGTTGCATTATTTTCCATTACTTTTATTGTTAGTTTTTAAGGATTTTGTTTTCATTATCACATATATGTATACATACACACACACACACACACACACTGTGTGTGTGTGTGTGTATCTTTATATATCTTTAGTAACTAATGAATTTGATTTTTGAAGGAGAGTTTGAGAATGTTTAAGATTTTTAAATCATGTATTCAACTCATTTAGTTATCTTCTAAAAACAACACTGAACCGCATGTCAAAATATAGAGAAATAAATACAGTCCATAACTAGTTTGTATAGTTTACAGTTTACGAACAAACAGACAAAAAGAGTAACTTTGTATGTAACTCCTACAATGATAGATTCATTGTTAACTAATTATATTAAGTTGTTGTTGCTATGGCAACAAAACTACAACATGGCTACCTTTGTATACATTATTTGTGAAATTTTCACATGTAAATTAAAAAAAAGTAATGTGTAACAGTATGGGTTCGTTTAAGGTACAGTTCGATACTGTCGGAGAAAGATATGACTGAATATTTTTAAAATCCCAAAGTCCCATGTGAACGCTGGATTTGTGTCTTTTATGTCACTTTTTCAGTCAAAAAGTTTACAACACATGGATTTAGAGTCAGGTTTTATAGCTTGTAGAAATTGTTGTGTGAGTTCGGGTTATTCCACAGTATTTTTCTCCTGGATGATACAAAGACTATCATAGAATTCCTGGGGTTTTATTCTATTTCCACATACTCTAGAGCTGAAACAAATGTAGGAAAACGCAAGTCAGAATTTGATCAGGAATTGGTATAGTGTTGTTTCACAAAAATCTAAAGGAAATTTGTATGTAGAGTTACATTTCAGCCACAACAAATCCCCAGGGTGTTGCTTTCAGTGGGACTTGAGCTGTGGCTAAGGTCCATATGTTTTTGCACCGGGCCTAAGATTTTTATTCTTCTGTAAAACAACACCACCAGATTAAATTCCCAGATTCAGAGTTGTGCAACCAATGGGGTTACACAGCCATTTGGCAGCATTTTTTTGAATGCAAGAAATTGATCAGATTCTGATGGTATAACCTTTTTTGGTGCTGCTGTTTGTTTCAACACTAGTGAATTCATATTGAAACAAGCTTTTTTTAATTAAAAAAAAATACTGCAAAAATCAAACATCATAGCTATATCATTAAAAGCCTTTTACATCAAAATCATGACTGGGACAATATGGGAAGAAACAACCTGTACATAAAAAGGAGACAAAAATATTGTGGAATGACCCTATAACAGTGTTGAAGAAACCAATATGCTGCAGTTAAACTGATTCAGTTGGTGTACGAATGTGTAAGACACATCTTTTTTGCACTTATGTACATAGTCCACGAAAGAAATCCTTGGAACTTATTTTGAATATATTAAAAAAAAGTCTGTAATAATACAAGGAGAAGTTTGTAAAAGAGATTACTAAGGCTTTGAAAAGGAAGAGATTTTTTGCTATAAAACTTATCTGAATGCGTGCTGTTGCTTTGCTATTGTACAAGCTTCGTAGTTTGCCATATAGCTTAAAATACAGCAGACTGAGACCGGCTCATTTCCAACCTGCAGCTCTGAAAGAAAATAAGAAAAACACACACACAATAGGAAACAACACTTAATCTAAAAGTAAAGGTCACCAGCAAAGGTTTTTAAGTGGTTTGTCACCCGCACAAACTGGGTATGAGAAGAGCCAAAGGGCCAGTTAGCCTACACAGCCTCCCCACCAGAAGGGCATAAGTTGAACAGCCCCCTTTGCCCATTGTCCGCAGCTGTACACAGACTCTAAACAGAGATGCCATGTAGCCACCATGGCCAGTAGCCATAGGTTGACCTGTTGTCTCCTCCACACTCTGACTCTCCAGATATTTAAAAAAGTAATTCTATCTCCTCACCCACCTGGCTATATTAGAACTTAACAAAATAGCACAACACAATGGCCAATAACAATGGCACTAAACACTTTATAAACTAATACAAATGATCAGAAATTGCAACCAAAGTCTCTAAACCAATCGGTTTCGTTCAATTTCTAAACCAGCTGAATTGAACTGCATCCTTCTCACATTAATTCTTACACGTCTGTCTGATGAAGAATTGATCAAGATTGGTTGATGAAGCACTGGAAGGAACAGATTGGTTATCCGGAAACTCTGTTCTGGCGATATTTGGTGACAGATTATGTATATATCAAACTTTTGAATTATTCTACCGTGACTGGTGAAGATTTAGAGACTTTAGTTGCAGTTTCTGATCATTTGTATTAGTTTATAAAGTGTTTAGTGCCATTGTTATTGGCCATTGTGTTGTGCTATTTTGTTCAGCTTGTCTATATTGCAACACAGGAGTCTGTTTATGGATTATATTAGAACTTTGGCATGTATTAAAGATACCTGCAGTTTTCCTTGGAGGATCTTTGTGGATTCAGGAATAGTAGGGCATGCTCAGGCATTTGCAAGGAAAGTTGGAGACTGACGATGCAACATTATGGGAGGTGGGCCTGCCTACAGATAAAAGATTGTCTTCAACAGTGTTCTACTCTGAGTCGACCCACTGAAATTGGTGGACCTACTTGGACAAGAACGAACAATGGATACAACCCAGTATGTTCAGGCAAATAAGTGGGCAATCCTCATGCTATTCATCCAACTATCTTGAGGCCCAAACCCTTCATCCCTTCCTCAGAGAGCTTTGCTTGTACTACCAAAAATTTGAATCCTAATTTTCTATCATCCCACTGGCAGCGGGGCGATTTTGATAGGGGAAGCTACATTAGGAATCTTGGATAGTGTAGATTTCACAGTGACTTTTCCAAGGGCTGCCTTGCTGAGGCTCATGCCCAACCACATGAGCTTGATAGATGTAGCATCTTGATAGAACTTGATAGATGTAGCATCCACAGTGAGGAGTATTCCACCTCTCCCTTGTACCCCTGGATTTCCGAGTGATGGTTCTGTGGTATAAATTCTTCTCTTGCATAAGTGGGTAGTGTACTAGAGACAGCCACGTCTTCACTTGGGCTGCATTGGCAATTGGCTTTCTGCATACCCTCTTAACCCCAAGTGAGTGTCAGGCTGGCAGTGTATAGAGTAAAGTAGGTAAAGTTGTCCCAATGCTAGTTAACAGAGTAAAATGCCTGTAATTTGGGTAATGCTGTTCACAAAGCCACGTCTTAAAAGGGTGGCATGTGAACAAGGCATTTGTTTCTGTCATGTAAGAGGTGGGCCTGTCTTCCCACTATGGAAGCATGAGGTGCAGGCAGTTGTTCAGAAGGGGAACAAGCTCAAGGCAAAGATTTTATAGGTCCTGGTGAACAGGGATTAGCGCTTATGGATCAACAGACAGAATGCTCAGGCAGGCTGGTACTGCAGCGTAGGTAGTGCCCTTGAAGCACAGCTTCATCAGCCAGACTCACAGTGGAAACTGAGGCCCGGCATTATAGGCATTAGGGCCACATCTTCACTGCTAGGGGCCCCACTTCAGGATACACATGCCCCCGCAGCCTGGTTGGTAAGTTGACCCTCATCTGTCTTGAGAGACAATGGAAGAGTGCACCTTCGGGGAGGGAGGTTGGTTGCACCTAAGTGACCACCTCAGGGCGCAAGTCTGGGCAATGTATGTGAAGGTTCTCATCTGCCCAGACAGCAAGACCCCTCCCTCTTGACCTCACTGATATGGTCCAAAGGAAAGCAGAGCAATACATTTGGCACCTGCTTGGCTGCAGGAGTTGCCAGAAGGAGGCGTACCAGGCACCATCCAACCATCTTAGGGACTCCACTCTGGATTTGTGTAGGCTTCACTCCTTAGTCTTCTCTTCTCCCAAGGATGTCCCACAAGGCATTGAGTATGGATTAAAACACCCATGTTGGAGGAGAGGCTCACAGTGTCGAACTGTGTACCCCATGGCCCAAAGCACTAAGGGCAGCTTTGCACATGACGTAGATGCATGGAAAGAGAACATGCATCTCAGCAAGGTCTTATAAGAAAGGAGGCATTTATCTTCCAGTATCAAGGAAGTGACATCCTACTGTGGGGGGGGGGCAGCTTGATTTCCCCTCTTACATAAGATTCAGGGAGCATGGGGAGAAGAATTGTCCTGTGTTCACACACGTCCCAGGCAAAGCTACCCCTATGCAAAGGCCTTAAGAAGCATATTGATAAAGAGCTAATGTGGGGCAGCCTTAGAAAGTCTCTATTTGTTGGATTGAAGAGGAGAGGGATCTTCTAAAATTGAACTGCTTCAGGATGGGGACAGCAGAACAGCCCAGGGGTGTCATGGCAGGCACCCCAAACAAAACCTTTTGCTAGTGACCTTCACATTCAGAAAGGCACATGCGTCCCCAAAACCAAACAGCCAGCCAACAACACAACAACTGAAACAATGACAACCAAGTGGTCTTTTTCCAAACACACAACAGAGGGAAATTACCTGACACAGAATTTCAAGGTTCCAGATCTTTATTACTGTACACAGATGCTATTTGATAGTGGTGGAAGCCAAACGATTTTTGTTGCCATGGCTCTAGTATCCTAGCAGCTGAGGGGATGACATCGCCATTCATCAAATGATGGCAGGGGTGGGGGTCACCACCACCTTTAAATTCACAAACCTCAAGAGGTGCCAGGTTTGCAGCCATAAAATTGTTCACCCAGAGAAATAAAATTCTACCAAAATGCAGAAGCCAATTAAAATCCCAAAACTCAGAAGTAGAAGATTAAAATATTGAGGCCTTGTTGCTGTTTTTTAGAAAGTTAAAATTTCAAGAGTTGCTTTCTTGTGTTCCAAATCAGGTTTTCAGAAACAAAACCCCTGATTTTTCAGACTGAAATTTGAATTCTGACACAAAACAGCCCTTTGGCGGCAGCAGAAATCTGTGAAGGAGGAAACCCCAAAGACTTTCGCTTGATTTCATAGAATCATAGAATCATAGAGTTGAAAGAGACCACAAGGGCCATTGAGTCCAACCCCCTGCCAAGCAGGAAACACCATCAGAGCACTCCTGACATATGGTTGTCAAGCCTCTGCTTAAAGACCTCCAAAGAAGGAGACTCCACCACACTCCTTGGCAGCAAATTCCACTGTCGAACAGCTCTTACTGTCAGGAAGGGGAAAAAATCCTTCCAGTAGCACCTTAAAGACCAACTAAGTCAGTTCTTGGTATGAGCTTTCGTGTGCATGCACACTTCTTCAGATACACATGTGTACTTCTTCAGATACACATACAAATTTTTTTTTTTTTGACTATGGCAGACCAACACGGCTACCTATCTGTAACTGTCAGGAAGTTCTTCCTAATGTTTAGGTGGAATCTTCTTTCTTCTAGTTTGGATCCATTGCTCCGTGTCCGCTTCTCTGGAGCAGCAGAAAACAACCTTTCTCCCTCCTCTATGTGACATCCTTTCATATATTTGAACATGGCTATCATATCACCACTTAACCTCCTCTTCTCCAGGCTAAACATGCCCAGCTCCCTTAGCCGTTCCTCATAAGGCATCGTTTCCAGGCCTTTGACCATTTTGGTTGCCCTCCTCTGGACACGTTCCAGTTTGTAAGTATCCTTCTTGAACTGTGGTGCCCAGAACTGGACACAGTACTCCAGGTGAGGTCTGACCAGAGCAGAATACAGTGGCACTATTCCTTCCCTTGATCTAGATGCTATACTCCTATTGATGCAGCCCAGAATTGCATTGGCTTTTTTAGCTGCCGCGTCACACTGTTGGCTCATGTCAAGTTTGTGGTCAACCAAGACTCCTCGATCCTTTTCACATGTACTGTTCTCAAGCCAGGTGTCACCCATCTTGTATTTGTGCCTGTCATTTTTTTTGCCCAAGTGCAATACTTTACATTTCTCCCTGTTAAAAGTCATCTTGTTTGTTTTGGCCCAGTTCTCTAATCTGTCAAGGTCGTTTTGAAGTGTGATCCTGTCCTCCGGGGTGTTAGCCACCCCTCCCAGTTTGGTGTCATCTGCAAATTTGATCAGGGTGCCCTTAAGTCCATCATCCAAGTCATTGATAAAGATGTTGAATAAGACCGGGCCCAAGACAGAACCCTGTGGCACCCCACTAGTCACTCTTCTCCAGGATGAAGAGGAACCATTGATGAGCACCCTTTGGGTTCGGTCAGTCAGCCAGTTACAAATCCACTGAGTGGTAGCATAGTCAAGACCGCATTTTACCAGCTTCTTTACAAGAATATCATGGGGCACTTTGCCAAATGCCTTGCTGAAATCAAGGTAGGCTACATCCACTGTGTTCCCTTCATCTACCAGGCTTGTAATTCTGTCAAAAACCGAGATCAGATTAGTCTGACATGGCTTCTTTTTCAGAAATCCATGCTGACTATTGGTAAACACAGCATTCCTTTCTAGGTGCTCACAGACTGTTTGCTTAATGATCTGCTCCAGAATCTTCCCTGGTATTGATGTCAGACTGACTGGGCGGTAATTATTTGGGTCCTCTCTTTTCCCCTTTTTGAAAATAGGGACAACATTTGCCCTCCTCCAGTCTGCCGGGACTTTGCCTGTTCTCCAGGAATTCTCAAAGATGACTGCCAGTGGTTCTGAGATCACATCTGCCAGTTCTTTTAATACTCTTGGATGCAGTTCATCTGGCCCTGGAGACTTGAATACATCTAAACTAGCCAAGTATTCTTGTACTATCTCCTTAGTTATTCTGGGCTGTGTTTCCTCTGCTGAATCATTTGCTCCACATTCTTCAGGTCGGGCATTGTTTTCTTTATCGGAGAAGACTGAGGCAAAGAAGGCATTGAGGAGTTCAGCCCTTTCTGTGTCCCCTGTTTGCATTTCACCATCTTCTCCTCTGAGTGACCCCACAGTTTCTTTGTTCTTCCTTTTGCTACGAACATACCCATAAAAGCCTTTTTTGTTGCTTTTAACCTCTCTAGCAAGCCTGAGTTCATTCTGTGCTTTAGCTTTTCTGACTTTGTGTCTACACGTGCTGGCTATTTGTTTGAATTCCTCTTTGGTGGTTTCCCCCCCTTTTCCATTTTCAGTTCGATTTAATCTTCCACACAAGGGAAATGTGAGGTTCTGATCCCAAAACTCCAGATAATGAAAAAGTAACATCCAGAAGAGCATGTACCTATTTTTTGTTTTTATATTATTGGATGTTATGTAAAGTAAGCTATTCAGACATTTTAAAATTATACTGCAAGGAATATATTCAAAGAAGTGGGTTTGATTTTATTTTTTTAGAGGGGAAAAGTAGTCAGAGTATAATGGGGTTTAAAAATGACATGCTGCCGGCACTCTTGAGGTATGTGCATGTCTAGATTTTCCTTCCCATAGCTTTCCGTGGGAAGGCATAGCCACTATTCAAACTAGCGGGTGCTGGCTTGAACCTGGTGACAGCCTTGCATACACTTAAATAGAAGCGAGCTTTGTGGAAACCCATAGAACTGGCTGCCAGCCAAAGCATTTAGGTTCCTGGTTCCTCTGTGATGCGGATTCAGATTGTTCTGATATATCCGTAGCAAGCTGGCAACAAGTCACCCCTTCAGCTGCTATCAACAGGGTGTACGCTTTGAATATCTTTTCCTTTTTTGCCACAGTTATATTGCTGTAGTGCTTGTTTGTGCTTTCTAGAGATGTGCATAATGCAACTCATTTTACTATGTTACTTCTATATTGTTATGTTTATTTTATTTTATTTTTTGGATCTTTTAATAAAGTGTATAAAACTCTCTTATGTTTTTTTATGAACCCATATCAACACATTTAATAAATAGAGGAGTTTACTTTTTAAGTCTCTGGTTGATTAGTTGCAACCTCAGAAAAGTTCTATGATGTGGAGAAATTGTGTTCAAACAAGAACTCAAATTGGTGTTCTAAATCCATGATGCATATGATGGTATACATTTATTATATGGGGGGTGTAATGCCTTCAATATTTTGGAACCTTCAGCTGGTACACCCCTTGAGGCTTGTTGTACAGGAATTACTAACACATGCAAGGCATTTATATTTCAGAATTATTATTTTTTCAAAAAAGAACACCACAACTTTCCAGGACACTGTGTAAGTGGCTTCTCTTATGCACTGAATTTTGGGAAGCTAAATATAGTCACTCCCCCATTCTTAGGAGCAACTGGTAAATGGCTATCCAGTTGCTGTTTTTTGCATTTAGCCAAATGCATGTTGAGTGCTCCATAGATGTAAAGACATGTATTCAGTTCCAGTGCCGGATAAGGTAAAGGTGTAGGACCCCCAGACAGGTAAGTCTAGTTGAATTTGACTCTGGGGTGTGACACTCATCTCTGGTTTCAGTCCAAGGGAGCCAGCATTTGTCCACAGACAGCTTTCCAGGTCATGTGGCCAGCATGACTAAACCGTTTCTGGTGCGATGGAACACTGTGACGGAAATCAGAGTCCAAAGAAATGCCGTTTACCTTCCCGATGCAGCAGTACCTATTTATCTACTTGCACTAACGTGCTTTTGAACTGCTAGGTTGGCAGAAGCTGGGACAGAGCAATGGAAGCTCACCCTGTTGCATGGATTCGAACTACTGAACTTCTGATCAGCAGGCGCAGGAGGCTCAGTGGTTTAGACCACAACGCCACCCACTTCCCTTAGTGCCAGATTAAACCCTGTAGGGGCCCCTAGGCAGTTGAAATCTCAGGGGGACTCTCACAGATTATCTCCTAATATATTTTTTATTTGATCTTTGAGGATCAATATTATTTTGATCTGTTGTGGTGGCACCCCTAAAAGGTGTGGGGCCCATAAACTGGTGCTTCCACTGCCTATTTGGTAATCCAAATAGGCATACATGAAAAATCACAAAATTTGTGATTGACAGAATGCCAGCCAATCAGTGCTGCACGCAGCTGCTTATAAACTGGAAAGCACATTTCCCTTGAAGTCGGTCTCTGTCAGTCATGTAAACAGAAGCGTAAGAGGAGCTGGTCAGACAGAAGCTTGCTGGGGGGGGGTGCACGCTTACAGGGGTAGTCCTCTAGTTGTTAGGCTCCAGCTCCCATCAGCCCCAGCCAACATGACCAGTGGCCAGGTATGGTGGGGGTTGTAGTCCAACCACAGCTGGAGAGACCATGTTGACCACCCTTGTGCTATTATACGAGCCATCTCTCTGGTTTCCTTGACACACCAGTGTTAGCCAGGCCTCAGTCCATTCCATTTAAGAATAGGTCCAAGGGAGCTTATGTCGCTTTCATCTCCTGGTCTTTCAACATTGAAGATAAGGTTATCACTGTCCATTAGCCATGATGGCTCTGCTCTGCTGCCAAGGCAGCAGTACTTCTGAATACCAGTTGCTAGAACCCAGTGGCGTGCGGTGAATTTATTCATAGGGGAACAGTTAGAGCCATCTAGTTTAACTGCCTGCAAGGCAGGAATCTCCACTCAAGCTTCCCTGACAGATGCCTAAAAAACCTCCCAAGGAAGTCCATTCCCCAGCCAGTCAATTTGCCAGTTCCTAGCAGCTAGCAAAGTTTGGCTCTGCTCTTTTTTTAAAAAAAAATGCCCCAGGCAAAAGGATGGACCCCCCCCCACCAGAAAAACCACCATTTTTAACACACACACCATTTCTTCTTCATCTCCCTTTCTATGATTCTGTTGTTGCATGTTGCTGCTGATCCTTCAGGTTCTGGCAGATTGGGGCTGGGAGGGGGGTATTTTATTAAAACACCACGCTTTCAAACACATTTGCATGCGTGTGCACACACACACAGTGGCTGAAGGAGAGGAGGGAGGAAGTGAGATAAGAAGGTTGCAGGGATCTTGTCTTCCGACCCCATGGGCACTTCAGGCTTTCCAACTGCTCTTCCTTAAAAAATGAAGGAGAAAGGGCTGCAGTTCTGTTTCAAGCGGCCGCTTCCTTCTCAAGTGTGTGTATTGTTCTGCAACCCTTAGAGAGAGAGAGAGGCATGCACACATATACATGGAGCCTGGAGACACTGGCTAAGCAGGTACCCAGAAAGGTATTGCTGGGAACATGAAGGGAACTAGGCTACTCCCACCAATCCATGGACCACACACTACGGCTAGAACCATGGGGGGGGGCTTTTGTGTGCAGATCCTGTTTACAGCTTTCCCACCATGAGCATCTGGTTGTCCATTGTGAGAACAGGATCCTGGACTAGGAGGGCCAATGGCCTGACCCACCAGGCTCTTCATGTTCATGCAGGGCAGTTGATTTGCTTCTCAGGTTTCCCTGTGCCACTTAAAACTTTTTTTCTTTTTTAAAGGCAACATCCCCAACTTGCAGATGTGGAAGTAATGAGTGTGTTGGGACTTAGATGATATTGGGATTAGGGAATTTTTAGTTTATGTTTCTAGCTATGCACTTAATTGTGTCCCTGCCAAAGGGGAAACTGTCCTACTTTGTCCTTAAGTATAAAAATTAGATGAGATCAAGTCAAGGTGGGGGCTCCATTAAACTGCTGGGATGTTCTGTTTCTCGTTTGCTGAAGCCTATTTTGAACCGACTCTTCAAATCAGGTTAATTGGCTGACCTGTTGCTTCAACCCACTTTTCCCAAAGCTTTCTAGCACTGGCTTCTTCATAACCAGGCAGCAAAACAAAAACACACACACACACACATATCTACAACCAAGAAGAAGGGTCTCTTTTGAAAACCTGTTTTCAGTACCGTGGTACCTCGGATTACAGACGCTTCAGGTTACAGACTCTGCTAACCCAGAAATAGTACCTCGGGTTAAGAACTTTGCTTCAGGATGAGAACAGAAATTATGCTCCAGCAGCGCGGCAGCAGCAGGAGGCCCCATTAGCTAAAGTGGTGCTTCAGGTTAAGAACAGTTTCAGGTTAAGAACAGACCTCCAGAACGAATTAAGTTCTTAACCCGAGGTACCACTGTAATTGATTCCCACCTTTCTCTGAATAAAACTAAGGAAATGAACAACACAAAACTGCAACACAAGAATGGTGAATAAATTGAATAACTTTTCTTTAGGTTCCAAATATTCGGGGAAGAATATAGAATAGGTAGAAGACAAAAACAGAAATTTGTCACCTTTATACCAGAGTTTACTTTAAAAGGAACGTACAGAAAGCTGGCCCTGCCATTGGACAGAATGAGGTGGTTGCCTCAGGCAGCCGATGCTGGGGAGCAGCATCAAAGTGTTAAGAGGGTGTGTGCTGCACACAGCCTGCCCTGTGGCCCCTAAGCCAACACCATTGCTGGTGTTGAACTAACATTCAGCTGCAGCCCAGTTGGCATCTATGGGTGGAATGGGCATAGGGTTAGGACACCATCTTGTCCTTTTCATGCAGCAAAGTGTTTTGGGGTGGCCCTGGTCACATACTCCTCTCTGAAGGGTCTCAACTTCGGACTGTGGAACTTTTGCTTGAATTAACAGTTCCACCTGGAGGTCACCACAGAGGAGACCTTGCTCCACAGCTGAGCCTGCTATAAATGTAGCAGGTACCCCTCCAAACATTAGCATTTGGAGAACACGGTTCCCTTGAGGCTCCTGGATGGTTAAAATGAAGGAAGCAGAGAGTTCGAGTAACTGGTAGTTTTCATACAGAAGGACAGGATTGGGACAGGCACCCTTTAACCCTCTCAGAAACCTACTGGAGTTCAAGTCAACTGCAAAGAGGCACAGCCTGTAGAAGACTCCAAACAATTCATGGGGCTACACCTCTGCAGGCCCATATTTATCCATAATTCAGGGGTGCAGAACCTGATTCAACTCGAGGGGCACATTCCCTGTCGGGGGCCACATGCCAAGGGTGGGTGAGGCCAGAGCATTAAGTGGGTGGAGCAATTTATGTAACACTTGCTTTTGTGCAGGTAGGCTACTTTACACACACACTTTTCCATTCCCCAAGCAAAGTAAGAGTCGTTATCGGAGGATGTATCTCAGCCGGGCAAAAGAACCAGGTGCGAAGCAGGGATGGAGGGCGTGGTCTGGGAAGAGGATGTGGCTGAACATGGGGCCTGTCCTGGGAATAATCTCAAGGGACCTGGTGTCTGGCTTATGTTGCCATCTCATCTGAAATCTTGGATCCACCAGCTGCTTAAAGGTGTGAGCCCCATTTGAGATAAGCAGTGCTCCATGATATTCTGCTGTGGGGATCTCTTGTTGAAAAAGAAACAAAGCATTTTGGAATCTCAGTACAGACAGGAAGAGAGAGAGACTAAAGGGTGCTTTATGGTCTTTAAACCAGCAAAACCAGAGCCTCCTGTAACCCTCATCCTAATAAGGGAGAAACCCCGGCTCTTCCAGTATAATGATGCCTGGCTACAATTCCTACATCCCAAAACTCGAAGTTTGCTCCCCCAGCAGTTCAGGGGTCGCACTTATCCCTGCTTAAGGTCTTTGTTACAATCGCCTGAGAAAGAGCACTGAGGGATCACCTTGTGTTCTCAATTAATTTACACTTTTCTGCAAATGTCTCCTTGGAAATGAACTCATCTACTGTGGGCTGAAACGTTTGCCCAGCAGTGTCATCCGTGCCCAAGGCATGACAGACTGCAAAATGGAGGCCCTGACATCTTCTTTCCAGAGCTGCACCTTGCAATATATATTTGAGGCACATGCTTGAGGTGTGGGCTTATTGTTTTGCTGTCCTGCCAAATTAAAATGTTGCTATACACTGAGTAGCATTTATTATTAAATGGTAGCTGATTCAGTGACAGCTTTCTTATCTTCATTTTCAATACATCCACATTCCTCTCTTCCTTCCTCTGCCCCTAACGCAAGCTACTGATGGGGAACAAGAAGGGAACTCATGCAGAAACTTCCTTTTCCCAAAACTATTGGAGAAAAACAACATGGAACAGAATGAGATGCTCTGCAGGTCTTTTATACATCCTCTTGGACTTTAATCTGATCATAGAATTGAAGAGTTGGAGGGGACCTTGAGGATCATCTAATCCAACCCCCAACCCAAATTCCCCCAATGCAGATATATGCAGCTGTCCCATATGGGGATTGAACCTGCAACCTTGGCATTATCAGCACTATGCTGTTACCAACATGAGCTGTTCAGGTTGAGCAAAACATAGCAGCTTAAATTTGACCATATAGCTGAAATGATAGGCTATGCTTGATGGCTATGTTTTACCACCACTGTCATAGGCAGTATGCTTCTGAATAACAGTTGCTGGAAACCTCAAAGAGGAAGAGCACTATCTCAGCCTGGTCCTGCTTGCAGACTCCCACAGGGGTATCTGGTTGGCCACTGGGAAAACAGGGTGTTGCACCAGTTGGGCCTTTTCTTAAGTTCTTATCTTTCTATGGCTAGTAACTATCCTCCCTCTTACACCTATTTAATCAACATTGAAAGCCCCTTTATTTGAGGGCATGCAGAAGATAGATGAGATAGATGAACTGGTAGATCTCTGGGTGCTTTGAAGCAGAACAGCTGCCACCAACCTGGTGCCCTCACAATGTTTTGGATTACAACTCTCATCAGCCTGGACTTGATGAACAATACACAGTTCAACACCCCACACTTATACTGAAAATTTGTGTGAGATGATTTATATCAATATGTGCAAAACATTCTGACTGTAAGAGCTGTTCTGCATTGGAACGGTCTCCCTCGGGAGGTTGTGGCCTCTCCTTCCTTAGAGGCTTTTAAGCAGAGGTTGGATGGCCATCTGTCATGGATGCTTTAGCTGAGATTCCTGCACTGCAAAGGGATCCCTTGGGTCCCTTCCAATGCTAATATTCTATCATTCTATGAAATAATTATAATAATTTAACTAGAAATACACCTCCCTGTACCAGACTTTTAAAATTTATTGCTCCATTCTGTTTCCATGTGGACTCTTGGGAGTAGTTGGCGCAGGGATACCAAAGAGGGATGTCAAAAATGCCAGAGCTTGTTTTCTCCTGCTCTGAAAGGGAGCACTCAAACCAATGGCTTCAAGTTACAAGAAAGAAGATTCCAACTAAACATCAGGAAGAACTTTCTGACAGTAAGAGCTGTTCAACAGTGGAATGGTCTCCCTTGGAAGGTGGTGGGCTCTCCTTCCTTGGAGGTATTAAAGCAGAAGTTGGGTGGCCATCTGTCATGGATGCTTTGGTTGAGATTCCTGCATTGCAGGGGTTGGACTCGATGACCCTTGGGGTTCCACTCTACAATTCTATGATTCTAATCAGTTCTAGTGCTTTATTAAAAGAAAGGTGTAGACATAGAACAAGTCAACCTGCCAGGTCTCCCAGCCTTTCCAGATGTGGGTCAAACACCACAACAAAGAGGTAGCTTGCCAAGAAAATGGTTATACATTCTTTATGCACAAAGCCGCATACAGCAGTTTACCTAGAACCTCCCTTCACACCTGGCCAGCAAGGCCATCGGTGGCAATTGTCCAAAGCTTCTCCCCTCTCTGCGAGAGTGGCTAGAGTGGCTGGGGAAACCCAGCCAGATGGGCGGGGTATAAATATATTATTATTATTATATTTATTATTATTATTATTATTATTATTATTATTATTATTATTATTATTATTATTGAGCCCAGCATCCCAAGGTCCACAGATAAGCACAGCATAAAAGCAAGCCAATTAGCATATATCAAAGGGAGTGAATACATAAACATATATGAGGTCAGTCCCACAACTGCCAATTAGTTCTGGGTTATCTTGACAGGGACGCGGGTGGCGCTGTGGGTTAAACCACAGAGCCTAGGACGTGCCGATCAGAAGGTCAGCGGTTTGATTCCCCGCAACGGGGTGAGCTCCCATTGCTTGGTCCCAGCTCCTGCCAACCTAGCAAGTGCAAGTACAGTGCAACCTAGCAAGTGCAAGTACAGTGGTACCTTGGGATACATACGCTTCAGGTTACAGACTCCGCTAACCCAGAAATAGTACCTCAGGTTAAGAACTTTGCTTCAGGATGAGAACAGAAATTGTTCTCCGGCGGCACGGCGGCAGTGGGAGGTCCCATTAGCTAAAGTGGTGCTTCAGGTTAAGAACAGTTTCAGGTTAAGAACAGACCTCCAGAACAAATTAAGTACTTAACCCGAGGTACCACTGTGCTGTTCTAGGGGTCCTCCTGACCTTCCAGACCATATTTGGGGCAGGTTTGGGGGATGCACAGAGAGAAGAGAGTGTTGAAAGCTCTGTTGCACTAGTGGTGCCTTGCACTAGTGCACCATGTTTATTTAATTATTAAATTTGCATTATGCCCTATACCTGTATCAGGGCGGTTCACAGGATAAAATCACAATATAAAAGCACAGCATACATAATCAAAATAAAACCAAAAACAGCCCAACACATTTTAAAGGGGCATTAGATGGCTTTAACCAGCCAAAGACCTGGTTAAAGGGGAATGTTTTTGCCTGGCACCTAAAGGTGTATAATGAAAGTGAAGGCACCTGCCTAACATCAGTAGGCAGGGAGTTCCAAAGAATAGGTGCTCCCACACTAGAAGATCTGCTTTTAACCAGACCTGGTGTATCCCTTTTTCAACAAGTAAGATAATGGAGGCTCTGGGGCTGCAGAAATGATCCATGCCCCTTAACAATGGTAAAACCAGGGATAGCAGTGGCAGGTTGTAAAGTTTCAGTGCAAACAATGGAACTTTAAAAGGCACTTAAAGGATTTGGGACCCAGGGCCACTGACACAAAGTTGCATAAAAGGTAAATATACTAATGTATACATACTGATGGAGATTTGGAAGTTAGCAAACCAACTGATTTCTCACCCAAATCACCCTGGTTAATTCTTCAGTTAATTTGCAGCCCATCCTAGATAAATCAGCTCCTCTTCAGTTCATTTACCCCAATTAAATTTTCAAGAGACCCTGTTCCAAATCAATTCAATTCTGCTTCCATTACCCCTATTCATTACCCCAGTTGACTCTAGATAGCTTCTTAAATACATTTATTCCCCTAAATAGTTTAGATGGTAATCTAGGTGACACACACCCATTCAATTTTTCCAGAATTCCATGAATCAGATATGGCCCACACTTTTACCACCACCACCCCAGTTGCTGCTCCTGAGATCTACAAGGGGGCAGGGAGGGGGGCAGAAGTTAGCGAAGGATCTGCAGGTCACTGGCTCATTTGCAGGACACCAGCATGAGTTTCCAGCAACAACAATGCAACTATTCCCAGGTCCCACCTAACGTAGGCTAACCAGAAGTGAACTTTCGAGTGAGGAAAGTAATAGCAAAAGGAGAGCCTGCAGGATCAGGCCCGTGGCCCATCCAGTTCAGATTCCTGTTCTGACAGTGGCCAACCAGGTGCCTGTGAGAAACCCACAAGCAGGATTTGAGCCCTCTCAAGAGCCCTCTCTCCTTCTGCAGCTGGTGTTCAGAAGCACTGCTGTCACCCGCCGTGGAGGCAGAGTGTAGATGGCCCTCTCCTCCTTGAAGGTGCCTAATCCTCTTAAAGCCAACTAGGTCAGTGCCCATGACTGCCTGTAGGTTTAACTTGGTTTGGTAGGGAAAACCTTTTCCTAAAATTAGGAAATGCTCAGAAGTAACTTGTTATTTATTTATTTTATTTAATAAAACTTATAAACTGCTTGATTGTAAAAAAGAAAGCAGTTTACAAAAACAAAGTAATGAAATTATCAGTTTTAAAAAGTTAAAAACTATTTAGAAACTTGAAAAATCAATAAGTGAAAAACTATAATCAATGATAAGCCAGATTAAAACATATGCCACTGTTCTACCTGTCTCAGGCTTCTAAATGTTTTTAGCAGGAGATAAAAAGAGTTCATTTATGGTGCCTGCCTAATGTTAGTTAGGCACCTCTCCATAGAGAAAGTCTTTGAGGATCCTGCCATCTTCCATTCTGTGTTCATGACCAAGCCAGCATAGACATCGCTTGAGACTGCAAACATGATGGGAATGTGGGCTTAGGAGCACACATCTTTGTTTGAGACTGCCCTGCCACAATGCCCAAAATTTTCCTGACACAGTACATGTGGAAGGCATTAAGACATGGCTCCTGGTGGATGTAAATTGCCCATGACTCACTTCCCTAAAGCATTGTGCTCAACATGCAAGAGCTGTAGGCCTTCATCTTGGTATTGGACATTAGCATCACATTCTCCCCAGACCCTGGGGAGAGGCAAGTTATTGCCACAGCTGCCTTGCCAATATGCTTGTCCAGCTCAGCATCGATGGAGAGGCTGCTGCTTATGGTGGAACCTCAAGTGTGTGGTCACCATGCTGATGGATGGAATGCTAACAGGCATGAAAATCATTAAATGGTCTGTCAAGACATGACAATTTCCAAGTGGTCCATAGTGGGGGCAGGAAGGTGTTGGAGAACTACTGCTTTAGATAAATTGGCAGATCATATGATTCAAGTATGTTCTATGTACAGAGCTAACACTGACCAGGGTCAATAACTGGTATGATTAGTGAATGTGCCAGCCTTACTCAACTTGGTAGCCCTCAGATGTTTTGGAGTACAATTCCCATCAGCCCCTGCCATTACAGACATGCTCTTATCATCCCCAATGTCACAGTGCCATGATGACTGGGTTTGGTGGAAGGCATAGTCCAAGACACTTGGAGGGTACCAAACTGGGGAAGGCTAGGGTGTTAGGGAAAATATCATGTTGATTCCTCAGTACTGATGGCCAATCAATACCAGACACAAGTCAGATCAATTAACAGGCACTTATTTAGCACTGCAATGGACTCCACTTAACCCACCCACCCTTAGGCAAAGAGGAAGGTGCCAGGTAAAAGAAACAGCAATATTTATACCTTTAGTATTCCTAAATAACAGCTTTTCCCTCCAGCTAAGCCATGTGGCATAACAAAGTTATTCTTCCTCCTCCAACAGTTTCTCTTGCCTTCATGCTGCTTTTTCCTTCTCTCCTTGTTCCCTTACAAACACAATTTCATAGCTGTCAAGTGTCCCTTATATGAAGTGACAGTCCCTTATTCCAGCGCCATGTCCTGCTGCTGTTCCTTATTGATGGATGTCCCTTAAATGTCCCTTAAATTATGTCCCTTAAATTTCAAAGGAAGCAGCTTCTCTCCCCCCTCCCTGCCGGCCAGGGAGGAGGGAGGCTCCAACTGTGTTGCTTGGCTGTGTTGCTCACCCAATAAGAAGTCTAAGAATGACGGTGGAGCTTGCATGCCTTGTGTGTGGCTAGTTAATGCAAGCTGAGGGGTTTTTTGAATGCTGGACGCCATTTTGTTGCACGTGCTGCTGCAAACTTTGCAGTGCAAAGCCAGGCTGGGGAGCCATCTTAAGTTGAGGCGACATAGGCCTTGTGGTGCATGTGATTCAGATGCTATTCAGTTGAACCTCTGGTTACAAAGTTGGTTAGACAGTGTTCTCGAAGCTACCCAGAATGAGTTTGACCAGATTGCAGGAGGACAGGAAGACTGGAGTGCCTGAAACAGGTGAGGCTGCAGGTCTCTTATTTTGGCTGCTGGTCCCTTATTTTCAAATCTGTAAGTTGACAGCTATGCAATTTGCTCAACCCTTCTCACACACATTTCAATTTTCATTGTATAATTTCAATAATTTCCCCAACAAGCGCATGTCGTCAGAGAGGCACATTGTGTTCTTTAGTCCAAGGTGCACCCCTACAGAACAGATGGTTTTTGAAAAATGCATTTGCAATCTGGACTGGAAGATTATAGGTTTTATTTAATCATTCATTCAACATATTATTATTTTTAACCCACCCTTCATCTACAGAGATACCAGGGCGGGGTGCAGAACATAAAGCAGAAACAACCGATCCAATTATAAAGTAAAGTACAAGGCAGCACTAAAGAGAGAGCTGTAGCTCAAGATAGGAAAAGTGGTGGTAAGGGAACACCTAGTAACTTTAAATTAATTCAAATCTCCAGGGCCTGATGAGCTGCACCTAAGGGTACTCAAGGAGCTTGAGGATGTAATCTCAGAGCCTCAGTCTAATATTAGAGGATTATTGGAGAACAGGTGAGGTCCCTGCAGATTAAAGGCAGGCAATTGTTCCTGCACTCAAAGGGGGAAGGGAGAAGACCCAGGTGCAATGGGCCAAAGGATCTGGTTGTTAGCTAAAAGGTAAGCCGTTTAAGACCACCCAGGGACTCTTTAGGGCATGATTCCAATATTGCAGGAGGTTGAACCAGATGATCCTTGGGGTTCCTCCCAACTCTACAGATTCCAAGGCATTCTAAAATGCGCCATCAAATGAAGCTGATGAAAACAGAAGACCATCATCAGCTGCCAAAACGTCAAATTTGTGGGCAAACAAGGCTTAGCCTGGTGCCAAAATGGCAACAATGGTGCCAGTCATAAGAGTAAAAGAGGTAGGGAACCTCAGTGTCTTTATCTGACCCTCAGGATTCTCCCCAGGACACAACTGTCACTGATCCTTGAGTGTGCTTGGTGGGCCAGGCTATGTCTTTGGACTCTTAACCGTGCTTCTTGGTCTCCTGGATAGATGGTAGAGAGCCTACCATATCAAATGTACATTTCTTGCTCCACCCACTTTTGCCTCTAACCCCGCCCACCACTAGTGTGTAGCACTTGAAAGGCTGCCCAGAAGGGAATGTGGCCCTCAAGCTGAGAAAAAATTCCCACCCATGCTGAAGAAGGAATCTGTCCTGTAGACAGAGTGCCACCACAGAGAAGACTCCATTCTCCCCTCACTCTCCACCCCCAAGCCTTTTGGACCAATGGCCTTCAAGGTACCTTAGAGCAATAGGCTTCTAGCTTTTCAGACTTGGGACTCACTTTTTGCCCAAACCAGCTATCTCAAACCTTGAGAAACCACTGTATCCCGTTTTTATGCTTTCATTGTAACGCCATTTGTTATATTTTTATTCTTTTGTTTTAATGTTATGATGAACAAAAAAATTTAAAGGAACACTGAAAAAGGCAAAGATGAGTGCTATGTGGCACGTATTGAAATGTCCTTCTGGTGCTCTAAGAGTGGGAGGGGAGCACTTTCTTCATTATCAGCACCCAGTCATGAGACAGGATGAAGGCCCAGGCTCAGGGAATGAACTTTGGGCATGATTTTGAGAGTTGCTATTGTGTCCCAAAGACCGTTTGTCTACCTTCCCCAGCCATCTGTTGGCAGAGCAATCTCCACCATTAGGCAGAGTGAAGCATTTGCTTCAGGTAGCAGGGGCTTAAAGTTTGCCTGGGCCCCTGCCAGGTGGCAGGGAAAGGGCTTGAATCTCCAGATTGCGAGAGGGATAGTAGTAGTAGTAACTGAGAAGACTGTGCATGCAGCTTGCAAGTTTAAGCCCAACAGGAGCTGGCTGCAATACATAGACACTTGAGGGTTTGCCCTCCTCTGTTCCCCTCTGCCAGTTAGGGTCGACCTCCAGGGACCGCCTCCAAGACATTACCAGGGGCCACTGCTGGATCTCAGGTTTAAGCCCTGGAATCTCAGGATCTGGGATGCTTCTGACCTGGAAAACCTACAGGGGCAGCAGCTGCTCTCCATTACACCATTGAGTCTCTTAACCTGCCCTCAGGTATCCTGTGGGATTTTGTTCTGTTTGCAGAGTTGGAGTAAGATTCAGTTGCCAGTCCAGTGGAACAATGGTGGTTCAGCATCTCAGCCTTTGCCTCTCTATTGAGAGATGAAAAGTTGGCCAGCCTTGGTGGCAGAGTGTGGGTGGTGTTTTATGAGTAATTCTGTCGTTCCCATCTCTTGCTGGTAAAACCTTTTCCTTTTCCATTATCTGTTGGGTGTTCTGTTTATGAACTCTGATTGATGGCAAACCAAGTGAAACAAACATTAAGGCATTGTGAGGTGTTTCAGATTTAGCTTGATATGACACATCTTGCAGCCCTGAAAGGTCCACTGGTGCAAAGGTGTGGCAATGTGTGACGCACACTGAGTCACAGGGACAATTTTTCACGAGTGCAAAATATCTATGCCCTTAAATGCCTACTTCTCTAAAGCAAAGGGGAGGGGGATTGTTGATGCTTTTGATATATTTATTGTATCCCTAATCTTAAAATGTTTATGGAAATGGTTTGATTTGATGGTTCGCTTTTTGTTTCATTTATTTAAGATTACATTTGCTGCTTTTGTATTCATTTAATGTTTTTCACGCCGCAAGCCACCTTGAGTATGGTGTTAACGATGGAAAGTATATGTATGTATGTAAGTAAGGGGACCCCTAATCGGGGGCTGCGGTGCTCACCTCGCTGTACAGGCCAAGGGAGCTGGTGTACAGCTTTTCTAGGCTCCTTGGTTTAACCCGCCGCGCCCCCCGCGCCCCCGCGCGTATGGCTCAAGTGTTCGCGGCGTGATTTCAGAAAGAGGGAGCGGGGCGGGGGGAGCGCTGCGTCTCGGGAGGCCCCTCGCGGCGGGTGAGGGGCTGCGCTGAAGACCGGCTCGGCCACGGAGCCCCTCCCTTGCGGGGTTATTGTGGGGGGGGCGACGGGCGCCCCCTTGAGCTCCTCGGAGGAAAGGCGGCAGCGAGGCCAGGCAGCAAACCTTCGCCGCCGCTGCGCCAAATAAGCTCCGCCCTCCGCTGCCGCCGGGTCTTCCGTGTCTCGCGGCGGAAGTCCGCCCAGGGGGCGCTGGGCGAGAATCTGACCTTCCGAAAAGGTCTCTATGATCGACGAGCTCCTCCCCCGCCCGCGCTGCCATGGAAACCGCAGCGCCTCAGAGCGGAAGTGGCGACACCGACAAGGTCCGGGCTGGAGGAAGCTTTTTCTGAACGGCCTAGCCGGAAATGACGTCGTTGTCGGCGCCCGCCTGCCTCGGGAGACAGAACCAGAAACGTCAATGAGCCGCATGGTGAAGGCGGACAGAGCGGCGGAAGTACGTTTCGCACGCCGGAAGTGAGGCCTCGCTCTTCCTGCGTCGGCGCAGATGTCGCTAATAGCGCATGCGCCCTGGTGCCGTAACCGTTTCCTTTTCCCTCCGCCCGCCCGGTGTTGCGGCATCGACTGTCCCTTCCGCTCCCTCCCGGAAGCCGTGTGAGCGGTACTGCTGCGTAAGCCTTCCGGGCAGGCGGGCGGTTCCCCACCCCTGAGCACGGCCATGGCTCAGTGAGGCGGCGGCGGCGGCCGGGGCTTGGCGCAGGTGAGGGGGCGGCGAGGGGCCGGGCTGGAAGGCTTGGCGGGCCGGCGAGGGCATCTCTGAGCCGCCCCTCGCGGGCTCTTTTCTCTGCTCCTCCCCGTAGGCAGGACGGAGCAGGCGGCGGAGGAAGGAGCAGCAGCCACCGCCGCCTCACGAGCGCGCGCACCCCGCGATCCCGCGCGGCCTTGAGCCCCCTCGCCCCGCCCCTCCCCCCAGGGCAGAAGCCCCCTGCGAGGGACCCGATCCTCAGGCGCAGGCTTCCCTCTTCCTCCTCTCCTCTCTCAGGAAAGCCAAGCCCACCTTCTCCTTGGCGCGCCTCGGCTGCAACCCCGCCCCCCCCCGGAATAAAATTCCTCCTCTGGGCCAAGGCAGCTGCGAGCCCCCCTGGAAAAGGTGGGGGAGAAGCCCTATGAGGATTCCCCACTCGGCTTCCCTTCTCCCCGCGGCTTTCCCCGATTCCTCTCGGGGGGCGTGCCAGCCCCCTGACTCGGCATTCCTCTGCCCCAGCTGCTCCTCCTCGTCCTCCTCTGCGCCCACCTGCCCGCCAGCTGCTCCCCGGCTCGCGGCCTCCCTGTTTTATGCTGTGCAGGGGGATCGCCAGCGCCCATGAGGGAGTACAAAGTCGTGGTTTTAGGGAGTGGGGGGGTGGGCAAGTCGGCTTTGACCGTGCAGTTTGTCACAGGGACGTTCATTGAGAAGTACGACCCCACCATCGAAGACTTCTACCGCAAGGAGATTGAAGTGGACTGCTCCCCATCAGTACTTGAAATCTTGGATACCGCAGGGACGGAACAGTTTGCTTCCATGCGTGATCTCTACATTAAAAATGGCCAAGGCTTCATCCTAGTTTACAGTTTGGTGAACCAACAATCTTTCCAGGTAAGAAATACTGTTTCATCTATGCTTCCTGCCCCCTCCCCCGGGACTTTTTGTGCGTTTCCCCTCTCCCCCAAAATCTCAAGCAACTGAAAATATATTTCTCTGTTAGGAGTGCAACTAGACTTTAAGAAGCTGTTATCCACAATCACAGTTTGGCAGCACTGTGGTTTTTTGTTGTTGTTTAGTTGTTTAGTCGTGTCCGACTCTTCGTGACCCCCTGGACCAGAGCACGCCAGGCACTCCTGTCTTCCACTGCCTCCCGCAGTTTGGTCAAACTCATGCTGGGAGCTTCGAGAACACTGTCCCACCATCTCGTCCTCCGTCGTCCCCTTCTCCTTGTGCCCTCCATCTTTCCCAACATCAGGGTCTTTTCCAGGGAGTATTCTCTTCTCTTGAGGTGGCCACAGTATTGGAGCCTCAGCTTCAGGATCTGTCTTCCAGTGAGCACTCAGGGCTGATTTCCTTCAGAATGGATAGGTCTGATCTTCTTGCAGTCCATGGGATTCTCAAGAGTCTCCTCCAGAACCATAACTCAAAAGCATCCATTCTTCGACGATCAGCCTTCTTTATGGTCCAGCTCTCACTTCCATACATCACTACTGGGAAAACCATAGCTGTGGTTTTAGCTAAACACACCAAACTGTGTTTTTAGCTGAACATTATTTACCAAAACATACACAAAAGTTTTTGAATATCTATTCATATAACTTGTTTTCTTAAAAATCTGACCACACTTTGTTACAGAAGACAGTTTGGGTCAGGAGGAGTGACTGCAGATACTGATTGCTAAAAGCTATTGACATGTTGTGAGTTGTGTCAGGATATGTCAGATGCTTTGTTGCTGAGTTTTTAAAAGAGTGAAAATAGTTTTTGTATTGGTGGTGGCTTAGATAACGTAGCAGTCTTCAAATACGCTCAGTTCACAACCATAAAACAATTTGGTCTTTGCCAGTTAGCTCTTAACTGCATGAGTTCCCAATAATAATTTTTTTGGGGGGGACGGGGAGTCTGAGCATGCTATTGAAACCTTCATGTCTGAAGTCCAAGCATGCAGAGCTGCAATTGGGCATCATAATAGTGATTCCTGTAACCTGGAATGGGAAGGAATGCATGGGAAGGATTAGAGCTGTGCAAAGACTCCTTCCTGGCACCAGCTAACTTGCTGAGTTGGGTGGACTCCAGCTTCTTGGCAGACTCTATTACACCCACGCAGAGAGTGGAGTATATCCGTGGTGGATGCATAGCTAGATAAATGCTTATCTTGATTCCAGGCTTCTTTCCTTGGCATTTCTTTTCTATTGCACTTGGCCGCCTCTCTTCTCTGCTCATGATATCTTGCATGTTCTAGCAGAAAGACAACTTAATAACCCCTCAAGACCTCAAGCCTCTATTGAATCCTCAAGTGGGGCAGTGGGACCCGCTTGCACTGGGTGTGTGTGGCTTTTTTTAGCACTCCTAATCAAAAGGAAGTAGGCGTGAGTCTTCCCATGCAATTGCATTAATAATTGTAGCTTTCAATGCTTAATTATTTCTGTATCTTAGAAGTGTGCAAGATCCCATAGATCCCGAGTGACTTATTTATAGTCACACCCTCCCCATGCGCCAGTGGAGGCTTGCAAAACAACTTGTGGACACCCTCCCCACATGGGTTGCCAGGTGTCGTGACAGAACCCTTGTTCTTACAGACCCAGAGACTTGGAAGGGTTGTCAAGCCACTGACATGCCACCATCTGCCTATCTGTCTTTTTTGTTCTCATGTGTCTCTTGTACCTGTGTTGTACAGTTTTTGACAAGGACCTTTCTTCATACAAAAATTTATACAAATGGGGTTTTTAAAAGCAAAATAACATACTTGAAGGCATAGCACAAATCCCTTCCCTGAACCTGCCATTCCCACAGGGATATTTCTGCCCCCTAAATGAAAACTGTCACTTCATGCCCTCTCAGTGGAGCCAGATCTACTTTCTGGCATGTAGGCTAAATCGCTTAACATTTGGTCACAGTTGCACTGGTTTGCTGTCTCAGCACTGCTGCAGCCATGAGGGTTTCAATGACTTTCTTTTCTTCTTCAGGACATCAAGCCAATGAGGGACCAAATTGTCCGTGTAAAGAGATATGAGAAGGTTCCTCTCATCCTGGTGGGGAATAAAGTGGATCTGGAGTCGGAAAGGGAGGTTTTGTCGGCGGAAGGTCGCGCTCTGGCCCAGGAGTGGGGCTGCCCATTCATGGAGACATCTGCCAAGAGCAAGACCATGGTGGATGAACTCTTTGCAGAGATCGTGAGGCAAATGAACTATGCATCCCTGCCTGAAAAGCAAGACCAGTGTTGTACAACTTGTATTGTCCAGTGAAAAAGAGAAAGCAGAACCTCAGTCATGGCCATACCAAGCAGGTTGGTGGAATCTCCATGGATAGCAGAATACCGCTCATGGGTAGGAGGGAGCTGTTAGGCTCAAAGTGGACTACAGTGTCTTCTATTATTATTATTATTATTATTATTATTATTATTATTATTATTATTAAACAAACTGGGCAGTAGCATTGTTTTTGCAGCAACACTGTGATTGAGAAGTGAGGAGTGGCAGCACATTTGACAGTGTAGGGAGCTTCTCCGATGCTGTCCAGTCAAATTTGTTCCTGGGCCAGGATTCAGACTTGTGTTTCCCAAGGAAGCACTTGACTCCACTGGATCTCTCAGAAACGCACTTTGTTCAGTTTCTTGCCAGCCTACATTGCCATGGCAGGTGGCTTCTGTGGGACATCTGACCAATGTCTTGTGGTTTGCTGTCGCCCTGAATTTTTTGCTCTGGCAATGGGTTTGACTAGCTTTCATTTGGAGATCCCTGCTATTGTTCTCAGTTGCCTTACATTGCATCAGGCTGTTGGTTCACCTAGGCCAGCGTGGTCTATAGCAATTGCTGATGGCTCCCCATAGTCTTGCACAGAGACTGGCCTTTCAAAAGCCTTTTAGCCAGAGTAGCAAAGGGTTGAAGCTGCTGCCCTCTGTTTGCAGTGCTCGCATTCTGCCCCTCTCAAGTTTGCCCAGAAAATAATTGTTAACTTGCCCCAGTTGAATGAGGATCATGTGAATGCACAGAAGCACCTCAGTTAACTTGCCTTGAAGCGTACACCTGCCTTTTGGTGGAGAGCCATTGTTAGGCCCTAAAGTGCTTGCATTGGGTACCAGCAGAATGGACCTCAGTGCCTTCTTATGTGATCATACAGGCTATTCAAAAGTGTAATGGTAGTTGGTGAGGTGGGAAATAAGTGGCAAAACCACATTATTTGCAACAGTGCCTAGTAACTAGATTAACAAGGTGCACAGGCTACTGATAGTTCATAGTTAGTACTGATAGTTTTTTGGAACCTCATGAGCGCACCAGCAGGATGCAGACTAGCGCAGAAAATGAGGTGGAGATGCAAGTTGATGGCAGCCATCGGGCTGCCTCATTTAGCCCCGTGTGTAAGGAGGGAGGCTGGCCTGAGGTACTTGCCTCAGCATCTGTTTCCTGGTTTTCCATCTTTCCTGGTAACTTCCAGATTTTGCTGGACTGCAGCTGCCATCATTCCTGACCATTGGCCAGGCTGCCTTGGGCTGATGGGAGCTGGAGTCCAGCGAAGCACCCAGCCTAGTCCTAGGAGAACCACTCCAGAGGCAGCAAGTCTTCTCTTGAGACTTTCCTCTTGCTGCCTGGCTTTGGGTATAAAGATGGCTGTCTAAAAGGAATGGGGATATGGGCCTACTGAGGTTGATCAGACCCCAGAGTCCTTGCGCAAGCTGCTCTAAGCATATTCCCTGTCATGCAAATCACTTTAATAATAGAAGCATCTGAAGAGGCGGAAGAGTGCCACTGCTGATTCCTACTGCGCTTCTGCATGATTTGAAGCTGCCTTTTGGCTCAAAAGAGGCAAGAGGTTACGAAAACAGTCTGATGTGTCAGCTGTCATTTAAATATTCCAGGGTGGTTGCTGTGTTTCACAGTTTAAAAGTTTGTGTTGAAACTCACATCAGTTGCTGCAAATGGAATAACACCAGTGACATTGTGCAGCCTCTCCTTTGCCCTGGTCTGAAACTTACACTCTTAAAGGGGTGTGTGTGCTTCCAGTGAAATACCAGTGGTCTGTCTCTCTTCTGTTAAGTCAGGCTGTTGGGGGCTGGGGGGTGGACTGCCTTCCTTGCTGAGGGATGCCATTTGCAAATTCTACTTTGCCAGGTGTAACACTGTCTGAAAAGCATCACCGCCTGCTTTCTCTGTGCCACTCACAGTATTGCAGAATCCTGGCCTTGATGATGAAATTGGCTTACATGTCAGGAGAAAATTTGTGCACTCAAATGAAGCATGAGAAAAGGGAATGTAAAGGAGCCTTGTGTGCTTGATATGGTGGGGGAGCTGCAGAGGACAAGGCGAAAGGGCCTGACTGAATCTCAACTACCTTGGGGGTAAGGTATGCCCAGAAACAGTGGGTGTGGGCTGTTGCACCAAAGTAGTGGAGTCTGTTTAATACAAGGATAGGCTGGCCCCTGGCCCAATCACTGGTCTGTATCCTGAAAGAGCCGAGCCTGCCTTTGATTTGCTCTTTGTCTTAACTGCAGATAAAAACTCAGAGGAATTTGCACAGATGCTGCTTTGGAGAAACCCTTTCAGCCCAGGCTGCAGAACTGAGCCTTGCTAAATCCTGTCTCTCTCTTTAGAGCACATTTCCAGGCGTGGGTGCAAAAAGGTCAGCGGCGGCCATGGACATCCGTAGGCCTGCGACAAACGCTTAGCATGTTTACCACACATTCTGAAATCTGTTCTTTATCTCTCAGTCCTTCTCGTTCTTTTTAAAATAGCTTTCTAAATTCCTATTAATGGCTAATATGCAAAAGTTCATTTTAAAAATATGTTTTGATTTCTTTAATTGATTTCCAGAACTTGTATTTATTAAATTTTAAACTCAGTATTACCTACTCAATGCCTTTTTAAGTGAAAGTTTTAATGGAGAATAAAAGTGAGCCTTAAACAAGTGGTTACTTCTGTATATTACCTCACATCCGTGCTTGATTTGCAAAAAGAAAGTTTTCTTCTCCTCCAAAATGTCACTGGTTGAAATTTCAAAATGTTCTGTTTACATGTGATGGTGTCATAGATATGAGTCATATTGTACGGATGTTTTTAACATCCCATTTCGCCAGCAGCTGCGGTGGCTGGTCATTGGGCTTACATGAAGATAAGAAGTTATTGGACTGGGTCTTGAGCTGACCAGCACTTTGTATGTGTTTTCCTTCTTATCACATGGTATTCAGAGTTTGTTTGTTTTCCCCCTTTTAAACTGATGCAGCATTCATGTTAAATCACCAGGACATTTTTCAATTTCTGATACTGTATTTCTCGGCAAAGAATAATGAGTTGCCCACGGGGCTTTTCTTCAAAAGCAAAAGCTACCTTGGGTTTGCCTGACAGGATTAAGATGACATCAAAAGCAAAAACAAAAAAAAATTTCTAGTTCTTAAAATACTGTTTCTCTCCTAATAATGTTTTGCTTATTTCCTGCCCACTCCCCTGGTTTCCAGTACTCTGAGCTGGCACAGCGGGCAAGAGTGTTGAGCATAAGCTCCATGCACAATTGCATACACAGCCATTGCCTTCTGCAGAGTTTACCTGATTTAAACTATCTTGTCTGGATACTTGAAAACTTAGAACAGCAACACAGGTATTAAGCAGAATGAAAAGTATATAAATAGTTGAAGTATTGAGGTAGGAGTTTTTTCCAGCAGTGATTTGAGAAACCGCCTTTTCCTCCCCACAGTCTGAATAACTGTGGCTCATTTACCTGTATCAAATTGTAGGTTTAAGAGCCTAGCTTAATTAATTTGAACATGCTTGATAAATACTGGCTTGTCCTATAAAAGCCAATAACCTGTTGACAATGAATTCTTGCAATTAAGTACTAGCCTGAGATATGAGGCAACTATAACTTCAAAAAGAGGCACCAGCATTCTGCATGTTTAGTCTCATTTGAACCCTATTGAGAAAAAAATCAGTTTTAAGTTTAAAGCTTCAGGTTACCAAATTTGCAATGGGGTTACTAGAAATTAATGTTAGGTTTGCACTTTAATGAAAGACTTCAAAACTGAAGGCTGTTCTCAAAGTATATTTATATGGTAACATGTTAGTAGTGCCAAGGGAACAGAGGATCCAAATGACCTAATTTCCTAAGAGGGCAGAAACCTTGCATTGCCACCAAACCCTTTCCCTTTTGTTTCTTAATTGATCATTTGTTAAAATGTGATTTAAAATTCTTAACTGACATCAGCAGTTGGTATATTACCAGGAATGGCAAAACGTATGCCCAGTGTCATTTTCCTCACTGCAAATTGGAATAAGGGACCAAATGTTTAGCTGAGGCTTCCTCTTGGGTTGCAGTGAGGAGTAGCTTTGTGGAAGTAGCTGATAACGCAAGGTGCATATCTGCAGGACCCCCAGGCCTGCCTCCTGGGTCTCTTTGTTAATTGAAAAAGTTGTCTCTTAAGCCCCCTTTTAGCTTCATCAGGGCTTGTTGAGGGCAAAGCTTCCTTTGACCCTCCAGCATCTCTCTTGGGTGTTCAAATCACTGCAGTGGGACTCTCCAAACAAAGGCCATTCTCAGAGGTCTCCCAAACCAAAAGTGCAGCAGAACACAAGATAATTCTGAAATAATTATTGTCTCCCTTAGCCACCTTTTCTGTTGTTTGCACGGTGTGTGTTGAGGCCCTGCTCCTCTCCCCCCAGAGCAACTGGCCAGGGTCCGTGAATGCAGCTATTTTTTGGGAGAGAAATACCCCCCTGGGTACAATTGTGACCTTTTGCATGGACACAGCTGAGAGCCGTGATATGTGTGAAAAGTACCTAAAAGGAAACCTGAACTTAACCAGTGTGCTGTACCTTTTATTGGTGAAAAAGTAAAACCTGGAAAAATTAGTGAATGCAAAACTTAGAACTATGATCTAATGCATTGTAAACTAAAAACCACCTATTACCCCCCCCCTGGATTTCATTCATTCATTATTTTGTAAGACGACCCTACAGTCCACCTGTTTGTAACTTTTTTAAATAAAATAGATACCTGTATTAATTACCAAAACTGCATCACTGTTGTTTGTCTTGGTAATATCTATGCTAGGGGAAGTGGCTGGGTTTCTAGAATGAGGTAGTTGGTATGTACCATATATTTGCAGCTGTGTGCAGGGGCACATGTCATTATACATGAGCCAGAGTGCAAAATTCAGCTTCCTAAGAATCTGTGATTCGTGTGTGTGTGTGTGTGTGTGTGTGTGTGTGTACATACACACCATATTCTAAAGCAGATGTGAAGAACCCCTGGCCCTTCAGCCCCAGCAAGCATGGCCAATTCAGCAGGAGAAGGGCCAAATATTCCCCATGCCTGTTCCAAAGTGTCTGCCGGAATACTGGAGATGGGCAAATGTCTTTTTTCCCCAACAAGGTGAGGGAAATAGAGAGAATTGAGGAGGCAGATGTGAGAAACCACAACCTGGTCTGCTTGATGTCAGCAGTTAGGTGTAAAAAAAACTCAGGCTTTGCAAAGCTGGGGGCACTGGGTCAAGTTCATCACCTTGGTTGAATTAATTAAACTATAGATTTAATTGGATTTTGAATAAATGTGCAATTAATTGTTAATGCTTTGAATTTTATTGTTAACTTCCCTAGTGGGTCCTGCAAACTGCCATTTGGATAATGGTTTTGACAGATAGGATAGGGGGCACTGGGAATTTAATGGAATCAAGGGGGTGGCAACCGCAAAAGGTTTGTGAACCACTGATTTAGAGTAAGTCATACTAGACCAGCATTTATCCTTTTTTCTTTATTGGAGTTTGTAGTGTGGTAGATAATAGATTTCTATATCCTGACTTCAGCAAAGCATTTGATAAGGCCTATGATGCTCTTGTTGAAAAGTTGGTGAAATGAAAATAGGTACCTAGAAAGATGAAACAAACACCATTCTCTTATCTATCTATCATTTATCTACTGGGTGATAGAATTGGTAAGGATTAACTGGTTGAAGAACTGCACTGAACAAGAGCTCTTCCATGACATCTCTGTGTCAGCCTGGAGAGAAATGTGTTGTTTGACTTGGATGAAGGTATAGAGGGATTGTGGATTAAATGTGGAGATGGGTAATACCATGGAACACAGCACCACAATTCAAGATGATCCTGGACATTGGTCCAGATGGTGTGGCAGCCAAGTTCTATGAGGAAAGAACTAATGGAAAGAACTCTTAAGGGGAAGTTAAAGGGAGACATGATAGCTGTCTTCAAATACCTGAAGGAGTTTTCTGCTGGAGTAGGGGTGTCCTCTCTTCCCCCAGAAGGCTGGAAGGGAACCAAGAGGTGGGAACTTTGGCAGGGGTGTGTGTGGAATTAGCTGGAAGCTTTCTAATGTTAAGAAGTGTTCAGTGGTGGAACAGACTGTCTCAGAGGTAATGGGCTTTCCTTCACTTAGATGTATTTATGCACAGGATGAACAGCCTTCTGTCAGGCTGCTGTGGTTGCACCCTGCCTTCAGAAGGGGCTGAACTAGATGATCTTCAAGAAGATTAGGTCAGGGGTCAGTAAGGTTTACCTCACCTGTGCCGGTTCACTCCAGTGGAGATCCTTCTGTGGGCCGGATTGCATGTGCGATCTCCGGCGCCACGGAAGCGAGTCCCCGTGCTGTGCTGTCTTGGTTTAGTGCGGTTTAGGTGGCTAACCCCTGGATTAGATGGTTTTTGTCGTTTCGTTCTGGGTTGGATTCAGCAATGAGTCTTTAATGGGCTGTTTCTGGTTCAGACTAATAACAGTGCAAAACCAAGTTTGCCACATCTGAACCATTTCACTAGCAGGTTGCATTAAAAAATGTATAGTGCTTATAGGCATATGTAGTTAATAAAACTGAGATTTTGCATCTTAATCCAAATATTAAATTATTTAAAATGTTGCTCAAAACCTTAGAACAGTTAATAGAGGGTAATAAAGACTCAAGGATGAAATAGCAAGCTAATCTTGTATTACTATAAAAGGTGTAGTGGTGAAGTATATTGATTATATTTTTAGAAAATATTCATTTTCTTAATTTCAAATAGAGGCTTGAGGTGTGTTCAACTACAGGAATGCTCAACACTGGTTAAGTGTTCTATTCTGACATACTGTTTTTAAAAAGGCTGCTAGCACTTGTTTTTGGGCAAAAAGCTTAGCAACATAGTACTTTTCTGTTACAGGACAAATACCTCTGAAACCCTTCCATGAAGTAGGAACTAGAACCAACTCTTCTGACAAATGCAGGGTGGCGTTTTTAAAAAGTATCTCTGAACAATGGGCGTTAAACAATAAATTAAGCCAGGAATGTAGGCAGGCCAAGAGAGAAACACAAAGACTATTTTTCAGAGCTTTGGTTTCAGTCTATTTCTTATGTAAACCTAAAGGATACATCCCATCTAATGACCGACCTTTTGGAATGGACTTCAGCTCACTCTCCTGAAGTGACATGAACTTGTGGCTCTTTACTCGATGTTGAGCCGAGCATGTGTTGAACCCAAGGTGAACTGTTCCGGAAGCTCTGCAGTCACCATCTTGCTAGTCAAGATAACCCCACAATTAATTTGTACTGGTTATAACAATGAGCTCATATATGCTTATATTTCCTTGCTTTGATATATGCTAATGGGCTTGCTTTGATGTTCTCCTTGTCTGTGGGCTTGGAGTGCTGGGCTCTGAGCCCAGAAAGGGCAGCTGATGGTAAGACTTGGGTATTTGCCACCTATGCCCTAATCAGGTGCGGAAAAGCCACCTGCTAACTGTGGTGTCTATCCTATGTCTGTCAAGGCTAGTGCTGTGAGTCTGCACCTTTGTTTTAATAAAGCACTAGAATGCAACACTGGCTTTTCTGACATCCTTCTTTGGTATCCCTGCATCCAACCACTCCCATGCACTGGCAGAGGAAGAGGAGTGGGGGGGCATATTGCCCCCAGCAGCACGATCCTGGTGGGGTACCATTGCAGCTGCCCGCGCTGGGTGCCACGCCCTGCAGGCGACATGCCACGCCCCCAGGACACACGCCAGCCCTGCCCCACCTGCTCCCCACCCCCACCCCGGTGTCAGAGCATGAAGCTCCGCTGCTGCTCCCATGAGCTCTCCTTTGGGCTTGAGGTTCAGGAAAGAGCTACTAACCTTGCTTTGTGCCTCTTGCAGTCTTATGGGGTTTCTTTTGTACCATTTTAATTTTTTTTCGTGTTTGGCCGCATCCTTCCTTGTTACGATTAAAAAAAATCCAGTCGCAAATGTAGTTATGCAAAAAGGTATCTCTGAACACAGCCAGAGTGCCTTTCCTTTGCCTGTTTTTAAAGCACACAAGCCAGGGTGTGAGTGGCAAAATTGCACATCTTATGCAGCAAAGGGAACTGTTTCCGCTCAGACATGAGCTCAACCACTTCCTCCTCTACAGATCCAGCTCAAGGCATGGTCCGTGCCTGCCACAAGGCCACGGTCAGGGAGGTGGCAGTGCCAGAAGTTGCGCAAGATCAGAGCAAATTACAGCAAAGAGGAAATTATATATTTTTAATTGCTTTTTAAAAAAACATGTTTGTCTTGCTCTTCCGCCATGGGAAAGTGGGCCCTCATGCAAAGTACACAGACACATTATCGTTAACTCCGGTTGAGAGAGTGTGGCTGCTTCAAGGTCTTGCCCAGTGTGCCTCATGGCTGGGTGAGGACTGCTCACTGTGAAATCCAGTCCGTCATCTGCGTCACACAATGGGCTCTCAGCATGACTAAGCACAAAGGGCCACACCCAATGGGAAACAACACCAGTGAACTTTTCTCAAATGCAAGCATCCAACAACTGCTTTTCTTAACTTGCCCTCAGCTGCATGTGATATTTGGTAGGGTGGGATAATGCAAAGTGCATGATGTGGTACAAAATACCAGGTCAGGCCCTTGGTCTGACCAGCTCAGTGTTGTCAGCACTGACTGGCAGCATCTCTCCAGGGTTTCAAGCAGGAGTCTCTCCAAACCCCATGGGAGATGTCAGGGATCAAACCTGTGACTACAGCATGCAGAGCAAATGTTTTGCCGCTGAGCTACAGAAAAAGAAAAGCAGAAAAAGAAAAGTAAGAAAAGCAGTTGTTGGATGCTTACTTTTCTCAAATGCAAGCATCCAACAACTGCTTTTCTTAACTTGCCCTCAGCTGCATGTGATATTTGGTAGGGTGGGATAATGCAAAGTGCATGATGTGGTACAAAATACCAGGTCAGGCCCTTGGTCTGACCAGCTCAGTGTTGTCAGCACTGACTGGCAGCATCTCTCCAGGGTTTCAAGCAGGAGTCTCTCCAAACCCCATGGGAGATGTCAGGGATCAAACCTGTGACTACAGCATGCAGAGCAAATGTTTTGCCGCTGAGCTACAGAAAAAGAAAAGCAGAAAAAGAAAAGTAAGAAAAGCAGTTGTTGGATGCTTACTTTTCTCAAATGCAAGCATCCAACAACTGCTTTTCTTAACTTGCCCTCAGCTGCATGTGATATTTGGTAGGGTGGGATAATGCAAAGTGCATGATGTGGTACAAAATACCAGGTCAGGCCCTTGGTCTGACCAGCTCAGTGTTGTCAGCACTGACTGGCAGCATCTCTCCAGGGTTTCAGGCAGGAGTCTCTCCAAACCCCATGGGAGATGTCAGGGATCAAACCTGTGACTACAGCATGCAGAGCAAATGTTTTGCCGCTGAGCTACAGGCCGTTGCCACCAAGAGGTGGGACAGGGAAGCATATGCATCCCTTTCGGTAGGACCATCAAGAGTGTTCAGCTGGGGCTGTGTACCACGCCACACATTTAAAGCACATGGCTTCCCCCAAAGAATCTTGGGAACTGGTTTTTAAGGGTTGCTGGGAACTGTAGCACCGTGAGGGTTAAACTCAAATCCCCACTCAGTTATGTTGTTCCCTGGGTGGCCTTGGACTGGTCACTTTCTCAGGCTTACTTAGCTCACCTCCCATTCACCCATCTGCCTCCCTCTGCCTTCTCCATTTTGCCTCCCGGGGCTGAATTTTGTAAGCCCAATGGAGGCAGAGACCTGTCCTCTTGTATTTTGTTCAAGGCTCATGTTAATTGGCTGGTGGTGCTAGACTCTCTTCTGAGAGCTGCTTTATTTCAACATAAAACTTAAGAGCACTGAATGCTTTAAGGAGAGCCACTTGTTCCCTTCTGCGTGTGAGTTAGTCCACTGCTAATTCAGAGAAGCTTCATTTAGAAGCCAGCATCTGCAGGAGGAGGGACGCGGGTGGCGCTGTGGGTAAAAGCCTCAGCGCCTAGGGCTTGCCGATCGAAAGGTCGGTGGTTCGAATCCCCGCGGCGGGGTGCGCTCCCGTTGCTCGGTCCCAGCGCCTGCCAACCTAGCAGTTCGAAAGCACGTCAAAGCGCAAGTGGATAAATAGGTACCGTTCCGGCGGGAAGGTAAACGGCGTTTCCGTGTGCGGCTCTGGCTCGCCAGAGCAGCGATGTCACGCTGGCCACGTGACCCGGAAGTGTCTCCGGACAGCGCTGGCCCCTGGCCTCTTAAGTGAGATGGGCGCACAACCCCAGAGTCTGTCAAGACTGGCCCGTGCGGGCAGGGGTACCTTTACCTTTACCTATCTGCAGGAGGACTGGGATTTAAAGGGACTGCAAGCCCAGAGGAGTGCAAGGCTGCCTCGCATACACAACACGAAACTGAAAATCTGACAGCTTGGTAAAAATAACCAGGAGATGGTGCTCTTTTAAAGCAAATAAATGTCTCTTCCACTGACCAAAGGCACAGTTGCCTTGCAAAGCAACCTGTTCCAGAAAAAAATAATTAAAATATTCCACCTTCAGGAACTTAGAAAGCTGTCTTCTGTTAGGAAAGACCCCTCTAACTCTGCATTCTTTACACACGGACTGGCAGCAGTTATTCCTTGGATGTTATGGGCAAAACACCCTCATTTCAAGGAACAGGGTCACACATTTCCCCATCCAACTGTCTTTGTAAAGCCAGCCCCATAAATGCTGCCTGATAAAAATGGTTAAGATGTAAGTGCACAACAGAGAGAAATCTGGCACACATGTGGTCCAAGGTTACTTTTTAAAACCTTGTGCCTTGTGTCTTTTGCCCTTGCCTGTATGCATCCAGTCTCTGATGGTTCCTTCTATGAGTTCTTTGAAGGGAAAAGCTGCAAATATTCACTTTCTCCAGCAAAGAGAAGTTAAATTTGGTGTGATTGAGGATGACACGCTCATCAGAAGGATGAAGATAACGTTTGTGTTGTTGAGACAAGACTGCAGCCACTCAGGCTGTTAAACATACATCAGTGTGGGGCAGATCTGTTCAGACAACCACCTGGTTTAGAAGTCATGTAGGGATTTGGCTTCATAAGGGCGAAAGCAGGAAGAGAAAAGCAGAAGACTTCAACATGGCTCCACTTACACAAAGTACTCCTCTCTTGTAAATAACCAGTACCTGTAAGCCCATGGATAACTGCAGTCCTTTCCTACGTTGCTATATGCTGGGTCATCAACTAGATTCTGATGGAAGAATGGATCACTGAAGGCCCAGCTGGCATGACCAAGAGTTATGGGTGGTTGGAGTTGAAGTCCACTTATAGCTGGAGGTTCCACTGGTTCCCCATCTCTAATCTTTTAAAAAAATCTCTAGTTCTCATGGTAAAAAACAAAAATAAAACAAGTTCATATAGGTCCAAGCTGCAGGTGCTGAACTCTCTGAAATTCTGAGTCTGGCAAGTGGATGCTCCTCGTGCTTCAGTTGTTTATGGAGCAATGAGGACTGGTTCAAACCCAGAGCATCTCTAGAGAAATGCAGTTTCTTACTTCTTAGCTTAATACTAGTCTCTTAGCATTTCAGAAACTCAGGAAAGCTGCAAACAAAAGAAACCCTTTTAGCTGCCTGGCGATTGTGATGGTGGCGTTGGTGTCTACCTTCTACACCTTCCCTTTCCTGCTTATGCTCCAGTTGCCAGCACTTGCCCTCCTGCAGAGACTGAAATCCTGTATGAATCAGGAGCAAGCCCCCCCCCCCGCCGCCGCTTGCATCCCAGAGTGTCAAGATCTTGCCAACTGCTCAGCTGCCTGCTCAAGGATGCTGCATCTGAAGGTCCAATTTTTGGATGACTCCCAGAAGATCTTTGTCGTTGATGTAAGTGGATTTTCTCACTGTTATTAGTTTGTTATTGAGACTCTTGGAATGTCTCTGAGCTTCCTAGCTACTGCCTCATTTTGGCATTAAAAAAAAAAGTGGAATCACAGTTAGGTGGCAAAGGTGAACATGTAACGAGGGGTAGCTAACGCTCTTGGGGGGTTGTAGTGTTTATTGAACAATATGGAAAATGTAATATTTTTTGCAATAATTCCCTGTTTTTATGTGATACGGAAAGGTTGAGTTTGATGACTGAACACCAACAATAGTGTGCACCAGAAAATCTTTTTAACGGAAAACGTAAACATGTGTCTGTGTGTGTCAGTTCAAGAGGCTGCCAGGGGGAGAGGTTGTTGGTAATTTGTTTTCCCTTTAAAAAAACACCTCTTTATTATAGAGAAATTGAAAAATAAAATATTTTTGGAAGAAAGCTATATCACTTGCTCAATAACATTGAAACTTCTAAGGAAGACTGCATGGAATTCTTTGAATTCATTTAATATATATTATTGCAAAATCAATAAAATTATTTGAAAGAAAGGAATAATTAGAAGCAACAATCAAAATAATGTTATTTAACAATATTAAAATGATAGGCTTGCCAAAAATCAATATTCAAATATTGAATCTAAAGTGTAATCACCATGCAGAAAATTAACTCTCTGTTAATGTTTTTTCTTAAGCTGTGCCTTTTGAGTGTATCTGAAGAAGTGTGCATGCACACGAAAGCTCATACCAAGAACTGACTTAGTTGGTCTTTAAGGTGCTACTGGAAGGAATTTTTTTGTTTTGTTTTGACTATGGCAGACCAACACGGCTACCTATCTGTAACTGTGCCTTTTAGTGTGCAAAGTATTGGGTTGCTGTTCTGCCTTGGTTTCAGGATTCTAATGTCTTATCTTAAACTTGTTGTCTCTGTTACCCAGTATCTTAATCAAAGGAAGGCACTTCAAAAAGCTCTCATTTAAAAGCAGCTTTATATTGTCAGGTAAAAGGTCAAGTTAAAATGTATCCCTTTCAAAACCCAATTACCTCCATAGGTTGGTTATATTGTTCTGTTTCTGATTAGACATCTTGCAACATGCTTCTCTGCCTGCCTTTTTCCCAAGCCAATGAAAGACTGGGATATAAAGCCTCAGTTGGTAGAATATGAAACTCTTAATCTCAGGATTGTGGGTTTGAGCCCAGTGTTGGGAAAAATATTCCTGCATGTCAGGGAGTTTGACTAGATGACTCTCAGGGTCCCTTCTAACTCTGCAATTCTGTGAGTCTATGTTCTGCCATGATCTCTCATCTGGGTGAGGTTTTATATGTAAGGAGAGGTAGGTGCAAGATAATATCCAGATCAATAGTATGGAACACAGGAACAAGGAAACTGCCCTCGGTCCATCCAGCTCAGTGTTGTCTACACTGACTGGCAGCTGCTCTCCAGAATTTCAGATGGGGTTCCTCCCAGTCCCACCTGGGATTGAACCCGGGACCTTCTGCATTCAAGGCTCATGATCCTCCCCTGTGGCTTCACTTCTGGCAAGTTCATGGGATGCAGGGGTCAGAAAAATATTTGGGTTTATTTTCTTTCTCCTTCATCTATTGAGCAATATATATATATATATATTCATTTTACAATACGAAATTATAAAAACACATAACAAAATTTTTCACAAATACATTCTTTTGGACTTCCCTCAGCTCTCCTGCGAATCCTCCGTTTTAATTCTTTCTTACGCATTTCCTAATTTAATATTGCCTTTTAGAAAACCTTCCCCCTCCCTACTCCCTTTTTTACAATATTTCTAATATTCTCCTTCACAGAACTTCTTGCAAACCGACAAACGTTGTTTGTTCATCGTATATACTTTTCAAATAATCTACAAATTTACTCCAGTCCTCGGTGAACCTATGGTCCCGTAGATTCCAGATTTATTGTGCAATATTTATATGCTGCTTATATACCACTTTACATAAAACAATATAAAGTGTTCATTAAATATACTGATAAAAATGCATTGTTGCTGTCACAGCTTTAAAGATCTCCTTTAATACTGCAAAAGTTTGGAGACACAAGATGCAAAGAAATGTTTTTTTAAAGGTTGCTAAAAGTGACAAGGAGCACATCCTGTCTGGCTGTTCCCATTTAGAAATGTAAGGAATTTCAACCAATAATCAGTTGAATTTCAGCATCTCTGTACCTCCAACAGCTTTTCGCACCTTGCCCCTCTATATCTGACCCAGACATCATCGTTTTTGCTCTGCACAGCATATTATTGCAACAAATAGGTTCCATTAAGGTCTTTCCTTTTCAAACCTCTGAAACCCCCCCGGCACATGATGCACTTGGAAGCTAAATGGCTACAATAAATGAGAATCTGAATTAGCGAGTCTTTTGGAATAGAAAAGGGGCCTCAGGTTATATTCCCAACCAATCTTTCACAATAACTAGCTTTGTGGCTCTTGTTAGTTACAAGTCCTGGATGAGGTCAGCAATCTCTTAGTGGATGTCTGGTAGGTTTCAGGGCTGGTAAACAGGACCAAACTGGCATCCTGAGAATGTGGGTTGCATTGGTCTTTAGAGAGCTCTGCATGGGTGCAGTCCAGCCTTTTCCGACCCTGCTGGCTCCCAGATGTTTTGCACCACAGATGTTTTGAGAGCTGTTGTCCAAAACATCCAGAGGGCACTGGGGTTGGGGGAGGATGGTGCAATGCAACTTCATATGCATCTGCACCAGGATTGCCAAAAGCAGAGAGAACTCCAACTATAAACTTCCCTTTAACACATGCATGCACATGAAAGCTTATACCAAGAACAAACTTAGTTGGTCTCTAAGGTGCCACTGGACAATTTTTTTAATATATTCCCTTTAACACGTTACTCCCACAAAGAAGCTTCCCTGAGTATAAGTGGCTGCAGAGCTTGGGCATCTGAAGAAGTAAATTCTCTATTCATGGGCCCCTGCATAAACTGGAACCCTGGGGTCCTGCATATGTGGAGGCCTAAACACACAGAAGGTCAAAACATATATGGTTCCAATAGCCACACATCCAAGCTTGACGTTTGGGCATAGGAAGGTGGAGAGATGCGCAAGGAGTGGGGCAAGGTGCCACTTCCATGAGGAACCCCTGCCCAGTAAATTTCTCTTTGTGTTAAGCTTCAGAGCATGGTGGTTTGTGGCATTTTCCAGCAGCTGAAATGCTTGACGATGATGGAACACTTCATATGAACACTCAAAGGGCTGCACTCGTGGCAGAGTGAGTGCTTTGCAGGCAAAAGGTCCTTGGTTCAGACTTTGGCATCTCCAGGAAGGACTGGGAGAGAGGCCTCTGCCTGAAACCCTGGATTAGATAATACTCAGCAAAAGGCAGAATTAACAATATGGACTCCAATACCATAGCAATCCAAAGAGGCACAAGACAAGGATGCCCACTGTCTCTCTTCCTATTCATCTTGGCCTGGAACCCCTAGTAATCCAACTCTGAGCATCCCCAGGTATCAAGGGTGTGGAAATAAAAGGTAAAACCTATAAACTAGGGCTCTTCGCAGACAACTTGATGGTCACTACACCAGACCCCATAAACACAGTAACCTCTCTAATAAGAGAACTCAACACATTTGCAATAGTGTCAGACCTACAAGTAAACTTTGCAAATTCTGAGGCTGTCACCAACATCACAAAGTTAAAACTCTGCCACACCAAATTCAAATACTTAGGGGTACAAAGAAACCAGAAACCTCAACAAACTATATCTCCACAATTACAATCCCCTGTGGTGACAAATCAACAAAGATTTGAGGAAATGGAAGATACCAACTTCAACCTCTCAGACAAAATAGCCATGATCAAAATGAGCACCCTCCCTCAATTAACCTACCTATTCCAAACTCTCCAGATAAAAACCTGGCAAGCCAAAGGCCTACACTGTCTAAAAGACTTCTACAAAAACAACAGACCCATACCAATACCCAAATACTTTGGCTAACACACCATAAACTACATGCCTTCTTAAACAATCCAGCAGTAAAATCAGCAGCCACTAGGCCCTTGACCGCCTTCAAAACCTTCTCCTCAGAGCAGAGGGACACAGCAAAAGGATGGTATCCACAATATACAAAATACTGCTCCAAAACCCAACAACCCCCCTTGATGCAATCAAATAACAAATGGGAGCACAGCATAGGTTACGAAATTAACCCTACACAATGGACTACAATGTGGTCTAAACCTCCCTTTAAGTCCATCTCAGCGATGGTACCTAACACCACAGAAACTGGCACTGATACGCCCAAGAACTTCACCAAGATGTTGGCGAGGCTGCACATCCACAGGCACATACCTCCACATGTGGTGGGAACGTCCCAAAATCCAACCCTTCTGGATAGCAGTCCTACAAAAAACTAACAGGTATTATAACTCACCCTGGAATTAGCCCTACTGAACATCTTCCAAGATCATAATGACCATTCACATTATGCAGAGCTTATAACCCACCTGCTCTCAGCAGCCAGAAGCCTCATAGCCAGACACTGGAGAGATCTGTCAGGAGTAAGCATGGACCAGTGGTATCAAATTGTATGGGAAACAGCCTTATTAGAAAAACTAACCAATAAAGTGAAACTGACATGGGGACAAATAGAAGAAGACGCCTTCAACCCAGTATGGCTCCCCTTCATCACATACACAGGCCACAAGACAATGACAAGAATCCATTGACAGCATAGGAATCAATCTTTTGATTTACCTGACCCAACAACCCCCCCCCCCCCGCTCACAAATGCAAACAAACCCCACTGCAGCCAACCACAGACAACCAACCACACCCTGGGACCCTAATACCTCTCACTATACCAAGACAATGTAATAAACGAACAGAAAGAGAACCTACCCAGTTGATGCTGACACAAACCCCCCCCCCACATTATACAAAAGAATACGAGCCTCACCACCCCACTCCTCCTCTCCCCACTCTTCTTCCCCAACCTTATACTGTACTCAACACTAATGTCTCACAACAAATGTAACTGATTTATAAGAAAGACTGTACAATCTGAAAAAAGAGACAAGGCATGTACTTTTGTAAACCAAGAAAATCTTTAATAAAAATTATTTGTTAAAAAAAGAAATACTAAGTCAGGTGGCCCAATGGTCTGACTGTATAAGGCAGAGCCCTGAGTTTCTATTCCCAACCAAGTTGAATTCAGCTAGTTGGGGATTAAACCTGCCCTGGCCTTGGCTCAGTGGTGCTGTCTTCTGCTTTGCAAGCAGATAGTTTCAGGTCCAATCCCCAATATCTCCAGGATAATCTCTGAACAGCCACGAGATGGACCAAGTGTCTGACTTCAAGTGAGGAGTCTTAACTGGGTCCCAGTTATTCTTAACTGGGTCTCAGCAGCTATACAGAAGGTTTTGGGGAAAGTTTTTTTTTAATGGTCCCCACTCACTTATTTGTCTACTTTATGAAAATGATAGAGGGTTGCTTACATGGTGGAGTTGTGCCCTCTAAAGAAGTTTGAAAGTAAGTAAGTAAGTAAGTAAGTAAGTAAGTAAGTAAGTAAAGTTTCTCAAATGGCATGGCAGGGATTAAAAGTTACTTGTATTTCATATTAAATCATAGATGAAATAATGGAAACGTAGAGTTGGAAGAGATCCTGAGGGTCATCACTAGTAATGGCTCAGGCACTGGTCAATAGATGTCCATAATGATTGTGCTACCCGCACCTTTGCACTGCACCCGCATTCATGATGAATGTGGAGGCTGGGATAGGGGCAAGGAGCAAATTTTGTCAGTGGCAAAATATCCCCAGCAGGAAAATCAGATCTCCTCATCACAGCCGGGGCCTCATTTGCGGAAGCTTCACAATAAATTATTATGCATGTATATCACGAAAGGGACACGGGTGGCGCTGTGGGTTAAACCACAGAGCCTAGGACTCACCAATCAGAAAGTCGGCGGTTCGAATACCCATGACGGGGTGAGCTCCCGTTGCTCGGTCCCTGCTCCTGCCAACCTAGCAGTTCAAAAGCACGTCATGTGCAAGTATATAAATAGGTACCTCTCTGGCAGGAAGGTAAACGGCGTTTCCGTGTGCTGCTCTGGTTCACCAGAAGTGGCTTAGTCATGCTGGCCACATGACCCGAAATCTGTCTGCGGATAAACGCCAGCTCCCTCGGCCTATAGAGCGAGATGAGCGCGCAACCCCAGAGTCGGGCACGACTGGACCTAATGGTCAGGGGTCCCTTTACCTTATATCATGAAAGAGTGGCAACATGTTGGCTGCCGCAGACACTGAGGGTGTAATTGCTTTGTTAAACAGGATTATATACAGCACAAGAAGAGCCTGCTGCTGAATCTGGCCAATGGCACATCTAGTCCAGCATCCTGTTCTCACAGGGGCCGACCAGATGCCTCTTGTGGGACCCGAGCAGAAGAGCAACTCTCCCCTCCTGTGGCTTCCTGCTGTTCAGAAGCAATACTGACTCCAGCTGTGGAGGTGGAACAAAGCCATCCTGGTTAACAGCCATGGCTGGCAGGGCTCTTAATGCAGACCTGCCACATGCAGCATTTCCCTAGATCATAGGAAGTGTGGGAGGGGGAGGAGAGAGAGGGCGCTTAAGGGATCACCATGCCAAGTTAATTCACTGTGCCTGAATGCAGCCTGGCTAAGGCTCCAGTCTCCCACAGCCAGGAGTCCACAGGGAAAGCTAAGAATTGGCAACGGCCAAGTAATATATCCCTCACATCCCAGCCTGACCACTGAGGGCCTCAGGGGATGGCTCAGATGCAGGGCTCATAACTGCTAGAGATTGCATTCAGTACCGTGGGCCAAAGCCTGTGGAACTCCCTCCTGCCTGTGATTAAGGCAGGCAGCCCACTGTTGCATGACTTTTTTTGTTCCAGCAGGCATTCTAAGGCAGAATATTGAATTTTTATTGTATGTTTAGAATTGCTAATGGCTGAGAAGTATATAAATGTTTTGAATAAATAAATACAACCTTGGATGGTGCAAATATTTTGACTGTCTTGCTTAGCAACTCACCTTCTTCTGGGCCACCTTGGTCACCAGGCCAAGCCCAAAACATTTTGCCGCCTGAGACGAAACAGAAAATGGCACTCCCCTCCGGCCACAGTGCAGGGATTCTCCGTTCCCTTGCACGGGAAAGGAAGCGCCTGCACCAGATTCCCCGGGTGGGCCCTATCTCATCCCAATTAGATCACAGCAAGAGACTCTCTTGTGAGAAAATGGCAAGTGCTGATCTCCGACTCTGTTCCTCTGGGAGCCAGTGCCCCTATATTCTAGTGCAGGAGGAATAAACAGTGATAATTGTTTTAATTACTGCTGTGATCCAGCCGTTTGGAAGGGAACCGGGACAGCCCCAGAGAGAATGCTGTTATTATGCTGTCATTTCCCAGCTGCCTTCCTCCACCGGGGTAGTAATTTTAAGGTTGTTGTGTGCAGCAAGGGATTATCTAAAAATGTTAGCGTGCATGTTCCACGCTGAGCACGACCTGCGGTGTGTAAGCAACCCCTCAATTTCCTCTGAAGCCAAAGTCATAATGACAGGTGCATCTGGACACTTGCCAGCTTCAGTCTTCTTAGCAGAGGGGCTGCTGTGCCATGGGGTTTGGGGCTCCTTTGTGTCCCCAAACAAAGCAAAAGTCCCAGTGCCTAACAGTAACTGGCGCTGTTACGTAAGACTCGTTCCCCATTTGTAATGAATTAATGTTTCAATTCCGACACCTGCTTAAAACATTTTTGCTAAAGCAATCCTATGCAGCCCAGGGAGAGTCGACACATGTTTTAATCTGGTGTTTTGCTTATAATTGATTTTATTTTTATTTTTTTCTAAAGGCTTTAAAATGTTCTTAACAACTGTTTTTTAATTGATGACTTCATTGTATGTTTTTTTGTAAACCGCTTTGAGATTTATTTATTTTTACAGTCAAGCAGTATGTAAAGTTTATGGAATAAGTCATTTGAATTAAGGTTTATCCATCACCTTTCTTGCACATACAAAATCCTCCCATTTTAGTGAACATCAAGAAGCAAGGAAAAAGCAAGAGGTGAAAAAGTAAGTTGCATTTGGAGCTCAGTGCAGCAGACGGCATCCCTCGGATCCCATTGTATCAGGCCGGCTGTCTTGCATAATCCTGAAACTGGGCCATTTGTGTGGTGGACCAGCATTTGCCATTTGGAACTCCCTCCAGTTATAGGTCATTCAGGCGCAGCTTCCATTGTCTTTTCAGCACCTTCTTCAGCAGGGCTCCTAAGGAGAAATCTCAGGTGGTATCTTGAGCATGGTTTGAACTGTGGAAAAGCGGCATACAAACAAAATGACGTCTGTCTGTCAGTCTATGTCATCTGACTACAAAGCTGCTTTGATTGATGCAACTGTCTTAATTATATAACTGTCTTGTTATATTTGCAGTTGCTTTACATATGATGTTAGGTATTATGAAATAGCTTTAGGGCACTTCATAAAAAGTGATTTGTAAATGAAATTTACCATCAGCATTGCAGAGCACTTCCAGGGATGGCTCCCCATTTGTGGGCTGCTTTCGCTAGCAAGGCTTACTCCATCGTTGCTTTCAGGAGGAATTTTGAAATACTCTTCCCCCAGGCCCTTGATGGCTGAAGAATATTGTTCCTAGCAACCTTAAGACAATAGGATGGAATAATGTTTCAAATCGCTTTTAGAGGTTTTTAATTCTAATTGTTTTTAGAATGTTTTGTCTGTTTTAGAATGCTTTTGCATAGTTTCTAGATAGTGTTCTGTTTGCTGCCCTAGGTTCTTTGCAGAAGAAGAGAAGGGTACAGATAAACAGCATCATCATCCTTCAATCATAATTGCATTTTTGTGTTTTAGCAGTGCATCCTTCTTTCTTCCCCATCTTGTCTGGATGCGTCCAGGGTTTGTTTGATGCATGGAACTTGCCCTTTTCCCTGCTCAGCTGACGATTCAAACATCTAGTGCAGCTCCCGTCATTGCCATTAAAATTGCTTGGAAATCTTGAGCAATCAGCTTTTTAATAGCTCTGTTCTTCTAGCTTAATGATGCTTAATTACCCTTGCTCATCAAGGACCATGCAGCTTAATTAATATGTGCAAATTGCATTGGTGTTCTTGCCAGCCCCATTGGTGTATGCCAGAAGCCAGTCCAGACCTCAATGAAGTGAGCATCAGAGCAGGGTTCCAAGAATTATCTTTAGCAATAACAAATGTTGCATTGATTTATTGATTTGTACAGTGACTATCCCAGCTTTCAGCATCAAGTGGCCTCAAGGATGCAACCCGGTAAATCATTCAAGTAAACACAATTTTACACCAGCTGTAGCTTTTTGGCTGGCTATGATCAGCTGAAAAAATAAAGCCCATCCTGTCCAGCCTTTTTTTATCAGTGCATTGTGGGCAATGACCACATGACCGACTCAGTCCTTGGTGCCAGGTGGCTGCATCCAATGCTCATCTGACTCAAATCACGAAGTTAATAGGCATAGCTTCATGAGTGCCCAAATGCAGGTCAGGCTGTACTAAAAATGTCAAGACAACTTGACTACAACCAAATGCTTGCGTAATTCAGGCTACCATCATCTTTCAGAAACAAAAGCTTTACATCAGCAGATATTTTTTCCAAAGCTCAGTGGAAATGAAGACACCTGAGACTCTGCAGTAGCCTTTTTGGAAAGCTGTCTGTCTTCAAATTGTTTTCTGCAACACGATGTCCTTGTGGGAAGGGGTTTAGGCCCACCAGGGTAGGTGGGATGGAACTTAATTAAAACTTAATTAAAAAGGCAACTGACAATGAATGCTTGAACCTGTTTGACCAGTTAGGAAGTGCTTCTCTGAGTCAGTTTGGAAGGTGGGGAGGGGGCAACCCTGGTGACATGCTTGGTTTTTAAATTAAATTTGCTATTTTAAAAATTCTTCCTAAGGGCTGCTCAAAGTGGGATTTCATTTCTCTGAGCAAATATTCTTCACCAACACCACAGTCCTAAATCAGGCCATGTCACCAACTGCTTTTGAAAGTAAAAAATAGATTGCCATTCTTTGTGGGGGTGTTGATATAAAGACGGATGGATCTGCGGAAACTTTGCTTTATCATTTTTCACATCTTAAGCTTGGTTCTGCATTGGCATGTTTTAACAAAATAATTCTGTTGAAAATTCACCAGCGTTTTAGTGTATATTTCTGCTAACATTCACAATTCTGCTTGCAATTTTCCCTAATATGATTATGTCTTTATACATTATTTCCACTAATATCATCATATACTTTCCCCTAAAATATGCATTCATGTATGCATTTTCCTTTCTTCTTCTTCTTTGGCAATCACTCGTAGCCAAGTAAGATTGTCTTCCATAAAGACGGTTTTAACAGTGAGTCTGTAAGTGACTGTGGAGGCCAATTCTGGATCCACACGACTTTCCACAGTGGGGACATTAGTTTCTGTGCAGATTTGCCAAGCACGCCTGCCTCTTAGCATGTTTCTCCCTTGCGCCCTGAGTTTTAGCGTCTTCAAAGATAAGCTCTACCAAAGGTAGTTCAGCTGAAATGATCTAAGGCTCTAAACCATGTTCATTTGTTTTAATGGGTTTACTTGGACTCCAATGGAGAGCTTCATTGCAAATTTGAAGAAGTGTAAGTTTCGAAGGGATGCGGGTGGTGCTGTGGGTTAAACCACAGAGTCTAGGCCTTGCCCATCAGAAGGTCGGCAGTTCGAATCCCCACAACGGGGTGAGCTCCCGTTGCTCAGTCCCTGCTCCTGCCATCCTAGCAGTTCAAAAGCACGTCAAAGTGCAAGTAGATAAATAGGTACCGCTCTGGCGGGGAGGTAAACGGCATTTCTGAGCACTGCTCTGGTTTGCCAGAAGTGGCTTAGTCATGCTGGCCACATGACCTGGAAGCTGTACGCTGGCTCCCTCAGCCAATAGATGAGCGCCACAACCCCAGAGTCGGTCACGACTGGATCTAATGGTCAGGGGTCCCGTTACCTTTACCTAAGTTTCGAAACAAAGTCTATGTTTCAGTTTGCTAATTGTTTCAGGGATTTGTAGATTATTCAGAAAATTATTGTTAACAACTAAGTTCATTAGCAGGATTAATCTAAAACAAGCAGTTAAGGAAAACATAGAGAATAACTAATAAATGAAACTAAGTGGGAGATGCAGTATTGAAAACTAAAACATAAGAAACCACATAAGGGGGGTGGGATGGAAGTAAAATTATATTTTTTATTGGGAAATCTAATTAATCTGTATGATTGTTTAAAAAATTCAAAAATATTGAATAATTTTTTTTTTAAATTGTTTCAGGGTGCATGAGTTAGAGACACTTGTGTCAAAATGCAAACCAAAACTGATTTATCCCACCCATCCCTGGTCTGATAATCAAGAAATAAGAGCCAAAATTATATGGAGTTAACTACAGAACATCTTATTTCAGACCCTCCAAGTGTCCCTATTTTCCAGGGACATCCCTGATTTAAAGAAGTTGTCCCAGTTTCTGATTTGATCCCAGAATGTCCCCCTTTTCCTTAGGATGTCCCACTGGAGAAATGTTGGAAGGTATAGAGTTATCCATCCCCAAGTTGTCTGAAGGCAATTCTGTATAGGGAAGGGTTTTTTAATTGTTTAATGTTATATTATGTTTTTATATATGTTGGAAGTTTCCCAGAGTGGCTGGGGCAACCCAGTGAGATGGGTGGGGTATAGATAGTAAAATTATCATTAGGGAATGGGACATCCCTATTTTCATTGGAGAAATGTTGGAGGGTTTGTTATTTATGTATTGAATTTATATCCTGCCCTTCTGAAGGAGCCGAGGATGGCAAACAAATTCACAAAAAAATTAAAAAGCAAAATCTTTCTAGAATGGTTAAAACATTATATTTTGCAATTAAAAACATCTAAACTCAGTTGCAGGTGGCGCTGTGGGTTAAAGCCTCAGCGCCTAGGACTTGCCGATCGAAAGGTCGGCGGTTCGAATCCCTGCGGCGGGGTGCGCTCCCGCTGCTCGGTCCCAGCGCCTGCCAACCTAGCAGTTCGAAAGCACCTCCGGGTGCAAGTAGATAAATAGGGACCGCTTACCAGCGGGAAGGTAAACGGCGTTTCCGTGTGCGGCTCTGGCTCGCCAGAGCAGCGATGTCACGCTGGCCACGTGACCCGGAAGTGTCTTCGGACAGCGCTGGCCCCTGGCCTCTTAAGTGAGATGGGCGCACAACCCCAGAGTCTGTCAAGACTGGCCCGTACGGGCAGGGGTACCTTTACCTTTACCTTAAACTCAGTTGCAAGCATTCTAGAACAGTTTTTTAAAAAATGATTCTATCCAATGATCTTAGGGTAGCCAGGAACAATATTCAAATACTGTTTTCAAGTACATCTTGAATATTAATAATGATGGAGACAGGTAAGCCTTGCTAGGGAGAGCATTCCACACCCAAGGAGTCACCACTGAGAAGGCCCTTTCATGGGTCACCACCAACAAGGCCTCAGCAGCCAATTGCAGAGTTTGAGGTGGTTTGTGTTAGGGAAGGTGCTGTTCCAGGCGTTCCTGCATCTCAGCCGCAAACATATTCTGACCTGAGGTGGTGATGAATGTTTCTCTCTGCGCACCTGCTCCCTTTCAGATCTTGACTCTTTGGTCCAGGAATTAAAGTATGTTAACTGTGTTAGGTTCAAAAGGAGAATTCAAAGGACACACAAGCAGAGTCTTCTCTCCCATTTAAGGAGAACAGGGAAAGAACTTCTGCTTTGTGTAATAGAGACTTCTGGGGCTGCAGGTTGTGGTTGCATAAGTGGAACAGGAATTTCTGGGCTCCAGCTAAGTGCCCTATAACAAATTACGCATAAGGTGTTTCTTTATGTTTAAACAAAAATGGATTAAAATTATTTCTTTTTTTAAAAAAGAATTGGTTGGACCTGTGAGACTCAGAGCCATAAAGCCCACTAGGTGACTTTGGTCCCGTCCCTGTTTCTTAGCCTAACCTACTTCATGAATTGGGAAGGCCTAGAGAACCATGAACACTGAGCTTGAAGGAAAAGTGGAAAATAAATAAAACAAACAAAAGTTCCTTATTTACTGTACTGAAACAATATTGTTAATCTTCTTGATCTCTGTGTTGTTTACCTCGCTGGCTTCCCCCCTCCCCTCTTTCCCTTCCAATAGCAAAAATCTTCTGGCAAAACATTGTTCAGCCTAAGCTGCAGCCACCTGAACCTCACAGAGAAGGAATACTTTGGGCTGGAGTTCTGGAGTTCTGCAGGGCATACTGTAAGTGAAGGCATTTTGAATCAACTTATAGGGGTGTCACTGAAGGCAGATTGTATATGAGGTGCTCAGTGGCACCACTTCAGGTGCTGGGTTATGTATTGCTCTGACTGAATACCCCTCCACTGAAATGAAATGTTGGGAAACTAGCATGTGCAGTCACGCAAGGGTTACTGAAAATTCTGTGCTCTCAACTGCTGAATTCTGCAACCTCCATAAACAGTGCAAGAAAAGGAAATGCATGTCTCCTTATTTTGAGTAATTGATTCTGTTAAGTTGTGGGTTGACATAGCAGACGACACAGCGATTTCTCCAAAGCAGCTCTTTATTTTGTAAGCTGGAACAGAACTAACTGAAGAGCTCAGTCAGCCTGCTTATATAGAGCTCCAGAACAATGTAACTGTTGCAACATTCTAAAACTATCCAATCACTGAGCATCACTTTTCAATCCTTCATTTGCATAACTATCTACAGTATCCCCCTGCTGGCCCAGGGTGAGAACTTCAGTACATAACAGATTCTTCTTGTTATGGGGAAGTGAGTGCCTCCCTCCCCCATGCCTCCACACTGAGAGCCACCCCCACCCCCCGCCAAAGGATTCCACAGCCATTCCACATTCCAAATGGCACATTATTAAATTTCATAAGAGGATTGACAGATTTTCAGAACATGCTGTTTTTGAAGCCGTCAGTTCTGGAAATTTAAAAATGAAAACCTAAAGCAGTGATTCCCGTGCTTTTTGAGGCCAATGCCCACTTTGTTCCATAAGCTCATCCCCAGCACCCCCTGCTCTATGCAAAACCTTATTTAGAATAGTGGTTTGCACAACCCACTGACGCCAGCTTTTCAAAGGCTGGTTGATTTCCCTTTACACCTCCAGCCAGCTCCTCAGCTGCCCCTTGCCTCTTAGCACCTCCTAAGTAATCCCACAGCTTCCAAGGGTCGCCACTGCAAACCACAGCTATAATTATATATGGGGCCAACATGCTGAGTGGGGAATACATTATCCAACCCCTGAGGCATCTGAAGGCTGCCCTGTATAGGGAAGTTTTTAAATGTTTCATGTTTTATTATGTCTTTATATATGTTGGAAGCGGCCCAGTCAGAGTGGCTGGGGCAACCGAGTTAGATGGGCAGGGTATTAATAATAGTAATAGTAATAGTAATAATAATAATAATAATAATAATAATAATAATAATAATAATAATATAGGGTGTCCCTATTTTCATCAGAGAAATGTTGGAGGGTGTGATGTTGTTGTTTTAACATACATAAACACAAGCTTTCTGCTAGCCTTCCTAAATGTGCTTCTTTTGGAATCAGTGCCGGAGGTACAATCGACTTTGTGGATGGGGGAGGCTCTGCCTGGCCTCTTTGCTTTCTAGGCAGAGCTATTTAAAGTGTACTCCATTTGAAATGGCTCCCCAGACACACAAAGAAAGATGCACACAAGCAGCCAAGGCTGTGCTGTTTTTGCTCCCTTTTCTTTCCCACTGGTGAAAATTCTGTCTCAGCCAAACAGACCCCAGTCTCCAGAAGGGAAATCCAGGTTTGGAGGCGGAGAGGGAGAAGCAGGGAATCTAAGTGGCTTAGAGCATCAGTGGTCCAGCTCTGCATCATAAAGACAACAATGGAGGCCATTGACTTCTCTTCGCTTCATTAACTTGCTGGAGTGCAGTGTGGGTAAAAACAGGGCTCTGCATTTATAAGGAGCAAAAGCAGTGAGTCTGCCTGTCTGCTGAAAGGCTGTTTTTCCTCCTCAGAAGCCATTCAAGGAGCATCACTCAAGGATATCCATCAGGAAGCTGATTAACTGGGCTGCATTGTTCTTCAGCTGCCAGGGGCTGATGAGTCTATGCATGCAGCAGAATGAGATGGTAGAGTCCTGATGTGGTTGGACAGACTGTACCACTTCACAATCAAGTGTAAAGATGGCTTAACAAAAAATTTTAAAGCTCTGTTAAAATATAGCTGAAACTTGACAACCAGCATAGCCAGAGGCCCCCTACCTTCCTGAAGCATTTCTGTTCTATTTGCAGGGAGGGCATTGTTGTTACAGCTGTGTAAACACCACACATTTAAAAGCACACCCACCCAAGAATCCAGGGAACTGTAATTCACTCCTCACGAACCAATAATTCCCAGCACCCTTAACAAACTATGGTTCCCAGGATTCTCTGGCGGAAGCCATGTGCTTTAAATGTATTGTATGTACACAGCCCTGGATGGTCAGGATCAGCCCAATATCTTTTATGCTGCACTTTTGTCTTCCTACAGGCCTGGCTGGAACTTCTGAAGCCTATAACAAAGCAGATTAAAAGTAAGCTTTTTTGTTATCTATGCATATATTTTAAAAATACTTTTCTAAAGCAACACTCAAGGGATGGCAGGGAGATGGAGCACTGATCCAGGGCTCTTCTGGCTCACCTTCTCCTCTCCCCATCAATGGCAACTAGGCCACATCCACAACATACATTTTAAAGCACTATGATAACACTTTAAACAGCCATGTCTTCCTCCACAGAATTTGGGGAGCTGTACTTTGTTGAGGGTGCACTAGGAGGCTCCTATTCCCCTCCCAAAGCTGCAATTCCCAGAGTTCCCTGTGAAGAGGGATTGATTGTTAAACCACTCTGCAGAATTGCAGCTGTGGGAATATATAATATAGAGAAACCCCCTAACTCTAATGCTGTTGGGTGGTTGGCAAAGCTGGCTCAAGACACTTGGGCACCTGAGGTGAACCACAAAATGGTGTCCCCAGCCCCTTTTGCCAAGGAAGAAGGGGTGAGGGAAGATCTACATCAGGAACAGGGTGCAGGGGAGAGACAAAGTTTGACATTGGGATTGGCTGCCCAGTAAACCCTGCCTCCTGAGGCATTTGCCTTATCTTGCCTCATGTGTGGGCCGGCCCTGTATTCACATCGGGATTGGCTGCCCCTGAGGCATTTGCCTCACCCTGGCAGCTGGGCAGCTACACTAGACTTTTTTAAAACAGTGATGGATCTGCAGCATGTGTCTCTGGTTGCGCCCAGATCTGATAGTCACTTTGTTTTCTGGGCATGAAATGTTTCCATAGGCCAAGACTGGGGAACCTGTGGCCTTCTAGATGTTGCTGGACCCCAACTCCCAGCTGCCTCTGCAGACAACATGGGGGTGGTTTCATTTATTTACCTGTTGCATTTATATCCCACCTTTTCCTCCAAGGAGCTCACAACAACCCTGTGAGGTAGGTTAGGCTGAGAGAGAGTTGCTGGTCCAAGGTCACCTAGTGAGCTTCATGGCTGGGTGGGGGGGTCTCAGCATGGGTCTCCCAGGTCACAGTCCAAAATGCTAACCACTATGTCCCACTGGATGGAGGCCAGAGGTTCCTCATTTCTGTCTCAGATCAGGCGTCTCCCATGCCTGGATGTAGCATTTTAGAAACATGGGGGAATCAGTGCAGCACATGGGCATGATGGACAGTTAGTCTCCATCTTGTCTAGAGTGTTCAGAAAAGCTAATTCTGCAGGCTGTGTGCAAATGAAGAGATTTGTAAATGTTCCCGACAGACCTTTGAAACCAAACTTATGAAGATGTTGTGTTTTAAGATCCTAAGGAGGTTCTTTTCAAATTTATGGTGAAATTTTTCCCAGTGGATCCGGGCCATCTGAGAGAAGAGCTGACAAGGTATGTTTTATTTTTACACAGCCTCTTGGTTTTGTTTTTGCATTTGTTTCATTTAGAAATAATTTCATTTCGGGGTTTTATGAATGGGGGTTTCATTAAATGCTTAAAATAATTCGAAACGTTCCTTTCCCTGACCTCCTATGTAATTGGCAAAAGCAGCGTTTGAGGTATGAAGGCTAGGAGCTAAATGACACCTTAAACCATCAGTGTATCTGAAGAAGTGTGCATGCACACGAAAGCTCATACCAAGAACTAACTTAGTTGGTCTTTAAGGTGCTACTGGAAGGAATTTTTTTTTGTTTTGACTATGGCAGACCAACACGGCTACCTATCTGTAACTGGAACCTTAAACCTGGGTTATGGGCACAACAACAGAATGTCTAGGCGTACCTTTTTGATAACAAGAATAAAAGGTGAAAATGAATGAACTGCAGCTAAAATATTATGTTCACTTTTCACATCTGAAGACAGCAAAAAAACAAAGCCATGCTTCCCCTGCCCACCCCCCTAATATTCTTAAGAGGGCCTTTTCTCCAGTCTTCAGAGAGTGGCTGGAAGTGGGGAGGCAGAAAAAGGTCCTCCTCTCCTTCCACTCTGCAATTTTAATCTGAAATCTCTTTGGTGCTTTACTGCGTCCAGAGCTCAGAAACTGCTTGCGCTAATGAAATACCTTGTCGCAAAACACACCTAGAACAATGGGAGTTTTGAACGCTATGCAAAAGCACTAAATCAGCCTTTACCAACCTGGCCCCCTTCATATGTTTTTGACCGCAACTCAGACCAGCCCCAGCCTGTGTACAGCAAGGCAGGATGGAGCTGATGGGACTTGTAATCCAAAACATCTGGAGAGCATTGTCTAAATACTACATAACTGCATTGTTCATTTTATATCTATATATACCCATCTAGGTATTGTTGCATTTGAGACAACGAAGCAATGCTGATGATAATATTTATTTATTATTAAAATGATTTATTATATTTACACCCCCACATTTCCTCCAAGTTGCTCAAGGCTTCATAACTGGGTGGGGATCTGAACCCTTGTCTCCAGGGTCTTAGTTCAACACTCTAACCACTAAGCCATACTGGCTGCCATCAGTATAACTACTGTTTTCAGGACAATTAGAACTGCTTGCATAAGCATAGTTTCTCATGGATGGTGCCCATTGTATTACAATGGCTATCACAATTTTATTGAAAATGGCTTTTACATGCATTTTTGCTCCCCATGAGCACAAGTGTCCTTAAAGTATAGAAACTTGGTAAAAGGACTTTGAATGCACTGACCGAAACCCTGACACAGGAAGGGGGCCATATCTGTGCTTCACAATTGCACAACAAGTAGTCAGAAACTGGGACTAGGCATTGGGTTCAGCATCCTGCAGGATCCTTAGCTTTCATTTAAAGAGAAATCCAAGGTTCTAGCCCATAAGATATTGAAGATAGGTTTGAAAGAGTGCACAGCAACCAATGAGACTGCAGAAGCTGGATGGGAGGGGTAAAGCAGTTAACCAGGATGTGCAGCCATTTAGAGACAAGGCTTAAGTGGTATGGATAACTAACTCCCTTGCCCATTCTGTCTTCCCAGCAAGAACAGATAAACAATTGACAATAAACAAATTTATGCAGATACACTTGTACTGAATACTTTGAGAATCCTCCTTTTAATCTTGCACATGAATCTAAGAAAAATTAAACAAATTAGATCTTCTATTCCTGAAGGCCTGTAAACTGGTCACCGTGGTTCTACTGATGACGTGTTGTTCAGGTTGATATTGTCGCCTGCCACCCCAATCTCAGAGCCGTGCAAGATTCCAGGGGTTCCAGGCGCTTACCCAGGGTTCAGTTTCCTTTGGAATGAGAGACTGTGGTGTTTTTAGGATGTATGGTTTATTTACACATATACGCAACCTGAGCCTACCATAGAGCGGCTCAAAGCATTAACACTCCAAGAGGGTCTTGCTTCTCCTATAGCCACACCCTTGGATTAAAGCGGAAATCAAGCATGGCTCTGACTCTCTGCCTTCCCAGCCTGCTGCCTTGTCTCCAGCTTTTAGCTCACATAACACAACTCTACACCCTGGCTTTTGTCTTTCCAGCTCCCAGCGAGCTGAGGGAGGGGCCCCCACCCATTTGTCGTCTGGCACAGAGCTACAGTGGTACCTCTGGATGCGAACGGGATCCGTTCCAGAGCCCCATTCGCATCCTGAGCAGAACACAATCTGTGTCTGCACGTGCATGGCTCGCGATTCGCCACTTCTGCGCATGCGTGTGACATCATTTTGAGCATCTACACATGCGCGAGCGGCGAAACCCGGAAGTAACCCATTCCATTACTTCTGGGTTGCTGGAGAACGCAACCTGAAAACGCTCAACCTGAAGCGTCTTTAACCCAAGGTATGACTGTACTTCCTTTGTTACCTAGATGGACCCATAGTCTGTCTTGGTGCGTGGTAGAATCTAATGAATACAGAATGATGCCTGATAAATTGCAGAATTGTTTTAGTCAAGATAAACAAGGGTTGATGCATGTATGTATTTGTGTGTTTTGGCACATGACCACTAGAAAAGGGTCTTACCCTCACATTTCCTTTGGGGCAGGGAAATTTTGAGGATCGTCTTCCTATCAGTAACATCTCTGAAACGGTTTTTAGATACCTGTTCACTCTCCAAATCAAGAAGGATCTGGCCTGTGGAAGACTACCTTGCAGTGATAACAGCTCGGCCCTGATGGTATCACACCTTTTGCAGTGTACGTACAGCATTGGCCTGGACATCAGTTAGAAGTCTATACGAGGTTGACAAAATGCAAAAGTTTCCACAGGGGTCTTGAACCTGCAAATGTTGAGTAAGATGTGAGCCATTCAGCTTTTCTCAGCCTTGCATGGCAAGCTGAACATGTCAAAATTCCTCTTCGCAGCTACTGAAACAATATGTGGATGGAAGTGCTGCTGACCTTTGCAATTTGCGCTTCACTGAATTTTGTGAGACTGTTCTCCAACCAAATAATGTGCCCCAAAGTATGTATAGCAGGAGAAAGTGTGCATAAGGATGCATGCATTAATGAAAATAACAAACAGATATGCTTGCAAAAATGTATATATCAGAGTAAATGTGTATACCAGGAGGAGTTTGGATTAAGAGGCAGATTAATTTTCATTAGGACTTTAAAAAAAAAAAAGCTTTGCAAGCTAATGTGAAAATGTAGAGAACTGAACTAAAATGAGAAACTGAAATTGACATCCCGAACCACAATTTTGCATTTTGTTCCAGGCCCAGCCACTGTCTTTCTTGGGTCTGGTTGGTTGTTTAGGGTTAAAAAAAAAAAAGTTCCAACAAGCCTGTAGACTCTGTGACTGAAGGTTTTCCAAAGATGCAGCACTTGCTTTCTTCCATGTAGTCTGCATATCATCTAAATTCATTGCATATATTTTTGCAACTAAAAAGTGCTTCTTGAGAAGCCAGTTTCATATTGAAAAGAAAAGCTCATTGTAGATTGATTCTGCATTATGCAATTTTGAAAGCAGATGTTGGCAATCCCTGCAATGGAAGACATATTCACACCTGCCCAATGGCATTGTGGGTGGGCATAGTCCAAGACTGCAATTGCCACTTCCTTCTTCATTCACCTGGGGCATGTGGAAAGAGGAAATGGCATGGGTGTTCAAGTGCACATCAAGCAACCACAACCACCCAGGTGGAAAGCCGCATGATGAGGATGAGCATGAACGATTCCAGATTGAGACAAGCTATATTTTTGTGCTATAAACTAGTTTGTGTGTATGCAGCCTAAGTTTATATGGTTTCACATTGCAGCGGCCCTGGGAGATTATCATGAAGAAATGGATCAAAAGCACCTGGAAACGCACAAATATTTACTAAACCAAGAGTGTTTGGTGAACAAGATCATGCATTACCACAAGAAACATATGTAAGTCCTTGTTTTTTAACTACTTGTCACTTTCACCTTTGGCAGAACAGAATCTAGAAGCAGCACTATGGCTGCTGTTTTCTGCACTTAAATTCTGTGTAAGAAAATGTGGATACTACAAACTGTATAAGTTAGGCAAATGAATTCTGCAGCTGCCCTCCCCCTTCAAGCACTACAAACCTTATTCAACTATTTTCTTGGTTTCTGAAATCTCAGCAAACGCTATTTGTGTGCCCCTGTGAGTTTCTAGCTCTACACACGAGAAACAAAACAAAACAGAGATTCTCAGGGAGTTGTATGGTGTTTATATCCTGTTCTGTGCCTTCTGCAGAACATTTGCCAATCAAGTGTTTTCTTCTATCAAAGCAGCAGTCTGAGATGTTCTTTAATGATGTTTTGTTTTTACATTTGATAATGTTGTTGAGATGATGGTTGTTCTTCCTCACATTTAGGTCTGACATTTCCACCGTGATGTTCATGGTGGTGTTCATTTACCCACACCACCAGCCTGGGTTAATCTGAGAGAGGGTTACTGTGATCATCATCTGAGGCCCTTTTTGGTGTGCTTCCTCCACGAGAGGTCTGGAGGGTGGCAACACAAGAAGGGGCCTTTTCTGCAGTGGCTCCCTGTTCGTGGCCTGACGCCTTCATTATGTATCTTTAAGCACAAGGCAAAAACCTTCCTCTTCTCCTAGGCCTTTGGCTAATTAAACTATCTGTAGCCTTTTGAACTGTAATAATAATAATAATAATAATAATAATAATAATAATAATAATAATAATAATAATTTATTATTTGTACCCCGCCCATCTGGCTGGGTTTCCCCAGCCACTCCATAGAAACCAAAAATACACCAAAAATGTGGTGAGGAGTATTGTTATTGTTTGTTATTATGATATATATTTCTGTGTTCTTATTTTGTAAACCGCCCTGTGATCCTCAGATGAATGGCAGTATAGAAATTTAATCATCATCAATGACTACAACAACTCCTAACAAGGATACTCATGGTTAGGAAAAGCACCCCACACATCTGGACTATGGTGGATTTGAATGTGGAGATGGGGGAGAATCCCCTGGATGAGCCCTTACTTGATGGTGGTGCTGAAATACTAATCTTTTCTTTCTAGAGGCAAAACTCCTGCTGAATCAGATGTGCTGCTCTTGGACATAGTGGGGAAGCTAGAGATGTATGGAATCAGGCCCCATCCAGCCAGTGACGGTGAAGGGACCCAGATCAATTTGGCTGTCACTCACATGGGAGTCCTGGTTTTGCGGGTAAGGAGAAAAGCTTCTCCAGTCAATGTTTCAGGAGGTAAATGCAAAGTTGCTACTGTTAACAGCATCCACAGCAAAGTGCCTTAGTGCTGCTGAAGCACTGCTTTTCTGCAATACGTCAAAACAAATTCAAAACAGAGATTACACGCATCACTTCATATGATGCTTAAAAAAATATATGCAGTGCCCTTCTGTACGGCCCAAATCCTTCTATAATGAGTATTCAGTTGCCTGTTCCATTCAGCCAAGGTTGCTTGTATCGTTAATCAAACGCTTCCTGCTTGCAGGTTCAACTCATGGTATTAGCTTCCTGTTGAACATGGAAGGAGAAATTAGTGATGAATCTTGGGTGGTGCTTCAGCTTCTCGCTGCTCTGGGCTCACCCTGCTGCCATTGCTGTTTAAAAGAAGAGCCAGCCTCTTTCTCCAGCACCCTTTGATGTGGGCGTCTCCAATTCTGTCTCCCCCTGGAAACCAAAATGTTCCAATGTCAAAACTTGGCATTCCATGGTAGCTAGACATCTCTTGACCATATAATCTTCTGGCAAAAATAGTCACCTAATTTTGGGGCAATTACGTGGTACTAAGGCTCCACAGCATATTTGCAGAGCAAACACATAGTTTGGTTGGTGTTTGCTGTGTAATGTGGGCGCTGAAGGGCCCAGGCAGACACACTTCCAACTGGGGAAGAAGCCAGAAAATGAAATCACGATCCACCCAGTGTTATATATCAGCAGATATCAGAGTTTTCTCAAGCTCAGGAGACCTAAACCTTCCCAGGTCAAGAAGAAATGGCAGAGAACATAGGATTGCATGCACACTGGTCTCTGAGCAGTGAGAGACTCCAGGGGTGCCTGTGCTTACCTAGGGTTCAGTTTCCTTTGAATGAAGGTCAGAGGAGACTGTGGTGTCTTTAGGATATGCATTTTTATTTACACTTATATACAACCTGAGCATAGGATGGAACACAGATCTTTACCCTTTAGGTTTCCAGGGAAGCCCTAAGTTCACAGCCTTGGGCCCAGCACAGAGTAGACATGCCTCCTGTCTCCAGCTTCTAGCATCAGCCCCCAAACTCACACATAAGCAGAAACCCTTGGCCAGGTGTTCTTCCTTTAGGATGAGGTGGCATGTAGCCAGGTGAGGTGGGGAAGGCCCACGGATTTGTTTCTATCACAACAGTGCAATGCCTTTGGAGATGGTAAATAGCAGTACTTAACTGGCCTTGCAGTGCCAGTAGCTTAACAAAGGAAATGGTTTTGCTGGCTCAAAAGTCTCTTCTACTTAGACAGGCAAGTTTGTCAGAATTACATACAAAAATGCATTTCTTAGGAGAAATTTGCAATATAGTGCTGATGAATTTTCACTTGCAAAATAAATGTTCAAAATCACTTCATATGTGCAGTGAAATGAATTTAATTTTAGAAAAATGAACAATGGAAAAGAACCAAAACGGACTGATCCATCCAACCCCGTTTTGGAAGAACAGCCCCAAACAGGCTGTTATTTGGGACTATTGCTACAATATTGCAAAGGATCCCCCTTTTTTCTCTTTTTGCATGCTGTTAACCCCAAATGTTCTTATTTTTCACTGTCAAACACTGGAGAGTTCTCCCACCACACGAACTGCAGGCTGCAAACAACGACCGTGTTGCACTATCCAGGCATCTTAGTCCAAAATGTTGTGTAACTCACACATTGTGTCTATTTTTCTCTGCAGGGCAATACGAAGATTAACACCTTCAACTGGTCCAAAATTCGCAAGTTGAGCTTCAAGCGGAAGCATTTCCTGATTAAACTCCATGCCAACATTTCGGTAAGGCCTAGGCAACTCTCTTCCCTCACATAGTTTTGTAGAAACACAAGTTGGCTTAAAGTATAAATGTATTTACCTCTGGTCCCTTCTGTGGTCTGTGTAATGTGGAGGCTGGCACTGCACTGGAATATGTTTCTTCACGTGGGACCATACTTCTCTTGAGAAGTCATTAGTGGCACTGCATTAATTCCACACAACACTGAATAGCCAGTGACATCAAACATACTGGAAGTTCAGCATGACCAAGAGACAGAATTTCCAAAATACAGTGGTGCCTCGCAAGACGAAATTAATTCGTTCCGCAAGTCTCTTCGTCTTGCGAGTTTTTCGTCTTGCGATGCACGGTTTTCCATAGGAATGCATTGAAAATCAATTAATGCGTTCCTATGGAAACCGCCTTCCCCCGACCTCTTCTGGCGGGCGGCATTTTAAAATCGCCCGGGACAGCGGAGGACTTCTCCGCTGTCCGGGGCGATTTAAAAGCCCCTGGGAAGGCAGGCAGGGGGGACAAAGACTTTTGCCCCCCGCCTGCCTTCAGAAGAGGTCCAGGACAGGCTTCGCGGACCTCTCCGCAAGCATTGGGAGCGCTCCTTGCGGAGAGTTGCCAGCGCGCCCAGGCTTCGCGGCTCCGCCGCCGGGCTTCGGGACATCGTTCCGAAGCCGGGCGGCGGGGGGAGGCTTTTGAAGGCAGGCAGGGGGGGCAAAGACTTTTGCCCCCCGCCCGCCTTGGGAAGAGGTCCTGGACCTCTTCCGAAGGCGGGCGGGGGGCAAAAGTCTTTGCTCCCCCCTGCCTGCCTTTCCGGGAGAGCGGAAAAGGCAGCGCTGCCTTCCCGCTCTCCCGGAAAGGCAGGCAGGGGGGAGCAAAGACTTTTGCCCCCCGCCCGCGTTCCTTCGGAAGAGGTCCAGGACCTCTTCCCAAGGCGGGCGGGGGGCAAAAGTCTTTGCCCCCCCTGCCTGCCTTCAAAAGCCATCCGGGATAGCGGGAAGCGCTTCCCTGCTATCCCGGACCGCTTTTAAAATGCTGGCGGTGGGGAGCCTTTCGCCCCCGCCGGCCTTCCTGGACCTCTTCTGAAGTCCGGAGGGGGGGGGGAAAGGCTTTGCTCCCCACCGCCAGCATTTAAAAAAAGGTCCCCGAGATTTCCCTATGGGCTTTCGTCTTGCGATGCAAGCCCATAGGGAAAATCGTCTAGCGAAGCGTCGCAAAAACCGAAAAACCCTTTCGTCTTGCGGGTTTTTCGTCTTGCGAGGCATTCGTCTTGCGGGGCACCACTGTACCTTTCAAGCATTTTCTATAACCTCACTTAGCCAACTGGCCTGATTTATACCACAACATTTCTAAGGGGTTTCATAAACCTACTGGAAAGAGAATCAAAGAAACAATGGAGTAGACAAAAAGCGGGTTTATTGATCCGGTGCATTTCCTACCCTACTAGTCCTCCTTCTGCAGTGTAATTCAGAGAACAGTGATTCAGAATTCAGATGTTCTATCTCTCTTGTCTCTTAAGAAACAGAAAAGATAGCTATTTTGCTCCACTTTTCACTGAATTTCCCTGAAGAAGGAGGACCAGTAGGGTCTGAAATGCATCAGATCAAGAAACCTGGTTTTGGGGGGGCGGCTTTTGTTGCTTCATATACCTAGCCTCTCATACACCTAGCCACACCTCCTGTATTTGTGCACAAGATAAAGAGGAGAGAGGAGGCCGGCCCACCCACTGCCAGAGATTGGTCTGCTTCCCCCCCCCCCCACTGCAATGGCATCCTCAAACTGCAGTGATTTACTTCTCCTCCATAGGAAAATGAATGGCAGCCATTCAATAAAATCAAAGGGGGCACCGGAGTTGCAGGCAGGCCATGAGGATGGAGCTAAATCTGTTCCCTGCTTCTCACAACCATTCAGAATCAAAGGTGCTCCTATCTGCACAGCTCTTCATTGCTGATCATGCTACAGCATGACGGGGTGTTGAATGTTCTGGGGAAATGGGATTTTCCACAGATGCAGCTTCATAGATAAAATAGGCTTCCGCTCTTAACCAGGAGACTTTTGTATCTAAAACATCTTATAGATACTTTTCCAGATGCCTCAGTAACCTGCATCCAGTGTGGCATTTTGCGATCCCTCAGAATCTCACAAATGTGGGCTCAGATTCTGCTTCTGAGAGCCAGTGTGGTGTAGTGGTTAAGAGCGGTAGACTCGTAATCTGGGGAACCGGGTTCGCGTCTCCGCTCCTCCACATGCAGCTGCTGGGTGACCTTGGGCCAGTCACACTTCTCTGAAGTCTCTCAGCCCCACTCACCTCACAGAGTGTTTGTTGTGGGGGAGGAAGGGAAAGGAGAATGTTAGCCGCTTTGAGACTCCTTAAAGGGAGTGAAAGGTGGGATATCAAATCCAAACTCTTCTTCTTGTTCTTGGCTAAATTTATAGTGCTGATTCTGGTAGGTTATGGTCATTGTATATGGAATGACCTGGCTTCCATCTTACCCGGCATAAAGGCAGCACTTTTAGAAGGTCGGGGTGAGGGGGATTTTGGAATGAGATGCAATTGCTCACATCTTGGTAAAAGTGTTGTGGCTGCCAGAGCAAAGAGGCTACTATGGCCAGCACAAAAAGAGGTGATTGTGCTCTGTACTGGTGGGTGCCATCACACAGGAAAACCACTGCATAAATGTGTTCGGAGAACTAATAATCAGTGATTCTAGATTTAGGTAGGTAGCCGTGTTGGTTTGATGCAGTTGAAATAAATAAAAAAATTAAAAAATTGTCGAGCAGCACCTTAGAGACCAACTAAGTTTGTTCAGGGTACAGTGGTACCTCGCAAGACAAAAAACGCGGAAGACGAAAGGGTTTTTCGCTTTTTGCGTTGCTTCGCAAGATGATTTTCCCTATGGGCTTGCTTTGCAAGAAGAAAACATCTTGCGAGTTTGCTTCCTTTTTCTTAAAGCCGTTAATACCCAGGGAATCTGCGCTCCGCAAGACGAAAAAATCGCTAGACGACACAACTCGCGGAACGAATTAATTTCGTCTTGCGAGGCACCACTGTATAAGCTTTCATGTGCATACACACCTCTCTAAGGTGCTACTGGACAATTTTTAAATTTTTTTTATTTAATAAACAGCGGTTAGATTATTGGTCTAGGCAGTGCTTTTTTTATAAAAAAACGTTTAGGAGTACTCTCCTTTTCCTATTCATATTGAAATACTGCCCCTCAATGAGGCCAAACATAGATTCATAAAATGTTTAGGGTATGTGTCCCCCTGGAAAAAAAAGCACTGGGTCTAGGACTTGGGAGACCCAGGTTCAAATCCCTGATCACTCACTCATTCACTGGGCGACTTTGGGCCAATTTTTGTATCTCCACCTAACCTTCCTCACAGAATTATTGTGAGGATTGCAAAGAGTATGTAGAAGCAGAGAAATGTGTGCTGTCATGAAGCGCTTGGAGGAATGAGGATACAATAGCAACTTAGGAACAGAGATGAGGAATCTCCTGATGTTGCTAATTATTAACTGCATTGACAGGAGATGGAGACCCAACAACCTCTGAAGGTGTGAGCTGGTCTTTGACCGTAATAAATTATCTATCTATCTAACCTCTGGAGGGTGTTGTTCCCTTCCCCATTTCATCATCTCAACAGGTAGGCTAGGCTGAGAGAAGTTGGACTAGAAGTTAGAGAAAAGTGAGCTTCATAACTAAGTGGAGATTTGAACGCTGGTCTCCCAAGTCTTTGTGTGGCACACTAACCACTACACTACATGACCCTGTGACACATTCTTTCTCTCGCTCCCATCCCTACTCTCTGCCTCAGGCCTTGTGCAAGGATACACTGGAGTTCACCATGGCAAGCCGAGACACTTGCAAAGCCTTCTGGAAGACCTGTGTGGAATACCATGCTTTTTTCCGACTCTCTGAAGAGCCAAAGTCAAAACCCAAAGCCTTTTTGTGCAGCAAGGGCTCCAGTTTCCGATACTGGTAAGATAGGAAGGACATTCTGACCTACAATCATATTCAGGAACTAAGTCAACTGAAACAAATGCACATTTCTCTCTCCCCCCCCCCACAGTTTATCCCACTACCTTGGGGGGGTGGAGCCCCCACACACTTTGGGGGTTTGGTACAAATAATGTAAATCACCATTATTCATGTTGCCCAACAGAGGAATCCAGCGCAACAGTTGTGCTAGTGGAAAACTCATTGTGTGCTGCAGATCACACCATCTATTGGGCAGTAAAGTTTCCAGCAACCTGTTTATGCATGCGCATGAGCTTGTGCAATGGCGTTCCGCTGGCTCAAAACATTTTGCCAGAGGAGCAAGTAATACCCCTCATATATCCTGTGCTTCTGAATTTGCTGCTACACCTCTTGACATAGTGTAAAAGTGAGCAACAGTAGTCTTGGGGAGAGGATGCCACAACTGTCTTCATATATTTCCTGTCCTTAAAATGGCAGCGGAAGGACTCAGCGGCAGCTGCTGGAACATGGGACAAAAGGAAGACTGAAGAGCCTGCCCTTTGAGAGGTATGATCTTTCCACAATAAGAACTCCCACCTTCTTGCCAGGGTTCTGTTTGATGCCCTCCCTTCAAGCTAAAAACCTGGCAGTGAAGTTCTCAAGAGCAGAGTTGCCCCATATATAATTCCAGTAGGAGTTTACTCAGAGTTGACTAACTTTGTGAATTTTTCACAGAAGTGAAAAGTATATCAATCTTCTAAATGCACAAGTGCTTTCAGAGGGAAAGCAAGCATTTTTAAAAACTCTGGCAGCAGCCACCCTGTGTTGGTACCTGCCTGCTTTTTATTGAAAGACCACTCTATTGGTTAAGTGTCACCACCGATAAGGCCTCCTCCTCCATACCGCAGCTAAGTGAACATCTGTGCAAAGTTACATGGTCTGCAGAAGCTCTCCAGCTGATTGTACTGATCTGGGAAGCCTGCATGGGAGAAGGTGACCTCTTACATAGCCTAGGCCAAAACTGCTCAGTGACTTACCAGTCAAAGCTGGCTCAAAGTGAGCAAATTCTAACATCATCTAACAAGATGGATTCAGTACCACCAACCAAATGAAGTGTTTAAAATAGATAACAAAAAAGGTTTTGCAAAGGAAGTCTCAATATTGGACAGAGAACTAATACAAAATAAGACAAAAATAATTTCTAGGATGTATGGAATCTTACTAGAATGGGAGGTGAAAGACGAATAAGTTAAGGAAGTAATGGTGAAATGGGCAATAGCTATAGGTAAACCTATTCAATTAGCAGAAAATTGTGGAAAGAGAATTGGAGATTCACGGCATGTGAGGCAATCAAAGAAAATTTTCTTAAGATGTTCTACAGATGGTATATGACACCTTAAGGTAAAGGTAAAGGTACCCCTGCCCGTACGGGCCAGTCTTGACAGACTCTGGGGTTGTGCGCCCATCTCACTTAAGAGGCCAGGGGCCAGCGCTGTCCGGAGACACTTCCGGGTCACATGGCCAGTGTGACATCGCTGCTCTGGCGAGCCAGAGCTGCACACGGAAACGCCGTTTACCTTCCCGCCAGAGCGGTCCCTATTTATCTACTTGCACCCGGAGGTGCTTTCGAACTGCTAGGTTGGCAGGCGCTGGGACCGAGCAGCGGGAGCGCACCCCGCAAGAATTCCAATTGCCGAAAAATGAAACAATCCTAACAAAAAAAAAAATTGCAAGATAAGCTATTTGATCATTTAGAATTGGCTAAACTGACAGAGGCAATTAGAGACCAATGCAAACAAAAAATTCAAAAGGAATGGGGAAAATATAGTTTTTTCAATTCAATTCAATTTCCTTTATTTGACCGATAGTCAGAAATAAAACATTACACAATACAGAATTTTAAACTAAAACATCATAGGGGTACATAAATAAGGTAGGGCCACAGTACTAGACCTCTCACAGATAACCCACATCAAAGCATTCAGTTATACGTTTCCGACACTTGAGTGCTAGGAAAAGGAATTTAGCCACTGACAAAGTTGTTTTCCCAGAAGACTTATTTAGCAGATATGCTGTCTGCTTTCCTCTTTGTCGGGAACTGAGCTGGGGTAGGTATGGAGTTATAAGATGCTGTCTTAAATCGTTGTAGAAGGGGCAGCTCAGTAAAATGTGCTCTGTGGATTCTACCTCACCCAAAGCACAGTGGCATAATCTCTGGTCAGAAAATATAGTGAATACCTGAAAAAGCAGTGCCCTCAAAATAATACTTTGGCTTGTCTGGACTAATTTTTGCAAATAAGATATGGTGTAAAAATATAAGCTATAGAAGAAAACTAGAGAAGAGGAATTGAGAAAGAAACAGTTTATGAAGTATACAACTGGACTTGCGTTGAGGTTGTCAAATAGAAGGAAGTCAAATAGAAATGAATAAAAATTGAAATAGGGGTGTATGTGTATCATTTGTCCTATATGTGTAGTTATATCTTTTTGTTTGTTTGTCTTGTGAGTGATGTCTGTAATGGTGATGGTATAATAAGTTAATAAAAGTTTTTTAAAAGGGAGCCAATTCTAAATTTGCCTACATCGAGCCTTTGATTGGGTGTGCTAAACCCTTTAAAAATTACCTTAATATATTAGCAAGGCTTGGGGAAATAAGTTGCAGGATGCTTTAATTTCTCTCTGTGTGTGTGATTTCACTGAGATTTTTAAAAACTTGGGGAGACATATACAGAATGTCAGAAGGAAGGAAAATAAATATTAGGACCGCTTGAACACTGCATAATATAAGGAAGGCTCATCCAGCCCAGTGACCTGTTCTTCCCAGATGCCTGTGGGAAACCTGCAAGCAGGACCAAAACGCTCCCCCCTCCTGCAACTTCTTGCCCTCCAGATTCAGAAGCACTGCTGCCTCTACCTGTGGCATCAGAGCACAGCCATCCTGGCTAGTGGCCACCAATAGGCTTATCCTCCATGGATGTCCAGTCCTCTTTTAAAACCATCCAAGTCGTGTTTCAAGAAATGCTTTATTTTGTCTGTCTTGAATCTCCAGCTTCCTTGGATATCCCACAAGTTCTAGTGATGTAAGGGAAAAACTTTTCTCTGCCCACTCCATACCACAAATAATTTTATAAACTTCTAATATCACGTTTCCTCTAAAAATTCCCAAACAGTGCAAATGTTCTTCACAGGAGAGTCACTCTCCTTGAGGATTTTGGTTGGATGCTTTTATTTCCTTGTCATCAGATTTGAATTATATTGGACATTAACCATTGTCCTTTAATTTCAACTGCAGAAAACACTATCCCTCTCGGTACCATGAGAGACAGTGCCGGTCCTCACCAGACCTACTTACAGATGTTTCCAAACAAGTAAGTCATTTGGTCAGTGGGTAGGGGGGGTGCAGAAATATGACAAAAAGAAAGAAAAAGACTGAATCTCATCTATTTAGATTCAGGGTGTATGTTACTTTGGGGTGCAGGGGGGAACATACTTCCCCCTCCCATATAACAGGCAGCAGGGCTCCTGTTGCTTCAATTAGGCCTCCACTCTTTAGTTGATTAATCCATTAGATCAATCAACGGAAATATTTCAATGAATCAGATGATCTTTAAAAAAACAAAAATGTGTAATATATAAAAGGCAGATTTTAAGTGGCATATTAAAAGATGTACACAAGAGTTGCAATTGGCCAGAAGAAAACGGGTTAATTTAAAAACAAAAGTTTCCTATGATCCTAAAGTTCACAACAGAGGCAGCCAGCCTGCTAGGCCTCTCCAGGTTTCTGATTTTGCCTCCTCCTTCTTTCCTCTAACAGTGAACATAGTTGGGTGTATGATGGCGAGTTTGGAAGTGAAACAAGGCTACCCGAAAACAAAGTGTTATTTCTACATGTTTGGGGGACTCCTTAGCTATGCAGATGTGCATTAAAAGAAAACAAAAACTTTTTTCGAGAGGAAACCACCTTGCCTGACAAGCATCTTGTGAACATCCAGTTTGTACAGAGTGTTGTCAGCAGACAGGGAAGAGAAGGAAACCAGGGGGAAAGGGAATTGGCCTCAGGCCAAAAGAACTTAGGGAGACTGCTATACGGGTACACAAAGTGTGGGCTTCGTACACCATTCTGTGACTGCACTGCCAAAGAAAGACCATGTCAGCTGGTCCATTGGGGTGAATGGAGAACTCCCCACCAACCCTAAGCTGCCTGCATTTTCAAAAACTTAAGTTCAGTCCAGGGTAAGGTGCTGACTGACAGCTTCCTCTTCCTTAGTCTCAATGTTGCCCCTGCAAAACTCAGCAGGGTGCAGGAAGAGGGGGATAAGATGCAAATTGGTTGGTTCCCCCTATCATTGGCTCTAGCTCCACCTACCGCTTAGGATCCTTGCATTCTGCCCCACCAGCTCCAGGGCACCACTGCCGTCTCTTACGCTTTGCTTGTGATGAAGAGGAGGGTGTTTGCTAAAACAACACTGTTCCTTAGGTGAAATTATGTTCTTCTCTCCCCAGATGGAGGACTTGCGGCTGGTCTACGGCACCATAGGAGACTACCACAGTGCCAATGGAGTCCACACTTCCGAGCCCATGCTGGACAGTAGGCGGAGGAACTCTGCAGTGGAAGTGATCTTTGCTGATGAATTGGAGCGGTCCAAGCCAGAGGCTGACCCAACGCTGTTGCCCCATTCCCAAAGCAGCTCCACCTTCCCGTTGGTCTACACAGAGCTGGAACACGATTGGGAGGCAGCCAACATCTATGAACAACGGGTCCCGCTGACATCCTTCCAGCCCAGCTACAAGCTGGCTGGGAACAATAAAAGCACCTCGGTGGGCAACATGAGGGAGATGACCCCTAGGCAACAGCTGACTTACACCGACATTCCCTACAGGGGCCCCATTCACCAGCAACTGGACATGGCTTCTCCTCAAGTCTTCTTTTATGTGGACAGGCCTCCCCAGATGTCCAGGCACACAGCAGTGGCAGGCCCTGCTGAGGAAACAGCCAGTGGGGTGAACATGCTTGGTGCATCACCCATGAAGCCTTCCAGGAGAAGCCCAGGCATGGCAAGAACAAGGGTGACTGAACCAGAGGTCCTGCCCAGAATGACCTACCTTAGCAGCATTAGCATGGAGCAAGATGATGACGGAAGCGTCTTTGATTACAGCATTCAAGACCAGACTCCCAAGAGGTCTTGGAGCCAGTCTGACATGAAAATGATCAGATTTCCCTATGGCTCAGAGTTCCGGCCTCTAGGACCTTGTCCTGTCTTGAGCAGCAGGAAGGCTGATATTTTGCAGTATGTGCTAGCCCAGCAAAGGTTCCCAGAACCTCCCAGGGCCCAGCGAACCCTGGAGCGCTATGTGGGCAGTGGGACAGAATCCAGCGACTCAGATTCAGACATGCTGCCAGATTACTTTTCTCTCTATGGGAGGGTGGTGAAAGCACCCAGGGCACGGGTCCGCCTGTCTTCAGGGAGCCTACAGCTGGAGGAGGAGGATGAAGCAGTTTGTCTCACTACCGCCAACATTGAGGACAGGACTTCACAGGGAGCATCTAATTATTTTACGTAAAACAACAGGACTGAGTTATGCCAGTAGATCTTTGAAGGAGGTCCTTCCTTGGTCCTTGGGGTTATGACTGGTTTTGCAGGAATGATTAATTAAAACTTTGTGATTTGATAACAAGAGGAATCTACCAAAGCAAAAGGCTCTGCAAAAGAAAGTGAGATGTTATAAGAATATTTAAAAAATGGGGGGAGAGGGGAAGTTTACATGCTTTCTCTTTGACACATCCCATACTATGGGGGGGGGGGCGCGACAGGATATAGTTCCTAGCATAGAAAACTAGTGTTGAAGCAGATATATGGGAATGGCTCATCTTCCCAGATAGATAGCTCATACATCACCAAACAGCTTGGCAGTGTGACATTTTTCTTTTAGGGGAAAGACTAAAAAGGGGGTGATTAGTTTCTTATAATTATCTAAACGATGACATGATTGGGTGGGTGTGTCATTTTCTAGCACGTATTTAAGTATTCCCTTCTTTCTACATAGGTTCCAGCATGGAGATGTATTTTTTAAGCCATCAGGTATATGCCACAAGTATTGTTAATAATTCCAAGTGTATCACAAAAAGAAGGGCAAGCGCCATTTTCAAATGCTGAGATCTAGCAATACTAAAGATTTTAGCTAGGGGGTCCCATGGGTAAGTACTACCAATATCTGATTCAAGTTAAATACTGCTTATTAACAGTTCTCAGGCCTGAATGCTTTGCACTTTTACAGCATGATGACTAGCAGTGGTCTTTCAAGTGCTTTTAATACATGAACTGTACCGGGATCCCTTTCTTACTTTCCATATATATCTAAGCAAGTTATAATGCACTAGACTGGGAGAAAAAGTAACCTGTCTTTATCTGGGAATCTCTGCTAACTCCTGGTTCTGCCCAATAACAATAACTACTCAGAATTTCAGGAATCAGCTGGTGGGGTCAGTGCACACCACCCAAAGGAAGACCCAGCCAGGAAGGTCTTTTTGCCTCCTTGTCCTAAATGTCGCCTGGTTTCAAAAATAATCCACTTGCAAGCCTGAAATTTAACTGTCCCTTTGTTGTGTATGCATGCATACTTTTGGGCTACCCTGTGTACATGGGACGCAGTCTCCTTTCGGGGGCGAATGGAGAGAAACCACCATTAAAAAGCCACCTTTTCTACAAAAGAGGTGTTCATGGGGTGTGTGCTTTCTCTGACTCCATAGTCCCAATGAAGAAGCAATGGATACAGAGCTTTCCGCACACATAGCTGGGAGGCTTACAAGCTCCAGGCAGCCTCTCCAAGGGTTTTCCTTTCATCCTTGGAGGAGACCTGGAAGCTCTTATGGCCCACCTGACCCACCCTCCCACAGACCATATGTAGGATTGTGCCCCAAAGCACAGAAAAAGCAGAATGCTCATCTTTCCCCTTGAGCACATGACGGCTTTAAAAGTATGGCATCACACAAATGAGGATGAGGACCAAACAAGATTACAGAACTTAAATATTTATTTCTTTAAACCATTCAACCTTCTGCTGCCCCCTTGCCTGCCCTTCCCCCAGCCCCCCAAAAAAACACTGAAAGGAGCTTCATCTATAAACAGATTTACAGGCCTAATAGCTACAGAGAAGAGCACTAGAGTTCTGTTTCAGTGATGCAGTTATTTTGTGAAGCTTCAGATCAACTGTATATTTACAACATTTGCTGCTTTTACATTTATAAAAATATTTTTATTTAATCCATAACATTATTGTTTTCAAAAACTATGCCCAGACTTTCCCCCCCTCAGATATAAATTTTAATTGTGTTTCAGTTATATAGCGATGAAAGCTTTTTTTTTTAAACAAACATTTCTTTAAAATTAAAACAAATGAGTTAAAGTATATATATATATTTTACAGTGTAGGCACCATTGAAAATAATTGCCCTTGGCATTTCTAAACCACCATCTGTTGCCAGTGTCTTTATATCTTTATTTATTTCTTTTTTTTAAACGATGTAATGACAACTTTTAAACTAAGGGAAAAAAATCAGTATTTGCTTGCATTCCTTTAACGCTTTTCAATATTTGGCAGATATATTTCAAATCCTTTAAATGACTTTTGTGCAAAAACAAAAAATGTGCAGATCCAAACCATAAAATTAAACACATCCAGACTTCTTATCAAAAATAAATTTACACCAACAGTTCCACAGCTAAGGACTGAAATACAACCCCACTTCAAACTTCAGCATAATATACAAACTGGGTTGAAAGAGGGGGGAGATATTACCCAATCTAAACAGTACCATAAATATATAATTGAAAGCAAGTTTATAATTTTAGCTACCTTTTATGAAAAAAAATCACTCTGTACTGCACAGTACTATCTTTTTGTGAAAGAATATCTATAACTCAGTTATTTGCATATTAACTGGTAAATACGTATTTAAAATACATAGGGGTGGGGAAGAGGAATTAAACATGGTAATGCACTGCATGTAAATGTCTTTAAGAACGCAAGTGTATAAATATCTTACAGGATAGAACACCACCAAACAAAACGCTGGTGTCACACACTTATACCTTCTGGTGAGGTATTTCATCGCATGCCACGGTATTCCCATAGGTCCCCTGCCCAAAACAAAGAATGAGCTACTTCCCCCTCCCGAATCTTACTAAAGAATGAAGAAATGATTAAATTAAGCCAGATTTCTATGTGTGTCCATTATTGCAGAAAGCCCCCTGCCCTTCATCTGTATTGCTTTAAAAATTTCTTTACCATGATGAATGACTATTTGAAATCCTGCCCTAAAGGGTAATATGTACAAACTGTACACTAAGCTATATCAGTCACTACATGTTAACTTGCAAAGCTAATGACATATTGCTCTCAAAATGTAGGTGATTACAGAGCTGCCTAAAACACTGTACCCATTTTTCAAAAGAATAGTGCTGCTTGGTGATGCCAACTTGGATAAAATATTGGGGGTAGGGCGCTCCAGGACAGCCGTGCCCCCCATCATTGGTCACATGATATGTGACACCCCTCCATATGAATGGCATTGCCAACCAACTTTGGGGGGCCTGGCCTGCTCAAATATTTTATCAGGGATGCCGAAGGGACCTCGGCCCCTAGGAGTTAGCTCCTATGTTGTTGCAGGTGCCTAAATGTTTGGTTATTTATGTTGTTGCAGGTGTTGTTACAGGGGCCTAAATAAAGACTACTATGGTGTTTGAGCAAGTGCTATAGCCACATCCTATAGGTTAAGGTGCTCTCGTATATTTTCCTGTAAAAAGCTGTTTTGAAGTCTAGTTTTAGTGACTCAGAAGAACTGTATCTTATGTGGACATAAAAAGAAACAAGACTCGCCTCTGGAGAGTAACGAAATGTTGTTGAAACACAGCATGTGCACTTCCTATGAACTCAAGTGCATTCCATTGATCTCTGGATCAACCCAGATCCTGCGCGTGGAGATTGGCATTCCACTGGTTATATCTAGAAGCAAAGCTGCACCTCACCGTTTTTGTTTTTTGTTTTAAACTGGATTAAATAAGTGAAAACTACAATATTAAAAGTTGCTCTTTACAAAAAAGAATGTCCTGGAAATACAAAAAAGCATGTATACCCATCACAAAATAGTGGAATTAAGTCCTTTCAAATCTGCGATCATCATATATGTTGCAATGATCCAAAAGGCACAAGGAGCTCATGAACAAAGCATTGCCAAGCTTATAGTAGGTTTTGGTGGGCTATTACTGGGTCCATATGGAACAGCATCACTGATAGAAAGTTTCTTAGGAGGAGTCATTAACTGAAAACCTAAGGAGACAAACACAAGAAGTAAGTGCTCAGTTATATCCCAGCTAAGTAGTTAATAATTTATTTATTTTACAGACTACCAATCCATGTACACTGTTCATTTTCCTCACCATCCTCACATTAATCCTCCCAAACTATTTCAATCCAGTTCCACCTCCTAAGGTTGCTAACAGTGCTTTTTCCACTACCTTTCCTACACTCACACAGAAAGCAGGAAATGAGGTTACAGGCAATGCAGACAGACCCTAAAGAAGAACACAGGTTAAGAAATGAAACCCATATGCTTACTTCTGAAACTTCTCCATAAGTTTCTTCACCATCTTATCAGTGATTCCTGGACATGTTGCTTCTGCCATATTGATGCTTTTTTCAAGTTCTTCAATTGCTTTCTTCCTGCTTGCATTATTGGTGTCTTGCTGCTTAAGCTGAGAGGCAGACAAAAATGGTCAAAATTTTGCAACCTTTACTGTACATGCTTTGGATGTGCCTCAAACTGAAAACTTACCTCAGCAAAGACAGGAGTGATTATCATCGTTAAACAGCTCAGGGTTTTCATGAGATCTTGGTCCTAGAAAGTTAGGAGATACATTAATCAAACACTTGCTGACAAATAACTGAAATAAGTAGGAGACCAAGGACCAGTTAAAAATGGACAAGACTACATGAGGGGCTCCTCATGTTCACATATGTGCCTACAGATGTGTGGAGAAATGCTGGCATAAACCGGGCTGATAAGAGATATAGTCCACAAGGAGATCTGCAGCAGCAACTTTTCTCGCAGGTGCAAACTTGGGTACAGCTTATGGCTGTTTTTCCAAAGGTCAGTCCTGGAGGTGGCCCCCCAAAATGAAGAAAACAACAACTTATATGGACTGAAATAATCAAATTTATTCTCATCATAATGATTTTTGCAACTGGAGGGAGGGTGCGGATCACAGGAAACACTTTATATGCTCTACACTCTCTTACTTGACAGTCTACTGAGCTGCCACTAGCAGCTGAGTACCAATGAACTTGCTACATTATTAATCAACACCCTGCTTTTCTTTTATCAAAATAGACCCAAAATAGCAGCAATAAATAACCAAAATAATATAAATGTATATGAATGAGGAAAGAAGAGAAAAGCTCCATTGGCTCCAAACTACGGTGTGTCCTCCCAATAAATAAAGTGGTGGACATACGGTAGGTTAAGCACAATTTACAGAAGTGTTAGATAATTTTACACCACAGTTCACTTTTTTATTGCAGTCCTGATAATCCTAGTCTTCATTAATAAAAGTTGTAAGCATCACCACCACTATAACCATCGTTCTGATCCTCGCAACTGCAGAGATGAATTTGACCACCTGAAATGTAGTCAGTATTGCCAGGGAGCAATGCTGTGTGTCTACAGAGGGGTGGGGACATTTCTGACTGCTTTACAAACACCAGGGTCAGGTCTCTGCCTGTGGCAGCTTCCAAGGAGCTTAAAGAATAGAAAGAAATTCTGGCTGGACGTACTGTTCCGTTCTGCAGTTTCTTGGCCTCTGGCTTCTTCCGAACTGTAGTAAAACTCCATTCTGGGTGGGAATTGTTCTCCTTGTTGCTAGACTCCCTAACGGGGAAGGGAAGAAAATGACGAAGCTTTTAAAGAACTGTGCTACCACACCAGAGGTCTGCCATAGTTGAAACCCTTAAATATAAAATCGTGCCAAATGAGGAGGCCAAAATGCTGTAGGTTTGCTTCCAAAGTAGACACCAAAAAACTCTGGACAAAAAACTCTAAGAAATACTAGAATCCAAACCTTGCTCTTCCCCCACCGCCAGTCCATTTTAGATTATGTATTTCAGTCGATTGCTGAATTTTACATTTTAAGTATTTATATTTTGATGTTGGCCGCCCTGAGCCTTGTTATGGCTGGGGAGGACAATATACAAATAAAATTGATGATGATGATGATGGTGATGTACTGTAAAAAAGGATAATCAGAAGCCAGATGAAATGTCATCAGCCCCATCCAGGTTCTTTTTGACTTGGAGCCAATAACAAAAGAACTTAACCAGTTTAGAGCAGCATTTTTGGTCTTCCTTTGTGGATGTGGAGATACAACCAAAAGAAAACACAGCCCAATCAGATCTGTGACAAAAGTGACATTGAGTACAATGGCTGCACCTAAGATCTGCAAGGTCTTTTCAGTCTTAGCAGAAGTAGAGGCAGGAATGCCTCGCCCTCGCCCCCCCCCCCCCGATTTATTCTGCAGCTCAACTTACCTCAACAGATTTGTGCCTTATTTATTTAAAAAATACAGCCCACAAATTTTTTTAATGGTGGGTCGCACCAAATTGTGGAGGAGTGTCTACCTTTTTTGCAGGCATAAACCCCTCAAATTGATGCCTTTTTATTTATAAATTTACAAATTGCTCCACAACCAAAAGTTACTGAAGTATTATTCCATTAAATAAAAGTTAGCTACAGAAAGATATCAAACAGTAGAACCATTTTACAACTGTATCAACACCCCATAAGGCTGACTGTATACACTTCACAGAAAGCCTTCTTAAACAAAAATGTCTTCAACAGCCACCAAATGTCAAAGTGTTAGGTGCTGGTAACTAATTCCAGAGGACTGGAGTTCTAGCACCAAAAGTTCAGTCTACAGTGCATACGAAGCACACCCCTGTGGCATATGATATTCTTAGGAATGTCCCATCTGGGAGAAGCATAGTTTCCAGGCTCCCTACAGGTGACATAATTCTGCAGTAACCTGAAAGTGTTTCAGGAAAAGGAAGAGAGCATAAATGAAGGTGAAACATCATACAGCGTGACAAAGAGACACCACACTCATTGTGCTACAGTGGACACAGGCTCAGTCCTGAAATTCAGAGAGTGACCCTGAATGAGATCATGGCCTCTCAGTTTAAATTTACTTCATTTATGAAAACAAATGGCAATTAAAAATGAAGTAAGAGGATCTACTGTGTGTGTATGTCTGCTGTTATCATTTGCTGTTCACAAAGTAGCTTTTGACCAAAGTAAAAATAAATCACTTGCAACTGGTTAGGTCATGGGTCAACAAACTAAGGCCCGGGGACTGGCCCCAGCCCAATTGTCTTCTGGATCCAGCCTGCAGATGGTCCGGGAATTGCCACGTGGATCGGTGTAGGGATTCTGATCGTTTGGGCTGCACCATTCCCCCCCCCCCACACACCATGACAGCGCTTCCTCCCTACCTCCTCCTGGCTTCTCCCCACCCTGCCTACAGGAGGAAGGGGGCTGGGCTTTGTTGAGCCGTGGTTAGCTGTGGGCCATTTTAAGCAGCCCCTCTCTGGAGCCAGCCCTTTCGAGCCACTCATCGTTCCTTCGCCACTACCACCAGCACAGGTAAGCAGCCACCAGGGCTCATCTGGTGCTGTGAACAAGGGAGGGGAGAGTCGTGGGGGCATATTTCCCCTCCCCCCAAAAATAGTCCAGCTGCCCACAAGGTCTGAGGGACAGTGGACCGGCCCCCTGCAGAAAACATTTGCTGATCCCTGGGTTAGGTGCTGCTGGAAAGGGTCTCCTGACTTTCTGAGGATAGAGGCAGAAGAATTCAGAAGGTTGCAAACGGATGCTTCCAAGACGGCCACTTGTTTGTGCCTGGCTTTAACGACTATCCATGCAGCATGGCTGTCCTTCCAACTTCCAAGTTGCAGAGGTGGGCAGGGATATTGATGCAGCTGTATGGCCAACATGCCTAGAGTGCCTCAACCTTGAAGACCAAGCTAGTGAGCCCTCTGACCTTTCCCATTTTGAAGCAAGAAAGGGTGGCAGAGGTTTATTTCCCACCGCTTCCTTGGAGTCTTACTGCCAAGCTGTGGCTAAAGCTGTCATTTCCTCTTTCCCCTCTTCCCTCCAGGAAAAGGAGACAGGAGGAGCTGCACCAGTTGTTACTCAGCAGAGAGGTTCAGTGTCCTTATGCCATGTGCCATGCTCCCTGCCTCAACTTCCCACAAGACAGATGGAGGGGAGGGAGGAGTGTGTTCAACCACTGCTTGGTTGTGAGGTTCAGACCTTGTTTGCCAAGCAGCAGCTGAATAACATGATGCAAAAGAGTGTTCACCAAGGACTGCAGACCACGCATGCTTCCTCTGTCTGCCTCCTGGGAGTAAGGGGATGCTGCTTGGCAAAAGAGCCAAAGGCATACCACTGAAACTTGCCTTCTCTCTGCTTCTCATTGCCGTAGGAGACAGGTGTGCATGTGCGCAGGGTTGGCTCTCCAGCCATTCCTCGGCACAAGGGCTTCTCTGCAGAGCACTAACTGAAACCTTGAGTCTACTTGTCTTTTTCTCACTGGAAAAGTGTTTGTGTGCATACGTGCACTTCCTTTGCTGTTGGCTGGAAAAATATGCCTCTATTAAACTAGCTGAGGGGAGGAACCTGGTGAACATAAATGTTAGTTTGGCTAGCAAGTTTAGCCAAATACTGTAGACCCCTGGAATAGTAGTCTGAAGTGGTAGTTCCAACAGCAGACCATCTTGGCTGTGAGTTCTGGAAGACCAGCTCCCTGCCTTGCAGCCCTTTCTTCCACCTGGCCTGGGAAGGCGGGGCCCTGACTGACTCCGGCTACAAAAGCTGAGGTTGCTGAAGAGGCCACCTGGGTTGTTTCTAGGTGAAGACCTAGGTAATTGAGCCTGATCTTCCACAGCTGCTGCCCACCATGAACCACCATTGACAGGACTGGCAGCAACAGCAGCAGATATAATATTTTATCTTGTTAATTATGCTATTTAAATGTGCATTTTATATTTGACTTCCCTAAATAATATTTTCTTTTGAAATGTTTAAGATTGTTTTGGTTAACTTTGCTGCATTAAATGTGCATTCTGTAGTTTGCCCCCTTTGTAATGTTTTAATTTGAGATCATTAAGATAACATTTTAGTTTCCTGTTAATTATGTTGCTTTGAATGTATACTTCATATTTAACTTTCTTCAGTAATGTTTTGTTCTGGATTGTTTTATTTGATGTTTTGATATTTTTTCTTAAAAATAGAAAGCAGTATAAAAATAATGATAATGCAGGAGCTGAACTCTGCCCCCTCAACTCCTGCCACTGGACAGCTCCCCTGCCCACTCCCCAATTCCTGGCAAATAATCAAAAATCCAGACTTACGAATCAGAACCATCAGAATCTGTTTCATCGCTACTATGTCCTTCTGCTTTCCACCTCTTAAATCTATCAATAAGCTCCGTCAGATATGAAGTCTTCTTGGCATTTTTCAGAATGAATTTGTGCTTTAGAAGTTCTTTCGCTGTGGGACGCTGTAAAAGACATGAAGTGGTAAATTGTTTGCAAGCAGAATGCAAAATGTTGACAATTATCTATAAAGGCCTCCCTTACCAGCCTGCCCGCTCCTTAAGATACACTGCTGAGGATTTTCTTTGGGTCTCGACTGTGACTGAGGCGTGACTGATTGGAACATGCGAAGGGGCCTTCCCTATAGCGATTGATCTGCTGTGCTAAGGATTCCTTTGTGGTTACCATACTTATTATTTAGATTGGTTTAATCTCAGGGGACAGACAGTAGCTCTGTGACAGTGGATCTGCTAGCATGCAGAAGATCTCAAATTTGATCCCTGGCATCTCCAGGTAGAGATGGGAAAGATTCCCTGCCTGAAACCCTGGAGAGCCGCTACCAACCAGTACTGAGCAAGATAGAGAAATGGTCTGGCTTCCCATGTTCATCAATCTGTTAGATTTTAGTGTCTCCCCCCCCCCAACTTTTGTAAGCTACTGAACATTGCAAATGTAGTGGAAGGGCAAGATGCAGATATTTGCGAAAATAAATAAAAAATTACAATAGCTATAGTGCAAGCTGGCTCATTAGATCAGATTACTGTATTTTTCGCACCATAGGGCGCACCGGACCATAGGGCGCACCCAGTTTTTTTGGGGGGAAATAAAGGGGAAAAAATTATTTCCCCCCCCAGGCGCGGGGCTGGGGCGGGGGAAGCTCGAGCTTCCCCCAACCCCAGCCCCCAAACAGGCAGCTCTCCGCAAGCAGCGGGAGCGCTCCCCCTGCTTGCGGAGAGGTCCGCGAAGCCTGGGCGCGCTGAGCTCAGCGCACGCAGGCTTCGGCATGCAGGCAACTCTCCGCAAGCAGCGGGAGCCCAGCGCTGGGCTCCCGCTGCTTGCGGAGAGGTGTGCGAAGCCTGGAGAGCGTGAGGGGTCGGTGCGCACCGACCCCTCTCACTCTCCAGGCTTCAGCGAAAGCCTGCATTCGCACCATAGGACGCACACACATTTCCCCTTCATTTTTGGAGGGGAAAAAGTGCGTCCTATGGTGCAAAAAATACGGTACATCTACTACCAAGCATTTTGTAATTGGACGGCAGTGCACTATTTGTCCAAACAGCTCCATTCTCTTTATGTCTGAAAATTAGGTTTCTTTCCACTCTGCCTCTCCAAGAGCTCCGGGTAATCCAAAACCTTTCCTTACTTTTATGCCAACAAGCATTAGACCAACGAGAACGCTCAAGTTCTCTGCAGCAACTGTATGCATTAAAGCCAGAGCAGGAAACAGGATTATAACACAAACCACTGTGGTGCCTTTATTACAGAAGTCTTTTGGGAATAGATTCCTCTGAAGGAAACTGATGTGCAGACTGGAAGCGTTTAAGCTTGAATGACCTTCTGTTCCCTTCCAGGGTTTTCATTCCTTAACTGAACAGAGCATCCAACAAGCATCCCATTTGCCCCTGCAGCTCCACCCCCCAAAAAACACCCAGCTGATTTTCTCTATTCTATTTTGTTTTATGCATACTCTGTACGCTAGCTCCTCAAGTAGATTAATGCCGACCTTAAAAAGTCTGAGAAATCTGGAGACTTCCGGGAGGGAAGATGGCTTGGCTAGTCCTCAATTGCTGACAGTCCCTCAACAGAGATAATTATGCAGGGATTAACAATAGCCAAGATGTAAATCTTCATTATTACACTCTCTCTTTGAATACAGGGAGATCAAGGGATTAACCTCAAATGCTCTGAAGAAAGGTGTTCTTCACACCAGAGACCAGAAAGGTTTTTGGATGCAGGATACATCTTTGAGTGAGGAACTGCTATTGTGTCCAGACACCACATAATACCCCTGAATGTTAGCCCTTAGGACAACAGGTCAGCTAAACCTCCCTTCTTTTAATTACTTTTAAGATTGGGATCAATTACGACTGAAGTGATCTGTCTGCCAATTAATTTTCACCAAGAACATGAACTGAGTGTGAGATAAGAGGCATTAGCTAACATGCTGAAAACAAAACAAAAAGTATCTTAATTATTAATGATTAAGAAAGATTATAAACGGATCAGAATGCTCTGCTTGTTAAGCATCTTCAATTTATATTACTTTTTACTCTCAGTCCTCTTTGTGAAGTGCTGGCTTCAGAAGTGAAACTACATTCCTGTGAGTGCGAAAGGAATGCACTTCTTAAAGAGACAGACACAAGTTTTCAAGGCAGAGACTTAACATGAAGACTAACTGAACCAAATGTGGCAAAGAGACTGTTGAACCCCTGCAATGACTGTTGGTACCATGCAGCAATTCTTGGATGAGCACCTGAAAGACCTTAGAACTGAGATGCATAAAATCTTGAATGAAAAAGGAGAGAACGATCAGACCAAAGAATACACAGGACCCTAGGGGAGAGGGGGATACTGATAAAGATCTGCCTGAATGTGAGAGTGGAATGGTAAAGTGGGAAGCAGCAGATGATGAAATGAAAGAACTTCCACATAGGTGTCTGAAGGACTGAAACAGACAAACAATGGAGTTGTGATGTTGGAGAAGTGGAATGAAACCATTGATAAGCAATATCAAGAAACATCTTGAGATGGCAAAGATGGAGCCGAAAGAGAAAGGATCCTGTGTACAAGTTGGAGTGAATTCAGAGGAAAAAGCCATTAAGCCTCTGGTGATTCTTCTTAAAAAAGAATGGAAGAAACAGAAATGGAAGGAACTTTTTTTCCTTTTCCTAATTTAGGTCAGGAAATCATGACCAACAGGAAATGGGATCAGAAGATCTGGAACTGGATGAATATGGAACTGGCTGTATATTAATGAATATACATCAAATAAATAACTATGGGTTATTATTCTAATAATAGATATTGGAATTTCTTGGAGATAAAAGCTGTCATACCAGACTATTCTTGACATTTAGTGATAATAACCGTAGAGCCACTTTTGGACTTTTTGCATGAAAAGGAAAACGAATAAACTTGAGATGCCTCGGGTTGAAGATTGGGAAAACGTCAATAAGCAGGTTGAAGAACAGCTGGATATTACCCTGGAATACAGCTGGATACCATCCTGAACACTTTGAAAATTTTGAACTCTTTTTATATACGTAATTGACAGACGAAGAATCTGAAGTCCTCTTTATTTATTTCTCTCTATTTTTTTATATTTATTTCCAGTGTTTTCTCTTTTTCTTCCTTCTTCTATCTATTTTACTCTTGCTTATGTTGTGCTATGTTTTGGTTTTTGATGTCCTCTACTCTAGGTTAGGGGATGCAGGTGGCGCTGTGGTCTAAGCCACTGAGCCTAGGGCCTGCCGATCAGAAGGTTGGCGGTTTGAATCCCTGTGACAGGGTGAGCTCCTGTTGCTCGGTCCCAGCTCCTACGAACCTAGCAGTTCGAAAGCACGCAGTGCAAGCAGATAAAAAGATACCACTGTGGCAGGAAGGTAAACAGAGTTTCCATGCGCTGCTCTGGTTTTGCAAGAAGCAGTTTAGTCATGCTGGCCACATGACCCACAAAAATGGTCTGTGGACAAACGTCGGCTCCCACGACCAGTAAAGCAAGATGAGTGCCGCAACCCCAGAGTCATTTGCGATTGGACTTAACTGTCAGGGGTCCTTTACCTTTACTCTAGGTTAGTGAGGGTACACATAGGAAGGTGATGGATGGAAAGTGAAAGACCCTGTATGAAAGGCAGGCAAGGCAAGGTAAGATCTCCCAGGGTAGGAGTCTGGGAGAAGAAAAGAAAGCTCCCAGGTAGAGCTGAGAGGGTCCCGTCCCCCCATTTGTGTGAGACAAGGGTTAAGATCAACCTCAGACAGAGGGCTTTGTTACCTCTCCCCTTTTCCTTTGTTGTTTCTTTTTTACTTTTATTTAGAGTAGTTTTTCATAGTACTGTATGCTGAAAAGTTTAAACATTTTTTTTTTAAAAAAAGCCTGCAGCACTTTTCTCTGCCTTTTCTTTTGCATAACAAACAATACTGCAAGCACCCAAGTTTCCTAATGTTGAAGAAGTGAAATGTTAACACTTACAAATGTCGGGTCCTTATTTAGACATGCATCAATAAATTCTTTAAAGGGTTTGCTGAAGTCCCCTATTAGGGTTGGAGGGTTGTTTTTAGGAATGAGAAAAAGAACTCTCATTGGATGCATGTCTGAGTTCGGAGGCTCTCCTTTGGCCAGTTCAATAGCTGTGATTCCCAATGACCAAATGTCAGCCTGCAGAGAAAGAGGAAAGATAATAGTATCATATTTGTACAGCACTAGCTATCTTGAACAGTAAACTGGTAGCAGAAACTTTGTTTCCCCAATCATAGGCTTTAAAACTGAACTGATGCAAAACACACATGCACACACAAATAGGATCCTTGTGCTCCAAGATATAACACAGAAACACTGAATAAATGTCTATCTACGTGGAGCAAGTATATTCCTTCAAGAGCAAGTGCTAATTGTTCAGCTTTCAATATCCTTTGTGGGTCAAGTTGACGACAAGTTGTGGAAGTGCTCACTCAGGAGGGAGGGGAAAGAACAGTTGGGTGTGATTGTGCTGCGTTGAAAAGAGCTTAACAGGAAGCCCAGAAAACTCAGGAAGTTGCAGTGAAAGAAGAGGAGTGTCTTGTTGCTCTGCAGCCTGAGAACCCTTAGTACATACCATCCTTCTGGTAACAGATTTGCTTAGGCTTTCGGAGGAGAGCTTAGTAGAGTTCTGAGCATAGTCGGGAGAAGACTGAAGCTCAATGAACACAGGAGGACAAAAGTCAGTGGAAATAAGTACTAATGCTCCTTTAGTGCTTGGAAGCTCATGAAGGCCCCTCCTGGTTTGTACACTCCACACAGTTCTGGGCTATAATCACTAGTGCTAGAAACTTGCTCTTTGATCTTTAATACACATTCTCAAGCTGTCCTATAGCTATAAGAATTACGCATTTGGAGGCATACCATACATTCTGTGGCACGACTGCGGTTCTGAAAATCTCCAAATGTCTTGCACAAAATGAACACATCACTTCTAAGCACAAACCAATTTCAAAGAACTCACTTTTGAATCATAGGCTGATTGCTGAATCACTTCTGGTGCCATCCAAAATGGCGTGCCTACAAAGGTGTTCCTTTTAATCTGTGTATCAGTCAGTTGCCCTGCAACTCCAAAATCCGCAAGCTTCACATCTCCTTGCTCTGACAATAACACGTTGGCAGCTTGAAAGGAGGAGAAAGCAGAAAAAACTAATTAAAAAGCAGAAAGAACTATTGCTTGAAGGGATATGGGCTCTGCATTTATTTAAATTTATACACACCCTTTATATCTCTGTGAATTTTCTTCTCTGAATGTAGATAGTCAAGCCCTTTCAGTATTTCCTTGAGCATCGTAGCAATCTGGAACTCATCGAATGGGCCAGCACGGAGCTTTGGGAAGGAAACAAAGCATAATTCAAATAAAGCATAAACCCTGGCATCCACTGTTTGTTAACAGTTATTTGAAATGTCATTTTTCTTTTTTTAAAGATTTGCAGGAAAAGGTTCAAACACAAATGTTCCACAACAGACACTGTATAAATTCATAAACTTGGAAGAGTAACACAAGTAACTTGAAAACATTGTCAGGCAAACTTTAGGAAGGTTTCACTTTCCTGAGAAGCTTTGACTAATATAGCCTTTTAGAGAAGATGGCAAGAACACAGAACCATGGTATTACCTTCCCCCAAAATACATCCCACCTCACAGAATAGTAATAATTTAATTTATTAGATTTATACCCCAACACCTTCCTGCAAAGGAGACCAGGGCTCATTATTAAACTACACTATGTATGGGCAACTGCCTCCATTGGCAGTAATATACTGTACAGTACAACAGCTGTGAGGATTTAGGTAAGAGGTTCATAAGACTGTGAGCCACAAACTAGGGCTGATTTGCGCTATTATCACTCTCTAACACATCACTTGAGGATCTGCAGCCGAACACGAGTCAAATTCTGTTTACTGTTTGTTTCAATTTCCATTCTGCCCTTCATCAGGTTGTAATGTGCTGTTTGAGGTGAAGTGATCTGAATTGTGGGTCATTTACCATGTCATGCTTTAGTCAGTGTTTAGAGCTATAGCAATCAACATACATGGATTTGTGTGTATATGAACCATAGCCCTCAAAAATCTGTTCCATTGTCCCTAGTGGACAACTGCCCCAAAACTCAGCAAACAGCAAGGCTTTTCTTACCTTTCCAAATTCCAGCTGAGAAAATCAGAAGGTAGCTGTTGGGGTTGAACTGAGTGCTACTTATGTGCAGAGACCATTTGTAATTCTATGCTGTTGAAATTCTAGTGGGATTAAGGCACAGTTTGTACAGAACTTGCAAAAATGACATGTTGCTCAATGTTAATAATATTTCAGGATCTCATAAGCATAAACACTGAGCAGCATTATCTTACAGGAAAAGGGTGGGTCTCTTATATAGGGCTGTGGTGGAGCTGGACTGGGGGATAGGGGAAAACCACACATCACCACCCAAAGCGCTTTGCTTTTTTAGTCCCTCCTAGGCTGCATCCGTCGTGAACACTGTGTTTGTCATAAGTAAAGGGCCCTTTCATGGCTTAAATTTAAACTGCCAAAAATGGAAAAACCAGGTCAGTTTCAACATTGAATATTAACCATGCTTTTGCTTCCATAGCACACTCCTGGAATCTGCTTCCAAGAAAAACATTTCTGTCTATTCGAAACTGGTAAAACATCTCACCTTTCAGTTTATTAATGAAACTTGTGTTTTGACAGCAACAAATCTTCCTCATACTGAAAAGTAGAAGGTGTGGTACACTTTTTGGTAATATATTGTTTTTTAAGACACAAGGTAGACAACCTCAAACTCATCTACAACTAGACATAAAGGGACACTGTAGTCATTGCACCAAGAGGAGCATTGTGCCACAAGACAGGCAGCTTCTCTCCACAAAAAAAAAATGTTTGAGTTGGATCAGGGAATCCCAGGCCATGCCCAAACACTGAGTCATTTGGTAGCTTCAGTCAAAATCCTCTGAGCTTCAGTACACCAACTGCAAGTAGAAGGAACCATTGCCTAACTGACAAGAGTCCTATTACTACTACTACTACTACAATGACGATGACTACTATAAGTGCAACTGGCAATTTACACAAAGCAGTTACAAAATGACATGTCCCCTTCTTGGAGGAGGGAATGATCTACAGAAAAGTTACATAATGCTCTGAACATTAGCATATTAAGGAGATGATCTGGCTTCAGTGTTGAGATTTCAGAACTGTGAATTAAATTTAATGATGACTTCTGTCATAAATTACACTTGAAACCTATTCCTTGACATGGATATTTAAACTTCTTGAAAAAGGAAGTATGTTCACTGAAAAAACTTCAAAAACTATCAACTCATAAATTATAAAAAGAAAGAAGTCACACTTTGAATATTAAGAATGTTATTACTAGATCACTGGATTGCTGTTATACAGTGGTACCTCGGGTTACATATGCTTCAGGTTACAGACTCCGCTAACCCAGAAATAGTACCTCGGGTTAAGAACTTTGCTTCAGGATGAGAACAGAAATCGTGCTCCAGCGGTGCGGCGGCAGCAGTAGGCCCCATTAGCTAAAGTGGTGCTTCAGGTTAAGAACAGTTTCAGGTTAAGAACGGACCTCTGAAACGAATTAAGTACTTAACCCGAGGTACCACTGTACTTTGAATTGCTTTATCCATATTTGAATGTTATTGTAATGATGTACTGAGTTACATTCTTGTTGCTTTGAAATGAGCTACTTTTGAGCATTTTTACATGGAAAAGTAGCGTACAAATTTTAGTAATAAGTAAGAATGCAGAAGCTAACTAGAAAATGAACAAGGCACAAACCATTAGAAGACACTTACCAGATCCAGTGCTGATCCCCCACCTAAGTATTCCATGATTATCCATAACTTTGTGCCCTAAAAATGAATGCAGATAAAGTGTTAGGCTTTTCAAAAGAGATTAGTAGATCAGCTCACTTCATCATTTCAATGAACTGTTGGGTAGAAGGATCAGTTATAAAGACCACAGCGTGGCAGTCCACACAGTACCTAAAGGAAGGTGCTATATGCAGATAGTAGAATATTCTGATTCAATGGCTCTTCATATTTTGCTAATGCAGGACCTTTGTGAAAATAGTGTTAAGATTACTGAACCAATAACTGCTGTTAAAATAAGGTTTTTTTGTTTTAAACAGTATCTATGTTTGAGTAAGGACATGGCAGTAAACCCTTGTTTGCAGATTATTTTAGAAATGCAATGCCCAGCGTGGTGACAAGGGATGAAGCTGTTGCTGGTTTAATTAGGCTAGAACTTTGTTGAAGCAATGCTCTCTCTGACTTGAGATCATATCACAAGGCAAATAAGCACAGAGGGGCCCTCTTTGGAAATACTGGATGTTATTCTTGATCCCATTGCATTCCTCCAATGCTCAGAATGGTGGCTGATAGATCTACTGTAGCCTTTGCCACAGAAGGTGGAACCTGCCCCAGTCATCTAAGTTTTGTTTACTTTCATTATGGATTATTGTAATGCACTCTCTGTGATCCAAAATATGGTAGCCAGATTTTTGTTTCGTGCTCACTATTCTGTCAGGTCAACTGGCTTCCTATTTGCTTCTGGGTTTTGTTGAAGTTGCTGGTTTACGATTTAGGGTATGACAAAACAAAACAAAACAAAACAAAAAACCACACACCTAATTTTTGTTTTGTCTTTTAATTGTTGGCTTTATTATATTTTATCTGTAATTGCTTTTACAAATTGGCTGTTAGTTATTTTTATACTTTTATAACACAACAGACTGCAAATATACGCACATTTAACTTGTTCACGTTCAGCTTTTAAAAAGGGGGAGCAGAAAGAGGGTGGGCACCTGCGCGAAAAAACTTCAGTGGCCATACCAGGCATTGAACCCAATGTGTTTCGACTAAATATGATTTTGGCTTTATGCACTATCCCTGAAACCCCCATGTAAGTTGTGGGTCTCCTTTATTTCATTTGGTTTTATGGTTATACTATACAACCGTACCTTGGAAGTTGAACGGAATCCGTTCTGGAAGTCTGTTCAACTTCCAAAACGTTCAGAAACCAAATTGAAGCTTCTGGTTGGCTGCAGGAAGCTCCTGCAGCTAATCAGAAGCTGAGGAAGCCCCGTCGGATGTTTGGGTTTCAAAAGAACGTTCGCAAACCAGAACAATCACTTCCGGGTTTGCGGTGTTCGGGAGTCAAGGTATGACTGTACAATGATAATCTTAGCATAAGAGTGGAACATCTATCAATAAAAACAGAGTTAGAGCCACTATTCCATTTTCCCTTTGCACCACCTGATCATCCATCATGAGAGAAAAAAAGTGCATCTGAAAAGCTTGCATGATGAACTGTGAATACTAACTAATCCTGAAGAAAGGTATTTTAATCTCTTCAAATACTGCTCCAATGACAAGGTTTTACCACTCAAGACATTTGCATCTGAACCAAATGGGCTATTTATACAGCTATGAGACTGTCAGTTAACCATTTCCAGGTGAAAATGCTATAATGTGAAAGTATGCTTCTTCTTTTTAACAGAAGACATCCTCCACTTATTTTGAACTGTTTCGTTCTCTGGCATCAATATTATATATTTGGCTGTTGTAATGAATCTGGAAAATGCTACATGGAAAGCAGGTGAACTGCATTCCACTTATAAAGGATCATAGAATCATAGAGTTGGAAGAGACCACAAGGGCCATCGAGTCCAACCCCCTGCCAAGCAGGAAACACCATCAGAGCACTCCTGACATATGGTTGTCAAGCCTCTGCTTAAAGACCTCCAAAGGAGGAGACTCCACCACACTCCTTGGCAGCAAATTCCACTGCCGAACAGCTCTTACTGTCAGCAAGTTCTTCCTAATGTTTAGGTGGAATCTTCTTTCTTGTAGTTTGGATCCATTGCTCCGTGTCCGCTTCTCTGGAGCAGCACAAAACAACCTTTCTCCCTCCTCTATGTGACATCCTTTTATATATTTGAACATGGCTAACAGTAAATGGATCCTAACAGTATAGTCATTAACAAGTTCCACTGAGCTCACTTGGATTTACCTTCTAATAAGTGGGTTTACAATTGGAATTGTTGAGACTATTTTATTAACTGGCATTTCAAGAGCAATATATATATACACACAACCCTCAAAAAACACTTTTTATATGTATGTGTGCCTATGTGCACGTGGAGAGAGAAGAGAGAGAGAGAGGGAGGGAGGGAGAGAAAATGAATAATCCTGGTCTGATTTTTAAAGTATTATTTGAGGTCTATTTTTAATAATAAAGACCATAAACAAATTGTCATATTAATTCTGCTCATGACATGAATTACATAAACAGTATTACCAACATAACCATGTGATATTTACAAAAAAAAAAGGGCAGCTATGAGCAAAATAAAAAACAATGATAACACATGCTACTAAATCAACATTTGATCATCTCCTTCATACACAGGCAGAATATAGATTTTAGAACAAATATAACTGGTCTTAATCAAACATTTCAGTTATTAGTTACAGATACTCAGAGCTATCAGCATAGCTAAGGGCTTCAAATGAAGGAAATTAACTGATAAGAGGCAATAGCCTCTCCACAAGAACGTCAGACAAAAGATTTGTCAGCAATTTATTTCCATCTAAGGTTGAATTTTAGCCCAGTTCAATTTTCTGAATACACACGAAATACGGATGTAATTGAACAAGCAAATAAAGGGGCAGGGCAGCCATACTCCATGTCCAGCACTGAATAGAGCACAGTTTGTTGAGAATCATGAAGGATTAGAGACTGTATTTATACTATGAAGGCTTGTTCCAATGGTCAGAATTAAGAGGGAAGGCATTTGCTACTTTTAGCAATTTTCACAAAGCCCAACTGTGCTAGGAAGAAAAACCTTTAATGAGAACTCATTCTCAGGCTAACACTATGTGGGCCACACAGATACCTTTGGATGGTTTGAGTGCAATCTGCTTGCAGAGCCAAAATAAGTACTGTTTTTCCAAGAATGCCTCAATGAAGTCTCTACTATAAACTGTAGCTGAATGTGTATAGTTTTCACCTAGGCATCCAAGAACACTCCTTGGAAGTTACTACAGGACAAGAAAGTATAGCCTGTATACAGAGCAGAGGACAGCGCCTAATTATTGAATTTTGAATGATTTTTTGGTTTAAAATTATGACGTGTTAGAGCAGGGACATGGAATCTCCAGCCCAGGGACCTAATTAGGTCCATCAAGTCTGAGAGTTTAGCCTGCCAGGAAGTTTTGCACAAACCATGGCCACTTTCCTCATGCCTAATGTCAGCTGCAGAAACATTCCAAGTCATGGCTAAATTGAAAAATGAGCACACACTAAATGTGCTCAATTCCTCCTTTAAATCACCAACTTGAATTGAGGTTGGCAGTGTGAAAGATCTGCCCTTGAAGGGGCTTGCTATAAGCACCAATTAGGTGGCTGGCGCTTACAGCAAACCCTGCTGAGATCTGCTGTGCTACACAGTTCCCAACTGGGAACTCTGAAGTGCAGTTGATCTCTGCCCAAAGCAAGACTTGCCACTTTCAGCAGGTATCTTTGCTTGCAACCTCACTGGACTTCAAAACAGGCTGCAAAGATCTAAAGGAATCAGAAACACATTTAAGAACGTGGTCCCAATTATTTCTTTTGAAGGTGGGTCATCTGACATTAGGGTTAAAAAAATATTTCCATTGTAATTCCTGCCAAAGTGTCCTGGTCTGTAGAACCTTGGCAATTTGTGGTAAGATTGTGCTGTGATGTTTCTGTTCAATATCGTATGTTTGACTTTTCTGCATGTTGTAAGTACTTGTGAAACCACACAGAATACCAGTCATAAGCTCCCTAAAGTCACTGACTGATTTTTCATAACAGTTTTACATTTTATTTTTTTTAGTATGGAAACATGGTTTGCTATTTTAAAAATACGGCCATTGAGGAAATGCAATTAGTTGCATTAGTTGAAATGTCTGATCCTAACTGGGGGCAGGACCAGGGAAGGCAGAACAGATTACCCTCTTCCCACTGGCACGCACACCCAAGTGCAGTGTGTTAATGAGGACATTTTTGCTGGCATGCCAATGATCCAATTCTCCCTAGAGGATGAAATGGCTTCTTCTCTTCTAGCTTAGGCACTAGAACAATCACCAGACATCTCCACAGAAAAGTCCCAGCTTTCTGCCAAGCAGGGAGAATGCGGTTCTTCTGTAAAACCTTTAGGAAGGGCCTACTGGATTACTACTGTGATTCTGAATGTGCTGTTCTAGCAGTGGTGCTGTGTCTTACTAGCTTAATGTATACCAATTTATTTTAATATTCTTTTACCTCAACTTTATCTTTCTTAGCAGTCTTCTTTAAAGTGAGATGTAGTTATTTTAGAGAATAAATGAAATAAAAAGGAGCAGACTCCTGAAGTTGCACAGCAATAGGGTAAAGAACTAAAATACAGTTTGCTTCCTTACATAAAAGAAATAAAATGATTTAGGATGCTTGCTTCTGCTGTATAAGGAGAAGTGGTGTGTGTGTTTGTGTGTGTGTGGGGGGAGAGAGAGAGAGAGAGAGAGAGAGAGAGAGAGAGAGAGAGAGAGAGAGAGAGAGAGAGAGAGGTCAGAAAGATAAACATCTCAGGCTCAAACAAGTATGTATGAAAATAACTGAGGGGAAGAGGGAATGGATTTGATAGGAGAGAACAAAGCATTAAAAACCTTTATTTTAAAAAGAAAGACACCAGACAGGTAGCTTTCCACCCCACTTCTTTGTCTTAATATTCTCTCATTCCACATCACCCCTTCGGGAAACTCTTCATCTTCTCACAGTCTGCTCTATCCCTCCCCATATCTGTTGCTCCATCCACAGCATCTTCATGGAGAGCAAACAATGGGAATTTTTGAAAACTTGTGGATGACTGAGGGTACGGAGGAGTGCCACTGGGAGGAGCACAGAGAGAAGAAGAGAGATGGTGCACCTGTAGCAGCAAAGCCAGACTTCTTCCTCTGCCCCACCTGCAATACAACTGCTGTAAATCTCCAACTCTCTGACTTTATCCCCGAAGGTGCATTCCTCCATTGTCTCCAGAGACAGATAGATGCCAACAAAGGGAGTGAAATGATTTGGTTTCAAAGTCCATCAATAGAGAGTATTGCTGGTTTGTTTTGGGTTTTTAATCCAAGCTTTAAATGTATTTTAAAATCAATAAAAACACAACTAAAGAAGACAACTGGCCAGACAAACAACTGGAAGCTGTGAGTTGAAATGTCTTTACAATTTTTGACCACACCAAGACCTTGGAATGCAAACTTCAGAACCACAATACGAACAGACCGAACTCAAACTCTATCCTTCACCCACAAAATGTGGTACCTAATTTTTTTTTAAAAAAACTGATAGCATTCCATGGGTCTGCATCTCACAACATTAATCTTGCTGTTTTCAAAGAAAAGAATTGCATTTTTCCAGTAGACATGGAGCAACCATAAGAATTACCTTTAGATAGGAGCCATAGTACTTTGTTACGTAAGGGCTGTCACACTGGCTTAGCACAGTTATTTCTTGCTGGATGTCTTCTATTTCATCTTCTGCCTCCTCCAGGTCTATGATTTTTATAGCAACCACTTGTTGCGTCCGATTATCAATTCCTTTGAAGACTTCTCCAAATGAGCCTTTTCCAATACGTTCCAGTTTTGTGAAGAGTTCCTCAGGGTCAGCTCTATGATTCTGAAGGGAGTGGGAGGAGGGCACAAAAAGAAAATAGTAAGTGAGGTTTCTGCCTTTTCTCTCTCCAAGACTGAGGATTTTAATTCATATCTAGGGAATTATAATAAAGAAGGGGGATATACTGACTAGCACTGGGCAATATTATCAATATATCACCCAGGACCAGTATGGGGGGTGGGAGAGACTGCAATGACAGCTTCACTCAGTGGTATATAGCTGGTGAAACTGTCACAGCTCTTGAGCCCCTCTGCCTCCAGTGCCTGGCCAAGGAGCCCTGGGTTCCCTGCCAGCCGTGTGTGAGTGGAGCGGGGGTGGGGGTGGGGACTCATAGCTGGCTCCCCTGCCCCCAGCAAAGCCTGGCCAAGGAGCCCCAAGTCCTCTGCCGGTTGAGTGCAAGCAGTGGAGGACTCGGGGCTCCCCCAGCTGAGCAGCAGGCTGGGCCAGCTGTATCAGCCACAGCCCACAAGGTGTGAAGGGGAAAGCGCCTCAGGTCCCAATGATGAGAGCTACGGCAGTTTCACCCAGCACCTTGTTGGCTGAGGCCAATGCAGTTTTTTACCGCGATGTTTGGCTGCAATACACCGTGATGTTGAAAACTCAACATTGCCCAGCCAAAATACTGACAAGTCCACCCTGACATTCAGCACCAAATAAATCCCAAATTCTTTAAACTAAGCCGAGTGTGTGTGTGATCTCCTAATCTTTGTGTAACATTTCACACAGCTTGAAGGGATGGAGAATGAAATGGTAATGAAAAGTGATGGAAAGTTCTCTCTGACCACAACAGCAAGAAAACTGTCTTGTAATTGAGGCAAGAATCTGTGTAAATTACTAATCCCATTTATTAACATGAACTGCTAATTTCATTATCTGATATTAGTCACAGATTTCCGAATCCCTCAAAGATAGTCTTTTTAATTACAGTCGCCAATTGCAGCTGTGACACTACCCTGCTAAAGGAAAATCAGCAAAAGATTTGTGTATTTTAGAAAGGACTGTGAGGAACCTTAGCAACAACTCAGGAAAGTTATAATGAAAAGAAAAGCTTCAGATTGTCACAGCAGCAATAATCTACCATTAACTGGGGGCATGTGATCATTGTATACAAAAGGAGGGATTTATTAAAATTCTGTCTGTGAACAACAGATAACCACAAAGTACATGCATACATAAGATGGAAAAATCACCCATCATGTCTTTGTGAGGTTCAAAAAACCAAAACCCAGTCAAAGCAATTTATGTAATTTCCAGCAAAACCAACAAAAAGAGAGCCAGCATGGTGTAGTGATTAGAGAATGGGATTGGTACCTACAAGACCAGGGTCCTAGTCCCAACTCTGAGTGACTTGGCCAATTTCTGCTTTCAGCCTAACCTTGCCTCATGAGGTTGTCATGAGGATAAAATGGGGAGCGTGTGTATGCTAAGAACCATGAATGCCACATTAAACTCCTTGAAGAAATTGAAAAAGATATATATGTAAAAGTAAAGATTTAGCTAGGTAACTCATGTTTTTCTAGTTTAAATAAAAAATAAGATTTTTTTTAAGATTAATGTTAAAATAGATTAGTGTTATCTTCAATGAAATTCACAAAATAACCAATCAACCCACAGCTGGCTATGAATTTATTTTTGGTTTCTAATAAGAGCATTGATGGTGACAAGGACCTGATACAGTGGTACCTCTAGATACGAACGGGATCTGTTCCGGAGCCCCCTTCGCATCTAGAGGTAAACGTATCTAGTGACGGCGTGTCTGCGCACGCACGTGTTGCTTTTCGCCGCTTCTGTGCATGCGTGTGACGTCATTTTGAGCGTCTGCGCATGCGCAAGCGGCAAAACCAGGAAGTAACGCGCTCCGTTACTTCCGGGTTGCCGCAGAGCGCAACTTGAACGCGCTCAACTTGAAGCAAATTTAATCCGAGGTATGACCGTAGGTCATTTGTTAATGGCAGTATGTCCAACCCTTGCTAAACTACTTCTAAATAAACTGGTATTTAATCACTTATAAATATAATTGCAGCCTTTAGTATTATTAATCTTAAATGTCAGGGTTGAACTAGAGTCCTTGAGCCATGCAATTCAAATGCTTTGTCGTTAGACTATAGATTCTTCCTACTGGAGGAGAGAGGATAGGAAATGCTATGAAGCAAAAATAATGCAAATGGTTGAAAATGCTTCCTCCCCTTAAAAAAGCTCAGTTGAAGGCTACATTGTGTTACATTTCTAACTGGCCCTTCCTTCAAAGAATGGGGATTTGAACCCTGGTCCTCCTAGCCCCAGGTTAACATTATAAGCCATGGGTAGGCAAACTAAGGTTCACGGGTCGGATTAGGCCCAACTGCCTTTGGATCCAGCCTGTGGATGGTCTGGGAATCACCGCGTGGATCACCAGCGCACGTGCATTCTTTCCCTCTCCCTCCCTCCCACAGCAGTAGTGGCGGCGCCTCCTCCCTCCCTCCTCCTGGCTTCTCCTCGCCCTGCCTAGAGGAGGAAGGGGGCTGGGCTTTGTTGGTGCCATTTTAAGCAGCCCCTCTCCGGAGCCCTTTCGCGCGCCGCTCATCGTCCCTCCGCCGTTGCTGCCAGCCCCTGCTGCTCGCAAGACACAGGTAAGCAGCTACTGGGGCTCGTGGTGCTCTTAGAATCTTAGAGTTGGAAGAGACCACAAGGGCCATCGAGTCCAACCCCCTGCCAAGCAGGAAACACCATCAGAGCACTCCTGACATATGGTTGTCAAGCCTCTGCTTAAAGACCTCCAAAGAAGGAGACTCCACCACACTCCTTGGCAGCAAATTCCACTGTCGAACAGCTCTTACTGTCAGGAAGTTCTTCCTAATGTTTAGGTGGAATCTTCTTTCTTGTAGTTTGGATCCATTGCTCCGTGTCCGCTTCTCTGGGGCAGCAGAAAACAACCTTTCTCCCTCCTCGATCTGACATCCTTTTATATATTTGAACATGGCTATCATATCACCCCTTAACCTCCTCTTCTCCAGGCTAAACATGCCCAGCTCCCTTAGCCGTTCCTCATAAGGCATTGTTTCCAGGCCTTTGACCATTTTGGTTGCCCTCCTCTGGACACGTTCCTGTTTGTCAGTGTCCTTCTTGAACTGTGGTGCCCAGAACTGGACACAGTACTCCAGGTGAGGTCTGACCAGAGCAGAATACAGTGGCACTATTACTTCCCTTGATCTAGATGCTATACTCCTATTGATGCAGCCCAGAATTGCATTGGCTTTTTTAGCTGCTGCGTCACACTGTTGGCTCATGTTTGTGGTCAACCAAGACTCCTAGATCCTTTTCACATGTACTGCTCTCAAGCCAGGTGCCACCCATCTTGTATTTGTGCCTCTCATTTTTTTTTGCCCAAGTGCAATACGTTACATTTCTCCCTGTTAAAATTCATCTTGTTTGTTTTGGCCCAGTTCTCTAATCTGTCAAGGTCATTTTGAAGTGTGATCCTGTCCTCTGGGGTGTTAGCCACCCCTCCCAGTTTGGTGTCATCTGCAAATTTGATCAGGATGCCCTTGAGTCCATCATCCAAGTCGTTGATAAAGATGTTGAATAAGACCGGGCCCAAGACAGAACCCTGTGGCACCCCACTAGTCACTCTTCTCCAGGATGAAGAGGAACCATTGATGAGCACCCTTTGGGTTCGGTCAGTCAGCCAGTTACAAATCCACTGAGTGGTAGCATAGTCAAGACCGCATTTTACCAGCTTCTTTACAAGAATATCATGGGACACCTTGTCAAATGCCTTGCTGAAATCAAGGTAGGCTACATCCACTGCATTCCCTTCATCTACCAGGGTTGTAATTCTGTCAAAAAACGAGATCAGGTTAGTCTGACATGACTTATTTTTCAGAAATCCATGCTGACTATTGGTGATCACAGCATTCCTTTCTAGGTGCTCACAGACTGTTTGCTTAATGATCTGCTCCAGAACCTTCCCTGGTATTGATGTCAGACTGACAGGACGGTAATTATTTGGGTCTTCTCTTTCCCCCTTTTTGAAAATAGGGAAAACATTTGCCCTCCTCCAGTCTGCCGGGACTTCGCCTGTTCTCCAGGAATTCTCAAAGATGACTGCCAGTGGTTCTGAGATCACATCTGCCAGTTTTTTTAATACTCTTGGATGCAGTTCATCTGGCCCTGGAGACTTGAATACATCTAGGCTAGCCAAGTATTCTTGTACTTTCTCCTTAGTTATTCTGGGCTAAATGATTCTGCTGAATCATTTGCTCCAAATTCTTCAGGTTGGGCATTGTTTTCTTTATCGGAGAAGACTGAGGCAAAGAAGGCATTGAGGAGTTCAGCCCTTTCTGTGTCCCCTGTTTGCATTTCACCATCTTCTCCTCTGAGTGACCCCACGGTTTCTTTGTTCTTCCTTTTGCTACGAACATACCCATAAAAGCCTTTTTTGTTGCTTTTAACCTCTCTAGCAAGCCTGAGTTCATTCTGTGCTTTAGCTTTTCTGACTTTGTGTCTACACATGCTGGCTATTTGTTTGAATTCCTCTTTGGTGGTTTCCCCCCTTTTCCATTTTTTTGTACACATCCTTTTTAAATCTTAGTTAAAAGTTCTTTAGATAGCCACCCTGGCTTCTTTAGGCACCTTCCATGTTTCCGTCTCATTGGTATTGTCTGAAGTTGTGCTTTTACTATCTCCCTCTTAACAAACTCCCAGCCATCATGAACTCCCTTTCCTTTTAGTATTACTGTCCATGGGATCTCACCCAGCACTTCCCTAAGTTTTATGAAGTCGGCTTTCTTAAAGTCAAGAAATTGAGTCCTAGTATGCTTGGCTGCTCCTTTCCGCTGTATAGTAAACTTCAGAAGAGCACGATCACTCGCGCCTAATGATCCTTCCACTTCTACCCCACTAACCAGGTCATCAACATTGGTTAGGACCAGATCTAAAATGGCTGTTCCTCTTGTTGCTTCTCCCACTTTCTGGACAATGAAGTTGTCTGCAAGGCCAGTGAGGAATCTGTTTGACCTTATGCTCTTGGCTGAGTTTGACATCCAACAAATATCCGGGTAATTGAAGTCCTCCATTACTACTATCTCCCTTACTTTTGCATGCTTGGCCATCTGTTCCAGGAAGGCATCATCTATATCCTCCGTTTGGCTTGGGGATCTATAGTAAACTCCCACAATGAGGTCCCTGTTATTATTCTCTCCCTTAATTTTGATCCAAATGCTCTCACTTTGGCTTTGAGGTTCTAAATCTTGGATCTCTTCACAGGTATACACATCCCTGACATATAACGCCACTCCTCCTCCTTTCTTGTCTTCTCTGAAATAGATTGTATCCCTCCATTATTACATTCCAATCGTGGGACTTATCCCACCAGGGTTCAGTGATGCCTATTATGTCATATTTAGTTTGCTGTACCAAGAGCTCAAGCTCATCTTGTTTATTTCCCAGGCTTTGCGCATTAGTGTACAGACATTGAAGTCCATTAATCATTCCCCCGTGTCTCTTATTTAAGGATTTTTTCCTCCCACCACTAGGTCTGCGTGCTGTTTGCTCCATTTGGTCTGTGACATTTGGATGATCATCTTCATCAATTGATAGACTCCTACCTTCAGGAGCACTGTCTCCCTCTTGCATCTCCCCCCCCCCAAAAAAAAATATAGTCCGGCCCCCCACAAGGTCTGAGGGACAGTGCACCGGCCCCCTTCTGAAAAAGTTTGCTGACCCCTGCCCTAAGCACTATCCCATCACACTGGCTATGCTAATAGATGCTAGGCAGTAACATTTTGCAACCCAGGAGTTATCTTTCCCAGGAACTTTACTCAGCCCTTTGCAAATACAGAATTGCAAAGGCCCAGGGAACTTATGCACTACAAACAAGGCCTGAACCTGGAGCATGTTCCAATTTGTACTTTTTTTTAGTACAAGCCGCAGCAGTTGTGCAACATTCCCAGCTTGCCTAATTGTTCCTCTTTAGAAACCAGCTGATAATTGCATAGACTATTTCCTTCAGCGCTAAAACTGTTCTAAAGCCTCATGGAATTTTCCACTTCTAACTCTTCATCCCCAGCTGTACCCCACCCCAAGGACTGGATGCTACCAGAAAAAGGCAAGGGTACTGCTGCAAGAGGAGAATCAGGATGCTTGTAAAAAATCACCTCTCAAAGATAAAGAAACCAGCAGGGATTTTTCTTTTCAAGTTTACAAGGAAACATGTGTCAGTTTCCTAGATGTTTAGAAATAATGTAGGTTTTTCCAAAATTAGATATACTTTTAGAATCTCCCACTTTAGAAATCTGTTTAAAGACTGTTAGCAGCTGTATGCAAACATCATCTGAGTTGAAATAAAAAGGGCAAACATAACCAAATTCAGTAATCCAGCATTTAGCAAGGACTTGTTTCCTTAACCATTACATAAACCAGCAAAAACGTAACATTATGTGTCAGTGATGCTCTTTGCTATTCGATACACTATGAGGGATAAAAGGGAAGCCAGCCATTCTAGGAGAAGACCCCCTGAATGCAATAGACCTAAGTACCTTGAATTCAATAGGCCTCATCTGAGTATGACTTAATAGTGCAAACATCATAGGGTTGTCCTCTTTTTCAGGTCTGGTTGCAACATGAGCTTTTTCCTGGACAGGTCCTCTTTTTCAGGATTAAAATTTCTGTCCAGGCAGATTTTTAAAATTTGGCAAAATGTCCTCGGTTTTTTTTGTTTGGTTTTTTGTTTACATTAATCCAAGATTTTTTACAAAAGATAAATACAATTTTTAAAGCCTCGTGCATCACGCTCCCATTTCTCACTGTTTTTCATAAATGGAATATACATGTTAAACAGTTTAATAAATTGTTCTGTGCACACTTATGTTCACAAAGGTGTATGTGGCAAGTGAGAGAGAAATATGTATTATTATTATTATTATTACTACGTTAAAAGTTAAGAACATTGCTACTAACAATATATCTATCACAGCTTCTATAGCTGTAAGAGCTCTGTAGTTAAAAGTAGAAGTTGGCAAATGTGTCCTCTTTTTTTGCTCTTCAAAATATGGCAACCCTAAAACATCATGATAGTTGATGTCACATTTTCCATGTGACATCAAAAAATACTTTTTTCAGTGGCAAGGAACTCTGAACAAAACAATAAGAAGTGATAGAATTCTGAAAACAATAAATAATCCTGCACTCACTGTCTAAATTAGCAGCACTTGTACTGAAGAGTCACTATCTATACTGTCACTTTGAAAATCCTCCATAAGAACATAAGCAGAACCCTACTGGACCAGAACAAGGATCCATCCAGCCCACCACCCTGTTCTCACAGCGGCCAACCACAGGCCCATGGGAAGCCTACAAACATAACTTGACCACAACATTACTCTTCTCTCCTGCAGTTCTCAGCAACTGGCATTCAGCGGCATGCTGCCTCCATGGAAACTAATGCAGCAGGCAGTTTGTACATGGCCAGAAGCAATGTTAGCAGGAGACCTGCCTGCACTTCCCCATTCCCGCGTTTAGCAGGACCATTCTTTTTGTTCTCCCATTGTTTGAGACAAAATAGCAGGGAAAGTGCCCTCAATTATTCCAGCTCCCCATGGCATTTTCAACTGTGTGAACTCAAGCCAATGATCCCCAGCAGCCAAGAGTGAAAGCGAACAATCTTCGTAACTTGCAGGATTAACATTCAGGGGTTCATCATTCTGTGTCAATCCTTAAGCCTAGCAAGAATCATGTATCAAAATATTCTTAGTGAGAAGAAGCCACGGTGCTTCTCATTGGAAAAGCACCCCTCCAATTTGTCATTCCCTTCAGCCTCCAGCAAGAATACTGTTCCCCATACACTCATCCACAAAGAGAACACTTCCCAAAATGGACAATGTTTTGGGGATTCTAAACTTGTCCTGGTTCATCAGTGTCCACTGGATGATACCAGATTGTGATTTTTTAAGCTTGATGGGGCTGGATCTCAGAGCTTGTCAATATATGAGACCTTTATTTGTAGTTTTGCAACTGAGCATTTTTTAAAAAATTACACAGATGAAAGTCATCAACTAAAGCAGCTAAGTTAAAGAAGATTCTCCTAAGGGTAGAGGTGAGTTTGCACAATTAAAAGTCAAAACAAGAAGTTCATAACTCCACAGCCCAATTTTGCCTTTCAATTCGCATTTTGATCCATCATGACATTCTAAGGATCTCTTAAGAACCATAATTGTAGCAGGACAGTTATTCTTAACTTTGTACAAGTTATTCTATGTTATTTATTTTGGGGAAGATTAAAATATTCATTTCAGGAATGTTATTTAAGTAGGATAGAAAACTAGAGATGGAAAATTGCCTATAAACATAGATCTCCAGAGAACACATGAACCCACTAGAACTGCCTTCAAGAAGCCATAAACTCTCAAGCTCCATTCCCCTTCTGTAATGTGGTGAGGATACTGACCTAACTTGATCTTACAGCTTGCAAGGAGGTCTGTGAAGCACTTTGAAGCCTTTCAAGTGCAAGATGGTAAACGCTATAAGTAATCATCAATATGCCTTTAGTACCATATTAAGACTTTCAAAAAACAATTCATACATTTTATGATGTCAGTTGAACCCTCAACTTGAAGCAGCTACTTTACGCCCATGAGCATGCATAGATATTAAAATAATACTACAAAATTTAGAATAAATTTAACTGTGGATAATGTGCCTAGCCTATAAAGGAAAGTCTTCCTATCAACAAACACTAAGGGAAGTTTGAAAGCAACAAGAAAGCACAACCCATATTCTCTTTTCTACCTCAGCCCCCAAAGTATGGGATTACAGTGGTACCTCGGATTAAGTACTTAATTCGTTCCAGAGGTCCGTTCTTAACCTGAAACTGTTCTTAACCTGAAGCACCACTTTAGCTAATGGGGCCTCCTGCTGCCGGAGCCCAATTTCTGTTCTTATCCTGAAGCAAAGTTCTTAACCTGAAGCACTATTTCTGGCTTAGTGGAATGTGTAACCTGAAGCGTATGTAATCCAAGGTACCACTGTATGATACTTTTGACAGACAGCAAAATAAAAACTGGAGGATTATCTCTATGTTGTGGACTCTTCTTCATTGGAGGCTTTTAAGCAGAAGCTGGCTGGCCATCTGTCATGGATACTTTAATTGAGGTTCCTGTGTTGCAGGCAATTGGACTAGAAGACCTCTGGGTTCCCTAACTCTACAACCTTTTTCAAGGACCACATTCCTGTGTGGACAACTTTCCAGGGATGCCAGTGGTGAGCAGGGTCAGAAGCAGAATTGCAACAGATGTGACTCTTACCTTTTTATGGTAGGTGACATTGCAGCCTTGCCAGAGGTTTCTACACCCCACCCCCATTCAACCACTACCTCAAGGTCACAGTTTAAAAATACATTCCATACGGGCAACAGCACCCATGGAGTGTGTGGAACTGGTCTGGTGAGAGGAGGTGTATCTTGGGAGGCACCCCAGGACCTGGAGGGCCACATTTGGCCCCCAGGATTGAGGTTATCCATAACTGGTCTATAGTTCTCTCCATTACAATAAAAAACACAGCAGTTATCTGTAAGCTAGTGAAAAGATCATATCCACCATGTTCAGGGAAGCCTTAGCAAAACAAATATTTACAGAGAGATTAAGGATATCTGTCATGTCAGTATCTTCACTGGAATGTTCTTGAGATGTGACACTGCCCAATAACCTGGTGGTTCTTGTTTGAGATTTCACACCCCTGTCATGAGTTGATATTCTGTTGTTCGCTTGTAACACTCCCATATTCTACCTTAATGTGCTGAGAAATCTTAGCTTGCCCAGTAGAAGAATCCTTTTGTTTAATAGTTTTTTTTCTTACAGTAATACCTGCATTGGAGTCATGAATTCAGTCGTGCAAAATATGGAATACAAACTACAGTAGGTAGCCTCAAAGAAAGAGTAGACAAGGAACTATTACCACACAGGTGGAGAGATGAAACATGAAGCGGTATGACTTGCAACAAGGAAATCTCTTTAACCTTTGTATGTTATATTTCACTGTTTTAGTTCCTTCATTAGTTTGGGTCAGGAATACTTTTCAAGATGACGAAATCTAAATCTACATGAAGATATTTACCAAGCATTAGTGCACTGAATAATGTATCCACCTGTTCTGTAAACCAGCAAAGCCTTAGCATTTCCCAAATGCAATGCAATACACTTATCTAGGCTGGTATCTCATGGCTATGAACAACCAAGGGTTACTCTGGTAGCAATATACATTTGTGAATATTGTGAAGCAACCAGATAATGATCCAACACTGCTAGAAAAGCTGGACTACCCCATAAGACATGGGTCCAACACCTAACAGAAAATAATGCCAAACTCAGCGCTGCAAGTGGCACTACTCTAGTGACAGATGCCTCATTTGCAAAAGGGGAAGAGTCCCTTCTATGCTTCAGAAGGCCATTAGTTACCTTTAATCCTGGCACCTACTCATATAGAAAGTAGATTTAAAATGAAAAAGACTGGAGGTATATGCTCTTTTACTGACTCTACATGCCATAGTAGGAATCAACCATCTGTGAGGTACTAAACCCGTATAGTTTAAGACAGTGGTTCCCAATTATCTAACTACTGATGACCCCATTTTTCAAAAGCAAAGCCAAGGACTGCCTGTTTTTGAAAAATTTGATATCTATAGTAGTTTTTGTTATGTGAATGGTGCCACAGACCCCCTAGATGGGTTACGCTGATCCCTTGAGGTCTGCAGACCACCAACTGGGAACCACTGGTTTAAAAAATAATGTAATTTGCCTTCGCTTGCAATTCTACAAGGAGTAACTGAATAGTCCTGAAAAGTGTTTTGCACTTAAAACCACAGCTGTCGTTTTCTGTGAAAAGCAGAAGTTTGGCATATACATAAACTCTTACATCAGCCCTCAAAACAGGAAGGTTGTTTGCAATATCTGTCTGACACTGAGCAGTCTATGCAAAATTAATTTGTGTTCTCAAGTCTAACAAGTTAGCATGTTTCAACATCACAGAAACATCAATCAAAAGTTAACATGACTAGCTGCTCCAGGTCATACTGGAACACCGAGCTGCCTTCCAGAGTGGGTTGTCTGAGGCTGCAAATTAAGAACAATGTTTCTACCAGTCTATATCTTTGTGAACACCCACTTCAGTCAACACTTTTTGATCCTCCCTGCTATAATGCTAAATAACCTAAAACTCAAGAGGGAAAACAGTGCCTTTTCTCCTGACAAAGCAGAGTTCAAAGCTTGATCAAGATGACAACAGAGCAGGAATATCAAGAAGCACATAATTATTAACATGAAGCACTTTACTTTTATAAAACGTACAACAAATCATTACCCTTCATTACAACAAAGCACATAGTCTGCAAGTTTAAATGAATATTGATTTCTTCCCCAATTAACAGTTTTCAAGGGCTCTCTACTGTCTTTGGAGCCAATACTGCAACCCTGGCTACATCTGTGTTGAAAAGTCTCCCAATAATTTTAAAGGGATTTAAACCCAACAAGGTATTCTCAGGATTACAGCATTAGCCTTCTCACTAGTGTCTGATTGTATGCTAGAAATCATTTTCTTAGTTCTATTTCTTTCCAAACTAGTTAAAATGTTCCAAGTTATTTTTGTTATCTTTAGAACTATAATTAATCTTTCTACAGATTAGGTATTCCACATAAACCCATCAGAAGTGGTGATCTTTATTTACATCTTATCTGGAGCACTTCGTCTTCAAAAGGGTGGGTTTTTTTGGGGGGTGTCTTTTGTAAACAAGTTACTCCACAAACCTCTGGAGTTATGAGCAAGAAAGAATGGCTAATTTCATTCTGAAAGTTTTGTATTATTGCACCACTTTCTCTAACTGACAATAATTCGACCGCGACAGACCAACACAGCTACCTACCTGTAACTAGTGCGCATTTGTTACACTTCATATACTTAATATTTGCTGCTTTTACTAAAGGAGTAAGTCTGCCTTCATTTTTACTATACTCTTCAAATATTTCTATTGTGACAATTGGAGTGCCCTCTGAAAACAGCTTTAAAAATAGTATTCTACTGACCTGTTCTTTAGTATCAATATTAGCCTCCAAATTCCTATCGGCCAAAACAGGAGTTCTGTGTGCACATTTTTGAACTATAAACTCCAGTTAAACCTGAAGAACCATCACAGACTGAGAGCAAGCTGTGAATTCCATCCCATCACATGCAACACAACTGGAGTGCTGGCCAGTTTCCAAGCACAGCCTTTGCATAGATATGCCAACAAACATGATTTCAATCTGACAGATATCGCTAAAGGCTGAAGGCAAGTTCTAATGTTTCATCCAGGAAAAGTAGTAGCTGTACCTTGGTTTTCGAACAGCTTAGTTCTCGAATGTTTTGGCTCCCAAATGCCACAATCCCTGAGTGTTCTGGTTTGCAAACTATTTTTGGAAGCCAAACGTCTGATCGGGCTTCCGATTGGCTGCAGGAGCTTCCTGCAGCCAATCAGAAGCTGCACTTTGGTTTCTGAACCTTTTGGAAGACTTCCGGAATGGATTCCGTTCGACTTCTAAGGGATGAATGTAATGTGAACCAAGGGCTGTGAAGCTGCTACATTTTCTGGGGATGCAAAGTCCCAACACAACTCCCTCTTCAACTGAACAAGTATTCCTGTACTCCTTCAAACCCATCCAGAATGGCATCAATAAGGTTGGAATCTCAGTATCCCCTCATGGGTAGGTGGTTGCCATGTTTACCTGTTCAGGAACTTACCTGTTCAGGATGGTGCTGCACTGGCTCTGAAGGAACTAGTGCATTGCTTGGAGTACTCCTGAAAACACATTTGTAGCTAGAAGTCCAAGTGTCCTCTGTGGACAGGAGTGCCTTTTATGAGCTTCATCTCGTTCGTCTGGAACTACAGCTGTTCCTGAACAGGGAAAGCCTGACCACTGCAGTTCACCAAGTGTTGGAAACCTCAAGGCAAGATTACTGTAATGTGCACTATGTGGGGCTGCCCTTGGGTCTGGGTCAGAAACTCCAGCGAGTGCAGAATGTGGCACTCAGACTGTTGAAAGGAGCTCCGAGTTGAGAACACATGAAGACATTGTTAAAACAGGAGCACTAGCTGCCCACTTACTACTGAGCCCTTACATCCCAGATCGATCACTGAGATCACGAGCAGGAGCATCGCTGGTCATTCCCTGAGTTGGTAAGGCTCATTTGATAACAAGAGTCTTTATTTTCATTGGCTCAGTTCTGTGAATACTCTGCCAATGGAAATTCAGCAGACACCTTCTGTGCCATATTTTTAGAATTTCTGCTACAAACTTTTCTACCCTGCCAGGCCTAGCTATGCAGGCAATTAAGAACACATTATTCTACAATGGTTAATTGATGTCTGTTTTTAACTTTGTTATGGTTTTTATTGTACAGTTTTATGTTTTATTGCTGTAACCCACTTCTATATATTTTTATAGCATAGCTGTGTATAAATATTTTTATTTTTTTTAAAAAAAGAGTGCCCCTGGTGGGATAAAATGGCAGATAGAAAGGCACATCTACCCACCCTCCAAATTTTGTAAAAGGAAAACTTATATATTATATTAGTGAACAAGCCACTTCCAGGGCTTCTGATTGAACTTTCAGTTCTCCACAGCCAGAAACCACATTTATGCTTAAATGAGCCTATTTTTATTGTCAATCAGCATCTCATTGTCAAAATACTAAAGTAGTTCAGAATTCAGTTAATAACAGTAGGTATGTCAGATCCAAATCACAGACAAACTACATTACGCTACCCAAGACAACTCAGCAGGCTGGAATGATTTAAAATTAGATACGAATTTTCAGTATAAATATGCCAGTAACCTCTACATATGTAAGGAACGCAGGTTCCATGGAAGGGAACTAAGTCAAACACACACAAAAACTCCTGTGGCTCACCACAGAGCACAGAAAAAAATCAAAGCTAATACACAATGGAAAGATCAAAGTAAATGCATATACAGTGGTACCTCGGGATGTGAATGGGATCTGTTCCGGAGCCCTGTTCACATCCTGAATAGAACTGTGCAGGTCGCGTTTTGCCGCTTCCATGCATGCACGTGATGTAATTTTGAGCATCTGCGCATGCGCGAGGGGCGAAACCTGGAAGTAATGCACTCCGTTACTTCCGGGTTGTCGTGGAGCGTAACTTGAAAACGCTCAACCTGAAGCACATTCAACCCGAGATATGACTGTAGTCCTGTTCACATACTGTTTGTGTGCACACACTATACTGTTGTAACCAGTCTCAACAATCTTTGGAAACTTGAGTACTTTGAGAGGCAAGGGAACCTCTTCAGAAAACTCTTAACACCATCAAACTTACAGTTCCCATGAATCTCTGAAGGAAGTCATGACAGCCTTAGGATAACCTGATTTAAATTTAATACCACGTATTAAACCCAGAAGTAGTACCTCGGGTTGAGAGCTTTGCCCCAGGATGAGAATGGAAATCGTGCTCCGGCGGCACAGCAGCAGCGGGAGGCCCCATTAACGAAAACGCGCCTCAGGTTTAGAATGGTTTCAGGTTAAGAACAGACTTCCGGAACAAATTATGTTCGTAACCCGAGGTACCACTGTACTCTTAAATACCTGCCTTAAACTGTGTTTTATCAATCATTTTAATGTTCTGTTGTATATTTTTGTAAACTGTTTAGAAAGCTCTCTTACCATCATGCAGTCTATAATATATAATAACAAATTCAATTTTAAAAACACACACACTCCTTTTCCTTTCAAACAGAGTTTGAGCCTTAGTGCAACATGTTATTCAATAACTGGATGTTGGTTACTTCTGGGCCTGGCATGCAACAAATTTGCCTTATGATTAGCCCTGGCTGACCTCAAGTAGACATGGGAAGGCCTGGAAAACCCCTGGAAATAACAGGTTTTTCTCCATTAATTCCCAAAGCTGTTTTTTAGAAATCCATGAGAAAAATGACAAAGAGGAAGAGGAAGAAGAAATGGAAAATGATAGCAGTAGTTTAGAAAATGAGATAGAATAAACTGCATGTATATGTTGTGTCTTCTGTTTTTTGTTTTTTGTTAAAGCACTACTCAAAGGGTAGACCTTCTATGGAGCTTAAATATTGAGATAGATCTTAACTTTATTTGCTATTGGTGCTAAGGTGCAAATCTGATTATTTTTTATGTTGATGGTTTTTTTGCTTTTTTGTTGCTTTTGAGGGAAAGGCAGGTGGTTACCTGTTTTATTGCAAGCATAATACTTTTATATACACTGCGTTTCATGCAATTTGTAAAACTACTCCACACTGAACTTTGTTTCAATTTTTCCAAAATTTCCATTTTTCCAGGGGAAAACAGGTAAAAAATGTTTTTTTTCTCTTGGCTTCAAAATTTCTGGAAATTTTACATCTCTAGTCAGGAAGAATAAGACAAATGCACACATAAAGGATGGGGGATACCTAGTGTCCTGATCAAGTGACATCACAGTATCGCTCTATTCTGCCTTGGTCAGACTACATCTGGAATACTGTGTCCAGTTCTGGACATCACCGTTTAATAAGCTGTTCAGTTTAATTAAACGTTCTGTCCAGCGCCGAGGGCCTTCTGGCAGTTCCCTCATTGTGAGAAGTGAGGTTACAGGGAACCAGACAGAGGGCCTTCTCAGTTGTGGTGCACGCCCTGTGGAATGCCCTCCCATCAGATGTCAAGGAAATAAGCAGCTATCCTATTTTTAAAAGACATCTGAAGGCAGCCCTGTTTAGGGAAGTTTTTAATATTTAATGCTGTTTTGTTTTTAACACTTGATTGGGAGCCGCCCAGAGTGGCCGTGGAAACTCAGCCAGATGGGCGGGTATAAATAAATTATTATTATTATTATTATTATTATTATTATTATTATTATTATTATTTTGACAAGCTGGAGCATGTGCAGAGAAGGGCAACCAAGATGATCAAGGGTCTGGAGAACCAAGCCTTATGAGGAACCGTTGAGGGTGTTGTGTATGTTGAAATATTCTTTGCCAAAGTAACATTCTCTGTTTGAAAACCACAGTCTCAAAGTCGCATATAGATAACTTAGTTACGTCTAACCACATGGCCAACTTCTAATACCTGCAGGACTTGGACAGTGATCTTATGTATGTATTTATGTGTGTGGGTTTTTGTATGTAAATGTATATGTAAAGGTAAAGGACCCCTGGACAGTTAAGTGCAGTCAAATGTGACTATGGGGTGCAGTGCTCATCTCTGTGTTCAGGCCGAGAGAGCCGACATTTTTCCACAGACAGCTTTCCGGATCATGTGGCCATCATGACTTAACTGCTTCTGGCACAACAGGACACCGTGACGGAAGCCAGAGCACACGGAAATGCTGTTTACTTTCCTGCTGCAGGGGTACCTATTTATCTACTTGTAGTGGTGTGCTTTTGAACTGCTAGGTTTGCAGAAGCTGGGGTAGAGCAATGGGAGCTTCCCCCGTCATGCTGATTTGAACCACCGACCTTCCAATCAGCAAGCCCAAGAGGCTCAGTGGTTTAGACCACAGCGCAACCCATGTCCCTCTATGCATATGTTTGTAAGTGTGTGTGTGTGCGCACACACACACAAGCACCAATGCAAGCAGAGAAGTCTCTGCCTAGAAGAGCTTATAATTTAACATTCTACACAGAGGAATAATTTGAGAAAAACGTCACGTATGGTAAGAATGTATATTTAGCTACTGCTGAGAAAACCCATACCTTCCTCTAAAACTAGGAACTGAGGTTTGAAGAGCTGTAGAGGGTGGTAGTAGCGTATTATAACCAAGGAGGGAAGAAACATTATCTGATGTTTCCATTTTTGTTCCCGCTGGTTTTAATCTTACCATGACATTTTAAGTTGTACTTTAAATTGGAGTTTTTTAAAGCATCTCTGTGGACCTTGGCTTAGGTCCAAGATACCTTAGGGACCAGCTTCTCCCATGCAGCCAACCTACTACCAAAGATGTGATGGAGAAACTCTTATCTAGGTCCCAACTATGGTGTACGTTCAGCTGCTGGGGCTGAGTGAAAGTGCCTTCTCCATGGCTGCACCTAAATTAACGAATTATTTCCATTGAGAGGCTTGTATGCACCCTGCCAAAAGCTTTTGCCATACAATGAAGCACTTTGCTAGGCAGGCAAGACAAAGACCACAGATACTTAGTAGGCAAAAACCTTGTCAGAATTATTAAAATGTCTTTTACCAAATGGTAATCATCCATCATGCAGCAACATGTTCCACAGCCTTGGTGCAGCCACTGATCATTTCAATTTCTAATCTTCTACCTACAACATTAGAAACTGAAATTATCAGTGGCTGCACCAAGGTTGTGGAACATGTTGCTGCATGTTGGATGAAGAACATACCATGAAAAAGTTGCAAGCTGTCACCTATTAAAGTCTCTGAAATGTTCTTAGATATTGGGAGTGGGAGAAGGGAAGAAGAGGACTGCACGAAACTTGGAAATTCAAGGTGTGCAACGAAGTTTAATGTTAATGATACTGGTAGAAAAGTTTCAAAGATCACCCTGTCCCAACATGAGAAACCATGTAAAAAAAACATGCATAGCTACCAAATACATTCTGCGAGTATAGACCTATGCTTTAAACATAGAACTGTGAAAGGCAGCTTCCAAGATCCACATTTTAGCACAGAAGATCAACAAGCATTTGGCTTTTATTAGACTGTGGGTGAAGCAAGGTGAGATGGGTTGTATAATTCTATTCTTCATGGAAGCGCTGCCATAATAAATCTGTGGGAAGCAAATTGTGGCAAGAACCATGGATGAAGCCAATAAATCTGATTTCAAGTCACTTGAACAGCATTCATTAAATAAAGGTATGTTTTGGGTATCAAAAAGTACTGAATAGTTTCTACAGTCACCACAAAGCTAGGTGTCTACAACAGGGGTGGAGAACACACCAGACCTCTTTACCCAGACCTCAGGAACCCTCACCAGGCCACATCCCTCACCAGTTCTGCTTTGTGCCCCTTTCTACTGTTTTAATATGGTTGAAATGTGTTCTTCAACTATGAGAATACTTTGTTTGCCTGGACAGAAAGATGGTTTTTGTATGGCTGAAATTTAGCCTACTGAACAAAGGGTTTACCCTGTCTACTTTTATGTCTGGCCCAGTGTTAGAAACTCATATATGAAAGCTATGAGCCAAATGGCTCCTGGAACCTGGGTTACAGGCACAAAAACAGAATGGCTAGTCGCCATTTCTGCCCCCCCAAAAACTATGGTTTGGTATTACATCTCAAGGAGCCCATTGTGTCCCACTGTAATCTTTGAGATATGGGCAAAGCAAGGAAGTCTGAAATAGTCAAAACAGACTAAACATTAAACTAGAGAAAGCAAAAAGGTATAATTATATCATTAACAACTAATAACTCCAGACTCAAGACAACTTTGGTCCACTGTACCCAAATATACACTAACTTGCAAACTTTCAAGCTTATGGATTACTAACTGCTCATCTTTTTAACATAAAACTTACAACACAATCCTATATGTGTCTACTCAAAAGTTAAATCCACTAAAGTTCAATAAGACTGACTTCCAGGAAATTGGGTAGAGGGTTGCAGCCTTAACATGAAATCTAACGTCACAGGAACAGAGGATGTTGCTTTATACCACATCAGACCAAGGGTCAATCTGCAATATTATGAATGCTGACTAGTTCATCTAATAGATTTCTCTACTTGGAAACACCACAGACTGAACCCAGTAGCATATGGTGGTGTGGGCCACCAGTGCTTGCTTACTTGACCTTCTGGTAGGTAGGCTATCTCTGTTTACTGTGGGGAAGAGTGGGAGGGGCAAAGCAGTTGAGAGGTTAGAACTGCCTAAATGTACTGGAAAGAGCATCTTATTTGGCTCTGCTGGTGTGATTGTACATAGCCAAACTACCCGCTGCTTTGTCTCTCCCAGGAACCAGCAGCAACCCACCTGCAAGGTCAGGTAAGCCCCACTCCCCTGTCTGCTAGCGAATGAACTAGGAAACTTTTGTACGTGAGGCAGGTGCTCTATTACTGAGCTACATCCGTTCCTGACTTACAACTGAAATGCTACCTAATATACTGGTTCAGTAAAAAATAGTTACCATATACAGTTAAAGTTGTATCTAAGCGATACTGGGTGGTTTATGAAGGAAGATTAAAAAATCCCACTCCCCCCACTCCCCCTCACACACACACTATTCTTTTAAAACAAGACATGTAAAGAAGATGGATCTAACTATGACAAAACTGAGACACGACATTAAATGGTTAAAACAATTGGAAACACTAAAGTTCTGAAATTATGGATTTGTGGGCAAGTCAGAAATTGTTGGGCAGTAATCAATTTTATAGTAGGTTAGAAACCAATTACCTTGCCAAAGTACCAAAATCTAGAGCAAGATCTTCAAGCTGTGTCAGTTTCCAGCCACCTTCCAAGGAGCTCATGTGATTTTTTTTAGATTAATTTATAGTGGCCAGCTCCTTGATGCATATGATGGAATTAGAGAAGAATGAAAGTAATTGGAGGGTTCATTGACCTTTTGAGATATGCTAGATTTAGATGATAAAAGAGCACAAAGGAATCAGAATCTTTTGATCCACAAAGAATGTAAAGAGATAAAACTGGTCAACAAAAGGGAACCCAAAGCAATAAAACCTACTGGTCCTACCAGAGCACCCTTGGTGGTTGTTGTTGTTTTGAAAAAACCACAGGTCCTTTTGATGGGTTTAGTGGCATTACACAAACACCCAACAGATTAGCAAATAACTAGCGGGAAATGCATCACACTCAAGCACATCCATCCACATGTATACAGTTCCAGAATACTAGCTGCATTCGTCTGTGACAACAAAATGACAAAAAGTACTTCCTTTATTTAAATTCATGCAAGCACCACGGACAGACAAGTATTACTTACAGGTATAAATCTTGACCCAGTTGTAATGTTCCCATTATTGAGTGCACATTATGGAATGCACAACTTCCATATTAGCACCCCCGCCCCCCAAAAAAATCCTGGTTCCTTAACTGGGAGTCTATCTAGCAATAGAGACCAAATAATGCTTAATGTTCAATAAGACTATCAAAACACTTTTTCATGCTCAGAGGTGGTGCATGCAGCAGTGAGCTGGCCACATAAATCCTACCTTAGCATTAGTAAAAGTGTAACTATTTTATAATCTATTTCAGTGCTCACAAGAAGACATGGCACTTTAAAAGTCCAAAACAAAGCACAGCTTTACTTCCTCCACTAGGGAAAGTGAGTAAAAGGACAAGATGGGGTCAGTTGCTGCAAAATAAGGTACTAGTAACTCTACTGAAACATTCTGGGGTTGGCCAGTGCTTGGTGCAAACAAGCGTAAGCATGAATTTGGCAGGAGCAACTCAGCAGCAGTTTAAGGCTGCTGACAGAGATGTTCCATGGCCAATAGCAACTCCTCAGATGTTTTTGCATCTTTCAAGCATGAAATAAAAGCATGCCACAAAGAAGTAATGGCTTCCTCTTCACATCCCAAACCTCTTCAACAATGATAGTGAATGTTGAATGTGCAAGTGTATGTCTAGAACAAACACCATTAGATGTACTGATGGATAAGTGTTTAATACTTATTGTATTTGTTTAAAAATCAATTTTATTTATATACAGTGGACCCTTGGGTTACATACCTCTCTGGATACGTAATCTTTGGGTTGTGAAAGCGGCAAACCCAGAAGTATTTTTCTGGGTTTCACCACTTGTACATGCACAGAAGCACTCTATCACACTATGCGTGTGTGCAGAAGCGGTGCCGCTGGTTACGGATTTTTCGGGGTACACACGGACCTCTGGAATGAATTAAATCCCTATCCAGAGGGTCCACTGTGTGTATACAGAGCTCTACAGTCATCATGATGTAGGCAGAGCCTGTTGGAATTTATTTAATAAAATGTATATACCATACCTTTCTTATTTAATAACATGTATATATTTGACCAAACTGCGGGAGGCAGTGGAAGACAGGAGTGCCTGGCGTGCTCCGGTCCATGGGGTCACGAAGAGTTGGACACGACTAAATGACTAAACAACAACAATATACCACTTGGTAAAGTTTCTAAGTGGTTTAACAAGAATGAAAAGTGGTAAAAACGTAGTCACCTCTCAATTGCATCCCCACTGAGACTTTTCCCAAAATCGCCCTCAAAAAATATATACGCTCCCCGCCCCTTGCCATGTCACTCTTGGACTTCTTGCAGATTTGCTCAATGGTCAGGCTGAAAGGCACATTAGTAACACCTAAGAGTACTAATGGCAATCCACTCGAGCAAAGGCAAGTCAGAACCTGGGATGCAGCAACTGCCCCAGTGTAACCCACCCTCCCCCACCCAGCATGCTTTTCACCACAGGCCTCTCTCACCTGCATACCAGGCACCTGCATGGCGACGGGGGAGTGGGCCATGGTGATCTCAACCCTTCCTTTGGTCTCTTCTCTCCTCCTTGCAGAGGCCTCTTCTCCTGCTGCCGGTAACCACCGCCTCTGCTATTACTGCTTCAGCTGCAACGGAGCCTTTGGGTGGGGGGTAGGGGAAGGAAGCAGAGCATTAAAACACCTTCAGCTGCACCTTCGCCAGCTCCTCGGACCTCAACACACTCCGTTGCTGACCCCGCCACCAACCTCCAGCCCCTTCTTTGGCTCTCCCCCTAGACTGCAGGTGCCAGGTGGAGGTGCAGCAATTCACCACAAAGACACATACTCCCTTTTAAAGCCACCTCTCTCCCCTACCTCGGCCACTCTTCCGCCCCAACCAATCCTCGGGTTTCCCTCACTCTTTCTTCTCAGCCGCCAGCTGCCTCTGGTCTATCGCGGGGGGAGGAGGAGGAAGAGGGCGCCCCCCGCGCACTCACTCAGCTGTCAGATTTTCCACTCTGAGGCCTCCATTTCCCTGCCCCCGCCCCGCACCCTCCGCGGAGCTTCCCCGCTTGTGTCCCGTCCCTTCCGCGGCCCACCTCGGCTCTTCTCCGCGCTCCTCGCGCTCTCGCCTTCCGGGCTAGCGGCGTGAAGGAGCCATCGGCCAGGCGGCGGTCGCCCTGCGGCTGCTGCTCCTCGCGGCCTGCCCGGCTCCCTCGGCGGGTGCTGCTGCTGCTGCTGCTCCTCCTCCTCCGCCGGCGGCGGCGCAGCAGCCCATGACCCGCGCCCTCCGCGGGGAAGCAGCAGCGGCTCGGCGGCGGCGGCGGCGGCGAAGGAGGTGGGCGCAAGAGGAGGAGGCGGAGGAGGCCCCGGCGGGCGCCAGGCGGAGTCGCCTCAGGAGGACGCCGCCGCGGCGGCCATGTTGGCGGGGACGGGGGAGAGGCGGCGGCGGCCGAGGCAGCGACCGGAGAGGCTGAGGCAGCTGCCTCCGCGGGGCCCGAACCCTCGCGCTCTCCCGCAGCTCCCTCTCTCCCTCGCTGGCGGCGGCGGCGGCGGCGGCGGACTCCTGCTTCCCTGTCGGCCCAGCGAGGCAGCGGCAGAGACTGATCCGCGGCCTCCGTCTCCGCAGCGTCACCCTCCGCCCGCCTACGGGGAGGGGACACCCGCGGGGGAGGGAGGAAATTGGGCCGCGGGGGAGGGGAGGGAATCGCGAGGGGGGGCGGGGTGCCCCAAGTGCGTCTGGGGCGCGTGCCAGTCCTGGCTGAGAATGGTGAGGGACGGGGGGTGGGAGGGGGTCCGAAATGGGGGCGGGGAGGCTGTGAGGCGAAGGGTGAGGGAAGCGGGGGGGTGGGGAGCGCTGAGGGGGAAATCATGGGGTGCTCTGGCGGAGGCCGAGGAGGATGTGAGGAGGATTGTGAGCGATGTGAGGGGCAGAAGAATGAGGGGCAGCTGGAGTGGGGGGTGGGGTGGGTGGGGGACGCTGAAGAGGGACACGTAGGACTGGGGGAGGGGCAGCTGAGGGGAAAATGGGGATCCCTAGGTGTGGGGTGTCCTGGTGATGCTGGGGGGTCGCTGTGGTGGCTCGGAGAGGTAAACTGGGGTGGGGGGAATTGTGAGGGGCAAAGTAACTGAGGGGAAATGGTAACTTGGGCTGAAGGGGGGAATGCAGTGGGGGGTCAGGTAAGAGAGAATATTGTGGGGGGGCTAATGGAGGCCTAATTGCGAATGCACTGGGGAAATCGAGGAAGTTCAGGGGTGGGGGTAAGCAGTGTTCCAAAGGAAAGTGGGGCGCAGAGTCGTGGGTGAATTGGGGTGCTGAGAAGGACCGGAGGGGCAGGGCATGGGAGCTCAAAAGAACAAGTTTTAGTGGGCTAAAAGAGAAGCCATGGGGGATGTTGGGGGAGTCGTAGGGTGAACTTCAGGGAAAGTAGGGGACACCCGTGGGGAGAGGGAATCTTTGATTGTAATTATACACATTGCTTTGTCCAGAGTTACACTGGAAACATAGAGAGAGCCGTGCCCTCAAGGAGCTTACACTCTAAGATGCAGGGAGGGAGACAAGGGTATGAAATAGAAATGCTGAGAAGCGGTCCACTTTGTGGAGGATGGTGAAGGGACAAAGCCTGGTAAAAGCCCTGTTGAAAAGGTGGGTTTTGAGGATGGGGGCTAATGGGGAAACTGGGATCCATAGCTGAGTGAGCTTGGCCTGAGAGCAGTATGGGAGGAAGCTGAGAGAGATTTGGGCCTTTAATTGAGTGAGCTGGAGGGAAGGTGCAGAGCCTGAACTCAGGAGGAGCATAGAAAAAATGGGGATCCAGGGGGATCGAGTAAGGGAAAGCTGAAAGTGTGGGAGCATGGATGGGAAACCTGTGGCCTTTAAGATGTTGGACTCCAGTTCCCATCATCCCCAGCCACAAGAGGCCATAGTCTGGGATGATGGAAGTTGTAGTACAGCTGGAAGGCACCTTGAATGGTACTGAAAGGGAGCACACATCTTCCAATTTTTTTTAATTGGTACCCACAGTGATTTACATGTGCAAAGGATGATTGCATCATTTATTTATTTATTTATTTATTTATTTATTGCATTAAAAGTTGTTTCTGGGATACAGGCCTTCCATCCTCACAACAGCTCTGTGTCATAGGTTAGACCAGGGGTTGCCAACCTGCTGGGCATGAAAGCTTCTGTTGGCGCTCCAGACTCTGAGCTTTCATTTAAAATAGATTTAAGCCCTCTTAGAAAGAAAGTTATGGGGCAAAATTTACAGGTGACTTCCAAGTGATTTCTGTGAGATGAGAGTGGTATGGCTCCCTTCTATGTTTACTTGTACTGAAGAATGCGGTATTGTTATTATATAGCAACAGCATCGGTGTGCATATGCAATCTCCATAATTAGGAGCAGCAGGGTATAGCTGACTTCCCATGGTTGTCAGAGGTAATTGTCTCTGTGATTTTGTGTAATGTCACACACTCCACAGCAGCCATTTTGTGTTATGCCATGCCCCCTTTGTGGTAGTAATTTTGTGACGGGCGCCTCAGCACTCTCTCAAAATTTGAAATGTTCCCAGTAGTCCAAAAAGGTTAGCGACCCCTGGTTAGACAGAGAAACTGGTTACAGTCACATTGGGCTTTATGGCTGAGTGAGGATTTAAACTGTGGTGTGCAAGAGACTTAAATAAGAACAGGAAAATTGACAATGGTTAAAAAAAAAACCTTGCCCTTTCCACTTTCGTTTCTGCCTAGAAGTAGCGCTGTTGTGGCCCTTGGATACAAGAACATAAATTCCCAATTCCAACCCTTACTCCACCTTTCCTTTCTGATTAATACTAAATGTTGATGGTGCAACATGTTTACTTAGGAATCACTCCCAAATAAGTATGCACAGAATTGTTGCCCAAGCCTTAAAAAACCTGACATAATCTGAGAGGATGCATGAAAATTTGCTTCCTTTCCTTTTTTGCCTGACAAAAAACCATTCTGAATAACTCGAAAGGCTTATATAGTCTTTCACCAATGTAAATTAAGCAAATAAGACATCTTTTAAAAAGTAAAGAGCCCTGCTGGATCAAACCAAGGCAGGTCCATTGTCTTGCTTTCCTGGGTCATAAACCAGATGCCTCTTAGGCTTAAGCAGCATACACACAATATAATCTACATTCAATGCGCACTGAGATTTCTCCCCCCCCCCCCCCAATCCACACACAATCTGGACCTTTTGCACATTTTATGCCCCTGAAAAAGCACTTTTTCACAAACTAGTTTCATTTCGAAAATAAAAGCTCAATGCAGATTGATTCTGCAATTCAGGTAGGTAGCCATATTGGTCTGACGCAGTAGACTTTTTCTGAAGAAGTGTGCATGCACACGAAAGCTCATACCAAGAACAAACTTACTTGGTCTGTAAGGTGCTACTAGACAATTTTTAAATTTTTAAATATATATTTCTATTGATTCTGCAGTGCATTTGAAAATGGACAGAAGTGGTCCCAGTATACTTTGCCCAATGCTGTCGTATGGAAGCATGTACCAAGATCGCAATTGCCACTTCTTCACATGTGCAAAGAAGAAGGGGAGGGTTTTCAAATGCGTATCAAGTAACCACACACATATTTGTGGACAGCACGATCTATAATGGAAAGAAGCACATTGTGGACAAGTGTGCACTCAAACTACTAGTTTTTGCTTTAAATGGATAAATATGTAAACAGACTTAGGGGACCATTGTTTGGATGAAGCCTGCAACCTTTTTTCTGTAGCAGTTCCTCAGCAACTGGTGCTCAGTGGCATACTGCCTATGAACCAGGAGTGTACCACAAAATTAATCTGGATATCTTTTAAGAGGGCAGTAAAAAATGCAACTAACGCCTGAATTCTATCAGCAACTCATGGCTTAAACCAATACTGTTTACATATCTCAGAATTATATCAGTTAAGCCTATGCACTACCACACAGGATTTTTCCAAGTTCTCAAAGGTATTAAAACTTTCAATTTACTTTGCTCCCTTGCCATCCTGTAATAACAAATTTGTTTGCAGTCTGACTGAACTAAAAGCATAATATCCCTTAGTCATCTGACAAACTGTCCTTATTTTTCTCTCCCAGGTAGACCATTTTGTGATAAATGGTTTTGAGGGCTCATACTATATGCAATATTTACACATTTTTAAAATAATGAAAACATTGAAAAGTAGGTGTTTCTAAAATAAAACCCAGTCTTAATTGCATTCTGCAACATTTCAGGAAATTCAGAAGTACCCATTCATTGGATTTCTGAATGTCCATTGAGCTACTGAACAGTCCTTGACCGCTTTGAACCCAGCAATCTTCAGCTGATCCAGACCCAGAACCCACCTCGGACACCCAACCTACAACGTAGAACTTTCACTTTCAATTAGTACTAATAACACACATTGCTAATCCTAAAATGGCAGTTAAGAGGAATACTGTATACATAGCGTTACCTTGGTACTACTATTACCAGGGATATTTTGCCCCTTATGTCACCTTTCCTGTGTATATAACGGGATACATAATCAAAGGAAGGGGGGAGGACAGGCAAAGCCCGCCTTGGGAAGCCGTCTCTGTGCCACAAATTATTTTTGCCCAGGAGAAGTGTTGCCTATCTAACCCTTTTCTGGTGCTGCAGCGCCAGCAGCACAGGCAGCTAGCTCCCTTGGTGAGTTTTCTGTTGGTTTCTTGTAGCTTCAGGTTAAAAGCAGCTTAAATATCCATTTTGGTTAAGCAGGAATCAGCCAAAGTGTAATGTGTATTTGCAATGTTGTGTTTATTACCTTTTTTTGGTAAAGTTTTAAATTATTATTTCATTTTATAATGTATATCAAACAAAGAACAATAATAATAGACAAAAATTAAAAGAACAACCAAAACTATAAAATAGGCACATAGAATTAGTAGTTGCACGTCTTAGAAATAACAAGTCTTTATTGCTGTTGTCAATGCAATAGCAAGTTGTGAGAACATAAGAGCCCTACTGCATCAGGCCAAGTTTTTGATTTTTGAACAGATGTAGGCCATCACAGTCCAGTGTAAAAGAATAATTATAAATATTTCAATGAACAAACAAATGTAGAACAATGCTCTGAATTTGCACATCAGTTGCTAATGCAGTATCTTGGTCCTCATGATGGATATGGCATTACAATATAAAGTTTGTGTTTCTATTCTCACTTTGAAAAACTGCATTTTAAATTATAGAGTTGTGTCCTCCACTTTTCTACCAAATTTAATTCTGATATCTGATATTAGAGGGTGTTACTGCATTGTGAACAGACACACAAATAGAATGTGCTATAGACAAATTAAAGGCCACTTGCTCAGTAATGTTATTTGGGGATGAAATAGGAGAATCAAGAAATATTGATCTAGCCTATTCTGATCCCACCATAATCCCACACTATTAATTAGTTGGGGGTATGCTATCCTGGAACCTTAATTGTGGACCAAGGACAGAAATTTTCATCTTTCAGCCTTGGAAGGAAGTGACCATGTCCTCTTGGGGTTCATTATGCAGAGGAAAGGGAAAGCCGAGTGTAAGCAGATGTATACTCTGGAATTTAGGAAAGCTGATTTCAAAAAGCTTAAGGAAATGCTGGGTGTGATCCCATGGTCAAAAATACTCAAAGAGAAGGGAGTTCACAATGGATGGGAGTTTCTGAAAGGTGATATATTGAATGCAGAATTGCAAACAATTACAACAAGAAAGAAAGGTTGGAGGTATCTAAAGAAACCGGCGTAGCTATATAATTAGTTTTTAGATGACCTGAGGTTTGAAAGGGGATTTTATAATAAGTGGAAGAAGTGGCAAATCATGAAGGAAGCATATAAATGAGTATCCAAATCTTGCAGGGAAAAGATCAGGCAGGCTAAAATTCAGAATGAGCTCAGGCTTGCAAGGGGTGGAAAAAAAAATTGAAGCAAGAAGAAGAACAAGAACAAGCAATTAGGTCAGGCTTCCTCAACCTCGGCCCTCCAGATGTTTTTGGCTTACAACTCCCATGATCCCTAGCTAAGAGGACCAGTGGTCAAGGATAATGGGAATTGTAGTCTCAAAACATCTGGAGGGCCAAGGCTGAGGAAGCCTGAATTAGGTCCGCTGTGTTGAGAAGCTGGAGAAATGCTGAGTGATGACAGAGAGAAGGCAGAAGAACTGAATACCTGCTTTACCCCTGTCTTCACCTGAAAGGAAAACAGTCCCCAGCTTGGTGATAATACAATAAATGATGCAGGCAGGGAGCTGCAGCCCAAGATAGGAAAATAGGTGGTAAGGGAACACCCAGCTACTTTAAATGAATTTAAACCTCTAGGAACTGATTAACGATATGCAAGGGTACTAAAATAACTTGTAGATGTAATCTCAGAGCCCCTGCAAATAATCATTGAGAATTCTTAGAAAACAGATAAGGTCTCTGTGGACTGAAGACGGGCAAATGTTGTCCCCATCTTTAAAAATCGGGGGTGGAGAGAAGACCCTGGCAACTACTTGGTGTTGATACTAAGAAAAGTTTTTGAACAGATAATGAAATGGTGCATGATGGCTTAGAAAAGGATACTGTGATTTCTAAGATTATGAATTTCTCAAAAGAAGTCATGCCAAGCCAATTCATTTCTCTCTCTCCCTCTAGCGTTACAGTGGTACCTCGCAAGACAAATGCCTCATAAGACGAAAAACTCGCAAGACAAAAGAGTTTTTTGATTTTTGAGTTGCTTCGCAAGACGAATTTCCCTATGGTCTTGCGAGTTTGTTTCCTTTTTCTTAAAACCGTTAATACACAGGGAATCCGTGCTTCGCAAGACGAAAAAATTCGCAAGACGAAAAAACTCGCAGAACGAATTAATTTCATCTTGCGAGGTACCACTGTACAAGCTTCCTGGACCAGGGGAATACTATGGATGTCGTGTTTGTTAATTTCACTAAGACTTTCAACAAAGTCCCCTATTTTCCCTTGGAGAAGCTGATAAAATGGAGGCAGTGGAAGATAGGAGTGCCTGGCGTGCTCTGGTCCATGGGGTCACAAAGAGTTGGACACGACTAAACAACAACAATACATTGTTACTTTTAGGTGAATTTGTAGATGGTTGACTGACCAAGCCAAAAAGTGTTCACCAGAGGTTCTGCATCATCCTGGAAAAAAGTGACAAATGGATGCTCATCAAATTTGCGGGTGACACCAAACTGGGTGGGGTGGCTAATACCTCAGAAGATAGGATCAAGATTCAAGATAACCTTAACAGACTGGAGAACTGGAACCAAACTAACAAAATGAATTTCAATAGGGACAAATGTAAGGTTCTAAACTTAGGCAGGAATAATCCACTTGCACAAATACAGAGTGGAGTACAGCTGACTTGCCTTGTGAAAAGGATCTAGGGGTCTTTGTAGAGCACAAATGTAACATGAGTCAACAGTGTGATGCAGCAGCAAAAAAAAGTTAATGGGTTCCCAGGTTGCATCAATAGAAGTCTAGTCCAGATCCAGTAATAGTCCTGCTCTATTCTGCCTTGGTCAGACCACACCTGCAATATTGTGTCCAGTTCTGGGCACCACAGTTTAAGAAGGATCTTGTCAAGCTAGAACATACGCAGAGAAGGGCACCCAAGATGATCAAGAGTCTGGAAACCAAGCCTTATGAGCAACAGTTGAGGGAGTTGTGTGTTTTGAGAAGACTCTGAGGTGGTAAGATGCCTATCGTCAAATACCTGATGGGTTGTCACATGGAAGATGATGCAAGCTTGATTTTTCCTACTCCAAAGGGTAGGACTGGAACTGATGGCTTCAATTTTCAAGAAAGGGGATTCCAAGTAAATATTAAGAAGAACTTTCTGAGGGTATGAGCTGTTTGACAGTGGGAACAGACTACCTTAAAAGGTGGTGAACTCCCTTTCATTTGATGTCTTTAAAGAGAAGTTGGCCATCTGTCTGGGATTATTTAGCTGTAATTCCTGCATTGCAAGGGATTGAACTAGATGACCCTTGAGGTCCTTTCCAACTTTACAATTCTATGATCTATCAAAGATCGCTCAAGTCCAATAATTGATTACAGAAAGTTAGACTAGATTATCATTGAATGCTTCTTGAAACTGTTCAGTTGTGGCAGACCTAACACTAATTGCTTCTGAGTATCGGTGATAAAGAGGGTGGATTTAACTACAGAATGATGATTCACCATGGTGACTAACAATCCAGGAAATCAAGTCATAATTTTCACCTGCCTTTAAAGACGTATTTACAGTAATAAATTATGTGCAAATTGTCTCTGAACCTTTCTTAAATGATCCAGCAGTCAGCCAATGGAACTTACTACAAAAGGGTCTGAATGTGGATAAAATTTTGGCATAAATGCAATATATTAATAGTAGATTCCAAGTCTGTTCACAGCCCCTACAGCCTTAGACTACTTTGTGCAAGCATGATTTAGACATGAAATATTTACACACCAACTCCAAACAGAACCAACTGATAAACATTTAATTTTTGTTAGGTGACTTTAAAAATATGCTTCACAAATTGAAACCTCAGTTCAATTTATTCATTGCCAGGAGGCTTGTACCGCAATGGGTTTAAATAAGTTGTTTCAGGATCTATATAATATATTTTACTTGGTCACCTAGCACTGAAGACCATAGGAAGCTTTTTTATTTCATGAAGTTATTTGCAACTTAGAAGCTTGCCACTTTTACCGAAATAATTGTTTCAATAAAAATTGAGACATGTAATTTTAACTATATTAAGTTTGATAACTGAGGCCAGGAGAACAGCTATACACAAAACAGATACAGTTTTTGTATAATGGGAAATTACAAGGGAGTAGTGGGTCCCCCCCCAAAAAAATGCCTATTTAAAAACTCAATGTGAAAAAAAATATTGATGGAATTCTCACCCCTGTTCACAGATGGACACCAAACTACAAAACTGACTTGAATGTTGATATTTTACCTCTAGAAACACCTGCTCCAATCCTGCCCAAATGAAAGCTCATTATATCTATTGTATAAACAAGGAGATAAATGTCTACTTGAGAACTGGTGAGTCAAAATGAACTCCAAAAAATCAGCTCTTCTTCCAACCTCGTAATATAGCTTGCCTTTTCTTCCCTCATCTGAAACTAGGAGGTGGCTGAGCTAGTATTAGAATTTGAACGACAGAAGTATGCCCTGAACATGCGTATCAGATTTTATTTCAATGCCACATGATAGCCAGCAGAATGTGCAACTGGTCCACAGCTCTCTTGAAGACAATTAAGTTCTCAGTGAACCAAAATCTAGGTTTTCAAAAGTTTCCAGTGTTATGGAAATGACAGTGGTGGGGCACATGTTTAAAGTTCTTACAGTGTTACAAATATTATGTCAATGTATCTTTTCAACTTGACAGCTCAGGAAAGATACCTAGTTTTATAAATTCATATAAAATCAGTAGTTTGACCGATTCTCTTCATTCCAACGCCATTTTGGCGTTAGAGGAAAGGACTCCTTTACCTTTCTCTCCTGCCATAATCCCTCAAGCGTGAGGGCACATACACAACAGCCCACCCAAAGGTGGCAATCACTGAACTGATAACTGACCATAAGATCTCAAGAGCTCATCCCCGGACTTGCCCCAGGACAAGAATATGTAAAGAGTTCTACTGCTCTTTGGTAATAGGTACTTGAGAGGTGTTAAGAGACATGTCTGGGCATGTCTGCCAAGGTTGAACTAGTGTAGTCCCTGTCTACCCCTCCCCTTTTGTGACATGTCAGTGATGTAATGATGATGTATCAGTGATGCTGTACAAACTGTATTCTGGGATATTGTGGGAAGTTGTAAAAGTTGATATTACCCCATGCTCGGGGTTCTTACTCCTGTGGGGACCTGTTGCGCAACTATAAAGTTAATGGTCTACTGACCGCTGTTTTGCTTCAAATTACTTGGCTGGAACTTCCTTCTTTTACTGACTGCATGGACCCTCAGGGGACTTGGACCCCGACGAGCTGTGCTGTTGAGTAGTTTCTCACCCCGGAATTTTTCCTTATCACCAGATACTTTAAAGTTGATGATCAAAGTCATTGATTAGCATGACCAGATACAAGGGAGGACATGCTCATGTATCTTTCATAAAAGGTAAAGGGACCCCTGCCATTAGGTCCAGTCATGACCAGCTCTGCAGCGCTCATCTCACTTTATTGGCCGAGGGAGCCGGCATACAGCTTCCAGGTCATGTGGCTTTCATAGTAAAGCATTAAAAGGAATTTGAGGAAGTGAGGAATAAAAGTATTGTTAGGTTGGAGTTTTCCCGAGATTTGCTCTTTAGCATTAAAGAATACGAAGGCGACCTGCAGAAGGGACCTGGAAAAGAGTTAAGAGCTTCGGACATAAGATCTCCAGGTTGATGGAATATATGGAATTGACGGAAAGGACTGGCAGAATCCGAAACCAGGGAGAGGAGATGGTGGAAGAAGATTGGAAAATTTAAAGCTTATATATAGAAATATTGTAAAATTAATGAGTGATAGAAAAATGGTGGAATGATATTTTATGGACTTAGCAGAAATGTTATAAGGAGTTAAGCATATATAAGTATTTTAGTTTTAATGGAAAATAAGGTTAAAAAATATGTTATTTATAATATGATAGAAAATAGAGAATGATGGAAAGGATTTGCTGAAACAATTAATAGAAGTGAAATACAAAAAGGGAGGTGAAAGGAGATCGAGGAAACAAGGGAAAAGGTGTGATGTATGTTTTTAAATTGTTTTTGTTTTGTTTTATTTAGGGTTAGGGATTGGGTTTGTTTAGTTTAGTTTAATCTGTTTAGTTTAATGGGTTTAGGTTGTAATTTGTATTGTCTATATATTGTATTGTATTGTTTTTTTCTCTTTGGTTTTTTCTCTTTTGTCTTCTTTTCTTTCCTTTTCCTTTTTTGTAATCTTTAAAAGTAATAAATATTATTTAAAAAAAAAAAGGAATTTGAGCAAGTGAATGGATGCCAAAAGCTACAGGTCTGGAATTTCCTTCCTTGACACACCTGCTTAAGCCCAGGAGCAAAGTCCTCTTAAACTGCCCCTCCCAGGTGTGATTCTTATTGACCATAAATCAACAGTATTAAAACTTCTTATTTGCCATGGTGGCAATGGTGGGTCCTGCCTCTTGGGCCTTAGCCATGCCTCGTTGCCTTAAAAAGCAACATTAACACATGATTGCAGCCTGAGAAGGAATAAAAGCTGTTGCCATTGCCATTAAAAAAACCAACATTTGCTCTATGCTCTGTCTCTCAGCAACAGCATTTGTAGCCAAAAAGCAAAAACCCAAAACCAAGGGCTGAACTTCAAGGAGCTGCTTGGCAAACCCAAGGCAGTGGTACGTGGTGCAAACAGTGACAAAGCAGCTTTTCTGCACTGGGCAAGTTTGCAACTGGATGGCTAAGAAGGAAAAACTGGCCAAGCAACAGATGTAAAGTTACTAAGCACAAGTATGAGGAAGGAAATCATATTGTACTTAGGCCTGTCATTGATTTGCAGGCGGGATTCAACTACATTCATTAAGTGGATTGGGTGCTCTTATACAACAAACTCTACAAGAAGGAAGATAAACAAACTGGACTTTTTTTGAAGTAAGGAAAGTTATACAAAAAAATGCACAGGGAAGTGGTGGGATTACAGTTGCAGCATCATATAACTCCCAACCAAAAATAAATTGGGACACTCTGAACAACAAGCAACACACCAGCTAATAATATACTGACAATATTTTTATAACACTATACTGTTTCAAAATTCATAAACAGAAGACATATAATATGTGCATGGAGTCACAAACTAATAACTATTTAGCTAAAAGATTAAAAAAAGTCCTAGCAGGAATCATACATAAAGACTAAGCAGGCTTTCTCCCAGGCAGACATATGTCAAATAACACAAGGAACTTAATTGACATTTTGGAAAAATTACAAGTTAACATTAACACAAAAGCAGTACTGATATTCATTGACGCAGAGAAAGCCTTTGACAACATTTCTTGGAGTTTTATGAAGAAAAACCTGCAAGGGATGGGGGTGGGAGAAAGGTTTGGAAACGGTATAGGGGCGATTTATTCAGAACAAAAGGCAAAATTGATAGTGAACAATGCGGTTACAGAAGAAGTTAAGATAGAGAAAGGGACACGACAAGGCTGCCCAATTTCCCCTCTGCTTTTCATTTCGGTCCTGGAGGTCCTGCTGAACATGATTAGAAGGGACCAACAGATTCAGGGTATACAGGTCGGAGCTAAACATTACAAACTGAAAGCTTATGCAGATGACTTAGTTTTGACATTACAGGAGCCAATCCCTAGTACTAGAAGAGCTTTGGAAATAATACAAGAATTTGGTCAGGTGGCAGGGTTCAAACTTAATAAATCAAAAACAACGGTTTTGGAAAAGAATTTGACACCAATAGAGAAGGAAAGGTTTCAGGGAGAAACAGGTTTAACAGTGATGAAAAAAGTAAAATACCTAGGGGTGAATATGACTTCGAAGAATGCTAACTTATTTAAAGATAATTATGAAAAGTGTTGGTCGGAAGTGAAAAAAGATCTTGAAATGTGGACAAATCTAAAGCTTTCCTTACTGGGTAGAATTGCAGTTATTAACATGAATGTATTGCCAAAATTGTTGTTTTTGTTTCAAACCTTACAAATAATTGACAAGATGGACTGTTTCAAGAAGTGGCAAAAAGAAATTTCTAGATTTGTCTGGCAGGGCAAAAAGCCCAGAATTAAATACAAAATTCTTACTGATGCAAAGGAACGAGGGGGGTTTGCGCTGCCGGACTTTAAACTATATTATGAGGCGGCAGCCTTTTGCTGGCTGAAGGAATGGCTACTTCTTGGGAATACAGACATTCTTGATTTGGAAGGACATGATAATGTTTTTGGTTGGCATGCATACTTGTGGTACGGTAAGGATAAAGCTCATAAGGCGTTTAAAAACCATATTGTCAGAAAAGCATTGTTTAATGTCTGGGTCAGATACAAAGATTTCTTGGAGAATAAAACCCCAAGGTGGCTTTCACCAATGGAAGCTAAGGCCTTGAAAAAACTTAACATGAGATCGAAATGGCCAAAATATTGGGAAATTTTAGAACAAGATGGGGACAAAATGAAATTGCAGAGTTATGAGAAACTTAAAGATAAGGTGCAGGATTGGTTACACTACTTCCAAGTAAGAGAGGCCTATAACTCGGATAGGAAAATTGGCTTCCAGGTGGAAAAATTGAAGTTGGAAACAGAATTGTTAGAACCCAGTGCTAAGATTTTGTCGAGAATGTATAATCTGCTGTTGAAATGGAATACTGAGGATGAAACGGTTAAATCTGCTATGATAAAATGGGTACAAGATATTGGTCATAACATCATGTTTGCTGACTGGGTACGGTTGTGGACCACCGGTATGAAATTTACGGCATGTAATGCCTTAAAAGAAAATTTTATGAAAATGATTTATAGGTGGTACATGACCCCAGTCAAGCTAGCAAAAATTTATCATTTGCCCGATAATAAATGTTGGAAATGTAAAGAAACGGAAGGAACATTTTTTCACCTTTGATGGGCCTGCCCAAGGATCAAGGCTTTCTGGGAAATGATATATAATGAACTGAAAAAAGTATTTAAGTATACTTTCCTAAAGAAACCAGAGGCCTTTCTCCTGGGCATGGTCGGCCAATTGGTTCCAAGGAAGGACAGAACCTTTTTTATGTATGCCACAGCAGCAGCAAGAATACTCATTGCAAAGCACTGGAAGACACAAGACTTACCCACCTTGGAAGAATGGCAGATGCAAGTTATAGACTACATGGAACTGGCAGAAATGACCGGCAGAATTCGAGATCAAGGAGAAGAGCAGGTGGAAGAGGACTGGAAGAAGTTTAAAGTTTATCTACAAAAACATTGTAAAATTTATGAATGCTAAAGGCACTGTAAATGAAATGAAGGGGTTCTAGTGATTAAGATAAATAAGAGTGTAAAGGGAAGGATAAAGGATCAATTTGAATAATATGATAATTGCTGAGCTAATTTTAAAGTGGAATACGGAAAGGAAGGCAGGTGGAAGCAAGGAAAATAAGATCTGGAAGGCTATTAATTTGAACCAGAGTTTTTCTTTTTAATCTTGAATTTTCTTTTTTTATGTTTTTTATTTTTGTTATTCTGTCTTTTTGTATGTATTTTTGATGTATGTGTTTGTTGGTTTTTGTGATGTGAGTTAACTTTATTGTTGTTAATTTTTGTGAAACTTTAATAAAATATTATTTTAAAAAAACTAATAAGAATCAAATAAATGTTCCATGAACAGGAATGGTAGGAGTGGTAAGTTGTTGTCAAAGATCACTGAAATGGAGGCAAAATGCCTTTCCACAGTCAATATCCTACAAACATGAGATGATGGGTGATGCAAACATTGCAATAGGGTGCTCCAAGCACAGCAGCAGACTACAGTTCTTCCAGGATAATGAACTGTTTCAATGATAAATCTTCACAAGCAAATTAATAGTCCCCAAAGTACATCAAATGGCCATGGATCAGCTATCACTAAAAAATGTAGTAAGCTGATGGTGTAAAAATAAATTGGAATCAATATTCAATAAACAACTGCTGTCATGTGACCTCTCTGCAAACCAATTGCAGGGAATGCTTAACATGCAGGTCATCTAGAAGTGACCCTTGTGCAAGGCTGGGCAGCCTCAGGCTTTGGAACCAATGCAGCTTCACCAGGCCTTTTTACCTGGCCACACAGCCTCAAAGGCCAAGCTTTGCACCCCAAGTGGTTTTTTGCTGGGGTGCAACATGTCCTTCAACTCTGATGACTCTTGCTTACCTGGATGGAAGATATACAGGGGTGTGCAACTGTGTATAGAAACTACTATATTGCATAAATGTAAACTTTATATTCAAGCTCTGAAAAAGTTTGTGTCTGGCCCTGCCCACCACTGGCGCATGGTTCCCAGAAGGTTGCCCAAAAGGGAATTCATGTCTTGGGGCTGAACAGGTCCTTCATCCCTGCATTAGTGGAATGTATTGCTGGGTCAATGTCTGTGGGAAACACTGTGTGTGCATGTGCCTCCCCAGTACATTGTGTGAAGCTTCGGTGATGCACGACTGCCAGAAATTCCTTGCTGGAAAAGTTGCACCCTTGGAAAGTCCTCTTTCTGGAAAGGTGGCGGGGGCAGGGAATCACCAAATTTGAAATTAAAGGTGAAGATTCTTTTTGAATTAACCATCTGCTTTATTTTTTTTTCTCCTTGTGCAAGGTCTGTGAGATTTAGACTTGTCAGCAGCCTTCAACATAGTTGATCACGAACTTTTGGACCACCACCTTGCCGACGTGGGGATTCAGGGCACAGTTCAACAATGGCTGCGCTCCTTTATCTCAGGTCAGGGACAGAGGGTGGCGCTAGGGAGGGAGTTGTCGCCGTGGCACTCCTTGATGTGTGGAGTCTCGCAGGGTGCAATCCTTTCCCCAATACTTTTAAATATCTTTATGCATCCCCTTGACCAGATTGTCCGGAGCTTTGGGCTGGGTTGTCATCAATATGCTGATGACACCCAGCTTTATCTGTTGATGGACGGCCACCCTGACTCGGCCCCGGACACACTGACCAGATGCTTGGAAGCTGTGGCTGGATGGCTGCGTGGAAGCCACTTAAAATTAAATCCTTCGAAGACAGAGATCCTCTGGCTGGGTCCGGACGACATGGGGTTGAGGGGCCAACTCCCATCTTTTGCGGGGGGCTCAATTAGTGCCAGCGCCTTCTGTCAAGAGCTTGGGTGTAACCTTCGATGCCTCCCTTTCCATGGAGGCGCAGGTTGCACCCACAGCAAAAGTGGCATTTTCCCATCTCCACCATATTAAGCAGTTCGTCCCTTACCATTCTCGCCCTGATTTGGCCACAGTGATCCATGCGATGGTCACCTCCAGGCTTGACTACTGTAATTCGCTCTACGCGGGGCTGCCCTTGAAGCTGACCCAGAAACTCCAGCGGGTGTAGAATGCCGTGGCAAGGCTCCTTACGGGGTCCTCGCCGCGGGATCACATTCAGCCACTGCACTGGCTCCCGGTGGAGTACAGGGTCAGGTTTAAGGTGCTGGTTTTGACCTTTAAAGCCCTATGTGGCCTGGGACCCATGTACCTATGGGACCGCCTCTCCTGGTATGCCGCACAGAGGACCTTAAGGTGATTAGATTGGTCTCAACTAGGGCCATGGCCTTTTCAGTACTGGCCCCGACTTGGTGGAATGCTCTTTCACAAGAGACTAGGGCCCTGCAGGACTTGACATCTTGCCGTAGGGCCTGCAAGACAGAGCTGTTCTGCCTGGCCTTTGGTTTGGACTCAGTCTGACCCTTATGTTTCCCTCCCCTTATGGTTTTGATCTATGGGCTATTATTAAAATGAGGCTGCATTTTAAATTGTATTTTTAACCTGTATTTTAAATTGTTTTTTTTTCTCCTCCCCTATTATGTTTTTATTATAATTTTATGGGTGTTAGCTGCCCTGAGCTCGGCTCTGGCCGGGGAGGGTGGGGTATAAATAAAATTTTATTATCATCATTATCATCATGGCACAGAACTGTCTACATGCAGGACAAGTTTAGTCACCCAGGGCTTTCTTCAGAAGCCACTTTGTTTTTATGACAGTTTAACTCTCTTCCACTCCTCCATTTCACTTTCAGCTTCCTCCAGCTGCATTTCTGACTCACTCTACAAAACATTTTGCACAGTGGCTGCCTCGTGTTGCGAAGTAGGAAGTATAATCATCTTGACACATGTCTTGGGCTTCCTCCTCTGGTGCTGTTTCACACTCTCAAGAAGGGGCTGGGGAAGAATGTTCCTCTGTTGTCTTAGGGCCTCATGCGCTCCTAATAGGCTCACCTTGCTTCCTCTTGTCTTTCTCACTCCATAGCTTCTGTGTGTCTACTCAAGAAATAAAACTCTCATATTCTTGAGTGTTTGAGGCTCTGCACTTCCCTGCCCTGCAATGCATTTGTCTGGCTTTCAACCCCATTTTACTTCAGATGAAATTAAGAAGTATAATCAATCCACTATCAATATCAAAACCAATATTAGACCTAATTATTAGATTAGATCTAATCACATTTTCCACTTTCTAGTAGAATCTCCCCACCCGCCTCCAACTGCCATCATGAAAATTGCTTGTGGACTATGGGAAAGTATATGCAAGCAGTATCTGCACCGCACAACTGCAATAAAAATATGAAGAAAGAGCACTAACATTTACTACATCAGAATTCCTTAACTACTGTAGTATGTGATCAAAGAAACTGGCAATATTTAGTGGGCCTCTTCTGCCCCCTGGTGTCTAATCTTTATACAACAATGTGCAACAAATTGCCTATTTCTGACTTGGGGGATTACTGTATAAAGTAGCTTTTGGAAGCTTTGTTGTTGTTGTTGTTGAGTCGTTTAATCATGTCCAACTCTTCGTGACCCCCTGGACCAGAGCACGCCAGGCACTCCTGTCTTCCACTGCCTCTCGCAGCTTGGTCAAACTCATGCTGGTAGCTTCGAGAACACTATCCAACCATCTCGTCCTCTGCTGTCCCCTTCTCCTTGTGCCCTCCATCTTTTCCAACATCAGGGTCTTTTCCAGAGAGTCTTCTCTTCTCATGAGGTGGCCAAAGTACTGGAGTATCAGCTTCAGGATCTGTGCTTCCAGTGAGCTCTCAGGGCTGATTTCCTTAAGAATGGAGAGGTTTGATCTTCTTGCAGCCCACAGGACTCTCAAGAGTCTCCTCCAGCACCAGAATTCAAAAGCATCCATTCTTCGGCGATCAGCCTTCTTTATGGTCCAGCTCTCACTTCCATACATCACTACTGGGAAAACCATAGCTTTAACTATATGGACCTTTGTCAGCAAGGTGATGTCTCTGCTTTTTGAGATGCTGTCTAGGTTTGTCATCGTTTTTCTCCCAAGAAGCAGGCGTCTTTTAATTTCGTGGCTGCTGTCACCATCTGCAGTGATCATGGAGCCTAAGAAAGTAAAACCTCTCACTGCCTCCATTTCTTCCCCTTCTATTTGCCAGGAGGTGATGGGCCCAGTGGCCATGATCTTCATTTTTTTGATGTTGAGATTCAAACCATATTTTGTGCTCTCCTCATTCACCCTCATTAAAAGGTTCTTTAATTCCTCCTCACTTTCTGCCATCAAGGTTGTGTCATCTGCATATTGGAGGTTATTGATATTTCTTCTGACAATCTTAGTTCCGGTTTGGGATTCATCCAGCCCAGCCTTTTGCATGATGAATTCTGCATATAAGTTAAATAAGCAGGGAGACAATATACAGCCTTCTTGTACTCCTTTCCCAATTTTGAACCAATCAGTTGTTCCATATCCAGTTCTAACTGTAGCTTCTTGTCCCAAATAGAGATTTCTCAGGAGACAGATGAGGTGATCAGGCACTCCCATTTCTTTAAGAACTTGCCATAGTTTGCTGTGGTCAACACAGTCAAAGGCTTTTGCATAGTCAATGAAGCAGAAGTAGATGTCTTTCTGGAACTCTCTAGCTTTCTCCATAATCCAGTGCATGTTTGCAATTTGGTCTCTGGTTCCTCTGCCCCTTCGAAATCCAACTTGCACTTCTGGGAGTTCTCAGTCCACATACTGCTTAAGCCTGCCTTGTAGAATTTTAAGCATAACTTTGCTAGCGTGTGAAATGAGTGCAATTGTGAGGTAGTTGTAGCATTCTTTGGCAATGCCCTTCTTTGGGATTGGGAAGTAGACTGATATTCTCCAATCCTCTGGCCACTGCTGAGTTTTCCAAACTTGCTGGCATATTGAGTGTAGCACCTTAACAGCATCATCTTTTAAAATTTTAAATAGTTCAGCTGGAATACCATCACTTCCACTGGCCTTGTTATTAGCAGTGCTTTCTAAGGCCCATTTGACTTCACTCTCCAAGATGTCTGGCTCAAGGTTAGCAACCACACTACCTGGGGTGTGCGAGACATCCATATCTTTCTGGTATAATTCCTCTGTGTATTCTTGCCACCTCTTCTTGATGTCTTCTGCTTCTGTTAGGTCCTTACCATTTTCCTCCTTTATTATGGTAATGTTTGTACGAAATGTTCCTTTCACATCTCCAATTTTATTGAACAGATCTCTTGTTCTTCCCATTCTGTTGTTTTCCTCTATTTCTTTGCATTGCTCGTTTAAGAAGGCCTTCTTGTCTCTCCTTGCTATTTTTTGGAAATCTGCATTCAATTTCCTGTATCTTTCACTATCTCCCTCGCATTTTGCTTGCCTTCTCTCCGCCGCTATTTGTAAGGACTCGTTGGACAGCCACTTTGCTTTCTTGCATTTCCTTCTCATTGGGATGATTTTCGTTGCTGCCTCCTGTATAATGTTGCGAGCCTCCATCCATAGTTCTTCAGGCACTCTGTCCACCAAATCTAAATCCTTAAACCTGTTCCTCACTTCCACTGTGTATTCATAAGGGATTTGATTTAGATTGTATCTTACCAGCCCACTGGTTTTTCCTACTTTCTTCAGTTTAAGCTGGAATTGTGCTATAAGAAGCTGATGATGTGAGCCACAGTCAGCTCCAGGTCTTGTTTTTGCTGACTGTATAGAGCTTCTCCATCTTTGGCTGCAGAGAATATAATCAATCTGATTTCGATGCTGCCCATCTGGTGATGTCCATGTGTAGAGGCGTCTCTTGTGTGGTTGGAAAAGCGTGTTTGTGATGACGAGCTTGTTCTCTTGACAGAACTCTATTAGCCTTTGCCCTGCTTCATTTTGATCTCCAAGGCCAAACTTGCCAGTTGTTCCTTTTATCTCTTAATTCCCTACTTTAGCATTCCAGTAATGAGAAGAACATCCTTCTTTGGTGTCACTTCTATAAGGTGTTGTAAGTCTTCATAGAATTGGTTAATTTCAGTTTCTTCAGCATCAGTAGTTGGTGCATAAACTTAGATTACTGTGATGTTAAGAGGTCTGCCTTGGATTCGTATCGAGATCATTCTATCATTTTTGAGATTGCATCCCACTACAGCTTTCGGCACTCTTTTGTTGACTATGAGGGCCATTTCTTTTACGGGCCATTTCTTTTACGGGATTCTTGCCCACAGTAGTAGATATGATGGTCATCCGAACTGAATTCACCCATTCCCATCCATTTTAGTTCACTGATGCCCAGGATGTCAATATTTATTCTTGCCATCTCATTTTTGACCACATCCAATTTACCCAGGTTCATGGTTCTTACATTCCAGGTTCCTATGCAATATTTTTCTTTACAGCATTGGACTTTCCTTTCGCTTCCAGGCATATCCACAACTGAGCGACCTTTCGGCTTTAGCCCACCCGCTTCCTCAGCTCTGAATCTACTTGTACTTGTCCTCCGCTCTTCCTCAGTAGCATGTTGGACGCCTTCCAACCTGAGGGGCTCATCTTCCAGTGTCATAACTTTTATATGCCTGTTGTCTTTGTCCATGGAGTTTTCTTGGCAGGGATACTGGAGTGGCTTGCCGGTTCCTACTCCAGGTGGATCATGTTTGGTCAAAACTCTCCACTATGACTTGTCCATCTTGGGTGCCCTGCACAGCATAGCTCATAGCTTCTCTGAGTTATTCAAGCCCTTCGCCACGGCAAGGCAGTGATCCATGAAGGGGTTTCGGAAGCTACCTAGCATGATAATTATAAAACTAAAGAGAGGTGATGTGTCCAATTCCAATTTAATTACTGTAAATGGTTCCTAAAAAAGAATGACTGATATGGATAGTGAAAATAATTGAGGGATAAAAAGGTAAAAAGAAAGCTAGGTAAAGGTAAAGGACCCCTGGATGGTTAAGTCCAGTCAAAGGCAACTATTGGGTTGCTGTGCTCATCTCGCTTTCAGGCCAAGGGAGCTAGCATTTGTCCACAGACAGATTTCCAGGTCATGTGGCCAGCATGACTAAACCACTTCTGGTGCAATGGAACACAGTGACGGATGTCAGAGTGCACGGAAACACGGTTTACCTTCCCACCGCAGCAGAAGCTATTTATCTACTCACACTGGTTGGCTTTCAAACTGCCAGGTTGGCAGGAGCTGGGACAAAGCAACAGGAGCTCAGCCCTTCGCGGGGATATGAACTGCCAATCTTCTGATCAGCAAGCCCAAGAGGCTCAGTGGTTTAGACCACTGTGCCACCCATGTCCCTAATTGAGGGATAACCACTATATCTGCAGTGCAGTATGCAAACTGTCAACTTACACTCTGAATATACACACATTGCTGGCTTTTGCTACTTGCTCTTATGGTGCTGCACCCGTCTAAACCCTACAAGTAGCCAAATATTTATTTTAATGAAGAGCAGCACCATGAAACAGCACCTGCTGTTATGGCAAAGCATAAGCAACTCCAAGGGATTTCAAAATAGCATCAAACATTTATAACTCATCTATTGTCTGGGGACCCAAGCAACTGGTTTATACCACCACCCAAAACTGCCATCAACATGGTGTGCAGTTACTGTATTTGGTAGACTAAAATGAAACAAAACAGCAGACAGATGAATTGGCTGGGCAGACAAGTGAAAACATGAATACCGGTAATTTCACTAGGCCAATATGGCACTTGGCAACAGACACGAACTTGAACATCTGTCCCTAGAAGTACATGAGACGCTGGCCCACTGATACAGAGTTATTTTAACACTTGGTTCTCATGTCTAGCTGATCTTTGCATTTGGCATTATGGTGCAGGAAAGAGGTGTATAGCCCAGTACACTTCTTTTTTTTCTTTTTTTTACCTATGAGGAAATTTGGAGTGTGTCAGTTTATCTCTTGTTAAAGGGACTGCCCTGCATAACCAGGCTTCTTAATGTGCCCTTCGGGAAGGGATGTGTGGGATGTGCACCTTCTGTTTAAGCAGCTTCTTAAGAGTTGCAAGGCACAAATGGGGAGAATAACTGGGAAATTTCTGTTGCGCAAGAAGAAATAATTGTGCTGACAGAATTAGTTGATGAATACTGATAAGAACCTCACCGCCGCCACCTTGGGAATCCTCATGTCGAGTTGGGTGATGATATCTTGAGAGTAGGGCTGGACAATACCTCAGGTACCTCGGGTTACAGACACTTCAGGTTACATACGCTTCAGGTTACAGACTCCGCTAGCCCAGAAATAGTACCTCGTGTTAAGAACTTTGCTTCAGGACAGTTTCAGGTTAAGAACAGACCTCCAGAATGATTTAAGTTCTTAACCCAAGGTACCACTGTATCTCAATATATATGCAGTTTAAAGTCCATATTGTGATATCAGTTTCATAATTTTTGACCTGGCAAAATATCACAAATCAAGATGTTTGTGCACGCACTATGCAAAATTGCAATTTGGGGAAAAACATGAAGCTAGCCAATGCTTCTCTCGATTCCTGCAGCCCAGGGCTACAATTCATCCTCAGGATTGCAGGTGCCCCCATGCAGACATGTGACGTTGCACGCTGCCTTGTGGCGGCTGGCGGCAGCTCCTCTTCCTCCTATCTACAGCAAACAAAGCACCCTTTTCTGCTGGAGGGGCTCAGACACAAAAACAGAGACTTAGCCTCTGGGTTCGAGCCTCACCCCCTGGAAAAGGATGCCTCGCTGCAGAGGTTGGAGCCTTACTGCTTCTCTCTTGGAGGCAACGTCACTGCCACCTGCTGGCTTTTTTCATTTGCTTTGTGGGTGCCCAGCCCCCACAATTACCATATATTATTGTGGGTGCCCAAGCACCCATGCCCCCCTGAAGTTGGCACTTACAATGCAGCCCCTGTTAACTCTGCTGGCTCAGCTCTCCCCTGTCTCCTGCAGGGGGCAGCAAATCACAAGAACAGGTGCCGGCAAAAATCACAATGCAGGAAAAACCGTGAAGCCAGCCCATATACAAAGCGCCATCCTTATTTCAGACATTGTGATGTATTGGTATATCACAGTGTTTAGCTGGTGATATATCATGATGCTGTAAACCAGATATCGCCCAGCCCTACTTGAAAGGCAGCCAAACCTTTGTCAATAATGGGTGAAGTAATGTGAAAGTGACGCTTCAGTCCACCATCTTGAAAATGTTGAACAAGATCACCGCTTCCATCTTGGGAACCTTCATGCCAAGTTTGGTGACAATATCTCAAGGTGTCCGAACCTATAGGGATCCAAAGCGACAACCCACTTTCAAAAATATATAGCAAATAAACTGCCTTGTGAATTTGTTGAAATGAGAATGCAGGGTATGTTATATAAATAAATATCTGCCAAAATTTCTCTTAGTAGTCAGATCCACTGGCAAACAGAGGAATAGATAGATCAGTTACTGAACAATGAGTTAATCAAACTACCAAGAGCAAGGATCTGGGCCAAAGGAGGCAGGCGTGAAGGCTGCTGTGTTAACACTTCATGGGCAGAGTCAGGAGGCAATAAACAGCCAAGAAAAAAAAATTCCACAAACTTGCAGGGACACAAGCAACAGAGACATCAGTCTATTAAAAAAATGTATTTAATCATTCTTTATATAAATAGATCTTTATTAAAAAAAAACCAGAGCACACAAATATTCCAAAGTGTACAACACTTGGGCAAAAAGGTCCCTAGAACTTGTCTAACAGTTTGCAACAAAAGGACAATTTAAGCATCAATTCAAAGATACTACAGGAAGTCCTTGACACGATTTTGGCCAGCATAACGTCAGAGGGCTCAGTCCTTTGGGTTGTGCATTTGTTGCAAAAGGAGTTGTGTGGGCCTTTGCATTCATAAACCGTTTGCAAGTCTTCTACCATGACATGCTTGTGACAAACATGACAGGCAAGCTAAGACTCCAAAAGCAAGGCATGAAAGCCCTGAGCCAAGAATGAAAGCAAGCATCACCAACCGAGTCATTCCACTAAGTTCTCTCCTATCCACAGTGGAAGGGACATAAGTAGTTTTTGGTTTAGCTTGGAGAAGCTCACTAGAACAAAGTTTGACTAGGCAAAAAGACAAGCCTTGCAAGATTTGTTGTGAACATTCCTGCTGTTCAAGTGTCAAAAAAAAAGAAAGAAAGAAAGAAAGCAAAGAAATCAAAACACCTGATAGAAAGAAGTAGTCCTTCAGAACTGAAGCTGCTTCACAAATGCCAGTGTAAGATTTTTTATCTTCACAGTTTTCGGTTGAAAACATCGTCAAGTGAGGAAGGCCATTTGCTTCCTGTTGCCTGGTTGGTCCAACAAGTTGTTGTTGCTTTATTTTATTTTATTTTATATAATGCTTTAATGCTGTCTGCAGTAGGGCATTGCCAAGAAATTCTCCAGCATCTAGAAGCATCAGTCCCTGCCCCATTCAAGAGTCATCTGATGTAGACGGTCCCCTCGTTTCCTCAGTTCTCATTACAAGAAGGCTGTACGAATACCAACAAATGGGTTTGCTCATCCTTGATTGGGTCTTCGGGGGGAGGTTTCTGGAGACAAAAGAGAAATCATAGAATCATAGAATCATAGAGTTGGAGGAGACCACAAGGGCCATTGAGTCCAGTCCCCTGCCAAGCAGGAAACACCATCAGAGCACTCCTGACATATGGTTGTCAAGCCTCTGCTTAAAGACCTCCAAAGAAGGAGACTCCACCACACTCCTTGGCAGCAAATTCCATATATAGCAGTTTCTTAAAACAATTTAATGCAGTGTTTCCCAACCGGGGGCTATATGGCCCCCTGGGCCCCCAGGATATTCCAATGGGGCCACAGGTGAAAATCACGCAAATGGGGGGGGTCATGTCACAGCATGAGGCTAGGGGGCCACAGAGGGAAGTGAGAAGTGAAGGGGGGAAACCATTATAGTTATTTGTTTAAAATCCTGTTTGGCTGGCTATCTGCTTGGCCAATCAGAAGTGGGTAAGGGGGCAGTCCACCAGGGCCTAGTGCTCCTTTTTTGCCATGTGTGTTTTCTTGGAGCAGTCCTGGTTTGTTTCCGGTGGGAGAGAGCACTTGCTGAGGCTCCCATTTTGACACGTAGAGCCCATGATCCAGAACCCCCAGGTCAGGTAAGTGTGGTGGTTGTGTGACAATGGGTAGGGCTGGGTGAGCCGGAGCTGCTTATTGCTGCCACCAATGTTGGGCCTAGTGGCAGCCTGGGCCTCACTCTGCAAGGAGCAGCATGGTGCAATCTGCTCCAGCATGGTGCAATCTGCTCCAGGACCCGTCAGCAGCGTCGGCCTGATTCTGCAAGCCACTGGGTGAAATCTACCCCAGCGTCTAGCCAAGCAGGGTCATCTGGTGCTGCTGACTTTCATCTAGTAAATAACTAAGTGTCTACTCAGAAGAAAGCCACACTGAGTTCAGTGGGCCTTATTCCCAGGTAAGGGTGTGCGGGGCTTTAGAGTTTTATCTAGGCAGCCAGGGCTCCTCCAGATGACAAGATACGCTCGTACCTTGGTTGACGAACGCTTTGCAAGTCAAACATTTTAGCTCCCGAATGCCGCAAACCCGAAAGTGCATGTTCTGGTTTGCGAACATTCTTTGGAACCTGAACATCCGATATACCTTCCAATTGGTTGCAGAAGCTTCCTGCAGCCAATCAGAAGCCATGCCTTGGTTTCCAAACATTTTGGAAGTCAAACAGACTTCCATAACGGATTCTGTTCGACTTCTGAGTTACAACTGTCTTTTTGTCCCAGGCCCATGAGAACAACTTGCTTTTTCAAATTCTCCCATATATATAGAACTCCCTGTGCGCCTTTTGGACTGTATCTGTAGGTTTCCACCTCTGTGTCAAATGACTGGGGTCACATTAAGTGTTGTTTACCTCTTTATAATACATGGAAGATGGATCTCCCCCGGGAGGTTCTGGACTCTCCTTCTATGGAGGTTTCTAAGCAGAGGTTGGGTGGCCTCTGTCATGGATGCTTTAGCTGAGTTTCCTACGTTGCAGGGGGTTGGACTACATGACCTTCGGGGTCCCTTGCAGCTCCATTATTCTATGTTTTTCTGCTTCAACAATATTTCATTATGTTCCTATTGTTTTATGTTATTGTATTTTCTATAAATTATAAAAATTATAAACATGTTCTATTTACAAACAAAACATTTAAATAGCTACCTTTCTACTTGTAGGACGGGGGGGGGGCATGGGCATAGCCAGGATTTTTGTTGAGGGGGGCAGAACCTCATATTTGTATTGATTTTTTCTTATGGGGGTGCAGCTGCCGCCCGCTACATCCGGGGCAGGGGGCACAGGAAGGAAACAAGGTTGGAAGGGGGCCACGGTCGGAAAAAGGTTGGGAAACAATGATGTAATGAATCAAATGGTTGTCTTTTTTAGGAGGGAGAAAAAGCAACATGGAAATAAAATTGAAGGAGACTTCAGAAAGTAATCTGTTACCCAATACATTTTAAGTACTATAAATCTTCCTTATGGGCAACTCTGATTAAGTTATTTCAAGGAGAAACTAGAACCATCTGCCACACCATTAAAAGTGTGTGTGTGTGTGTGTGTGTGTGTGTGTGTGTCATTCCGAGCTTGTGCTTCTCACTCACACATTAGGTTGGCCTTAGATAGACTAGGATTGAGTGGCCAGTACTCACTTGAAGATCTTCAATGTGCTCTTCAAACATTTGTTTCAGAAACTTTCCAGGCTCAGGAATTGTAGGAAGAATCAACATTTTAATCCTTCAGAACATTAAAAAAGAAAAGAATTAAGGGGTTCTAGATACCAAATTTTGTTTAACTCATTCAACGGTATTTCAGAATTGTTCTCATGATTTATTTAATATTCTACAGCCTTTTAAATGCGTCTGTGGGAAGAAGGGGTTTTGTTTTAATTATTTACTTGTTTTTATCCTGAATTTTGTTCTGGGAACCACCCTGGGATCCTATGATGAAGGGCAGTATATAAATCATAATCATAATAAATTTACACAAAACTGCACCATGCCAGAATGGTCATATTCTCCCTTATTTCATACCCCTATTCCAGGAACCTTTTAAAGTGAAAGCAGAGCTTTTTGGAAGATAGATATACCATATACAACACACTCAAACAGAAGTCATTAATAAGTCTCTTACCTCTTCATGTGTATGAGGAATATGATAGTCAGGACTGCCACACATAATGGAAGGAGAATGTATAGAAGGAGAGAAAATGGAAAGTCTCTCTCATCTGAAAAAACAAAGAATGAGAAGTAGTCAGGCACCTGACTCCCATTTAGGAATTTAAAAAGCTGTAATAGCAACAGAGTAGCTTTCCTTTCTATTCCATTTCATGTATATGATTAATATTACCCTTTAATCTCATTTTCTAATTCCCTTCCAACACTATTTCTGGCCTTCTCTGCTCAGAAAAGGGGAACTTGATGGAGAAAATTATAATCATAACTACCATTATAATCTCTATCAAAACCTCAATTCCCTGCCTGAAAAGCTGAGTGAGCACCAAGGGGTGTAAGTGCCCAGAATGTTCGTTTTCCTAATTTCTGCTCTTCTGCTGGTATTTGTGTTGAGAGGCCAACAAGAAAACTTTTGCTGTTCGTTAACTCTATGTTGGCTAGGATTAACATTCAACATTTGACAGTGACCAAGGTCTCAAAAACTGCCAAGTGAAAAATTTGCTGCTTCTTTTCTATAGAAACAAATTCCTGCCCTGCTTGTCTTAGCATGTTGTTTTAAAGCAATGGATTTTGAGGGTTGTTTTGCTCTCACAATAAGTAGCAGTTGTGCTTTGAAATAATAAATGTAAAAATGCTTTCATTGCTTTGTCCATTTTTGGATTTTCTATTAGAAGATGATCATGAATAAAATTTTGTTGTTTCTAATGCAGCAATGTATTAACTATTTGGAATGAAAAGTTGCATTCTATAAAACTAACCTTGCTGTTTCTTATGCTGTGCAAGTTTATTCAATGGAACCAGATTCAATATATATTTCCAACCAAAGGCAAAACTAATTAAAAATAATTTTAGATCTATTGAAAAATTTCCTCCATGAAACTTTCATGAATATTCATTTCCTTATTTTCCCCCCAACCCTGATTTGATTTATATATTAATAGCTCCTGTAAAAGTAACAAACACAGCTGTGTCTCCTTCCACAATTCGCTGCCACACCAGATCTTAATGATATTTCTTTCTTCGAACCTGACTTGATTCTGTATATTGATGGCTCTTGTAAAACAAATGACCGTGATGATTCATGCCTGATTATGTTGTGGTATGTGGTTATGAAATTCTTGAAGCTTATTTCCTTTCAGTTATTGAAAGGTGTCCCAATTTGCTAAGCCCAGATGGCTGAATCCTTTACAAATAGCTGTTTGGAAGATAGTAGGTATCAGAGTGCAAGTGCTAGTGATTTGCACACTTTTGAGCATTCATGCCCACCAAAGAAAAAGCCTAGAGAACCTGATTCCCTATTATTTATTTATGTTCATCAAATACCAATGTTGTTTTTGTATTCCAGTGACTGATTCCAGGCCGCTATTGGATATGTAAGAGAGTGTGTCTGACTGTTTTCCCCATATTAGTATGGTACTTGTTATGTAGGATCAGTACTTTCTCCTTTGTGAGTAACAAATATTCTGCCAAAACAAGGTACCAAGGTACCATCCAGAACTATCTTCCTTTCAAAAAACAGAGGGAATGTTGGAGAAAATAGTAATTTCCTAAAACTCATCATTTTGCTGGTTCCATTTTCTTTTGAGTTTATGACCTAGCTAAAATGAAAAGAATTGTGCCTGCTTACCTTTTATGGCAAGTCCTAGGCTCTGTGGTTTAACCCACAGTGGCACCCGTGTCCCCCCCCCCCTTTTTTTTGCCAATCAGAAGGTCGGTGGTTTGAATCCCCACCATGGGTCCCTCGGTCCCTTCTCCTGCAAACCTAGCAGTTCGAAAGCACGTCCAAGTGCAAGTAGATAAATAGGTACCACTCTGGTGGGAAGGTAAACGGCGTTTCCATGCGCCGCTCTGGTTCACCATGTCATGCTGGCCACATGACCCGGAAGCTGTACGCCGGCTCCCTCGGCCAGTAAAACGAGATGAGCGCCACAACCCCAGAGTCGGTCACGACTGGACCTAATGGTCAGGGGTCCCTTTACTTTTACCTTTTATGGTACACTGTACATAGTGAATGTTTGTTCCAGCACATTTGGATCTGGTTCTTTACAGCCTCCTCCTTATTTTTGAGGCTGTCCCTATGCACATTTGTATTTCACTTGTATTTTTTGGGGGGTTTCTGGGAGGGATAGCTCCAGCCTAGAAACCCTTTTAAATTTATCCAGCAGACCTTCCCTGCTCCAGGTCATGGGACCAACTAAGAGGCAGTGTGTGGTACAGCCAAGGGGGGTGGGGTGGGGAGAGTATGCAAGTGAGGAGGTCCTGGGAAGGTTGCACACAGTGGCTCATCTGAAAGCGGTCTACTGTTTGAGATACCCTGGGTTAAGACATTAGCAATTTCAGGGGTACAGGCAAAACAATTTTAATTAAAGGGTTTCCAAAGACAGCTTTGCCAGATGTCAGCAAATGAAGTTGTACCGGAGGAAAGAAACTTGGGTCTTTGCCAAGTAGCGGGATGCACTGTGAAGCACTGACCTTCTACCAGATTAGAATTTATTTGTAACCTATAAATATAAAATCTGTGCAGAGATTCAGTTCTTTTGATTTGTTTCATACAGTCAGCTCAGCAGTTCATTACCAAGAGTCTTACAAAGTTTCTTCTCACCTACTTCTACTGCCTCGCTCCACTCGCTCCAGGGATCAAGTGTGAGCTTACAGTTGCTCTTAGAAGTCCTGGCTCTCACCCGGAAAGTGTAGTATTGTTTACTCTTGAGAGGGAGTGTTGCATTGTTACGTGACCTGTAAATCTTCAAAGAACAACAAAAATTTGTTTGTATAATCTATTGGTGATATTGTTTATTTTATTTTAATGAAAAATAAACTCACAACATACCGTAATACAAAAATGAAAACCAACAGTCTAACACATCTAACCCACTAAATGAGTTGATGTGCTGTAGATTTAAAACAGACAAGAGCTTTGAAGAACTGCTTTTGATTGAAATGGATTTCACATATGATACTTCTGACAGGACTGCTTTAAAATATAAAACAGGAATTCTCGGTTTGCCTATGTGGCAAACGTGTCAGATTCCTGCCCAGGAAGTTGAACAAAATCATATCCACAGAGAGGCAGCTTGAAAACGAGTCTTTGCGAGCTTAAACATGGAGCACTGGCCTTAACTGCGAGTATTCCTTCCACCTGAAAGTGGGAGGGCATCCTGCAAATTGTTAATTGGCCCTCTGGTCTCTGGGAGAGGGGTGTGACTACCACTTTTTCGTTCCAATCCCACCCGTCCAAAGGAAGGAGAGTTGCACATGCCAGATGTGCCTAACCAACGGAGCATTCTATCTAAAGGAAATGACACAGGTTGGCTGATCACCCTTACTCCTTGTGACAAGCAGTGAGATAAGTGTAGAAATCTGCCATTAGAGAAGCTTAAGTAGTTCTCCTGTACCAGATTTATGTTTGCTGCCTGTTTGTGCCTGCAGCACCATGAGAATGCCTTCCAAGTGGTTTCATAGATTTTGTTGGTAGACTGATTCTGTGAGGCTAGGATTGTATTGATCAAGTGTGGTCTGTAGCCTTAAAGATAGTTGGTCATGTGTTTGAAGGTGGGGGATGAGTGCGCTTTGTTTAGGTGCAAAATGTCTCAGTACCAAATTATTATTATTATTATTATTATTATTATTATTATTATTATTATTAATAATAATAATAATAATAATAATTTCTTATTTATACCCTGCCCATCTGGCTGGGTTTTTCCAGCCACTCTGGGCGACTTCAAACAAAATATTAAAATACAATAATCTATTAAACATTAAAAGCTTCCCTAAACAAGGCTGCCTTCAGATGTCTTCTAAAAGTCTGGTAGTTTTCTCTTTGACATCTGGTGGGAGGGCACTCCACAGGGCAGGTCCCGCTACCGAGAAGCCCCTCTGCCTGGTTCCCTGTAACTTCTCGCAGAAGAATTGTACTCAGAAACGTACTGGGAGCCAGTGTAGGTCTTTCAAGTGGTCTCGGCGGCCACTCCCAGTCACCAGTCTAGCTTACGCATTCTGAATTAGTTGTAGTTTCTGGGTCACCTTCAAAGGTATCCCCACATAGAGAGCATTGCAATAGTCCAAGCGAGAGATAACTAGAGTATGCACCACTCTGGTGAGACAGTCTGCGGGCAGGTAGGGTCTCAGCCTGCGTACCAGATGGAGCTGGTAGACAGCTGCCCTGGACACAGAATTGACCTGCGCCTCCATGGACAGTTGTGAGTCCAGAATGACTCCCAGGCTGCACACCTGGTCCTTCAGGGGCACAGTTACCCCATTCAGGACCAGGGAGTCCTCCACACCCGCCCGTCTCCTGTCCCCCAAGAAGAGTACTTCTGTCTTGTCAGGATTCAACCTCAATCTGTTAGTCGTCATCCATCCTCCAACTGCCTCCAGACACTCACACAGGACCTTCACCACCTTCACTGGTTCTGATTTGAAAGAGAGGTAGAACTGTGTATCATCTGCATAGTGATGAACGCCCAGCCCAAACCCCATGATGATCTCTCCCAGTGGCTGCAAGTAGATGTTAAAAGCATGGGGGAGAGGACAGAACCCTGAGGTACCCCAAAAGTGGTCTGAACACTCATCCCCCACACCACTTTCTGAACATGGCCCAGGAGGAAAGAGCGGAACCACTGTATAACAGTGCCCCCAGCTCCCAGCCCCTCTAGACGGTCCAGAAGGATGTTATGGTTGATGGTGTCAAAAGCCGCTGAGAGATCCAGCAGAAGTAGGAAACAGCTCTCACCTTTGTCCCTAGCCCGCCAGAGATCATTGACCAGTGCAACCAAGGCAGTTTCAGTCCTATGATGAGGCCTGAATCCCGATTGGAAGGGATCCAAATGGTCCGCATCCTCCAGGCGTGCCTGGAGTTGTTCAGCAACCACTCGCTCAATCCGCTTGCCCAAGAATGGAAGATTTGAGACTGGGCGATAGTTGGCCATATTGGCTGCATCTAAAGATGGTTTTTTAAGAAGCGGTTTGATAACCGCCTCTTCCAACGGGTCTCCCTCACAAAGAGAAGAATTCAACACCCCGTGAAGCCCACCGCCCAGCCCTTCCCGGCTAACTTTTATAAGCCAGGATGGGCAAGGGTCAAGGAGACAGGTGGTTGGTTTCACTTGTCCAAGCAGCCTGACCACATCCTCGGAGGTAACAGATTGGAACTGATCCCACGCAACTTGACTAGACAGGACTCTAGCACTCTCCCACCCTGGCCCTGCTCCCACTGTGGAGTCTACCTCTTCCTGAATCTGAGCAACTATCTGCAAAAAACTTTGCAGGAGATCATGTGGCCTGTACTGGGCCCCAATGTAGCAGGTGGTTCCGCTAAATTGCGAACCACCTGAGTCTCCTGCTACTGTTTTCTGCAGATGGAATATAGGTGGTGAAGAAAGTCTTCTTTGTTGTTGCTACTTCCACTTGGTAGGCTCGACATTGAGCTCCAACCCGTGTCCGATCAGCTTCAGAATAAGTCATACGCCACCGGTGCTCTAGCCGTCTCAGTGATTGTTTCATTGCCCTCAGATCCGTGGAAAACCACGGGGCTGTCCAGGCTCCATGCAATTGGAGAGGGCGCATCGGAGACAAATATTATGTATCCTGTGTTGTATGAACTTGTTCATGGGTAGGCAAACTAAGGCCCGGGCCTCGATCCAGCCCAAATGCCTTCTAAATCCCGCCTGGGGACGGTCCAGGAATCAGCGTGTTTTTACTTGGGTAGAATGTGTCCTTTTATTTAAAATGCATCTCTGGGTTATTTGTGGGGGCTGCCTGGTGTTTTTACATGAGTAGAATGTTTGCTTTTATTTAAAATGCATCTCTGGGTTATTTGTGGGGCATAGGAATTCGTTCATTCCTCCCCCCCCAAAAAAAATAGTAGGGCCCACCACATGGTCTGAGAGACAGTGGACCGGACCTCTGCAGAAAAAGTATACTGACCCCTGAACTTGTTCATTTGAGATAGAAACAAAAACAAGGAATGTTTCTTTCTCAGATAATTTCTGTTCTTCTTGTTTCCATTCTTTCATTAGTCTATTATTCCAGTAGACTTAAAATAGATATTATTCCCTCCACTAGTGGAGACAAAAAGTTTAATTTAGACCTTTCCCCAGAAATGATTGGGTAGATTAATCCTTCACAAGACAGCCCCCCACCCCAATGTAGAATTACAGTCGATCAGGTATATGAAGACGAGCAGCAAAGTCAGTCCTCAGGGAAAGTGCAGGCGACCTTGGAACGGACAGCTCACGGAAGAACCCCGACCAGACCTAAGAGGAGGCGTGTAGTGGTGATAGGGGATTCCCTACTGAGGGGAACAGAAGCAGTGATCTGTGGGCCTGACAAGATGTCTCAGGAAGTGTGCTGTCTCCCCGGGGCTAAGATCCAAGATGTAACAGAACGACTGCAAGGAATCATAAAACCCACTGACAAATACCCCTTCCTCTTGGTTCATGTGGGAACCAATGACACTGCAAGCAATAGCCTCCAGAAGATCAAAAGAGATTACGAGGCTCTGGGCAGGAAATTGAAGCAATTAAATGCACAAACTGTCATCTCATCTGTCCTCCCAGTTGAACGACGTGGCCCAGGGAGAGAGGGAAAAATAGTGGAAGTGAACAACTGGCTTCGCAAATGGTGTAAACAGGAACGGTTTGGATTCTTAGATCACGGACTGCAGTTTCTTGAAGATGGACTTCTGGCAAGTGATGGGCTGCACCTCACAACGGTTGGGAGGAATGTTTTTGCCAAAAATCTCAGAAACCTCATCAGGAGGGCTTTAAACTGACTAATGTGGGGGAGGGAGACAGTGCTCCTGAAGATAGGAGTCTATCAATTGATGAAGATGATCATCCAAATGTCATAGACCAAATGGAGCAAACAGCACACAGACCTAGTGGTGGGAGGAAAAAATCCTTAAATAAGAGACACGGGGGAATGATTAATGGTCTTCAATGTCTGTACACTAATGCGCAAAGCATGGGAAATAAACAAGATGAGCTTGAGCTCTTGGTACAGCAAACTAAATATGACATAATAGGCATCACTGAACCCTGGTGGGATAAGTCCCACGATTGGAATGTAATAATGGAGGGATACAATCTATTTCAGAGAAACAGACCAGACAAGAAAGGAGGAGGAGTGGCGTTATATGTCAGGGATGTGTATACCTGTGAAGAGATCCAAGATTTAGAACCTCAAAGCCAAAGTGAGAGCATTTGGATCAAAATTAAGGGAGAGAATAATAACAGTGACCTCATTGTGGGAGTTTACTATAGATCCCCAAGCCAAACGGAGGACATAGATGATGCCTTCCTGCAACAGATGGCCAAGCATGCAAAAGGAAGGGAGATAGTAGTAATGGGGGACTTCAATTACCCGGATATTTGTTGGATGTCAAACTCAGCCAAGAGCATAAGGTCAAACAGATTCCTCACTGGCCTTGCAGACAACTTCATTGTCCAGAAAGTGGGAGAAGCAACAAGAGGAACAGCCATTTTAGATCTGGTCCTAACCAATGTTGATGACCTGGTTAGTGGGGTAGAAGTGGAAGGATCATTAGGCGCGAGTGATCATGCTCTTCTGAAGTTTACTATACAGCGGAAAGGAGCAGCCAAGCATACTAGGACTCAATTTCTTGACTTTGAGAAAGCCGACTTCATAAAACTTAGGGAAGTGCTGGGTGAGATCCCATGGACAGTAATACTAAAAGGAAAGGGAGTTCATGATGGCTGGGAGTTTGTTAAGAGGGAGATAGTAAAAGCACAACTTCAGGCAATACCAATGAGACGGAAACATGGAAGGTGCCTAAAGAAGCCAGGGTGGCTATCTAAAGAACTTTTAACTAAGATTTAAAAAGGATGTGTACAAAAAAATGGAAAAGGGGGGAAACCACCAAAGAGGAATTCAAACAAATAGCCAGCATGTGTAGACACAAAGTCAGAAAAGCTAAAGCACAGAATGAACTCAGGCTTGCTAGAGAGGTTAAAAGCGACAAAAAAGGCTTTTATGGGTATGTTCGTAGCAAAAGGAAGAACAAAGAAACCGTGGGGTCACTCAGAGGAGAAGATGGTGAAATGCAAACAGGGGACACAGAAAGGGCTGAACTCCTCAATGCCTTCTTTGCATCAGTCTTCTCCGATAAAGAAAACAATGCCCGACCTGAAGAATTTGGAGCAAATGATTCAGCAGAGGAAACACAGCCCAGAATAACTAAGGAGATAGTACAAGAATACTTGGCTAGTCTAGATGTATTCAAGTCTCCAGGGCCAGATGAACTGCATCCAAGAGTATTAAAAGAACTGGCAGATGTGATCTCAGAACCACTGGCAGTCATCTTTGAGAATTACTGGAGAACAGGCAAAGTCCCGGCAGACTGGAGGAGGGCAAATGTTGTCCCTATTTTCAAAAAGGGGAAAAGAGAGGACCCAAATAATTACCGCCCAGTCAGTCTGACATCAATACCAGGGAAGATTCTGGAGCAGATCATTAAGCAAAAAGTCTGTGAGCACCTAGAAAGGAATGCTGTGATCACCAATAGTCAGCATGGATTTCTGAAAAATAAGTCATGTCAGACTAATCTAATCTCATTTTTTGACAGAATTACAACCCTGGTAGATGAAGGGAACGCAGTGGATGTAGCCTACCTTGATTTCAGCAAGGCATTTGACAAGGTGCCCCATGATATTCTTGTAAAGAAGCTGGTAAAATGCGGTCTTGACTATGCTACCACTCAGTGGATTTGTAACTGGCTGACTAACCGAACCCAAAGGGTGCTCATCAATGGTTCCTCTTCATTCTGGAGAAGAGTGACTAGTGGGGTGCCACAGGGTTCTGACTTGGGCCCGGTCTTATTCAACATCTTTATCAACGACTTGGATGATGGACTCAAGGGCATCCTGATCAAATTTGCAGATGACACCAAACTGGGAGGGATGGCTAACACCCCAGAGGACAGGATCACACTTCAAAATGACCTTGACAGATTAGAGAACTGGGCCAAAACAAACAAGATGAATTTTAACAGGGAGAAATGTAAAGTATTGCACTTGGGCAAAAAAAAATGAGAGGCACAAATACAAGATGGGTGACACCTGGCTTGAGAGCAGTACATGTGAAAAGGATCTAGGAGTCTTGGTTGACCACAAACTTGACATAAGCCAACAGTGTGATGCGGCAGCTAAAAAAGCCAATGCAATTCTGGGCTGCATCAATAGGAGTATATCATCTAGATCAAGGGAAGTAATAGTTCCACTGTATTCTGCTCTGGTCAGACCTCACCTGGAGTACTGTGTCCAGTTCTGGGCACCACAATCCAAGAAGGACACTGACAAACTGGAACGTGTCCAGAGGAGGGCAACCAAAATGGTCAAAGGCCTGGAAACGATGCCTTATGAGGAACGGCTAAGGGAGCTGGGCATGTTTAGCCTGGAGAAGAGGAGGTTAAGGGGTGATATGATAGCCATGTTCAAATATATAAAAGGATGTCACATAGAGGAGGGAGAAAGGTTGTTTTCTGCTGCTCCAGAGAAGCGGACACGGAGCAATGGTTTTAAACTACAAGAAAGAAGATTCCACCTAAACATGAGGAAGAACTTACTGACAGTAAGAGCTGTTTGAGAGTGGAATTTGCTGCCAAGGAGTGTGGTGGAGTCTCCTTCTTTGGAGGTCTTGAAGCAGAGGCTTGACAACCATATGTCAGGAGTGCTCTGATGGTGTTTCCTCCTTGGCAGGGGGTTGGACTCGATGGCCCTTGTGGTCTCTTCCAACTCTATGATTCTATGAATACTGAGCTATTCATGTGAAGCTGACTAAGAAAATGATTAAATGTAGGTTACCAAGGCAAGGCTATTTAAGTCCAAGAACAGCTATAGCGGGTGAACCAGCTGGAGTTGGGCATAGGCACTGCTTGCTAATAAAGCCAACTGATCCTCTAGTCACCGTTTCAAATCAAGGAGAACCCCTAAACCACATTTCTCTTTGCTCAGGGGAAATGCATCCAGCCTACCACTGTCCCCAGACACTGGCCCAGAACTGCCTACCCTCTCTTGACTCAGACAGAATGCAGAGAGGGAACTGTGTGTCATCTATATGTGGATGACACTGCGCACCAAGCCAGAAATTAGGGTTTATTTGTCAATGCTCACTCACATCAGATCTAGTTAACTTTTTAAATAGTTTCCAGAAGTGGAACTGCTTTGGTCTACTGCAGCAATACAGTCATGTCACCTTAAAGAACTTAACAAAGTTCTCAAGGCGTAAGTTTTCATGGACCAAAGTCTGCTTCACAAATGCATGAAGTGTGATCTTCAGCTGGCAGGTATGTGCGCACACACAGATACAAATGTAGAGGGGGAAATGGAACCAATGTCATGACAAGGAAATTAAAAAAATAGACAGACTTGAAGCTTAGATGTTTTAAAATAAACACAGCAACCACTCATAAAGCAGTACTGAGGACTACAAATATCCTGGCACTGGATGTATAGGTGTTAATTATTACAGTCATGCCTCATGTTGCGAACGCTGCGGGTTACATTCTTTCTGATTATGTCCCATGGCAACCCAGAAGTACCGGAAAGGGTTACTTCCGGGTTTTGCCGCTTGCACATGCACAGACGCACAAAATGACATCATGCGCATGTGCAGAAGCGCTGAATAGTGAGCCGCACATGTGCAGACGCGGGTTGCATTCTGTTCAGGTTGCGAACGGGGCTCCGGAATGGATCCCGTTCGCAACCAGAGGTACCACTGTATATAATTATATATGTGTGTGTTATAAGAAATCTCTTAGCCTTCAAGGTGTCACCAGTCTGCTATCTAAAGTAGATTACATGGTAGATACTAGAGCAACTTACTTCTGGGTCCAGTTTGTTATTAATTTCTAGTTGATAGCACATGTCATTCAAGCCCCTTGGTTCAGTCCACTGCAGAATAACTCCTTCATTGCTCCTTTTGGGCTTTACAATCAACGGAGGGTCAGGTTTTACTAGAAATTCTGAAGTTGAAAAGAAAACACACACACAATTATATATTTTTAAAATCCAACATTAACTCAATCGCAGCATATTTGTGAGCTGTAAAATAAAACACACTCCAAATATTATCTACGAGGTGTAACCCACCTAGTACCACAGTGAGAGAAGACACAATCTACAAACCATTGGGGTCCATCTAGCTTGATATTTGTCTGAGAGCAGCTCTCCAGGGTTTCAGCCTGGAGTCCTTCCCAGCCTTACCTGGAGAAATAGGTGAGCCCTTTCCCTGCAGAGAGTTCTAATGTAAGTATATCCTCTACTCATCCAGACTCACCCAAGTCTTGCCTCTTGCATATACCTTATCTCAAGCTCTTTCCTCCTAACTACGGTGTTTTATTGTGTAACGGTCACACTTTCTGTGCAGGTTATTTGTTTGCAAAAAGGGGGGTGCAACTATTACAGAAGGAAAAACATGATGTTGGGGAAAAACCTGTGAGGCATGGCCATTATGGAAACAAGTTTGTTTTGCGTGTTAATCTATCCACTGTACAGTTCAGATCCCAGTCTCTCATGCCTCACTGATGGCAGCTTCTCCCACCCGCTTGCCTGACTGCCTGCTCCCATTGCCTTTGGCCAGTAAGAGAATGCACAGTGAAAATACCCCTGCAACTGTTATGCAGGGAATGCTCTGGGACCATTTTGGGGGCCAGAAAAAGGGGGATGCGACTATTATGTGATGGTGACTTGTTTACTGTGGAAGTATGCCAGCAACTCCCTCAAATCAGAGGCAAGGGAGCCTGCCTTTCTTTGGGATGATTCCCCTGCTCCTGGTTATTCCCCCCCCCAAAAGCTCTGGTTGCCTGTTCAGTATTTTGACATTTATACCCCACCTTTCTTCCATGGGACTCAAGGTGGCATACACTGGTTTCCTAAGTAGTCTCAGCCAGGCCAGAACCAAACCTGCTTAGCTTCAGGCTGCTGCATTGTGCTGCCTTTGGGCCATGTTCTGGGAGTTAAGGCATAGTAAATTAGGGTCTGGAAGAAACATCATCCAGGAACTATATTGCTTATACTTTCAGTTGTTTTGCGGGCTCAGTGTGAGTTAATGGCAATGACTTATTGATAGCCTGAGCCCAATGCAACTAAGAAATTATATTCTCCACTAAATTCCATCAGAATGTAAAGATAAGGAGAATTCTTCTCAATCTACTAGTTGGAATTCCCGGTGGAGAATGGCCACCACAGCATCATTCAGAAGCCTTTTAAATGGGGAAAAGAGGCTATTTTAAATATGCCAGCAGACCATTAGAATCTGCAACACCATTTCCAATCCCAAGCCTTTTCACATGAAACAGACCTATAGCAAGCAGCTTGTAAACTTACCATATACTTCTGGTAATTTATTCATTATACACACAGGCTGAATGTCTCTGGAATTGCCCTGGATAGAAATGCTGAGTCCTGGAGGCCAATAAAGGTTTGTGTCGAAAGTGCATCGAAAGTCATCACCTTTTTTAGTGTAATGTGTGCATGGCCCTCCTCTATCCTGATCAATATACCTTGGGGGCAAGAGGAAGCAACATCAGCACACTTAAAAGTCAGGATGGTAGCAGGTCAACATGTTTGCACTCCTATACTATTAAGGCAGCAGAAAACAAGGATGAAGTGCAGTGCTGCTTTGTGGTAGCCTTAGATTTTGGATTGTTATTGGTGCCACCTAGTCCTCTCCCCCACCTTTATATTCAAGGTAAAAGGAAGCTGTAAAATAGCCACTGTATCCAGTCACTCTCCATCTACCTGAAAAGGGAAACTCGATTTTTTCCCTGGCCATTATTACTCCCCCCCCTCCGCATTATTATTAGCTTAAGGAGCTACTGGGTAAAATTCCATGGTCAGAAATACTCAAAGAGAAGGGGGTCCAAAGTAGTTAGGAGTTTTTTAAAGGTGAAAAATTGAAGGCTCAAATGCAGACAATTCCAACAAGAAAGAAAAGATGTCTGGTGCGGCTGCATGAGGAGCTTACAGTTGAGTTGAGACAGGGGAAATCAAGAAGGAAGAGTATACAGAGTAGCCAACAGTTACAGGGGAGCAGTTAAGTTGCAGAGAGAAGGCTTACAAGAGGTTAAAAATAATTACTAAATGTTTCTTCCAGTATGTTTGAAGCAAGAGGAAGAAAAAGAAAGCAGTAGGTCCTCTGCATAGAGAAGATGGAAAAATGCTGATATCAAAACAAGTGACCTTAGGAAGCAAAGCGGCAGACTTCCAGAGCAGCACGTTCAGTGACCGGGTGAGGGACTGCGCTCCTGGCAACTCAAGGCAGACCCAACACCGGAGACCATGGAGAATGAGAGGCGTAAGTTACCCTGACCTCAGGTGGGGATCCTGAGGGCTGAGCCCAAAGCCACGCATCAAGGGGTTTCCCCAAGTTTCCACTCCTTTGTTATTTAAAACATTTACCAGTGGAGATGGCATGGGGGAAAACCTCAGCGCAAACAGGCAGAACCACTCTCTGACGCTAGCACCTCAAAACCCGGCGAGTCAGCGCTGAACTGTCCATTAATTTAAAACTGACAACGAAGAAGCCCCCCACTAATTTAATATGCAAACAAAACAACTTGTCTCTGGATATCGAGAAAACATTTAGAATAAGAGTGAACAAGTCAAAAAGCAGGAAAAGATCATGGGATTGTCTAGTATTTTTGAACTCGAGGCTACACAGAGTAAAATATTGCTAAAGGGCAGAGCAAACCCCTTGTATATAGATGGGAAACATATTGAGATCATGAAAGAAGTCCCAATCCATCTGTTAAAAAGGAGAGACAATTATAGATTTACATCGGCGCTTAAGAAAAATAAAATATTATTCAAATGGGAATTCCCTCAGGGACTCACCTTTACATATAAAGAGAGGAAAAGAACTTTCAGATCGGTGGAAGAAACCAGAATCCTCTGGAAGAAGTACTGGCAAGAGTTAGGAGGAGAGAAGCTTCAAGAGTGAGAAAATAAAAACAAGATAAGACTAAGACTTTTAATTACGATTTGTATTTTCTGTTTTCCTTTATCCTTTCCCCCGCCCTTTCTATCACCGCTTGATTACTTAAGTAAGACTTGACATATTAAAAAAAATGTATGGCATTTAAATGTATCTCCTGGAAACTGAATGGGCTGAACAGTAAACTAAAAAGGAACAAAGAAGAATGTATATTAAAGAGGGGGGAAATGGGATATTATATGTTTACAAGAGACCCATATATCTAATAAGCATATAAGTGTTTCAAAAAATAAAAAAATGGGTCTAGAGTATATAGCATCAGGTACGGAGAAAAAGAGGGGAGTAAAACCAGTCCTAAACCCGCAACTGTTATTTCAAGATGAAGAAGGCAAAGTCCTAAGGGTAGAGATACAAATAAATGAAGAAAAAATAATTTTGGTGGGGATTTATGCCCCAAACAATAACAAATTAGAATTCTATAGAAACCTAGAAGAGAGACTCTGGGACTATGCCAGTGAAAATATAATAATTATGGGGGACTTAAATGGTGTTGCATCCATCAAAATGGATAGAAAGGACAAAGATAGACTATCTAACTCAGGTAGATTACCATTCTCCTTCCAAATGACAGAAAAGTTCAATCTTTATGATACTTGGAGAATTAAACATCCTAACATAAAAGATATCACACATTTTTCTGAAGTTAAAAAGTCAGGTGGGAAAACTGATGTGATCCGGACTTCAAAAAAATTGACACTGAGATAGACTATGTGGAACTGGCAGAAATGACTGGCAGAATCCGGGACCAGGGAGAAGAATCGGTGGAAGAAGACTGGAAGAAATTCAAAGACTATTTGCAGAAACATTGTAAAATTAATGAATGTTAAAATGATGTCGGATTGAAATGAAGTGGTCTTAGCAACAAGGTTAAAAATAATATGTAAAAAATGGATTGATAATGGATGAAAATATAAAACTATAATATGTTAAGATATAGAATTAAGATAAAAACAAAGAGGGTAAGGATTTGCTGAATTAACCATGCGAACTGGAATACAAAAAAGGGAGGTGTGAGGAGGTCAGGGAAACAGGTAAATGAAATATAAGATATGAAAAGATTGATTTGTTTTTAACTGTTTTCTATTTATTTTTTTCTGTATTTTGCATTTTTTCTATGTATTTTTGTACTTTTTATTTTTCTTTTTTCTTTTTTTATTCTGTAATTTCTTTCTCTTTGTAAAACTTTAATAAATATCTTTTTTTAAAAAAATTGACACTGAGCTTGGAGAAAGCAGAAATTTTGAATAGATCCCTGTCAGACCACAACGCAGTAATGATACATAGGAAATTTAAAAAACGTACAAGGGGGAGGTGGAGGATGAATGATGAATTATGGAGAGATGATCAAAGGGTAATTAAAGCCAAAAATGCTGAAAGAATTCTTTGAAATAAATGAAAAACAAGTCACAGACCAGAAAATAATCTGGGATGCAAGCAAAGCCTATATGAGAGGCTTTGGAATACAACAAATGGGGAGGATTAGGAAGAGTAAGGAGAGTAATATCATGGAAATAAATAAACAGATTAGAGAAAATGTAAAAGAGTTGGTAAAAAACCCTAAAAATGAGAAAATACTCCAAAACATAAAAATTTTACAATCCCATATATCCAATTTAATAAATAAAGAAGTGGAAAACAAATTCAAATGGACTGACAAAGATAATTTGAATCGGCCAATAAACCTGGCAAGATGCTGGCCTGGTTAACAAAGGAAAGACAAGTGGAAAGAGTTGTAAATAAAATAACAGACCAGGGAAAAGAAATTATCGACCCGGACCAAATTAAAGATAAATTTATGAATTATTACAAAAAACTATATGAACTAGAACACAAAGATGAGAATAAAGTTAAAAAATACCTGACAGAAAACAAGTTGCCAGAGACTGAGGAGGCTGAACATAGCCTACTAAATTCAAATATAGAAACAGATGAAATTAAAGAAGTGATAAGGAAAATCGCCAGGTCCAGATGGGATTTTGATAATATATTATAAAAAAATTAGAAGAAATAGTTATCCCTAAGCCTAAAAAAAATCATGAATGAGATACTGGAGAAAGGGAAAACCCCAGAATCCTGGCATGAAGCACTAATAACACTCTTACCGAAACAAGGTACGGATCTGAACCTTATTAAGCATTTTAGACCAATTTCACTACTAAACATGGATTATAAAATATTTACAGGTATCCTAGCTAACAGGTTGAAAAATTTCTTAAACGGGGTAATAGGAAATGATCAAGCTGGCTTTTTGCTGGGGAAGCAAAAAGAAATAATACAAGGATAATTATTGACTTAGTGGAATATACAGAAATGAAACCAAGCAAAAAGGTAGCAATGCTACTGGCAGATGTGGAGAAGGCTTTCAGCAGTGTGTCATGGAACTTCTTAATTAAAACTTTTGAGAGCTTGAGAACAGGAAACAACATCATGAATGGAATTAGAGCAATCTATGACAACCAGAAAACCAAAATAATTATAAATAATGAAATCACTGAAGAATTTAATATAGAAAGAGGGACTAGACAAGGTTGTCCCTTGTCCCCACTCTTATTTATCACAACGTCAGAGACTCTCTTAATAGCAATAAGAAAAGATCAGGAAATAAGGGGCATTAATTTAGGTAGCCGATATTACAAGGTGAAGGCATTTGCTGATGATGTGATTATTACTACTGAAAACCCAAATGAAGGCATACAAAAAGCACTAGTCAAAATGAATGAATTTGGCGAGGTTTCGGGATTTAAACTGAATAAAGATAAATCTAAATTATTAACAGAAAATATGGGAGAGAAGGAACAAGAAGACCTAGAAAGAATAACAGGTCTAAAGACCACAAACAAAGTAAACTATCTGGGGGTATAGATTACAAATAAAAACACTAATTTATTTAAAGACAATTACATCAAAAAATGGAAGGAAATTAAAGGAAATTTAGAAAATTGGAGTCAATTGAAGCTGTTATTATGGGGCAGAATATCAATGATTAAAATAACAGTACTTCCCCAAATCCTCTTTCTCTTTCAGACAATTCCAATAATTATTGGGACGAAATGTTTTAAAGATTGGCAGAGGGACCTGGCCAGTTTTATTTGGCAAGGGCAAAAAAGCAAGAATGAATTTTAAATTGTTGATGGAACTCAGAGAAAGAGGAGGTTTTGCAGTCCCGGACCTCAGAATGTACTTTGAGGCCGCATGTTCGACTTGGTTGAAAGACTGGATGTTGCTTAGGAATACCGATGTCCACCTAGTGAGGAAGGCCTTTGTCAGGGAACTGCCATCGGAAAGAGAGATGGTGCAGAGGCTCCAGCAGACTAGGAGAGATTCTGCAGCGGAGGAGGGAACCAGCAGGGGGAGAGCAGAAGCTCCGGCAGAAGGGGAGTCGGAGGAGGGAGGGCTCTGGGATACTTCTAGTGAGAATAGTGCAGAGGTAACAAGACCCCCGTTGGCAACTCCCACCCTTCGCCGGAAGCTGTCACGCAGAGAGTCACGAAGGCGCATGTCCGTGAAACAACTTTTATGTTGGCGTAAATTTCGTAGACGCCCACTGTCAGATTCTACCAGCGACTAACAGAGTCATGCCTTGGGAGGCTCCGTTAGTGCCTCGGTTTGGTTGACCAGCCAAACACCAGAGGGATCAAGCTTTTACGCACAAGCAGCTCATTATCCCATCACAGCAATCTGACAGTCTTTGAAAGCAGCTTGTGCAAGCAGAGGGCATCATGAGCGAACCAGCCGGAACCGCAGGAGCTGGAGCAGGTCCAAGCCTGGAGGAAAGGTACAGGGCGTTGGAGGTCCAGCTCGCGCTGCAAACGGCGAGGCTTGAGGAGAGGAGGGCTCAAGATGCGGATAAGGGGAAAACCGCCCCACTTGCCAGAAAGGTGCCTGGATTGGTGCAGAGATTTGGGGGGGATCCCAGGAACTATCAAGCCTTTAGAACGGAGATGCAATATGCTCTCAATCTACTGTTTGATGACTTCACCGATGAGAGCTCTAGAGTGGTGTACGTAATTAGCCGTCTAGAGGGAGGGGCGAAGGACTGGGTTCGACCCCTGATGGCAGCCAATAATGATATCTTAAAGGACACGAGGAAGTTTTTTCGCGCCATGGACTTGATGTTTTCCAGCGAGATTGAGCAGGGGGTGGTGCGGAGGCAGTTGATGGCGTGCAAACAGGGGAGCCGATCTGTACGTGAGTACTGGACTGAGTTCACTATGCTTATTCATAGACTGGGGTGGGATCTAGCAAGTGAACCTATTCAAATGTTATTTGAAGAAGGGCTCTCTCCGACAGTGAAAGATGAACTTTCCCGGGCGCCCAGGGCGGAGTCCATGGATCAGCTGACTAAATCTGTGCTGTCCATAGGAGCGCGCCAAGAAGCAAGAGCTTTGGAAAAGCGGGAAGGAAAGGGGGAACGTTGGAAGGACTTCCGCATTCCAGAGATTCTGGAGCAGTCTTTCCCGCCCGCAGAGCCGATGGAACTCGGAACAGCGCGCGCGCGCGCAGTTTCAAACACCAGTGAAGGGCGGAAGAAGGAGGGAAAGAGTGCCAAGAGATGTTATCTCTGCCAACAGCCAGGGCACTTTGCCAGAGTTTGTCCACAAAGGAAGGAATGGCAGGGCATGGCGGGAACTGTTGGGGGAAAGGAGGAAGGAGAAATAGAGGAGCAAGTAAAAGCCAACGCCTGGTTGCCAACATCAGGGCACAGCAGCCAGGCCAGGAAGTAGTGAATGTGCCCACGCCGGAACCTCCAAGACCAGCGCTTGTGATAGAGGTGTTGCTGGAACTGTCAAACGGACACCCACTAAAGATAAAAGCGCTATTGGATTCAGGCAGCTCCTGTAATTTCATGAGTAAGGAGTTTGCTGCTGAACACCAGATACAAACTCTCCCATTAAGTAAGCCTTTGCAAGTAACCACGATTGATGGGAGGGAACTGTTGGGGGGAGAAGTGAGCCAACAGACTGTACCAATGATTATGAGGGTGGCAAGACACACAGAACTGATAGCGTTTAATGTAGCCACCTTGGGAGGAGCTCCCATCATTCTGGGAATGAGCTGGCTGGCACTACACGATCCGCTAGTAGGCTGGCATCAGAGGGTGGTTTCCTTTGGATCAGCACATTGCCTAGAACACTGCAAGGAGGGAGAGGGTCAGGCAGGGGCCAGAGCCACTCTAGCAGGGATGGAAGTGACTGACAAGGGGAAGGTGCCACCACAATACGCTGATTTGATTGACGTCTTCAGTGAAAAGGAAGCAGATAAACTGCCCCCGCACAGACCCTTTGACTGTCAAATCACCTTACTCCCAGGAGCACAATTGCCAGTGGGCAAGCTGTATGCCATGTCAGACCGTGAGATGCAGGAGTTAAGGGAGTTCATTGACAAGAACCTCAAGCGAGGTTTCATCAGAGAGTCACGAGCGGTGGGGGGCAGCCCAGTGTTCTTTGTGGACAAAAAAAACACGGGTAAACCCAGGCTTGTGTGTGATTTCAGGGCCCTAAATGCTGTGTCAGAACCAGTGACTTTCCCTATGCCCAGAATTGATGACATTCTGACGGGTGAGAAAAGGGAAGATTTTTACCAAGCTGGACCTTAGGGGGGCATATAACTTGATACGTGTGAGGAAGGGGGATGAGTGGAAGACCACTATGTTCACCCCCTTGGGGGCGTCTGAGTACCTAGTTATGCCTTTCGGATTACAAGGGGGCTCGGCCTGCTTTCAATCATTCATGAATCACGTCCTGGGGCCATTGCTCTACAAGAACTGCGTGGCGTTCTTAGATGACGTCCTGGTGTACTCAGAGAATGAGGAGCAGCATGTGCGAGATGTTAGAGAAGTACTGAGCAAACTGCAAGAAAATCGGCTGTGGGTGAAACTGGAGAAATGCCAGTTTCATAGCAGGGAGGTGGAATTCCTGGGGTACCAGTTGTCTGACAAGGGGTTGGCTATGGATCCCAGCAAGGTTCAAGCGGTACTGGAATGGAAAACACCAAAGACCAAGAAGGACGTGCAAAGGTTCCTGGGCTTCGGAAACTTCTATAGGAAGTTCATCCAGAACTTTGCCCATTTAACAGCGCCCATCACGGATTGTCTTAGCAGCAAGAAAAAATTTGCTTGGACGGAAGAAGCGCAACGGGCATTCGAACGCTTAAAGGCAGCGTTTGCGTCGGAGGAGCAACTTTTGCACGTGGATCTACAGCAACCAATGCGAGTGGAGACTGACGCGTCAGACCGAGCGGTAGGGGCCGTGCTTCTCCAGCCGGGGAAAGATACGTCTGAATGGAGACCGTGTGCATTCTTCTCGCGGAAGTTGAACAAATCCGAGAGGAACTACACAGTATACGACCGAGAACTGCTCGCCATTCATGAAGCATTCCGGAGATGGCGGCACTTGCTGATTGGGGCGCAGCACAAGGTTCAAGTCCGGACTGACCACAAAAATCTGGAGTACTGGAGAACAGCCCGAGTGCTGAACCAGAGACAAGTGAGATGGGCCCAGGAGTTCTCCAAATTCAATTTTGAGATTCGTTACGTGCCAGGGTCCGAGAACGTAAGGGCGGACGCTCTTTCCAGAAAGCCTGAGTACTTAGAGGGGGAGGGCGCGCCAGAAGCAAGGCATGTAATCCCTGAAGACCGCTGGGTGTGTGGGGCGGCTTTGGTGGGGCAGAAAGAACTGTTAGAGGGTACGGAGAACGATGAATACGCCCAAGAGAAACTCAGAGAACTCAGGAGGACAGAGGAGAACACAGGGGGGTTTGAAGAAAAGAGTGGGGCGTTGTATTACAAAGGGGCACTGTACATACCCGATGGGGAACTGAGGGGCAGAGTACTCAAGCAGTTGCATGATAGCCCCACAGCGGGGCATTTTGGACAGCACAAAACCATGTGGTTGGTTACCAGGGAGTTTTGGTGGCCCAAGGTGAGGGAGGACGTACGGGAATATGTCAGGGGTTGCGACAGGTGCCAGCGAGCGAAAGGGGAGAGGGTGGCGCCAGCGGGGCTCTTACAACCCTTACCCACACCAGAAAGGCCATGGGAGGCAGTCTCCATAGATTTTATGACGGATCTGCCAAAATCCAAGGGCAAAACGGCGGTCATGGTAGTGGTAGATCTATTAACTAAGATGTGTCATTTTATAGCCTGTTCACATGCGGTCACAGCGGAGGAAACCGCCAAGTTGTTCGTAGAGCATATTTTCCGGTTGCATGGCGCCCCCTTGAGGGTGGTCAGCGACAGAGGGAAACAGTTTACTTCCAGGTTCTGGAGGAAGCTTATGAGCTTACTGCACGTGGAAATCAATTTCTCCACTGCCCGGCACCCGGAAACAAATGGGCAAGCGGAAAGGGCAAACGGGATTTTACAACAATACCTGAGGTGTTATGTAAAGGACCGAGAAAATGATTGGGTATAGAGAAAGGTACACGACAGGGATGCCCTATATCCCCTTTACTGTTTATATCGGTCCTGGAGGTTTTATTAAACATGATTAGGAAGGACCAGCTGGTAAAAGGAGTACAGGTTGGATCTAAACAATATAAGTTAAGGGCATTTGCAGATGATTTAGTGTTAACTTTGCAACAGCCAGAAGCTAGTACCAAAAGAGTTCTAGAATTAATGGAGATATTCGGCCAGGTCGCAGGATTTAAATTGAACAAACAGAAAACAAAGGTGCTGGAAAAAAATCTAACAAAAGAGGAGAAAGATAGGTTTCAAAGTGAAACTGGGTTGGAAATAGAAAAAAAGGTTAAGTACCTGGGGGTAAACTTGACATCAAAAAATGTGAATCTATTTAAAGACAACTATGAAAAATGCTGGACAGAAGTTAAGAAAGATCCAGATATATGGTCTAGGCTGAAACTTTCCTTGTTAGGCCGAATTGCTGTTATTAAGATGAATGTATTGCCAAGAATGTTGTTTTTATTTCAGACATTGCAGATTCTAGACAAAATGGACTGTTTCAAGAGGTGGCAGAAAGACATATCTAAATTTGTCTGGCAGGGCAAAAAGCCCAGAATAAAATTTAAGATTTTAACTGATGCAAAAGATAGAGGGGGCTTTGCCCTGCCAGACTTAAGACTTTATTATGAATCAGCAGCTTTTTGCTGGCTGAAGCAATGGCTACTCCTTGAAGACACAGACATTCTTGATCTGGAAGGATATGACAATAGTTTTGGTTGGCATGCATATTTGTGGTATGACAAGGTAAAGGTGTATAAAAGTTTTAAGAACCATATTGTCAGGAAAGCATTGTACAATGTTTGGAATAGATATAAGGATTTATTGGAAAGTAAAACCCCCAGGTGGTTGTCACCAATGGAAGCGAAAGCAGTGAAAAAAATTAACATGGACTCTAATTGGCCTAAGTATTCTGAAATTTTAGAATATGATGGTGAAAGACTGAAGCTACAAAGTTTTGAGAAGCTAAAGCACAAAGTTCGAGACTGGCTACATTACCGTCAGATAAATGAGGTGTTTAAGCAGGACAGGAAACTTGGTTTTCAGAAGGAGAGGTCAAAGCTAGAAACAGAATTGCTAGAATCCAATACTAAAAACCTATCTAAAATGTATAATTTGCTGCTGAAATGGAATACACAGGATGAAACAGTGAAATCAGCTATGATTAAATGGGCACAGGATATTGGCCATGACATTATGTTTGATGACTGGGAACAGTTATGGACCACCGGTGTTAAATTTACGCCATGTAATGCCTTGAAAGAGAATATAATGAAAATGATCTATAGGTGGTACATGACCCCAGTCAAACTTGCAAAGATTTACCATCTGCCCAATAATAAATGTTGGAAATGTAATGAGGCTGAAGGTACCTTCTACCATCTTTGGTGGACCTGCCCAAAGATTAAGGCCTACTGGGAAATGATCTATAACGAAATTAAGAAAGTCCTTAAGTGGACATTTGTAAAGAAACCGGAGGCTTTTCTCTTGGGCATGGTCGGCCAATTGGTGTCAAAGAAGGATAGGACATTTTTTATGTATGCAATTACAGCAGCAAGAATCCTGTTGGCAAAGTATTGGAAGATGCAAGAATTACCTACTCTGGAAGAATGGCAATCGAAGGTGATCGAATACATGGGACTGGCAGAGATGACCGGCAGAATCCGTGACCAGAGGAAAGAGACAGTGGAGGAGGACTGGGGGAAATTTAAAGTATATCTAAAAAATTATTGCAAAATTGTGGACTGATAAGATGTTAAGGGGTAGGAAACAAAGAACTACAGCTGTAAATCTTAAATTGTAAGGAAACCCAAAAGGGATTTAATCAAAGACTGATTGATGAGTTGCTCGAAAAAATGGTAAAATAAGGATGTGGCGAAGGGAAGGCATGGGGAAGTCAATTTTTGTTGTTTGTTTTTGATGTTTGTGTCTGTTTTGTATTGTTATTAATATGTGTAAAAACCAATAAAAATATTTTTTTTAAAAAAAAGAGAAAATGATTGGGTAGATAAGTTACCTCTGGCAGAATTTGCCTACAACAACGCTGAGAACGTGTCCACAGGGATGAGTCCCTTTCTGGCAAATTATGGGTGTCATCCCAGGGCATTTCCAGGAGAAGGAGGGGAGAGGTGGAGCGTGCCGGCGGCAGAACATTTTGTTGAAGAGATGGAAGCCATCCACCGTCAGCTACAACTTAACTTAGAGAGAGCCAAGGAAGAATATAAAAAGCAAGCAGACAGAAATAGGAGGGAAGGTGAAACTATAAGGGTGGGAGACCGGGTGTGGCTATCCACCCAGGGACTACCTTTCAAGGGGGGTTGTAAGAAACTGAAACCCAAAAGATTGGGACCCTTTGAGGTCATACAGCAGGTGAACCCAGTAGCATTCAAACTCAGACTGCCCAGTCACATGAAATTGCACCCAGTATTTCACAGGTCATTACTGTCGCCGTACCGAGAGGGACGTGAATGGGGGGGGGAGCGTGAGAGAGAGGTCTCCCGAACGCCCGTGATAGAAGAGAGAGAACGCGACATGAACGTGGCAGGAATCATTGATTCCAGGTGGAAGGGGGATCAGGTGGAATATCTGGTAGAATGGGAGGGGGAAGTAGAGTCGGAAAACACTTGGGTACCCGCTGAGGTAGTCAATGACGAGGTTTTAATAGAAACATTTCATCGGCGTTTCCCAAAAAAACCGCAACCCGTGGCACGATTTAGAAGGGAACACTTTGGGACCACCGATGAGGAAGGAGAGTTTGGAGGGTTCCCAGAGTCAGGGGTGGGTGAGGAAGCCGACTCCGACGAAGAAGAGGAAGACGGGGAGAGAGACGGTACGCCATGGTTAGAAGTGTTTGAATCCTCGGACGACGAGGAGAGTTCCTTTAGGGGCTTTCCGCCCTCACCGCCAGTGGGAGAGGAAGCGGGGGGTGAAGGGGGCCCTGAGGGGGAGGTGGATGTCAGGGAACTGCCATCGGAAAGAGAGATGGTGCAGAGGCTCCAGCAGACTAGGAGAGATTCTGCAGCGGAGGAGGGAACCAGCAGGGGGAGAGCAGAAGCTCCGGCAGAAGGGGAGTCGGAGGAGGGAGGGCTCTGGGATACTTTTAGTGAGAATAGTGCAGAGGTAACAAGACCCCCGTTGGCAACTCCCACCCTTCGCCGGAAGCTGTCACGCAGAGAGTCACGAAGGCGCATGTCCGTGAAACAACTTTTATGTTGGCGTAAATTTCGTAGACGCCCACTGTCAGATTCTACCAGCGACTAACGGAGTCATGCCTTGGGAGGCTCCGTTAGTGCCTCGGTTTGGTTGACCAGCCAAACACCAGCGGGATCAAGCTTTTACGCACAAGCAGCTCATTATCCCATCACAGCCTTATTTGAAGTTTGGGAGAGGAATAAATCCAAAGTTATAACAAAAACCCCTTGGTGGATATCACCTATAGAGTCAACTGCCATTCATAAAAATAACATGAACAATAACTGGCCAACTTACAGAGACTTGGTGGATGAGATAAATTATTGTCCCAAACTGAAAAGGTTTGAAGAACTCAAACAACTAGGGGTAAATTGGCTAGAATAATACCAGCTTAGGGTGACCTTTGAAAAAGATAAGACGTTAAAAAGGTTTGATAATAAAGCATAGATCTTAGAGGAGATTTTACAGAACAACCAAAAGACTCTCTCCAAAATGTACAAGCTGTTACAGAATGCTCAAATAGAAAAAGAGGAAAAGGGAAAGGCCATAATAAGATGGGAGCAGGACTTAGGTTATGTAATTGAATATAGCCAGAATCTAGTACGAAAAGAGTACTACAACTAATCCAAGATTTTGGTCGGGTGGCGGGATTTAAACTAAATAAGCAAAAAACTAAGGTGTTGGGAAAAAACTTGACAGATATTGAGTCGGAACGGTTTCAGAGAGAGACAGAGTTAACTGTGGTTAAGAAAGTTAAATACCTAGGGGTAAACATAACAGCAAAGAATCTGAGTCTGTTCAAAGATAATTATGAAAAATGTTGGTCTGAAATTAAGAGAGACTTGGATAGCTGGTCAAAATTGAAACTCTCATTGTTAGGTCGAATAGCTGCTATTAAGATGAATGTATTGCCAAAAATGTTGTTTTTGTTTCAGACATTGCAGATTGTAGATAAAACGGAGTGCTTCCGGAAGTGGCAGAAAGATATCTCCAAATTTGTCTGGCAGGGCAAAAAGCCCAGAATTAAGTTTAAGATATTAACGGACGCAAAAGAAAGAGGGGGCTTTGCCCTGCCAGACTTAAAGTTGTACTATGAAGCCGCAGCTTTCTGCTGGCTAAAAGACTGGCTACTTCTGGAGGACACGGACGTGCTGGATTTGGAAGGTTTTAACAATGCATTTGGATGGCATGCATATTTATGGTACGATAAGGTTAAGATTAACAAGGTCTTTAAGAACCATATTGTCAGAAAAGCAATATTTAATGTCTGGACAAGATACAAAGACTTATTAGAGAACAAAACACCGAGGTGGCTGTCACCTTTGGAGGCTAAGGCCCGAAAAGGACCCAATATGGAGGCCAATTGGCCAAAATATTGGGAAATACTAGAAAGGGATGGAGACAATTGGAAACTGCAGAGTTTAGAGAAAATGAAAGATAAAGTGCGAGACTGGTTACACTATGCTCAGATTAAAGAAGTGTTTAAGATTGATAAAAAGTTAGGATTCCAGGTGGAGAAATCGAAACTGGAAACAGAACTGTTAGAACCTAAGACCAAGGTACTTTCAAAAATGTATAACTTGCTGCTGAAATGGAACACACAAGACGAATTGGTTAAATCGGCTATGATAAAGTGGGCCCAGGATATTGGGCACAACATTATGTTTGAGGACTGGGAAAGGTTATGGACCACCGGGCTGAACTTCACAGCATGTAATGCTCTGAAGGAAAATGTAATGAAAATGATATATAGATGGTACATGACCCCAGTGAAATTGGCTAAAATACACCATTCGTCTGATAACAAATGTTGGAAATGTAAGGAAAATGAAGGAACATTCTTTCACCTCTGGTGGACCTGCCCTAAAGTGAAGGCCTTCTGGGAAATGATATATAATGAGTTAAAAAAGGTATTTAAGTATACCTTCACCAAGAAACCAGAGGCCTTCCTTCTGGGCATGGTCGGCCAGAACGTGTTAAAGAAGGACAGAACATTTTTTATGTATGCTACAATGGCGGCAAGGATACTTATTGCTAAGAGCTGGAAAACTCAAGATCTACCCACACTGGAAGAATGGCAGATGCAGCTGATGGACTATATGCAACTAGCTGAGATGACTGGCAGAATCCGCGACCTGGGAGAGGAGAGGGTTGAAGAAGACTGGAAGAAATTTAAGATTTATTTACAAAAGTACTGTAATTTGGTTGAATCCTAACAAGGAAGCCAGAGCAGAAATAATTGTCTACCATTAAATTATAATTTTTTATTTGAGTTTAATCTAAATACTGCACTTAAGATCATAAACAAGATGATAATTTGCTTGGAAAAATTCGTTTTTAATGATGAAGTGGAAGCGGGAGACGTGAGGGAGTCCACAATAGAATGAAAGGATGTTATGAAACCTATTCTGTTTGTTAAATATGTATCTGTAAAAAATCTTAATAAAATTTTTTATAAAAAAAAAAGAATATAAAGAGTGGAAAAAACTGTGGACAAAAAAATATTAATTTTACAGTATGTTATTTAATAAGAGAAAACTACCTGAAAATGCACCATAGATAGTATTTAACACCGGAGAGATTGGCTAAAATGAACAAATCGCTTAGTAATAAGTGCTGGAGATGCACAAAGCAGAACCTTTTACCATATGTGGTCGACATGTCCATAGATCAGAAATTTCAGGGACATGATCCAGGAAGAAATAAAAAAGTTACTAAGAACTTTACATAGCAAAAGACCAGAAACATACCTCTTGGGTTACAGATAGGTAGCCGTGTTGGTCTACCATAGTCAAAACAAAAAAAATTCCTTCCAGTAGCACCTTAAAGACCAACTAAGTTAGTTCTAGGTATGAGCTTTCGTGTGCATGCACACTTCTTCAGATACCTCTTGGGAATATTGAATAGTGATATTTCTAGAGAAAATACTAAATTCTTTCTGTACACGACATCAGCGGCGAGAATCCTAGTGGCTAAATACTGGAAAGGGTAACCAGGTACCGACCAAAGAGGAATGGTTATGTAAATTATGTAAATATTTGGAACTGGCCAAATTGACGGATATAATAAGACTAAAGCCAATGAATACAGTCAAGAAGGAACAGAAGTGCTTGAATGATTATTTAGAAAGACAAGGTTCTAATGTAAAAATTTGGCTGTGTCTAGAATGACCCCTGTGAATGGAAAAGGGGAAACACACACACACAGAGTGCACATTAATGATTCCGTGTCATCCTAGAAAAAGTGAAAAAGTGGGGTGCAGTGGGGTTCTGCCCTGGGTCTGTTGTTATTCAATGCCTTTATAAATGAATTGGGCAAAGGAATGGAGGTGACGCTCATCCAATTTACAGACAACATCAAACCCGGAGAATCAGGATTCAAGATGACCTTAACACATTGAAGAACTGGGCCCATACCAACAAAATGAATTTCAATATGGACAAATGTAAGGTTTTGCACTTAGACAGGAAGAACTAAATACACAAATATAAGTTGGGGGACCCCTGGCTTGCCAGTTGTACATGTGAGAAGGATCTAGAGGGTCTTGGTAGACCACAAACTTAACATGAGTCAACAGTGTGATGCAGCAGCAAAAAAAGCTAATGACATTCTAGGCTGCATCCACAGAAATATAGTGTCCAGGTCAAGGGAAGTAATAGTACCACTTTATTCTGCCTTGGGACGTGGGTGGCGCTGTGGGTTAAACCACAGAGCCTAGGACTTGCCGATCAGAAGGTCCGCGGTTGAATCCCCGCGACAGGCTGAGCTCCTGTTGCTCGGTCCCTGCTCCTGCCAACCTAGCAGTTCAAAAGCACATCAAAGTGCAAGTAGATAAATAGGTACCGCTCCAGCAGGAAGGTAAATGGCTGCTCCATACGCTGCTCTGGTTCGCCAAAAGCGGCTTAGTCATGCTGGCCACATGACCTGGAAGCTGTATGCCGGCTCCTTCGGCCAATAAAGCGAGATGAGCGCTGCAACCCCAGAATCGGCCACGACTGGACCTAATGGTCTGGGGTCCCTTTACCTGTATTCTGCCTTAGTCAGACCACAGTTGGAATACTGTGCCTAATTCTGGGTACCACAATTTAAGAAGGATGTTGACAAGCTAGAGTGTGTGCAGAGGAGGGCAACCAAGATGATTAAGGGTGTGGAAACCAAGCCCTTATGAGGAACGGTTGAGAGAGCTGGGTATGTTTAGCCTGGAAAAGAGGAAACTGAGAGGAGACATGAGAGCCATCTTCAAATATCTTGAGAGTTGTCACATGGAAGATGGAGCAAGCTTATTTTCTCCTGCTCTGGAGGATAATACTTAAAGCAATGGACTCAAACCAAGTTACAACAAAAGAGAAGGAAGAACTTTCCGATAGTATGAGCTGTTCAACAATGGAACAGACTACCTTGAAAGGTGGTGGACACCCCTTAATTTGAGGTTTAAGCAGAGGTTGGATAGCCATCTGTAATGGATGCTTTTGTTGAGATTCCAGCATTGTAGGGGGTTGTGTTAGATGACCATTGGCGTCCCTTCAAACTCTACAATTTTATGATTTTATGATTGAAAACAGTTTTCATGTTTCCCCAAGGGATTTCCAAACTGAGGAATGTTTGATTAAAATCCCTCACAGCTCTGCGCTGAAAGAGAGAGGGCCGAGTTCCCAAATTCCCTACACAATGGAAATAAAAGAAAAAATTAAGTACAAACCAGTAATTCAATTTGTAGGTTGTGTTAGGACTTGCATTCTCTCCACGCTGCCATGAGCACATCATGTACTTCATATTGTACCACATACATCGGATTTTAGTGGCTCCTGTACCTGCAATACCTAGGAAGCAAAAGCATCAGAAGCAGGACTGGTTGCATCAAGCACCTGGCTTTAACTAAGCATTCCTCCTTCTTCAGTGAGCTTCTGAAACTGTGGCCCTAACTTGCCTGCAAAGCAGTACTGCTGGAGCCCAGAAATTGGGTTTCAAGTACAGCAAGACTCAAAGGCTTTGAACTAGCAAAATTCCGCAATTCCTAATTTAGGCTAGGTCATGCAAATTAAACCCACCTGAAAACATTTACTTTGTGTACTTCATTCTATAGTAATGATTGGTGCTTGAAGGCTTAATTTAGGGGTGGGGCAGGAAATTATCAGATATATGGAATGGGAAGGTTCAATCATCCCCAGCCCTTTCTTGCAGCAGAGAATTCATCAAGTACCATCCATGTATTTCAGAGTTTTCAATTCTGATAACGTGTTGGAATGTTTTAGTCTTAACCATCACACCCATGCCAACCCCTCGGGCCCCCAGGATGACTGCTGACTGAAATGGAGATCAAAATGGGGCAACGGAGTAACAAAAGGGAAGGATCAGCATGCCAGGGAAAACTCCTATGTTTGCAGAACTTTGCAAAAAGCCAATGAGGGTTGAGCACAAAGCACTTTCCTGCTCATACTTCCCAGCAACTGATATTCCTACGTGACATAATACACAGCCATCATGACAAGTAACCACTGGGAGCCTTAATTTTCCATTCATTTGTCTAAGCCCTTTTAAAGGCATCTAAGTTGGTGGCTACAACTGCATCTAGTAGTAGCAAGTTCCATAGTTTACCTAGGTGCTGTATGAACAGTACTTCCTTTTCCCTGTCCTCAATCTCCCACCATGCATTTTAATTGAATAATCCCAGATTGTTCTATTGAGAAAGGGAGGAACACGCCCCATTCTACATTTTCTCCATACCATGCATGTAACCTGCTGTTTATCTGCAGCGCTGCCAACCAGAAGGGATTTAAAGAGTGGGAAGGGATATCAAACAGTGTCCAATCCCTGCACGTCTAATGACCATGATACTTCTGTGGCTGGTCGAGAATGAGCAAACTCATGCAGAGAATGAAAAGGCCTAAGGCAATGTCTCTCAACTTCATGGCCTCCAGATGTATTGGACTACATTTCCCACAGTCTGTTTAATAGCCTGAGTGGTTTAAGCTGATGGGAGTTGTAGAATGAAACATCTGGAGGCCACCGGGTTAGGGAGGACTGGACTTAGGGAAATGTAGCACTGGGTGCACAACTCGGGCAGGGGATCTCAAGAAGCTTTCTGGTTTGGACTACGAATATGGATTTGTTAAGTTGATACAGATATTTGTGCAATTTTTGATAAATAAATGTCTAATACAAATCTGAAGAGACAATGCATGTACTTTTGTAAACCAAGAACTTCTTTAATAAAAATTATTTTTTAAATCTATAGAATGCAGTGTCTGAAAACTTACCATTTTGACAAAGAGTGATTTTAACATAATCTCCATCACCCTGTCCTTCACATGAAGTGGCGACTCCAAAAATGACTTTTTTACCCAGAGGTATGAACACTGTCCGGAAATTTTGAACATTCCATTCCTATGTTTGGAAGGAGGGGAAATCATATATACATGTATTAAAAACTACTAATCTCAAACAAAGTAATTTTTAAACCCGATTCCATAGGATAAAAATCATAATGCTTCTACTGGTAAAACACTCTATGTGTACAACTATGTGTAGTAGCAGTTTCCTTGGAAGCCAAAGGCTGCATTTCTAAACACACTCACCTGGGAGAAAGCAAAGTAACTTAAGTCACTGAGGCTTACTTTTGTGGAGGCATACACAAGATTACATCTATTTCTGGTCTCAATTATTCTGCTTGTTTTTCTTTATGTTCACTTTAATTAAATTACATTCCTATATTTCCCCCCGTTCATTATTTTGTATTTGTATTTTTTATCTGTCTCCATTGCTTTCTCTCTATGCTCCTGACAGTCCATTTGTGGAACACTCATCTATTAACCCTTTACTCCCTTGTGCTATTTATGATCTCTTTTTCAAAATCATCATAATACTTTCCTACTCTTGCTAATTATTGCATTTTACTTTTACTTTATTGCAATTATTACTCTTTTACTCTGTCTTCTTGCTAGCACACAATATTCCCCTTTCCCTCACTGTCTTCTTAGATTTTGAGCCTGTGGGAAAGGCCTTGGAATTTTTAATTTCTGTACAGCACCCGTTAGGCTGAATGTGTTTGTAACAGCAGGAATTGTGGTACTCCCCTCGTGTGCTTTTCCTGCTATCACTAGTCTTTTCTATTTTAGTTTTCCACATCTTACTTGAAATGCACACAATCCAATCACAGAAATCACTCCAAAGAGTTAAATGTCCATGAAGTTATACAGAAGCCTTTCCATAACTGTGATGGCAATGGTACACTGCAGGAGTCACACAAATGCAACTCCTATCAGTATGGTCAATGGTCAGGAATGATGCCAGTTGCAGTCCACAACAACTGGAGGTCACCATGAAGGATACTCTGATTTAGATGATTTTGCTATCTTTGTTATTGGACTGCCTAATTTTACCATTTGTTTTAGGCCGTGTTTTGGAAGTCATCTTGAGTTCAAGCCATGGAAAAGCTGGGCATACTACTTGATCACACTTGACTTGCATGTGCAAATAACCCACCAGAGCTCTCTAACCCCACAGGCAGAACGTTGGCATTACTTGCAAGATAGCATGTTGCAGAGAAGTCAGTGACACCAGATATGGGGAACCTCTGGCCTGTAGGCCAATCTGGCCCACCAGTCTTCCCTATTTGATTTGCAAAGCCATTTTGAGCAAGCCACACCCACCTGCTATCTATGATGTCAGGATGTGTGGCAGTTAAGGCTTGGCTGAAAAGGGCTTTGCATGATAACATAGTCTCCTCAAGGTCCTTTGTGTGGTGATCCCCAGGTGCCCAAGAACCAGCTGATCATTACGTGTTTTGCAACCCCTGTGGTGTACTGGAAGCACTGAACACTGGGCTTGCAAAGCACTTTGAACTAGGATTGCCATATCTTGGAGAACAAAAAAGAGGACAGCCTGAACTGCTGCCAGCCCAAGCCAGGGAAAGAGGCATGTGGGAGGGCCACAGAGCCTGTGCACCTCTTTCCCTGGATTGGGCTGGCAGCGGCCACGGTGTTCAGAGCAGCTTGAGCAAGCCTGAGGCCAAGAAGCCCGAGGAGTCTGAGCCAAAAACCCCAGACATTTCCTTTAAAATGTAAAGCTCCGCTTGGATGGGCATGTTGGTCCCTCAAAAGAGGGCATGTCCAGATTTCCCAGATGTAGGACAACCCTATGAGAATACCTCTTCTCTAATGTCCAACAGCCAGATGATTGTCAAGTGTTTGAGAAGAGCTGCACATGGATTGAGCCAGGCTTTGAATTATCTCCTCTCAAAGGCCAACTTTCACAGGTGGCAACCACCCTGTGTTACTCCCTGCTCGTATTGGTGTTTTCCCTGCTTCAAGATTGCCAAGTGTTGAAAAAGATCATGCCACTTGTGTGTTTATGCATATTTGTGTGTGTGTGTGCGCGCGTGCGTGTGCGCACACACACACAAAAATGCATGTGAGAACACCACTCAGGACATCATGCCAGTTTAACTTTCCATGGTTACAAGAGGAAACACCACCCATGCTAACCTATAGACTATATTTAATGCAGCATAAGAGGCTGATTGACCCTCTTCTCCTTATATACCACCCTTCGCAGAGTTTTAGTGTCACGCCACCATCAATTCAAACAGATCAGATTTCTAGATTCCACAAGTCTTGTCTGAAATCACTGATTTGCTTCTCAATTCCCAAAGCTCTACTTTTCATCACAATAATTCAGCAGGGCAATTTCTGACTTGGAATCAGAAGACTCTGAAAGCTTACCTTTTGGCCCCATTCTCCACTGGTGGTTATAGCAGTTACATACCGTAGATTGCAGTCATCTTCTATTTTTACAGGAGCCCATGTCACATTCAGCTGGCAGTTATTTTCATTGATAGTATATGTGATGTTAGTTGGGCGAGGCAGATCCAACACGACTCCTATGAAAAAAAGGAAGGGAAATGGGGGAACCATCACTTTCTATTCTTTTAAGTTGTTGACTTTCAGGACGAATCCAAGCAGCAACTGGAATTGCAGCCAGGTGCACACCCACTGCCACAGAGTTTCAGCCCTTGAGGTCTAAGGAATGCCTTTGGGTGACAGTTTAAGGAGCACCACAATATAGGCAGTTGTCATGGGCTAGCCATCCCTTGGGACGCAGGTGGCGCTGTGGGTAAAAGCCTCAGTGCCTAGGACTTGCTGATCAAAAGGTCAGCGGTTCGAATCCCTGCGGCGGGGTGCGCTCCCGTTCCTCGGTCCCAGCACCTGCCAACCTAGCAGTTTGAAAGCACCCCCGGGTGCAAGTAGATAAATAGGGACCGCTTACTGGTGGGAAGGTAAACGGCGTTTCCGAGTGCTGCGCTGGCTCGCCAGATGCAGCTTTGTCACGCTGGCCACGTGACCCGGAAGTGTCTCCGGACAGCGCCGGCTCACGCCCTCTTGAGCAAGATGGGCGCGCAACCCTAGAGTCGGACACGACTGGCCCATACGGGCAGGGGTACCTTTACCTTTACCTTTTAGCCATCCCTTGGAATTCCATCCCATGCACTGTGCTCAGCTTATTGTGCATGTATGTCATGCACATAGGGCATTATCTGAGAGGCATCATTATCCCCACAGCTCAATACTGCACACCCTGTAACTGCCAACAGCTCCCCCAGGCTTTAGATAGGACTCTCTCCCAGCCCTACCTGTAGATGCTGGGAACAGTTTAGGGAGGTTTTTAATGTCTGATGTTTTATTGTGCTTTTAATTCTGTTGAGAGCTGCCCAGATGGGCGGGGTATAAATAAACTACTACTACTACTACTACTACCTACTACTACTACTACTGGACCTTGGGTCCTCTATATGCAAAGCATGTGCTCTGCCAATGCCCTATAGCTATAGTCTGAAAAAGGAAAACAACAGCCAGAAACTTGTCAGTACAGCAAGGATGCATCTGATAGGGGAGTCTCAGGCATGGAGAAAAGTGGGTCAAAAGACTGAGAGCTGCTGTGTTATATCACAAAAGTTAAGAACAAGATAGCACAGGATGACTAAGTAGTGATAATATACCTGCCCCTGTACCAGATTCCTGGAATCAATGAATGCTGCCAAGCTCCTCCACCAATGTCCTTCACTACTTTCAAGTTGCACCAAGCTCTTTGAACGCATCACAAAGAAATATCAGCTTCTCCTTCCAGATGTATGCAACTAGCCAACTAGTTTAGAAAAATAACCTTAAATGCACAATTCAAGATCAATGGTACTGACCACCCTGGCATTTGACAAAGCACCTACAGTATTTTTAAAACTTAATTTTAATCTTTAATTAATAGAAGATTCAACCCATTGATGCTTCCAGCTGGATTATGCCCATATAAATTTTTGCTGCCTTTGTATGCCATCAAAAAAGTCTTGTTTGGAAATTATGCTTCCACTTCTCTAGTTCCTGTAGCAAGCTTTTGGTGATTCACTAGGTGCTACCCACACACTTTTAAGCTTTCCCCCTCAGCCTCAAGGGAAAAACTGAGAGTGTCCAAGATTCTTTTTTCTTCACCAAATAGCAAACTATGTGGAAATGCAGTGTAACACAACTTATGCTGTGTTGCTCAAAATCTCAGACTAGCTCTCGTAGGTAGCTAAACTGGCTTCAGCCTATTGCATAAGGTAAAGGTAAAGGTACCCCTGCCCGTACGGGCCAGTCTTGACAGACTCTGGGGTTGTGCGCCCATCTCACTTAAGAGGCCAGGGGCCAGCGCTGTCCGGAGACACTTCCGGGTCACGTGGCCAGCGTGACATCGCTGCTCTGGTGAGCCAGTTCCGCACACGGAAACGCCGTTTACCTTCCCGCTGGTAAGCAGTCCCTATTTATCTACTTGCACCCGGAGGTGCTTTCGAACTGCTAAGTTGGCAGGCGCTGGGACCGAGCAGCGGGAGCGCACCCCGCCGCAGGGATTCGAACCGCCGACCTTTCGATAGGCAAGTCCTAGGCGCTGAGGCTTTAACCCACAGCGCCACCTGCGTCCCACACCAGCCTATTGCATACTGACATGGAAATATCACATACCAGGTATCTGAAAGTTAATTTTTAGAGAATGTTAGTTTTGTATTTGTTAGCTAATAATGCAGGAAGGGTTCATATTTACGCCAACTGAGCTATCTAAATAAATTACTGGGTTTTCGTTTTCTTTATGCATATGTATATTTTCCTTCTTTCTTTGTAGATTGCATTTAAATTGGAGGTATAGCTATGCCAATCATTTAAACTTCCCTTCCTCAGTCTCTCTTTTATTATTTTTTGATTGCATGTGCCTGAAGAAAAGTTTCTTCTACAACAACCCTAAACTAGCAGCTCCAGGATAGGGGAGATCTCTTGGGCAAGGTATTCCAAGGGTCCCCTTAATGTAAAAGAAAATTCTCTCATCCTGCTGCCTCAGAACATTGCAGGCATTCCATGGAAAGCAAGGGTTCTGCATCAACAGGTCCTTTGGTAGTCTTACCTAAGGTCATCCTACAAGGGCTTCCAGTTGGCTAGTCACAGTGACCAAATGTAGCCCTCCAAATAGCTTGTTGTCTTGCAAATATGAAGTACATGGTGTGACAAGCATCTCACTATACATATAATTACTAGATTTCCTCTTGTTGCAGCCCGCAATAGTATTTTTGTTAGCTTGCTGCACTAGTATTTATTTTGCTTGCTGAAAGTACATGAGGAGGGATTATATCTGTAGGTCAACAACCGAAGCCAACTCTGAGTTTCCCTGGGCAACAGATTGCCAGCCGACTTCTTTCTGCCCCTGCCTTTTAACAAATAGAAAATATACGGGCACACGTGTAACATACTCAACATGTAACATACTCAGGAAACATAGAAAAGAGGCCACCTCACAAATAGCAAAGGACAATCCTTTTTCACTCACACATAGGCATGTAGGCTAGGGACACTAGGGTTGATCAGTAAGATTGGCAGCTCCTCCATCATGCCGCCAGGCAGGCAGGTAGGCAAGATGGCTCTGATGGGCAAAGTAGGTGGGCAGCTGCTGCTGAGGTGAAGTGAGCCTGTTCAGAATGCTAGATTACCATTATAAGGGGAAGAGGCACAAAGCTTCAGCAGCACACAGACTGAGTTATGCTCATATTGGGCTGGGCACAGAGGAGTCAAGGAAACCAGCCAGCCTGCATGCAGTGGAAGAGGTCTGGCTAGAGACTGTTTAAACTGTTCCTGTGCTAACAGAACAACAGCAGAAAACCGACTTAATTCAGAAGGTGGAGAAAAACAAATCAAACCCACTGTCCTCTTATAGAGGAAACTAATAGAGCAGGAGGTTAAGAAGTCATCCAGCTACTCCTTCTGGACCCAAGTCTACTTAAGCCTCCCTAAACATTTCCAAAATGTTCCTTATTTGGTTTAAGGTCAAGTTATGCAACTTTGCCAAGTTTTGTTCCCAAGCACCTAAAAGAAATTATGAAAATGACAGTAATTTGGGATCACCCCAAGTGTAGTAGTGATCAGCGAGCTGCAATTTGGACAGCAACCTGGCCGCAGATCAAACAGCCTTGCTGTTGACTTGAAGACCTTTGTATGTTAACATGCCTTGGTAACTTATTCTTTTTTAAATTAGCCAGTCACTTGAATGATTGGCTGTATTGTTTTCAATGGTGTTTCATATTTGAATGTTGTACACACGCGCGAACCCCCCCCCCGATATTTTACGACGTGGAAGCACAAAGCACATCAATACTTTTATAAATACAAAGTAAATAAACGGAAGGAACTGGGGTTTTCTTCAGCACAACGGGCTTCTGTGTGCCGAACTATTAGGAAGGTAAGCAGCAAGGAGCAAGAGAGGGACCCGGGTCGGGAGGCATGATGCCCGGCATCGTCAGGCTTCTGAGGAAATTTAACTCTTCTCTCCTTCCGAGGAAGCAGGCGTTTATCAACACCATAGTCGTATCTAATCACCATAAGATAAATTCCCACCCAAACAAACCCGCGCACCAATTTGGGATGCCGAATTTTAACGAGAGGCCACTTCCTTCTCCAACTTGGAGCGGGATTACTTGTGAGGAGCTAATACTTTGAGGAAACAGAGCTCCCTTTCCTCCTCCTCCGCTGACTTCCAGGAAGGAGTTTCTCTCCCCCCGACCTTAAGGGATGGACCCCCCGCCACTCTGCCCTCCAGGGACCCTCGCCCGAGCAGGCCTTGCTCTCCAGGGGCTGCAGCGGGCGCCCCCCGGCGAACCCTCAGCGCTCCCAGCCCGGCAGGAGGAGGAGGCGCCCCGGGGGACCGGGCCCCCCCGAGGCCCCTTCCCCGCCGCCTCACCTCCGCCCACGGCCCCGGCCAGCAGCAGCAGCAGCAGCAGCGCGGCCATCTCGGCGAGCAGCGGCCCCATCACATCCCCGAGGCTCGAGTGGCGTCGGGGGCGGGCGCTGCCGGGAAGAGTGCCGGCCGGGGCGCCTCCTCCTCCTCCTCCTCCTCCTCGCGGCCTTGGCCCCGCCTGGCGGAGGGAGGAGACGAGGGAAGGAGGCCGGCCTGAGGGGAAAGAGGAGGCTCACGAGCCTCTCTCCTCTCCGGCTCCTGAGCATGGGCAGAGGGCGCTCTCTCCAGGCGGGTCACAGCCCTTGTTGTTGGCTCTACTCAGAGGAGACCCATTTGCATGAAAGTGGCTAACTTAGGTGCAGTCAGTGAGGGCGCCCCGAAGAAGGTGCCGGGGGATTTCTTTCTTTCTTTCCTTCTTTCTTCCCAGTGTTGCTGCTACCAACAGAATCGAACCTAAATGAATGGCCGTGACTGACAAAGTCCATTAAGTTATATGTATGTAGAGAGAGAGGTGATGAGGTAATCTTTTAAAAAATCATTACTTCACTTTTTAAAATAGGCATTTTTAAATAGGTGCAATTACATATGGGTTAAGTAGCAAAGTCCAGATCACGACAGGAGATAGATAGAGAGATAATTATTTATAAAATACTCATTTTTTAAAAAAAATATGTAAATATTTGAATACCCAGTTCACCTTGCAGGGCAGAGGAACTTTTCTTTCCTGGTAGGATAGAAACAAACAAAAGGATAAAAGCAGACATGCAGTCAAAATTATAAAAGACTGTCAGAATGTCACATACGTAACCTAACTCCCCAAGGTTATTGTAAGGTTAAAAATGAGGAATACAAAACTCAGGATATATATGCAGCAAATGTGACTAAAGAAAAATGGGAGTCTTTCCTTTTTATTACTTTTTAACAGCTAAAAAAAACTTAGAAGAATAAAAATAAAGCAAAGGATATACTAAAATATATTTGTTGCTGAAATATAACAAAAGCTGACAGTAGCCCTCTCGAGCATGTCTGTCTACCCAGAAAGAGGTCCCATTGAGTTAAATAGAGTTTACTCCCAGGAAAGTGTGTAGAGGTTTGTTGCTTTAACGAATCTTGTTCTGTTATACAACTGAATCATTTGCAAAAGGTGTTTTCTTCCGTTAAGACAAAAATAGCCCAGACCTCCTGCACACACAAAAACACACCCTCCCTAACCTCAAGCAACCAAGCAACCAAAATCAACACTTAAAATTTTAAGATAAAACAACTAACTTTTTAAGAAAGACAGAAGAAACAAACAAAAAGCCCTGTTTTTATTAATACTTATTGCCTTCACATTTTTCATGAAAAAGTAGGAATTTGATACTTAATTTTTAAAAGTTTATGTTTTAGTACATTTGCAAAAGCTCCAATTGTAAATACAAAAATATACATAGTAATCAACTTATTTGACAAAGAAAAGAGGGAGAGAGGAGGGTTAAAAGAGGATTTTTAAGAAATGGTTCAATGGCTCAGTGTTATCCTGCATTTTATCACACCAATGCATAATAAAAGGACTCCATCTCCCAACAAAATAATTATCCACTTGCCTCCTGTCAACTTAGCAGTTTGAAAGCATGCAAGTGCAAGTAGGTACCACTTCAGCGGGAAGGTAAATGGCGTTTCCATGCGCTCTGGCACTTGTCAAGGTCCTCCATGCTCCAGTAGTGGTTTAGTTCTGCTGGCCACATGACCCAGAAAGCTGTCTGCAGACAAACGCCGGCTCCCTCAGCCTGAAAGCGAGAGGAGCGCCGCAACCCCATAGTCGCCTTTGACTGGACTTAACCGTCCAGGGGTCCTTTACCTTTTTACCTTACTCTTATGACCCCTGGGCTCTCACCTGTGGGGTGCCTCAGGGTTCTGTCCTCTCCCCCATGCTTTTCAACATCCACATGCAGCCTCTGGGAGAGATCAGGGGGTTTGGGTTGGGTGTTCATCAATATTCGGATGATACCCAGCTCTACCTCTCTTTCAAATTGGAACCAGTGAAGGCAGTGAAGGTCCTGTGTGAGTGTCTGGAGGCAATTCGAGGATGGATGGTGGCTAACAAATTGAGGTTGAATCCTGACAAGACAGAAGTACTGTTTGGGGGGGGACAGGAGACGGGTGGGTGTGGAGGACTCCCTGGTCCTGAATGGGGTAACTGTGCCCCTGAAGGACCAGGTGTGCAGCCTGGGAGTCATTCTGGACTCACAGCTGTCCATGGAGGCGCAGGTCAATTCTGTGCCTAGGGCAGCTGTTTATCAGCTCCATCTGGTACGCAGGATGAGACCCTTCCTGCCCGCAGACTGTCTCGCCAGAGTGATGCATGCTCTAGTTATCTCCCGCTTGGACTACTGCAATGCGCTCTACGTGGGGCTACCTTTGACGGTGACCCAGAAACTACAACTAATCCAGAATGCGGCAGCTAGACTGGTGACTGGCAGCGGCTGCTGAGACCATATAACACCGGTCTTGAAAGACCTACACTGGCTCCCAGTACGTCTCGGAGCACAATTCAAAGTGTTGGTACTGACCTTTAAAACCCTAAAGGGCCTCAGTCCAGTATACCTGAAGGAGCGTCTCCACCTCCATTGTTCTGCCCGGACACTGAGGTCCAGCGCCGAGGGCCTTCTGGCGGTTCCCTCATTGCGAGAAGCGAAGTTACAGGGAACCAGGCAGAGGGCCTTCTCGGTAGTGGCACCTGCCCTGTGGAACGCCCTCCCATCAGATGTCAAAGAGGAAAATAACTACCAAACTTTTAAAAGACATCTGAAGGCAGCCCTGTTTAGGGAAGCTTTTAATGTTTAATAGATTATTGTATTTTAGTGTTTTGTTGGAACCCGCCCAGAGTGGCTGGGGAAGCCCAGCCAGATGGGTGGGGTATAAATAACTTATTATTATTATTATTATTATTATTATTATTATTATTATTATTTGTCGGTTTTAGCATTTGAACATTTCCCCACACACTTGTAATCCTGTTGGAGCAACAGCAACAATTTTATTATTTATACCCCACCCATTTGGCTGGGTTTCCCCAGCCACTCAGAGTGGTTTGCAGAATAATAATAACAGAGAGATAATAAAGCATTATTACTTAAATTGAAACAGTGGTTGCTAATTATATGTGCTGTTTTTGTGAGGTTCCTGGTGTCCCCACCACTATTCTACCACTACTACACCGCTTACTTACTTACTTACTTACTTACTTCAGTAAATAAAGTTCCCCACCAGAAATATTGTATTTCTGGAAGGGGCACAAGGAGACCCAAGGCCAGGGAGATGGCCACTCAACTTTATAGTCCTTGTTTTATAAACCAACTAGCAATGGTTGTAAAGTTGTGCTAGCCAGCAGATTCTGTGCATCTTTACTTAGAAACAAATCCCACTGAATTCAAAATAAGTGTGCATCGTATTCCAGCATTACTTGCTATTTAGGTTTGCAGCTTTCCTTTACATGTATTGTAACGACATTGGGGTTGGACTAAATGGTTTTTGGGGGTCCCCCCCAAGTCTAGAAAAAGAGACTGAAGAGGTTAAGCATGGTGGGCAAATTTCACCTGGTAGATTCCTTGTTTTAACAAACCTTTGCATAACTAACTAGATGGCCAAGTACACGTGATGTGTTGCCACAGAATCTAAGTAACTGGAGATCCTGCTAGAAGGGGCATGTCTTTCACCTCATCCACCTACTGATCACACTTCCCACCAGCTTACGATAGCTGCATTCACAAGTGGCATGAAGCCAAGCCATGGTTTAGCATGAACACATGGGCTCCCAAGGAGATCACAGTTGCTTTGCTTCTCCTTGGTCCTTTTAGCTCAGTGTAATAACTAAGTAAAGGTTTGGCTGAGCATATGCTGTTAACACCCTGGCTCATGGATATCTCTCTCCCGAGTTGGAGCCAAGGCTTGTTCTTGGCTGCAGCTGGCGGTTAAGGAGAAGAGAATCTCCGTTGGGAGACTGACAGATGTGAGATCCTCTCCAGGAGCTGGCATGTTCACACTGTCCCAGAAAGCCTGGCTCACTGTGTTATGCAAACCAAACCCCTATATTTAAAATACAAAAAGAAAAGAAAAAGATGGAAGTTACTACGGTAGGGGGTGAGGTGTATATAGGTTTCTGCTTGTTCGTGTGAGTTCATATGCCACTGGATCTCCTGCCCTGGGTACAGGCAGGATTTATGTTGTCTGGGGGCAGGACACCCACCTGTCATCCTCTGGCTCTAGGAGATTGAGAATGAAATGTCTCAACAACAGTTGTTTTAAATTGCTTTCTTTTGACTTTCTTTTGACTTTCAGAAAAATCTGTCAAAATCTTTGGTCCTTTGAAAACTAGGAAATAAAGTAGAAATTAACATCATGTGGTTAACGAGTATATTTTGCAAAAATTTCAAAGAACAAGCCTTTTTCATTTTATTAAAAAAAAATATAAACTCAAGTTTTCTTGGATTTGCTGAAAAGCTTTTCAGTTCTTCCTTTTCAAATTCCTCCTCTTTTCCATTGCAGCTCAGTAAGCATAGCTAAAATGGATGGGAATGGGGGGAATTCAGTTCGGATGACCATCATATCTATTACTGTGAGCAAGAATCCCGTAAAAGAAATGGAGTGGCCCTCATAGTCAACAAAAGAGTGGCGAAAGCTGTACTGGGATGCAATCTCAAAAATGATAGAATGATCTCGATATGAATCCAAGGCAAACCTCTTAACATCACAGTAATCCAAGTTTATCCATCAACTACTGGTGCTGGAGAAACTGAAATTGACCCATTCTATGAAGACTTACAACACCTTATAGAAATGACACCAAAGAAGGATGTTCTTCTTATTATTGGAATGCTAAAGTAGGGAATCAAGACATAAAAGGAACAACTGGCAAGTTTGGCCTTGGAGTTCAAAACAAAGCAGGGCAAAGGCTAATAGAGTTCTGTCAAGAGAACAAGCTGGTCATCACAAACACTCTTTTCCAACAACACAAGAGACGACTCTACACATGGACATCACCGGATGGGCAGCATCGAAATCTGACTAATTATATTCTCTGCAGCCAAAGATGGAGAAGCTCTATACAGTCAGCAAAAACAAGACCTGGAGCTGACTGTGGCTCACATCATCAGCTTCTTATAGCACAATTCCAGCTTAAACTGAAGAAAGTAGGAAAAACCACTGGGCCGGTAAGATACAATCTAAATCAAATCCCTTATGAATACACAGTGGAAGTGAGGAACAGGTTTAAGGATTTAGATTTGGTGGACAGAGTGCCTGATAACTATGGATGGAGGCTCATAACATTATACAGGAGGCCGCAACAAAAATCATCCCAATGAAAAGGAAATGCAAGAAAGCAAAGTGGCTGTCCAACGAGTCCTTACAAATAGCGGCGGAGAGAAGGCAAGCAAAATGCGAGGGAGATAATGAAAGATACAGGAAATTGAATGCAGATTTCCAAAAAATAGCAAGGAGAGACAAGAAGGCCTTCTTAAACGAGCAATGCAAAGAAATAGAGGAAAACAACAGAATGGGAAGAACAAGAGATCTGTTCAATAAAATTGGAGATGTGAAAGGAACATTTCGTACAAACATTACCATAATAAAGGAGGAAAATGGTAAGGACCTAACAGAAGCAGAAGACATCAAGAAGAGGTGGCAAGAATACACAGAGGAATTATACCAGAAAGATATGGATGTCTCGTACACCCCAGGTAGTGTGGTTGCTAACCTTGAGCCAGACATCTTGGAGAGTGAAGTCAAATGGGCCTTAGAAAGCACTGCTAATAACAAGGCCAGTGGAAGTGATGGTATTCCAGCTGAACTATTTAAAATTTTAAAAGATGATGCTGTTAAGGTGCTACACTCAATATGCCAGCAAGTTTGGAAAACTCAGCAGTGGCCAGAGGACTGGAGAAGATCGATCTACTTCCCAATCCCAAAGAAGGGCAGTGCCAAAGAATGCTACAACTACCTCACAGTTGCACTCATTTCACACGCTAGCAAGGTTATGCTTAAAATTCTACAAGGCAGGCTTAAGCAGTATGTGGACTGAGAATTCCCAGAAGTGCCAGATGGATTTCGAAGGGGCAGAGGAACCAGAGACCAAATTGCAAACATGCGCTGGATTATGGAGAAAGCTAGAGAGTTCCAGAAAGACATCTACTTCTGCTTCATTGACTATGCAAAAGCCTTTGACTGTGTTGACCACAGCAAACTATGGCAAGTTCTTAAAGAAATGGGAGTGCCTGATCACCTCATCTGTCTCCTGAGAAATCTCTATTTGGGACAAGAAGCTACAGTTAGAACTGGATATGGAACAACTGATTGGTTCAAAATTGGGAAAGGAGTACAAGAAGGCTGTATATTGTCTCCCTGCTTATTTAACTTATATGCAGAATTCATCACGCAAAAGGCTGGGCTGGATGAATCCCAAACTGGAATTAAGATTGCGGGAAGAAATATCAACAACCTCCGATATGCAGATGACACAACCTTGATGGCAGAAAGTGAGGAGGAATTAAAGAACCTTTTAATGAGGGTGAAAGAGGAAAATATGGTCTGAAGCTCTACATCAAAAAAACGAAGATCATGGCCACTGGTCCCATCACCTCCTGGCAAATAGAAGGGGAAGAAATGGAGGCAGTGAGAGACTTTACTTTCTTGGGCTCCATGATCACTGCAGTCACGAAATTAAAAGACGCCTGCTTCTTGGGAGAAAAGCAATGAGAAACTTAGGCAGCATCTTAAAAAGCAGAGACATCACCTTGCCAACAAAGGTTATAGTTAAAGCTTTGGTTAAAGCTATGGTTTTCCCAGGAGTGATGTATGGAAGTGAGAGCTGGATCATAAAGAAGGTTGATCGCTGAAGAATTGGTGCTTTGTTTTTACATGAGTAGAATGTGTGCTTTTATTAAAAATGCATCTCTGGGTTATTTGTGGGGCATAGGAATTCATTCACCCCCCCCCAAATATAGTCTGGTTCACCACATGGTCTGAGGGACAGTGGACTGACCACTGAGTGCTGACCACTGAGTTAGATCCACTGTTGTAGGATCCTAAATTTGGATGTTCTGCAGAGAGTGGCTCATACATTTCAACGAAGTAATAATTTATATGCTACATTCATAAGTGTAGCAAAAGCAGGCACTGACTTTTTCTAGAGAAATGCTCGTTAGGGAGGGAGATTGCAGTATCTTGGCGAGCCTTTCAATTTCAAATATTCTAATTATTTCTGCTTTTAGCTAGGTATTGCTGTTTATTTACTTGATTTAGGGGAGGGAAAGCTGCCCCTCCCTCCCGGCTACACCTATACCTCCTGGCTTAATATTCTAGGTGCCAAATGTAGAGGCATTCTTCCTGCATTCCCTTGCCATAGATATATTACGGTATATGATATTTTGGTGAGCCTAATAAAGATATGTCCCTAATATGGACTGTGGGAGGGCTTTTTCAGGGGGAACTCACAGGAACTCAGTTCTGGCACCTCTGGTGGATGTCATTGCCATTCTAAGAGAACGAAGGAGGTGTTCATGATGAGTTCTGGTACCTCTTTTTCTAAAAAAATAGCCGTGAATGTGGGATTAGTCATACTCAAAGTACAGCCAAAGTACAGCATGGATATGACTAACTTAGGTCCAAACCACAGATTCTCTATATTTAATGATAATTTATTTTTCAGTGTTAGATGAAAGTGGAGTTTATTTTGTATTTTAGATATTGGGGTGTGTGTGTGGCTTATCATCAGGAATCGCTTCAGGTAATATAGTTAGAAAGAGAGTACAATGATTTTGTTTTTCTTTAAGTCAGTAAATTAGCATTGTTGCAGTGCACTTGAAACCAATGAGCCTTCACTGCTGTGTATCAGTGTGCCTAGAACTCTGACTCTAGCCTTACTAACATTCACAAGTGCTATTATATTAATGGAACCACTGGACAATGGTAACAAGTTTTCTAAGATTCTTTTGTTTTTGTTCCTATCCCCCTCGCTCTTAGAGTGTTGCCCTTTTGAGCCCACTTCATTGTTCATGATTAACATCTTTTACAGACTCTGTGGTGTGTTGGTGGTTGTGATAATATCTGGAGAGCCTACTAATTTCCACATAAATGTGGGTTAGCTGGTAGGTTCTTCGCAGTATCTAATCTCTAGGTGGGTCTCTTTTTAGAACTTAGGTAAGAGTCTAACCACATCAAGGGGTACAGCCAAAAATCCAGATACCCTTAACACCACCAAAATTACCCCATCTTCGCATGCTTTTAAAAGGGTGTTTTCTACATTTTTGTTGCTCTAAAAGCCAACTTTGGGGGGAGAAAAAGGAACTGATTCATTTCTACCAGGAAGTGCAGTTATTCCCCACCTTTATTTGAATAATCACCATTGGAACAAAAAGAAAGAAAGAAGAGTCACAAGCTCAGGGCATTTACATAAAGGCACCTTGCTGACCTTTCTATGGAAAAAGTACCTATTTAATCTACCCTGAGAAAATGATTATAAGGACGGACTAAAAATGAAGCCTGGTGAGGCCATGCATCCTACTTTACAGAGGACAGGCCTCTGTTTGGAGGGGGTGGTCTGACCTAAATTCAGTTTAAGAATAAGGAAGCCTAAGAGCTGAGAGCTGGGGAAGCCTTGGCTGGTGAAATTAAAAAATTAAGGTCATATATATATATATATATATATACAGTATATAAAATAAGTGTTCATAAATGTACCAGACAAACATCTACATAAATATATAAACCACTTGTCTGAAGCAGCATAGGAAAACAGCCCTGAAACCATTTTGTCTCCCAAACTGACCAAATGATTTCTCTGCAAGGTCAAGGAAAATGGAAAAGCCCCCCGCCCCCCCCCGTTGTCTTTTCATTCACAAATCCTGTCTGAAGGGTATGTCTGTGTATGAATAGGGTGAGCCTGTGACCTGGCTCAGGAAATAAGTATTTATCATTGCAAAAGACTGGCCAGGCTCCCCAATCAAGTAAGCATTAACAGGTAACCTGCCAGACAGGAGGTAACCAACGCACTCAGATTTCTGTTGTAGACCGCCCTTTCTGTTATGTAGGTATGATGTGTCTGGGGGGTGGTCTTGAGCTACACCCATTCTGTGATTTATGTATGATGTTTCTGGGAGTGGTCTTCGACTCCAGGGCAGGCAATTTAAAATGTTTATATAAGGGCGGGCACATCTTGATTCAGAGTCCTCCTCCTTCTCCTGTGTGTGAAGGGGACACCCTGTTGTAACAGTTCAATAAAGATCAGGCTTACTAGCTGCTTTGCTTCTCAATATTCTCTGGTTGGCCTCTCTTATTTTCTCCGACCGATGGAGAACCTGCAAAGGACTCTATAAGGGCTCTTGTGTCCCCCATAAGGGAATAAGGGCAGATTTTCATTTATTACACTGGATTTAGGACTCAGCTAGACCGGTAAAGAAAAAGCAATTTATATGCTTCTAGCATTTCAGTTTAAAGTGTTGTAAATTTAAACAGGGAAAACAGGTAGAGAAAAATGGGACTCCACGTCGCCAGCTGGTGGCACAATGTTATATCACACATACAACACATACAAATCACTTTTTCTTTACTGGTCTAGCTGAGTCTGGTCCATCAACAGTTGGCACCTGAACAGCAGGTGAACTTAGGGCACAGGTCACCTGTGAATAATCTTCTGTGTCTAGACTGTAGCTCTGTTTAAGTTGGGGGTGGCAAACCTGTGACCTCAGGGTGATCCCTGGCTATTGGGCATTCTGGCAGGAACCGGTTGGAGCAGGAGTGATGCCTTTTGGGGGGGGGCGGGAGGTGAAAGGGTGTACCCCATGTGAATGATTTATTATACTGGCCTGAATATAAGCCTCACTTTCCCCCCAAAGTCCGACCATGAAAAGTTAAAGCGTGGCTTATATTCGCGACCTTATGGTTTGTAGCCAGGAGCATGGGGCAAACAGTGGCAGGAGCACAGCAAAGCGACGCCCACCCCCCTCTCCCCCGAGGCCGAGAAGGGAGAGAGTAAGGAAGCAGAAAGGCCACCGGCAACACAGCGCCCCTCCCCCCAGCAGCAAGAAATGAAGCAGCTTATATTTGGGTCTTTTTTCTCCCCCCCCCTCCAATTTTAAAGGTGTGGCTTATATTCGGGCCAATACAGTAAAATGCTTAAAGCATAGGTGTGTGTGAGGTTTTGATTTTTTCAGGTAGTCTCTACATATATAATAAGCTATGTGAAATGCAACAAATCATTACAAGAATCATCACAATTCTTTCGCATGACTACATCCACTGCTTTTTTTCTGGGGTTATGCAGGAGTACGTATACCCCTAAACATTTTGTGAATCTTTGTACTTTTCTCCATTTACTCTAATTATTTTTCCTGATTTGAACTATAAAATGGTGATTTTCTTGAGTCAAAAAGAAAGTGCCCCTAAACATTTTTTTTAGAAAAAAAGCACCGACTACATCCCTGTGTTGGGACAGGAGGGGAGGGTTGCCTGAGCCTGCTTCTGCAACATTTAAGAAAGATGGAAACAGAAAGATCAGATGAGTAGTGCTGCCTGCCAGTTTTGCATATTTTCCCATAACATTGCAAAAGCAGCTTGTGCCAGCCTGCTTTGGGAGAGAGCTATGCAAGCTCTTTCTTGGGGAACATTCTCTCTCCCTCTCTCTCCTACACACACACTGCTTCCAGATAACCTGTTTATTAAGCATTCATCCTGATTCACTCACAAAGTGTTCAGGGAGGTTAGGCATTAGCCATCTATTGAGCATTAATTTTGTTTGATCTCTTTGTGGGGAGTTTAGATGATATTGCATCAAGCAAATATCATCCCCCACCTTCCGTATTGTGAAAAATATGTTCTTTGGAACAGGTTTGTTGAGCAAGAGCACCAAGTCAACTTCAATTGTGCAACCTGAGTTTGCTTGTGCTGTATACAATTAAATCCCACCCAAAAATGGAGATAGTCTGGAACAGGCTAGAATCCTGTCAGATTTCAGAAAGCAATTTCTATCCCTTCTAGCACCTGATGGTGTCATAATAGGGATGCTTTCCTTCCATGCCCAAACCTCTTACTTCAGTGATGGATGTCTTCTAGGGTGAATGGACTAATTTAGTTGGGCAATGATCTATTGGCACATGGATGATTATGTAAGTAAAGGCATTGGGTGGGGTTGTAACTGTTGCAGGTGGACAAGGAAAAACCTATTCCTGAAGCCTTAGAGAATCACCGTCAGTCAGAGCAGACTGGGCAAGATGGCTAGCAATCTGTCTTAAAATACGGCAGCTTCATTTTACTTTTGGTTTAAAATTCCAGTTCATTTGGTAAACTCAGGCCATGTGCACTTGAAGTCAGATGAAGTTTCCATATAGGGTTGTTGTTATGAAAAATTGTGGGTATGGGCAGAAAACCACTTACACCCCCTGATCAACTTGGTGGAAAGGATATTTATTTATTTATTTATTTATTTATTTATTTATTTATTTATTTATTTATTTATTTATTTTCAATACTGCCCTTCACTCGAGGATCACAGGTCAGTTTACAGTATAAAAACAATAATGGGGTCCTTCACCTTTACCTATCATTTAAACTGATAGCTCAATTCATAGAGCATGAGACTTAATCTCAGGGTTGTGGGTTTGAGCCCCAGATTAGGCAAAATATTCCTGCGGATTGGACTAGATTATCATTGTGGCCACTTTCAACTCTACACTTCTATGATTCTATGTACTCTAGTTAAAGGGTCAGTCTGCAGCAACAAGACTGACAAGACCTTCATCTGCCTGATGCCTTAGAGAGCAAGTGCCCATGCGACTAGGATGCACTGGGATGTGCTTTGGTGCAAGATAAGGCAACTTCATTTATTCATACAGTGAACTAGAAAGTCATATTTCTGTCCCCTGCCCTCAAGTTTCAAGCTGTTCATAAGGAGGAGTACCGGTATGTCCTCTGCAAAGCATTGTTCATGTAAGGAGAAGGAAGCTTTGCCAAAAGCTGAAGTACAAATGATCTGGCTGGGGTGGGATGTGGGCATTGCTGAAACAATTGACAGCTTTTCTGGAGATCTTATATGTGTCTGCTGTGTCTTAATCCTCACTCAATATAGCTTAAGTAAAACAAAGAACTTGTTCCTTTCTTTCTTTCCATGTTCTCTCCCACTTTCTCCTCCTGAAGATGTGACACCTTATCATGCCTATGTTAAACAGGAACTCCTCCATGCTCACAAGAAGAAATTCTCAGGCCCACATGCCCAGTCAAAGGAGAAAAGGGGCAGGATCCCCTCAGCACTTCCCTCTCTGTCACATTGTTGTGCTTGTCACACTGTTGTGCAGGAATGCGTAAAGCTTGCGTGAGTCAGCTCCCAGTAAACATGACAAAATGACTAAAGCCTTTCCAAAGCCAGGGAAAACTAAAGATACAGGGTTTGACTATAGGGCTTTTCGTTTTTGGCCTGGGTTTAAATAATTCAAAGGGAACAGAGGAGAGAGTAGGCGGCAGCCTATGTTACTTAGGGAGTTCTAAATACAGGTCAACCCCATCCTCCAGCAGAGGCAGGAAAGTTGAGTCAGTGCACTGGTTATTTCTTTGTCATTCCTCCACAGCCAGCAGAAGTCAAACAGTGCAGAATGAGTAAAAGCAAGCAAGTCTGAGAATCTTAAATGAGACTTTTTTACCTTTCTTGAGGGAGTATGAGATGGAGTACCTTAAGGGAGAGGTAGGACCTCTGATGGGGGACATTTCCTTCTGGGGTTGTTTGTCACCTTTGGTCCCCACTCTGAACTCAGCTCTCACCTGTGGCTCCTAAAAGTTGCCAGGATGTGGCCACCCACCATAAATGGCTTCGACTGGCCAGCTAAACTAGGCAAGGGTAGCCAACGGATCTCAAACCCTCTGTGAGTTATGGACTTCCCCTGCATGTGAAGACAGGCTCCGGTGTATTACCGTATTTTTCGCCCTATAGGACGCACCGTCCCATAAGGCGCACCTAGTTTTTTTGGGGGGGGGAAATAAAGGGGAAAAATTATTTTTCCCCCAGGCACGGGGCTGGGGCAGGGGAGGCCTGAGCTTCCCCCGAGCCCAGTCCCCAAACAGGCAGCTCTCTGCAAGCCGTGGGAGCCCAGCGCTGGCTCCCGCTGCTTGCAGAGAGGTCCGCGAAGCCTGGAGAGCGAGAGGGGTCGGTGCGCATCGACCCCACTCATTCTCCAGGCTTCAGCGAAAGCCTGCATTCACCCCATAGGATGCGCACACATTTCCCCTTCATTTTTGGAGGGGAAAAAGTGCGTCCTATAGGGCGAAAAATACGGTAAATGCACAAGATCAATTGTGGGTCCAATGGTCAAGAAGGTGGCTTCTGCACATGCTGTAGAGGGAAGTGAGGTGCTGATGGAGCTCATCTGTCTGGGAAGTAGCTCATCTAGAAGAAGGAAAATTCTGATCCTAAATCTCTATTGCCTTGTGGGATATCTTCAGGAGAAGAAATGGCTAAGGAGTGAACTCTACAATCCAGAGTGGAGTTCCTTCAACAGTTGGATGGTGCCTGGCATGCCTCCTTCCAGCAACTCCTGCAGCCAAGTGGGTGCCAAACTAATTACTGCCTAGGCTTGTACCCCAGGGCACTGGTGGAGGAAGAGGAGTGTGGGGGGAGCATACCACTACCAGCAGCGTGATCCCGGTGGGGTGCCATCACGGCTGCCTCCCCACCCACACTGGGTGCCACGGCCCTGCAGGCAACGCACCATGCCCCCAGGACACGCGCCAGCCCTGCCCCCGCCTGCTGTCTGCCACATACCCCCTGGTGCCGGAGCATGAAGCTCTGCCACTGCCCCAGGGAGGTCACTTTGGTGCTGCTAAGGCAGCATTTTGATCCCACACCCAGAGGCACACTCCATTGTCTCTCGACAGAAGAATGCCAACAACCTGAGGTCCAAATGCAGCCCGGTCATGGAACTCCATGTGGGCCAACCCCATCTTCAGTCACCCCTCATTACTGTCCCTGCTTCATATCTTACTTCACTGTCTTTGCTTGGCTAGATGGCACTTTGAACTCATTGCTCACTCTGGCTCACCTGGGTTTGGAAAGAAAAACAGGTGAGAGAATTTATTGTAGAACCTGGCCCGCTGTGCAAAGGAAAAATTAATTTAGTCTCTTTCAACCTCTGGCTCTGCCCCCCCCCCCCGGTGTGTAATAATAATAATAATAATAATTTATTATTTATACCCCGCCCATCTGGCTGGGCCTCCCCAGCCACTCTGGGCGGCTTCCATAAAAACCAAAAATACAGTAAAATCACACGTTAAAAACTTCCCTGAACAGGGCTGCCTTAAGATGTCTTCTGAATGTCAGGTAGTTGTTTATTGCTTTGACATCTGCTGGAAGGGCGTTCCACAGGGCGGGCGCCACTACCGAGAAGGCCCTCTGCCTGGTTCCCTGTAGCTTTGCTTCTCGCAATGAGGGAACCGCCAGAAGGCCCTCGGCGCTGGACCTCAGCGTCCGGGCAGAATGATGGGGGTGGAGACGCTCCTTCAGGTATACTGCACCGAGGCCGTTTAGGGCTTTAAAGGTCAGCACCAACACTTTGAATTGTGCTCAGAAACATACTGGGAGCCAATGTAGGTCTTTCAAGACCGGTGTTATATGGTCTCGGCGGCCGCTCCCAGTCACCAGTCTAGCGGCCGCATTCTGGATTAGTTGTAGTTTCCGAGTCACCTTCAAAGGTAGCCCCACGTAGAGTGCATTGCAGTAGTCCAAGCGGGAGATAACCAGAGCATGCACCACTCTGGCAAGACAGTCCGCAGGCAGATAGGGTCTCAGCCTACGTACCAGATGGAGCTGGTAAACAGCTGCCCTGGACACAGATTTGACCTGTGCCTCCATGGACAGCTGTGAGTCCAAAATGACTCCCAGGCTGCGCACCTGGTCCTTCAGGGGCACAGTTACCCCATTCAGGACCAGGGAATCCTCCACACCTGCCCGCCTCCTGTCCCCCAAAAACAGTACTTCTGTCTTGTCAGGATTCAACCTCAATCTGTTAGCCGCCATCCATCCTCCAACCGCCTCCAGACACTCACACAGGACCTTCACTGCCCTCACTGGTTCTGATTTAAAAGAGAGGTAGAGCTGGGTATCATCTGCATACTGATGAACACCCAGCCCAAACCTCCTGATGATCTCTCCCAGTGGCTGCATGTAGATGTTGAAAAGCATGGGGGAGAGGACAGAACCCTGAGGCACCCCACAAGTGAGAGCCCAGGGGTCTGAACACTCATCCCCCACCACCACTTTCTGAACACGGCCCAGGAGGAAGGAGCGGAACCACTGTAGGACAGTGCCCCCAGCTCCCAGCCCCTCAAGACGGTCCAGAAGGATGTTATGGTCGATGGTATCAAACGCCGCTGAGAGATCCAGCAGAACTAGGAAACAGCTCTCACCTTTGTCCGTAGCCCGCCGGAGATCATCAACCAGTGCGACCAAGGCAGTTTCAGTCCCATGATGAGGCCTGAATCCTGACTGGAAGGGATCCAAATGGTCCGCTTCTTCCAGGTGTGCCTGGAGTTGTTCAGCAACCACTCGCTCAATCACCTTGCCCAAGAATGGAAGATTTGAGACTGGGCGATAGTTGGCCATTGTGGCCGCATCTAAAGATGGTTTTTTAAGAAGCGGTTTAATAACCGCCTCTTTCAGCGGGTCTGGGAAGGCTCCCTCACGGAGGGAAGCATTCACCACCCCACGAAGCCCATCGCCCAGTCCTTCCCGGCTAGCTTTTATAAGCCAGGATGGGCAAGGATCCAGGAGACAGGTGGTTGGTTTCACTCGTCCAAGCAGCCTGTCCACATCCTCGGAGGTAACAGATTGGAATTGATCCCACTCAACTTGACTAGACAGAACTCTAGCACTCTCCTGCCCCAGCCCTGCTCCCACGGTGGAGTCTACTTCTTCCCGAATCTGAGCGATTTTATCTGCAAAAAACTTTGCAAAATCATTGCAGGAGAACATGTGGCCCGTACTGGGCCCCGATGTTACAGGTGGTTCCGCTAAATTGTGAACCACCTGAAAAAGTCTCCTGCAGCTGTTTTCTGCAGATGCAATAGAGGCGGTGAAGAAATTCTTCTTCGCCGTCGCTATCGCCACTTGGTAGGCTCGACGTTGAGCTCTAACCTGTGTCCGGTCAGATTCGGAATGAGTTATCCGCCACCGGCGCTCTAGCCGTCTCAACGATTGTTTCATTGCCCTCAGATCCGTGGAAAACCACGGGGCTCTCCGGGCTCCCAAATGGGTGCCCAGAAGGGGATGTGACCCTCAGGCTGAAAAAGGTTCCCCAACCTTGCACTCTCCTCTCTCTGTAAAATACCTGTATTTTGGCATAGAGGCTGCAGGGCATTCTTTCTGGCTTCTGCTTTTTATATTGAGCACAAAAGACATGTTCACACAACCACCTTATTTACAAAGCAGTTTCACATTTTATTATATTCCATTGTACAACTTTACATGATACCGTATTCAAGTTCATTCTTTTCAGCACAAGGTGATTTGATAAATGCCTTTTGGTGTATTCCATAGATTTTAAGAATGCAACAACAACAAAAGATACAAGGAGGAAAGCATATCATAGAGGCACTTTCACAGTCTCTGAATTAAGCAAGTACCCTGTTTGAAAGCCAGTTGATTCTGCTTAAACAAAGAAAAATATTGAGACCATTTTGTTCACGTGTCTGGAGGTTAACATCTTTCAGGCAACAGTCCCAAGTATTCCTGAGAAAGATCTGTAGAATGTCAAGAGTCACTCCCAAGTTTCTTTTTAAACGTCGAACGTAGATCTAAGTGAGCCATAGCCATTGCCTGAAGTTCCACTTATTGCACAGAACACATGTAAGGTGTTGTGCATCCATGAGGACTGAATGGTATCTTCTTGGTACATCTAAAAAAACCCCAAAGCTGAGTTAGCAAATTAAGCAAAAACCTTATCTGTTCCTAACAGCAACAAAAATTATTTCAACAACACAAAAGGAAATGTAGAATGGTGTTACCCAACCTGGTCTTCAAAGCTGTTATTGCAAAGGCAGCATTAAAAGAAAACAAAAGAGAATAGGAAAGAGAAGTTATTTAGCAATGATGTCTACTATGCTCTCAAAATAACCCCAGAGCTAAAAGGGGTGCAGAAGATCATCTAATCAAATACTTGTAAGATTAATACATTATTAATTGTCCTGAAAGCTTCCAACAAAGAAAATCCCATAAGTGCTCTAAATAGCTTGTTCCACTTCTAGTTCTCAAAATTAGAAGGAGTTTCCTAATAATTAGGTTTGGGTTCTTGCTGAATTCTACCTTAGAATTGTACAGGGTCACACCTAAAGGGTCAGTGGAGCATTTCAGAACCAAGAGATTGCTCTGGAAGTGGTAAAAACCACTTTCTTTTATTTAGTAACAAAGGAATTCCCTTCTACTGAGTCAGACCATTGATTCATTAGCTCAGAAGTGTCTGCATTGCATGCAAGTGGCTCTCCAGGGTTTCAGACAGGAGTCTCTTCCTGTTTCAGCAGGAGACACCGGAGGCTGAACCAAGAACTTTCTGCTTGCATTGTTTCCAATGAGGTTCTGTGTAGGAAGACACCCCGCCACCAAACTGGATTATGCTCAGTGCCTTTATTCTTCACAAGTTTCTATCGCACCTGTTTCAAAGATTCATGGCAGGCTAGATAATCTCTGGGAGCCATTTTGGAATGCCTTATCCAAGTGTGGTACTTGGACTCCTGGTTAAAAGCATAGAGGTCTGCAGGGCAGATCAAAGCAAACACAAACCCAGTACTGACACCCACACTCAGCCCCCTGAAATATTCCCCTGTCAGACTGCTGAGTTTGGCATCCATGCATGGGCATAGCCACAGGTAGGAATGGCATGGAAACAGAAAATGTCTACTTGGGTCTACAAAGTCACTAATTCCTTTTCTGTCTGTCAGGAGTAGCTATGTATAAGATAGTTCATAGCCCCAGAGGCGCATAATCTGTGGTCCTCCAGATGTTGCTGAAATAAAACTCCCACCATTTCTGACCATTAGCCATGTGGACTGATGGGAGCTTGGAGTTTTATCTGAAAGACCACATGTTCCCCACCCAGTCTTAACCAAGCACCTCCTGTCTTACTAGTGTTCAAGATGGTGTAGGGGAGGTAGAAGGAGCCGACCTCCTCCTGGCCAATTTTTGCTAACTATTGGCCTCCAAAAAAAAAAGTCATTTAAGGAGGTCTCTCTGCCCCCCTGTAGGGCAAGCACTGTGTGTCCCTACTAACCCTTACAACTAGCAGAGGAAGAGAAGTGAAATTTTGGTCTTTTAGAATAACAGATACATGAAGAACAGAAGTTAGAAGGAACCTTCTAATATTAACAACCTGATGGAAGAGAAGAAAAGGCAAATAAAATATATCGTTTTTGATGTAAATTATCTTCCCCCTCTGTAATGGGTGTAACAAATTATTCACATCTTGAATTAACTAATTAAAAACTGGGATACCTTTTTTAAAGTGGGGCATATCCAGCTATTTTCTGTTTTCAGGTGGAAATGAATAATACATGGCAAATTCTAATCACACAGTTATAGTACATTGAGAGGTCTTGCAGACTTTCTGCAATAAGGAAAGTGGGAAGCAGGGGAAGTGCACTGGACATAAATGTCATCTAACTTCTCTGCAAACACAGAATGAATGCACAATAAATAATCAACGTTGTCTGATCTCCCTTCAAACAAATCAGGACAAATGCTTAATAAACAGGTCAACTGGGATAAGTGGAGCTTACTCTTTAAGTTACCTGGGTGTTAATATTGTGAGCCATTAACTTTCCTGTTCAACACACTTCCATTAATCAAAAATACCAGAAAGATTCTTTAGTGCTCTGGTTCATGTCAAGATTTGCTGTAGTTGAGGAAAAGAACAGTCTGGCATTTCTTTACATAGTACAGAAGCAGTGCAACCAGAGATTAAGGAAGCTAGACCTTCTGGTAGAGTTATATTTCCACTGGAGATGCTACCAGTGCTGCTGTTGTTGTGATATTTATCATTTCTTTATGGTTCTCCCTCATCTTTCCTCAAAGGACAGAGCAAAGTACATGGCTCCCCCTCTGCCCAGTTTTGGCCTCACAGCAACCCTGCATGGTGGGCTGGGCTGGAAGATTATGACTGGCCCAAGCTCACCCTGTGAGCTTTGTGGCCAAATAAGAGATCTGACCCTGGGTCTCCCTCGTCCTAGTCCAACATGCTCACCCATCTCTCTCCATCCTGGTGCCTTTCAAATGCTTTGAACTGCAACCCTGATCATCATAATCCCTGACTGTGGGCCATGCTGGCTGGGGCAGATGGGCATTGTAGTCTAAAGCATCAGGAGGACACCAGGTTGGGAAAAGCTGCTCTATCTGCCGCACTCCTGCTGGCTTCTGGTGACAACGTTCCAGATATGCTGAGACGTGTTGTACAAAAGAACACCAGTCCAAAGTTCAGAGCAGTAAAAGAGCAACCGGCCCCACACCACACCAGCAGTGGTGTGAGGGCAAATGGGGCAAATGGTGGACTCCCTGCTTTTCTTCAGAATGCCACATCTTTCAAGTTGAGACACAGTGTGGTCACCCATCTGCTGGGCTTGATTGCCAAATCAAGGAACCTGTCCAAAATGGTGCAAGACTTGTACCCCAGACCTAGTCATTGTGTTTTTGCCAGTAGGTGACCTCTTGAGGGGTTTTCCCCACCCTACTAATAATTTTTAAAACCAAGTATAGTTTTAAGAAACTTTGAGGTAAGTAACAGCCACCCAACTGACTGAATTTTTAAAGCCCAATTTTTTAAACCTTTATTTCTGGTAAGTCCTTGTGTGGCTTTTTCTATAACCCTGTCTTGCAGTCACAGCCTGCTCCAAGAATGTGCAGCCCCACTTCCTGTTTTGCAAGTGTGGTTCAAGAGTTCTCCTAAATGACAACAGATGCTCAAATCTGGGCTTTGCAGGATTTGGGGTTTGACTCAGGTCAAAGTAAGACCTGAGTGGGCTTTGGGAAATACCTGAGTGGATGATTTGTATTAGGGGAACAGAACGAGAGAGGCTTATAGGGTATAAATGAGAAGACTGTGGCCTTCAGAGATGGTGGGTCTTTCAACTCTCATGAACCCTACAATATCTGGAGGGACACCAACTCCCCATCAACTCTAGGAGGGTAGGTGATCTTCCATGCTGAATGTTACACAGTCTGTGAATGCTGGAACCAAGAAAATCCAGCACTTTTGGTTTGGAGCTTGAAGCAGACACTGCTCACACGATTTCCAAACTTTTCAACTCCAGGAGGAGGAATAGAAATATACTTGCTTTTTTAAAGTTCGTTTGGGATCTTGCGTTGGATCTGTACAGGGGATATGTCAGACTAACCTGATCTCGTTTTTTGACAGAATTACAACCGTTGTAGATGAAGGGAACGCAGTGGATGTAGCCTACCTTGATTTCAGCATTTGATAAGGTGCCCCATGATATTCTTGTAAAGAAGCTGGTAAAATGCGGTCTTGACTATGCTACCACTCAGTGGATTTGTAACTGGCTGACTGACCAAACCCAAAGGGGGGTCATCAATGGTTCCTCTTCATCCTGGAGAAGAGTGACTAGTGGGGTGCCACAGGGATTTGTCTTGGGCCCGGTCTTATTCAACATCTTTATCAACTACTTGGATGATGGACTCAAGGGCATCCTGATAAAATTTGCAGATGACACCAAACTGGGAGGGGTGGCTAACACCCCAGAGGACAGGATCACACTTCAAAACGACCTTGACCGATTAGAGAACTGGACCAAAACAAACAAGATGAATTTTAAGAGGGAGAAATGTAAAGTATTGCACTTGGGCAAAAAAAATGAGAGGCACAAATACAAGATGGGTGACACCTGGCTTGAGAGCACTACATGTGAAAAGGATCTAGGAGTCTTGGTTGACCACAAACTTGACATGAGCCAACAGTGTGACGCGGCAGCTGAAAAGGCCAATGCAATTCTGGGCTGCATCAATAGGAGTATAGCATCTAGATCAAGGGAAGTAATAGTGCCACTGTATTCTGCTCTGGTCAGACCTCACCTGGAGTACTGTGTCCAGTTCTGGGCAGCACAGTTCAAGAAGGACACTGACAAACTGGAACGTGTCCAGAGGAGGGCAACCAAAATGGTCAAAGGCCTGGAAACGATGCCTTATGAGGAACGGCTAAGGGAGCTGGGCATGTTTAGCCTGGAGAAGAGGAGGTTAAGGGGTGATATGATAGCCATGTTCAAATATATAAAAGGATGTCACATAGAGGAGGGAGAAAGGTTGTTTTCTGCTGCTCCAGAGAAGCGGACACGGAGCAATGGATCCAAACTACAAGAAAGAAGATTCCACCTAAACATTAGGAAGAACTTCCTGACAGTAAGAGCTGTTCGACAGTGGAATTTGCTGCCAAGGAGTGTGGTGGAGTCTCCTTCTTTGGAGGTCTTCAAGCAGAGGCTTGACAACCATATGTCAGGAGTGCTTTGATGGTGTTTCCTGCTTGGCAGGGGGTTGGACTCGATGGCCCTTGTGGTCTCTTCCAACTCTATGATTCTATGATTCTATATGCCCTGTACAGCACCCATCACATTTTAAAGACTTAAAACTGCAATTGGCTATTTGCCCAAATGCAGTTAGCTTTTTCAGTTTCTCTAATGTTGTTCCTTAGTGTTCAAAATCTTTAAACCTTCTTGAGCATCCTCTTTAAGTATGTAACTACTAGGATAGGCTGCATCAGATCATCTGCAGTTTTCCCCACCCACCAAACACCCAAGACAGGCAAACTATGGGAAGCTTTTTTGAATAACAATCTGGAGTGCATCAAAAATAACAGCCTGTTCCAAACTGACTCCTAATGACCCCATTACTTGAGAGATCTTTCTTAGAAGTTTGTTTTCCCTATTTGAATATTAACAGAATGCAGAAGCCGCTCCATCATCCACATGCAAATAAAACAGCAGAAAACTGGGAGGGAATTGTGGGTGCGTTATCCCAGTATGTCTCTGGGGATATGTTCAACTTCTAAACACTTTCAGTACTGAGAAGCCAATTTGCATTGTTTTAATTTTGTTTATAATGTGCCCAGGAGGCTATGTACAGAAGGGCAGGGTTATAGATTCCCAGGCAGGCAGGCAGGCAGGCAGGCAGGCCCTCCTCAGGGATTTCAGGGGAGGGGGAAGGGGAGAAAGTGAAAGCTGGCTGTCAGTCAAGCAGGCCAGAAGAAAGGCCAGAGCCCCAAACTGACAGTGGCTGGTGTTCACATGCCAAACATGTGCCCCAGTTCTGCACTCCTGTCCAGCCTCCAGCTATTTATTGAATGTGGCTGCCCATTTTTCATTTTGTTTTGCTGTTATTCCTATCATGGTTTGCTTTCTCTGAAGAACTCTCAGCTTTCAAACAGCAGAGGAACCAAGCATGTCAGATCCAAGGTTGAGCCAAAATTCAGCAAGGAGGTACACTATGTGCGCAGTTGTCTTAAAATCACCCTCTGAGCATACCTTTTTCTCATTCTCATTTTGCATTTCACTTGGCTGGTGATGTCTGTAACCCCCCCCCCCAATAAAGGCGCTACATGATGATGAGGTGCTGTTCCCAGACCCCCATATTTCATCCCCGCAGCATAATGCCTCCTGTGAATGTGGGGAGTGAAACTGGAGAGGCCAAAGTCAGGGGGAGACATTTCAGCCCAGCCCTAACAACTGCCTCAACAGGGCATCATCTTAACCTTCAGTCACTGTTTGTGTGTACTGTTTTATTCTAACAGCAGATTCTAGATTACCACATTGCAGAGTATGGAGGGTGATGATGATTGCTGTGCTGCTCTAATCCTGAAAGGATATCCAATTTACACAAGCACACCCCATTAAAAAATCGGCCGAGTGTTGGCATTACAGCTGCTCAGTGCTGGCATCAGCACCGGCCAGCTGTCAGGAACATCACACTTTGCCAGGGTCCATGGCTTAGGACTCTCCCGTGGTTTCTTTTCTTTTCAAAGGCCTGGTCCTGCACTATGAGCAGTGCCAGGTATCTGGATCAAGCTGTCATTTTGTTTCCCACAACGCTGATGTGGCATCAACATTCTAGGGGATTATGGTACAGTAATTTAAAATGATGGCTAGAGCCATCGGCTGGACTCCTGCCCACTGACCAGGGCCCACTGACATAAGGAGGGGCAGCAACAGAGATTGGGGTGCCCAGGACCTGCTCAAACCTGGTATTGACTTTTGCTACACAATGACAATCCAAGGAACCTTTGACCCTTTCCCTAGATTACAGCTTTAACCACGCTTAATAAACTTGTGTAAATGGCATTTGCTCACATTCTCGCTCCTCTTTTTCTCCCTCTGTTGTTTCCCAACTGTATATTTCATATATTAATTTTGTGGAACAGGGACTTGTTAATGTTGCCAAGGTGCCAAGGAGACTGATAGGATAAGTATAAGGATTCTTGTTAATCATCAGCGTAATAATCATCATAATAATGAAAATCAATAGCCACATATCTTGATGCCTTGGCTGGGAGAGGCTCTGTGTACATTTACTTTCAGAGCAGCCCGCCTGGACTCTCTACCTGTTCATGGATGATGTCTGAAAGCTCTTTCACCATGTCCCTGAAGTTGGACTTCAGCTCTTCATGGTATTCTGCCTGGTCCTCCTTGATTAGGCGCTCGTTGAGCTCAAGGGCAATTCCACAGGCCTGAATAAACTTCCTGTTGAGAGAAAACAGAATTTATGGGACCCCGGCTGACTCATGTAGGCAGTGAAGCTGCAAAACAAATAGGCGTGTGCATTGACTTTGGCACTTGCGATACTGAGACGGCCTAGTGCACAGGTGACTGATGAAGAGCTGGATTCTGGCAGCTAACAACCTTTTCTAGTACTGTATCTTTGTCTAGGCAAAGGAATATGGGTCATATTCTTCAAGCAATTCTAATGCTAAAATAAAATAGCATACATGATAAACCTGGCACCATTGTTGCCAGTCTTTAAGTGGGTAGGATTTGCCCTTATTATTTTATAAAAATAATTATTTTATAAAAATATTTATATATTGCTATTTATATAAAAAAGTGGTTTGCCACAAATATAATATAAAACCACACAATAAAAACCATGTAAAAAGTTAAAATCAGTAATCAGCTCTTAATATGGTTTTGGATGAGCATTTTATGTATTTTGTATTGTCCACTGCTTAATTTTTTCTGTTTTTAAATTGCTACTATTTATTGTATTTTATTTTGTTAGGTGGCTTTGAGACTTTTTCTTTCATTTAGAGCGACTTACAAATGTAACTATTGTTATTATTAAATTATAATGATAATAATTCTGAGTTGTGTGACTGAAATGTCTCACCACTTTTAATTCAGGGAGAAAGACTGCTTCCCCACAGCTCTCAGGAAAACTGCCTTGGAGTCAATTATGTAAATCTAGCCCAGGGGTCGGCAAAGTAAGGCCACTGGGCTGGATGAGGCCCACCAGGCTCGTAAATCTGGCCCGCGGACCCTGCCGCCCACTCAGTCAGTGCCCGGACTGAGCTAAAGCGGCGCAGTGCAGCATTTCCGTGAAAAGAAGCCACAGACGCCTCACCACCTGGGGACTGACTTCCGTGATGATGGCACGGCTTGGGATTGGCTGTAGGAAGCTCCTGCAGTCAATCCGAAGCTGCAGATGCCTCTGGGCAGGCGGCAACGCTGGCAAGGCTTCCGATTGGCAATCCGAAGCCTCGCTGACTGTGCAAGGACAGAGAGGCCGGCAGGCGGGCGGCATTGTGAGAGGTGCGTCGCGGGGCTTCAGCTGGAGCTTGTCGCGCCTGGCACCTGGCTTGTCGCTGCTGCTGGTGGCGCACTCGGCAGCTGCACTGGGGCAGCTGGAGGGTGAGTTGTGCTCGGCCTGCCTGCCAACCTGGCCTTGGACAACGGGCCACAGTGTGTGGTGCACGCCGCCTGGGAGCTCTGCAGGGATGGGCAGATGGATTGGCTGCTTCTCGTCAGCAATGCTGGTGAGCGGGCAGTGCTGAGATGCGCTCCTGAGCGTGTGCAGAGTGTGTTCCTCCTCCAGGTCCAGAGGCAGCTGTGGGACTGGCTTGCAAGGTATTTATATTTTTCAAAATATAGTCCAGCCCCCCACAAGGTCTGAGGGACAGTGGACCAACCCCCCTGATGAAAATGTTTGCTGACCCCAGATCTAGCCTCTTATATTGTAGCCTGTAATACTGTTCAAAGTCAGCCTCTCCAAACCTGGTGCGCTCTGGATGATGTTGTTGTTGTTTTTACTATAGATGCATTGGCTGGGGCTAATGGAGATTATACTCCAAAACATATGGAGGGCACCAGGTTGACAAATAAGCAGTGAAATATGCATTGATATGCAGGTCAATGTGTCTCAATGGTGCTGACATTTGGACAAATTCCACATCCTGAGAATCTTTGCATTGTTGTTATATTTTACAAAACTAATTACACATTCCATAATGTGTAAAGATTAGCCTCGGATCCTAGGAAGCCCAGGAGGTTAAGGGGATGTTCCGAGGGGGGGGGGGGATTTGGAACACCACTTTCCTCTACACCCTTCTCCACAAAAAAAAATAGAAGAGACAAGTACATGTTCCTGCATTTGATTTGGTTCTGTTTTGTGTGTGCAGAGTACAGAAAGCCCTTGGCATGTTGGGATTATGCCCACTTCCCCGCAGCGTAGTGGGAAGGACTCTGTCCCCTGCAGTTTCATAGAAAGTCTGTTAGGTGGGCACCCAAAGTAGCATTTGAAGGCACAGGGGACAGTCACCTCACTCCAACTATGTGGGTCTGGACAGTGCTTGGATGGGAGTGTGCTTGAGATCCCTCCTACGCCTTGGGTCCCATCGCAGATGAGAAATAAACATAATAGATTAAAATAAAACATAACTACCTGAACATTTCTTTCAGTTCGTTCACCTTCTTGCTGGGATATTTGCTGGAGTGCTTGTCATCTAGGAAAGCCCGTGCATAGGCTAGTGGGCCAGCATTGACCTAAGAAAAGTTAAAACACAGAATTAAATTCCTACAGATTTCAGACAAAAATCAGAAATTTCAGAGAAAAAGCAGAGAAGATTCTAGGAGGACCCCTTCTGCGTCGAAAAGTTCTTCTGGTCCAGCCTTCCTTCCTCCCACAGTGGCTAGCAACAGCCATTTCCTCCTTCTGTCATTGTTATTCAGAGGTTCCATTTTGCCATCATCACTAATAAATAAAGCCCCCCTCCTCTTCCTCCATATTTGTCTACTTCCCCTTTTAAAGTAATCTAAGAGAGGTCATCAACACATCTTGTAACACTGCTTTCCATAAATTATTACACATTGTGGAAACAAGTACTGTCTTTTATCTATCCTCCTCCATCTGTCAATCAGAATACTTAAGAATTCCAGTGATGATTGTGGGAGGGTATGAGAGAAATGCCCTCCACCCCATGCATGTTAAAAGCATGGAATGCTTCACAAATTGATTCCCAAACTTTCATGGCCTCTTGTTCTGATTCACATATGCCAAGTACAATCACTCATGCATATATCCTTGGTACCTGGGCACTGAATGTGGAAACTGATTCCACCCAGAAAAGCATTTGTACTTACTGTAAGGCAATGCAAGGTAACATGGAAGTTCTATCCATTCTACTAGATCTGCAACAGGTTATTCACCCACAGAAGGGAACATCATCCCTGGATGCTATTATGTCCAGTTCTGTGCACCACAATTTAAGAAGGATATTGACAAGCTGGAATGTGTGCAGAGGAGGGCGACAATGATGATCAAGGGTCAGGAAACCAAGACTTATGGAGAACGATTGAGGGAGCTGGGTCTATTTAGCCTGGAAAAGAGAAGACTAAGAGGAGATATGAGAGCCATCTTCAGTGATCTCAAGGGCTGCCCTATGCAAGATGGAGGAAGCTTTTCTCCTGCTCCAGAAAGTGGGACTTGAACCAATGGCTTCAAGTTACAAGAAAGGAGATTCTGGTTAAACATCAGAAAGAACTTTCTAACAATAAGAGCTGCTTGGCAGTGGAACAGACTTCCTTGTGGACTCTCCTTCCTTGGAGCAGAGGTTGGATGGCCACCTGTCATGGATACTTTGGTTGAGATTCTTGCACTGCAGGGGGTTGACCTTGATGATTCCTGGGGGCTGTGCCTGTATCAACCAGCCATTGGTGCCTGGCCCCCAGGGATGTTGGAAGGCAGAAAAGGGAGCAGAAATTGCCAATGTTTGCTCATATGTTGCATGTCTGGGACAGAAATTAATCCAGTGAATATGATTAGTATTCACTGCTGTTGTTGCTTTTAGCTCGGAAATGATATGCAATTGATTATATTACCAATGTTCTTTGCCTTGCTTCTCCTTTGCATTCAAATGAACGGGGTAGAGTACACAATTTCCCTGCAGCAGACGGCAAGATTGTAGTTTTGGGTGGAAAATGAATTGCAGTGGAACGGAAAAAGGGCTGCATATGACAAATCCAGGGTGGAATGGAAAACAATGCATCCCAGCTAGCAGCTGAATACATGAACTGGCATCATCAAAAAGTAATTTGGGAACACGCACTTGTGTGAAGGCACCCCCAGCAGAGGAAGACAAGAAATGCAAGAATTCCAAACTACAGAGACTCAAGTCTGGATGGGAGTAAAGAGATCACAGAGCCTAACCCTCTTGCTCTGAGGCATGGACACCCGCTTATTGTCAGCCCCTCTCTTAAATCAAGTGATGAAAACCAGACCAGTTTGACAGATGAAAATAAGAGGTGAGTGCTGTATAATAAATGCAAAATCTACAAGGTACGAAGATTTTTTGTGGGGTGTATGGGGTATTAAGGGATGGGGTAGTACCTCTGGTGGAGGACATGTCATACTCCTTGGGAAATTTGCCCAGCTTTGGTCCCCACCCTGCACTCAGCTCTCACCTGTGGCTCATAGAAGCTGTCAGCATGAGTCAGCGGCCACACCCTGGGAAATGGCTTTGACTGGCTGGCTAAACCAGGTGAGGGTAGCAAGGGGTCTCAAACCCCCAGTGAATTAGGAACTTCCCATGCATGTGAAGACAGGGAAGTATCCCATCTAGGAGAAGGAAAACTCTGATCCTAAACCTCTATTGCCCTGCAGGATATCTTCAGGAGAATAAATAGCTAAGACCTGAACCCTACACAAACCCAGAATGAAGTCCCTAAGAGGGTTGGAGGGCGCCTTGCACACCTCCTTCCAGCAACTCCTGCAGCCAAGCTGGTGCCAAACGTATTGCTCTGCTTCCCTTTGGACCATATCAGTGAGGCTGAGAGGGAGGGGTCTTGCCATCTGGGCAGACTAGGACCTTCACATGCACTGCACAGGCTTGCATCCTGGGGAGGTCACTTTGGTGTTGCTAATACAGTGGTTTGACTTCACCCCTGGAGGTGCCCTCCATTGTCTCTTGAGACAGACGGATGCCAACAACAAAGATGTGGAACACAAGATTGTCAGGTCTAGCCAGCTGAGCCTTGGAATTCCACTGTTCAGGTATGGCTTGGAGTCATAGACTCATAGTGGAGGAAGGGACCCTCCCCTTGAAGCTTTGGTTGGAATCAACATAGAATCAACTGAGAACCTATCTTTTCTGCCAGGCTGTTTACAATAATAAGCGACACTTGGACTAAATAAATTTTATACACTGGATAGAGGCCCATTTTTATTGAGGCTGGGTGGGATCCAACATTGTCTGCTAGTGCAAGGGCTCTTGAGCTAGTGGACGATTGAGTTTTAAAATTACACAACTGTTGTGCTAGTGGAATCTTGTTGCTCAGTATTTCTGTCACTCCCATTGCAGTGTCCATCTTTACCATTCCTAAAGAACATACATAACAGCTTCACTCCTTTTGTACCTCTTAAGTTAAATGTCCATGTTTCCAAGCCACTAACGGTAGTCAAACACAAACAGTGCATAAATGCTCACAGCCCCAAGGCTGGGTGCCTTGTCTATTACCAGGAAAACCATTATTTATGTGGTGCCATTATGGTACACAGCACCTTATTGAGCAACATTTGCCAGGAAAACTGGTTGTTGTCTCATGCAGTTTAGAAAGAAAATTGCAATAGTGGGAAAGAAGAACCCAGGAAAACAAGGGAAGCGCCATTTATTTATTTAAAATGTTTGTTAACCACTCTTTGTCGCTAGAGTCCAGGGCGACATACAAAGGTGTGAATAATGCTTAATTCGCACCATGATAACTGTAATTTAAAAACAGTAAAAAGGGACCCTTTGGTAAGAACGCGGGAGAGGGTCTTCTCGGTGGCCGCTCCCAGACTTTGGAAAGTCCTCCCTAGAGAAGTTAGACTGGCTCCCTCCTTGTTGTCCTTCCGCTGGCTTTTGGGAACTGTCTGGTTTTAATAAAAGGGTTAGTGCCATGCTGTTTTTATTGCAATTATCTGTATGTTTTTAATAGCTCTTTTATTTTTATATATAGATCTTTTAATAGATCTTTTTATATGGTTTTAATTCTATTAATGTTTAATTGTTTTTTAATGATTCCCTTCCCCAATATGTTTTTAGCTGTTCTTATTTTATCTGTAAGCTGCCTTGGGTCCCTGTCAGGGAAAAAGGCGGGGTATAAATAAATATGCAATAATGATGATGATGATAATGATAAATGATTATAATGAGAAAGCAGACAAAACAAATTAAAACTGAAAACAATGGAGCAGCAAACTAGAAAAATATAAATAATCTTAAAGTCTAAAATGCCTGGGCAGACAAGGTGCTCTTTGTCTGGCCGCAACAAGCTGTCAGTGACAGGTGCACCTCTTTGGCATCACAGCAGGAAAGGCCTGTTTGTTGTGGGAACATAGTGCACTAAGGAAAGTCCAGAGGCTGCAGCTAGTGCAGAATGTGGCAGCTAGGCTGGAGAGAGGACCACGTGTCATGAATCTTGAGAGCACGGCACTGGCTGCCAGTGAGCTACTGGGATCAATCCACTACGTTAGTACAAAGCCCTAAGCAGCCTAGCACCCAAATACCCAAAGGATTGCCTCCCACAGTATCAACCTTCTCCGCTTCTACAACTGGCACAGAAGGCCCAGGGCTGCAAACAGATACCTAAGCTGAAACAAACGGAAAAGCAAAAGCATTCTGAAACAGATCAAGAGATTCTTAAAGCAATTGCAATTTTAAAAACCTGTAAATGCCATCACAGTTAAAAACATTCTAAAAACAATTGCAATTCAAAAACCTTCCATCCAATGAGCTCGAGGTTGCTGGGAACTGATGTCAGTTGACGGTTTCTGAAAAAGCAAACTGGCCTCTAGCCAGCACACTGTTTCTATCAAGGCATGAGGGTTTCAGTCTCATTTTAAATGAATTTGCTGGGGTTTCTTTTATGTGTGTGTTTAACTATTTTATTATTAAATTTATCAGTCACTCCCCCCTCCCCCAGCAAAAAGCAATTCAGAATGACTTGCAACAGTCATGTGGCAAAGCAACCCCTGATGTGATAGTTGTTTGAAGGTGATGAATAAATTGATGATGATGGTGTGTGTGTGTGGGGGGGGGGTGATTTATAGTGTGCCCAGCCACCAACCTGCACTGAAACGGAGCCTTGAAGCTTCAGCTGCAGTTGGATCATGTCAGCATCTGCTGAAGTACACAACTGCTGCAGCTCAGCCGTCTTTGCCTTGATTTCATCAGTTGCCACATCGATCGGCTTCAGATTGACTTGGTGCTCGTGACTGACGGGAATCCTCTTTTTGACATAGGGGAAGGAGTTGGATGCTAGAAGGGGAGAGTAAACAAAAATGGTGGCATGTGCACAAGGAGTCCTGTGTGGGTAGAGCCACATACCCAAACTTGTGACATTAACTTTAGATAAACACTCCTTGCATGAATGGCCCCACAAGGTTCTAATTAATTAGACTATTTTCAAAACCTCTTTTATCTATCTAAAACATTTTTTTTCCTGCTCTTGTGCAAAAAAAAACCAACAAAAAAAACCCCAGGCTCCCAGGGCAACTCACAAATGCTCTGGTAAGGCAGTCCCTGCCCTCATGCTTGTGATCTATAAACACATGGCATGAAAGGAAAATGGATTAAGAAGGAGGAGGGGGAAAAGCAAACTCAGATGGGTGTTATCTTTTGATCCCACATTCCTTCTCATGATGGGGAATTAAAAGCAGCTGACTGCATAAATCACCATCAAAACACGTTTTGTTGACATACATAGCATGGCCCTCTCCCCCTGCTGCCTGTACCCTTTCCCAACATCTTAGAAGACGAATCTCACTGGTAAGGATCGTCCGCCTCTTGCACTGCTCTTCCACACTCCCATGTTTTTTCCCAGACAAAGTATATGGTGTCTCGAACACAAATCGGTTGATGTTGTGGTTCCTTTCAAAATCTGTCTTCCTCTCTGAGAGCTCTTTCTCATCAAAGTAGGGCTTCAGGTAAGTCACTTGAATGTGCGCATACTTGGAGTCCAGGTCTTTGGCATTCACCTGAAGAAAGCGAGTAAACGAGTAAGGAAAGAGGCCCAACCTAGTTCTGCACCACAATCAGGGATCGTGGACCAAGAATCTAAGAACCACATGACCTGCTGCTCTCCTGCTGCTTTTCTTCCAGTGGCAGAAAATGAGTGCTAAATTTGCACTATATCCCACTTTGTTCTAGAAGTGACTTATGTCATGTGAAAGCTCAAACATGTGGAACTTAACCATTTGGGAAATGTCATGGAAAGGGAATAAACTCTCATGTGAATGCTGCCTTCCAGTATATTTCTGGAAGTGGCTTTTATGTCATGTGAAATCTGAATTATAATGCTGACTGAAGTCAACTGTTGGGGAAATGTGCAAACAGAATAAATTGTCATATGAATGTACCCAATCTTAGGAGGTTTATTCTTGCATCACTATTGCGTGGCAAGTCCCCTCCCCCATGTGAAATGAAGACACTGGACACATTATTTAAGGTTAATGGGCATAAAAAGGCCACAACTTTTATTGATTACAGAATTGAAAGGTATTGGCCTTAGGCATTGGCTCCTATCGACTACCCAGCATGGAGACCGGGAAGGGTTATCCACAAGCCGTGGGAGCATAGGCGCCGACTCCATGGGGCCTGAGGGGGCCCGAGCCCCCTCAAAAATTCGTTTGGGGGGGCTCTGCCCCCCCAATAATTTAAGAAAATTATTAGTTATATTATGCTTTGTAAAATCACAAAATTATGTTGGTATTTTTTATTTTCCTTGTTTGACGATAGTTACCTTTTAAAATACATTCAGTAATGAGTTAAAACAAAGCCACTCCCGATCTAGAGAGGGGGTGGGGTTGCGGGCTCTCGACCCATCAACAATCTCGCGGGGCTGGCGTCAGCCCCGCGAGAAGCGGGGATTCCCCCTAGCTCATTAATATTCACCGCCCACGGCGGCAGCCAATCGGCTGCCACAAAGGGCGGGCCCTCACAGGTTCACTTAAGGTCGGGGCAGCCCGGGGCTTTCGTTCCCCCAGCAGCAGCGGTTTGGAGGTCTTGGCCCCCCCAATATTTTTTATAAGTCAGTATGGGCCCCTGCCCCCCCAATATTTTTGATAAGTCGGCGCCCCTGCGTGGGAGTCCTGTTGAAGTAGGCCAACTAGGATCCCACGGGTGTCACTGCTCGGGGGCGTGCCGGAGGCCCTTACCTCCCTAGGTTTCGGACAAGGCAACGCCCCCCGGAGTCCTCTACCGGACTACCCTTTTCATTGGGGGAAGGTGATGGCGCTTCCTTCCCCCCATTCATTTGCATAACAATCAACCCCTGCCAATGCCTAACCGCCAATACCGCGGAAGTTGTGACGTTTGCTACGAGGTAGGCGAAAAAACCAAAAGGCTAAAAGTGTGCCAAATTGGAAAAATTCCTACCAGGCCCCTTGCGGCGACCAACCGGAGTCCATAGCAAGGTCATAGCTAGCTAAGCCTAAAGGGTGGGTGGGATGGGAAAACCGCTCAGCTGGAAAGGGGAAAGAGGGCGGTCCCCGGGCATGCCTGACCTTAAATAGGCTAGGCCCTGCCTCCCCAGCCCGCCGATTGGCGGGCAGGGTCGAAGGCACGCCCGGGGATTCTCTATTCTCGCGGGGGGCAAAAGGCCAGCCCCCGCGTGTGTGGGAGGGGGTAGCCCGCAACCCCCTCTCCTCCCCAAGCTTGGAAATGGCTTTTGATGACATCCCTGGTTAAAATTGGCTTTTCCTAGCCCAGCCTTCCAATCGGCCAAGAACTGTATAGAAATGCTTCCAAGGCAGCCAGCAAGGCAAGAGCTGCCTACCTCAAGCTCTCTGATTAGTTTTCCATGGGCAGACACTTTCCCTGACAAAAATGGATCACGGTTTGTGATCTCCCTCAATCACAAGTGAGAGGCAGATCTCAGAACAACATCTCTATTCCTTTCTGCAATGCCTGCTCCTACATTGGTAGCGGGTGGCGCTGTGGTCTAAACCACAGAGCCTAGGGCTTGCTGATCGACAGTTCGAATCCCCGCGACGGAGTGAGCTCCCGTTGCTCGGTCCCTGCTCCTGCCCACCTAGCAGTTCGAAATCATGTCAAAGTGCAAGTAGATAAATAGGTACCACTCCTGCGGGAAGGTAAATGGCATTTCCGTGCGCTGCTCTGGTTTGCCAGAAGCGGCTTAGCCATGCTGGCCACATGACCCGGAAGCTGTATGCCTGCTCCCTCGGCCAATAAAGCGAGATGAGCACCGCAATCCCAGAGTCGTCTGCGACTGGACCTAATGGTCAGGGGTACCTTTACTTTTACATTGTCTGAGGGTTGTCGCTGCCAAGAGAAGGGAAGACTGCAAGCATTTCTGTGTCACCTTATTTGAGTCCTGGATGATTTTGACATTCTCTGCTCCAAATTTGTCCCCATAAAGTTTCAGCAGGCGGAAGGAGATCTCTGATAGACCTGTTAGCTTAGGCTCTTTGTAGATGTATTCCTTGCCATCCTCTTCTTCAAAGAAAGCCTTTGTTGATCAGAAATGCACAACAAACAACATGATTGGAAGGAATTTTAAAATGGTTGCAGTGACTACAAATCAAACATCTACCCTATGCTCAGAATTGCATTCCATGGGAGTGCATAGCAAGTGATGAATGTAGTGCTGGGTGCAGAATTTAGCTTTCCTAGATTCTCCTTTCCTAAAATAAGTTCCTAGTCCTCATGGCTGTAAAGATATGCTTGAGAGTGCGCGGCCAATGCCTACTGGAATAACAGATGTTAAAGGAGTAGATTAGTAAGAGTGGGAAAATAGAGAGGATTTAGCTTCCTTTCCCATCTTATCACTAGACAAAACCAGAATAAATTATGCAAAGCAGCAAGCAAAACAGTGCAAAAGTGGTGCGAATTTCCCCAACCCGCATGATTTATAAAGGTTATAGAAAGCAGCTTGTCCAGATGTAAATGTTGCATTCTGAACACAGGTTTTAATTTCCTTTGCCAATCATAGCTACATCACTCACTTGTGCCTGTGGACAGCAAGGTAATTTCTAAAAATAATTTTTGCGATTTCTAATGCAGAGGGGAAAAAGACTAGTTTGCAAAGGCCACTCAAGATCAAGGCTTTTGGTGCTGATCACGTCAGCTGTCAGTCTGGGGAACATAGGAGGCAGCTGCTTTATACCAGTCAGACCAAGGGTCCATCTCTGCATTGACAGGCAGCAGCAATCCAGCAGCAAGCCCTCTGTGGAGATGTGGTTGGGGACTGAACCTGGGACCTTCTGCAACCAAAGCAGATGCTCTGCCACTGAGCGACTCCCCAAGCGACTGAGACACTTACCTGTCCATAAAAAGCAACTCGGAAATAAGTGCCCAGCAGCCTTTTTTTAGTCTGCATCACTTCCAGGATTTTAGTGTAAGCGCCGTGAAGTGTTCTGTACACTCGCGTAAGTTTCTGGAGATGAAGCAAAAACAGAATTGGCCAAATGGTTCAAGCCCTGCTGAAGCTCAAAGCCTGCTTATCACCATCTGCAAACTTTGTTGTGGGGCTGAGAACCAACCCAAGGAGCTGTGCTTTGCCATCAAAGATTTACTTGTGATACTTTCACTGGAGAGTTGAGGATGGCTGTGCACCACTGGCTAAGAGTTGGGGCTGTTTCTGCATCATGAGCAGAGCTTGGGATTTGACCTTTCTCCCAGTTGTTTGACAAATGGGGAAGAATGAGTAAGTGCGCACACACACACACACACACACCGCACAAACCCTGAAGCAATTGCTTGGCTGTTTACCCCTGAACACCCTCACCCACTCCTGGTCTTCAGCGTTTGGTCTCCAGCATTGATTTTATCATTCTTGTACACTGGGGACTGCCCGGCTGGCCCTGATCCATGACAGGGCCTTTTCTGTGCTGGTTCCACAGTTGTGGAATGCCCTCCCTAGTGAGGTGCACCTGTCACCATCATTAGTAACTTTCAGGACGATTTTGAATACATCCCTGTTTACTTAGATATCATCAGATGGAAGAATGTTTTTAACTTCAACAGCTTCTAGGATCTTTTAAACTTGAATTGGTTTGAGATGTTTTAATTATACAGTAATTGTTTTTAGAATGTCTGGATTTGTTTGCTGAATTTGTTTTGTGACAACAGGGAATAGCCCTTTCCCCAGATTTTCATTGCCCTTTATGGGCAGGTATTATACTTAAACATTTTGACCTATAAATTAAATTTCATAAATTATCTCTGTGGGCCTTCCATATTGCTGTTTCTACATCTTCTCCATGATTGTTTGGGACTTTCCTTTTTTTGTTCATCCCCAAGCAGCACTGGAATTAAATTTATAGTCAAGTTATGTTATATGTGTCTTCTTTGTTGTTGTTGTTAACCTAAAATATATATCAAGAAAAGTCATTTATTTTTTTATTTTTTTAAGGAAAAGAACCATCTTTCACTGCTGATTCTTTTCGTGTTGTTGCTATAGCTTCTCGTTTTTGTCTCTGAATTGATATTAAAAACACAGAGAGGTTCATTTTAAAAAACCACCCAAATAAAGGTAGCAAGCAGTTGAATATTACTAAGCAGTTGAATATTGCAAAGGAAAGCCTTCACACAGCTGCCACAGGAGGCAGGGATGGCTACCCATTGGGATGGCTATAAAAGAGGACCAGACAGATTCATGGAGGAATAGGCTATCAGCAGCTACTAGCCTTGGTGGCTAAGCTCTCCCTTCACTTTCAGAGGCCTTTGTGCCTCTGAGTATCAGATGCTCTTGCACTTGGGTCCGGCTTGCTGGTTTCCCACAGGGATCTGGCTGGCCACTGTGAGAACAGGATGCTGGACTAGATATGCCATGGTCTGATCCAGAAGGGCTCTTCTCCTGCACTCTTCAATGTAAAGGCAAGCCTAAAAGCTGCCAAAATTTTGAACTTCTTTGTTCCTCCCTCCTTAGCTCAGATTTCACCTCTGCCATGAACTCATCAGGTAGCCTTGGGCATGCTGCCCTTCCTTACCCTCAATCTCCCACAACTTTGCTTTGCAATAGAGGGGATAGTACTACTTACAGCAGGCTTCCTCAACCTCGGCCCTCCAGGTATTTTTGACCTACAACTCCCATGATCCCAAGCTAGCAGGACCAGTGGTCAGGGATGATAGGAATTGTAGTTTCAAAACATCAGGAGGGCCGAGGTTGAGGAAGCCTGACACAGGGTTGTTGTGAGGATTACAAGATGTTGCATTTGAAGTGCTTTTTGCAGTTGGAAGCACAACACAAATGTTAAGTGTTGTTATTACTGAGCCTGAAGATCAGGTCTTGAAGACCTGAAAGCTTGCTCAGTACAAGCTCATTATAAAAGGTAAGGGACCTTTTTATTTTCAAGCAGAGTGGACGGAATTTAACTCTTTCCTTATTTCTGCTTCTGCTTCAAGTGGAGAGGATGTTTTTGCGCGCCTGTAAGGTTTCTTGCATCTAAACATTTTTCCTAAGAACCACTTTTTATCTTTTTAATGAACTTTTAAATCTTAATTTAAAACCTTGGAGTCTCCTTTAACATGCTATGTCTAGTGCCAAGTTCTGTACTTCCTTGAGAGATGTCAGGAGGCACTAAGGGAATTTTTAGGCTATTTGATGAAAGGCAGCTGTGATAAAATATCTATTTCACCTGGTGACTGCAGCAGGGTCTAAACGTGGGCATGGGGTACACTCTGCCTGGCCAGGAACTCTCCTCCCCACATGGCACAGGTTCCAGGGTGCAGCAGGGATGCTGTCATATGTTAAGCTTCTCAGTCCCATGAAGTTAGCTATGAGCCTTAAGTCACAGTTTTGGTGGCCATCCCCTGTATGGAGGGCTGCTATAATGAAAGGCTGATTTGGATTCCATGCCTTCCCTCCTGATGCTGTCCAGATGTTCCAAGGGGACAACTCCCTCCCAACCCAGCCAACAGCCTCTGTGGCCAGTGGCCAGAGCGAATGGGAACCGCAGCCCATCAAACATCTGGTGGGCACCTGATTGGTGAAGGCTGTCCACTGACCTGAGGCAAATTTCTGCTGAACTTAATGGAGCTTACTTCTCAACAGATGTGCATATAGGATTGTGTTGTGAGCCAGTACCTCAAACTCGCGTCGTTTCTCATAGATTGGAATGATCAGCTTCGAAATCTCCGAGATGGTTTCATAACGCTCTGCTTTCCACAAGCCATCAACACACTGCTCCAATAGCTCTACCAGGACCTCCTGAAGGAAGAATTTTATTTTTTTAAAAAAAAGATTAAACAAGGGGAAAGTTGCTGGGATCATCGTGCTTTTTCTGAAGGGACAGAAATCAACACAGCAGAAAATGCAGAACAAGATCAGATGACTGTTTGGAACGGTTCCATCCTAACAGCACAACCAGACGTTATTCGAATAGTGTGATCACCACCCAGCACATCCAGTTGTTGTTTTTTACTATTAAAAATAGCAGGCAGATAATGACAATTTTCACTGAGACCACAGTAAATGTGTGGTGTGTTTGTAAACCTTAGCCTTAACCCAATAACAGCATCCCTCCAATCTTACAAGTATCATCAGAGGTGGGGGCGGGACAGGGGGGTCTCTCACTAGGACAAATGTAAATCTCCCACCCTGCATGCTGGAGTCTTCATGAAAACTGCACACGCACTCTGCTGCCAGTGTACAATAGCCTGCCTTACTTCACTATAATGAACGTCCACCATCCCCGCGTCTTCTTTCATCGCCCCCTCTTCATCAATATTGGGTGTCATTTTCTTGAAAGATGAGCATCCAGCTGGAAATAGTTCTACAGTCAGAAGGAGAAAGATCAGTGGGAAGGGAACAAACCACATGGAGATTATGCATCTCACATTTTACCTGCCCCTGGCGTCACTAGCATTGACTGCTGTCTGTGTGTTTGCATTGCAGGGCATGGAATCTAGCTGTCTCGTGCATGATTTGCTCATTGTTTCATTTATTTACTTTAATAAATATGCCCACCGCTTTTCAAGAAAAAATGCCTCTTAAAGCAGCTTACAAGCCAGGAACAATGAAGTACAATTTACAACCATATGAAATCCTGCAAAAATCTCTTTTCTACATTTCAAAATAAACATTTTACAAACTTTAAAATATCCAATGACTTCCCTCCTTCTCCTTCCATGATTCATATTACATATCGTACATTCCTGCATATTTTACTTCTGTATAGCCATTCAAATAAATTCCCCACTTTTACATCAATCCAATATTGTTTACTCTGTTGAATTTATCTTAATGGTGCCAGAGTTTTCAGCTGTGTACAATAATTTTCCATATATTCAATAAATATTTACCTCTCTCCTTTAAATATAGGTTCTTCTTGCTCTCTTATTCTGTGTGTTAAGCCTGCAAGTTCTGAATATTCTAACATCTTAAATTGCCAGTCCTCTTGACAAGGGACCTTGCTCACTTTCCATTTTGGGGCTAACAGAACATGGGCTGTTGTTGTTGCATACATAAATAAACTTTTCTGGCACCTGGGGATTTCTCTCTGGGTTATTCCCAACAAAAAGGACTCTTGTGTTTTTTTTTTTGGGGGGGGGGAGGTAGATTTAAACATTTTTCCCCACCAAGGAGTAGCGCAACAACAGCTCCTCCCCTAACACCACCCTCTGTCCCCAACCAGAAAGGAAAGAGCACAGCCATTGTAAGACTGTGTCCTGAATCCCCATGTCGGCAAGGTGGTGGTCCAAAAGTTCGTGATTGACCATGTCGAAGGCTGCTGACAAGTCTAAAAGGATCAGCAGCCCTGACCCGCCTCAGTCCAACTACCTATGGAGATCATCTGTTAGGGCGACCAAAGCTGTCTTGGTCCCATGACCAAGGCCGATTTTTCATCCAGAGATCCACCAAGCTGTTCAGCAACCACTCTCTCAATCACCTTACCGAAGGGCACATCTCAGCCTGGCAAATACACCCAATTTTGCATGGGACTGCATATGAAGTAAGGCTGGTGAAGGCTGAGGAGGGCAAGACTAAAGGGGTGCATTTGGAACCCAGGCCTGATCCCTACCCCTAGTGTTTCTCTGTCCTCCACCAGTTGCGGACTGTGGGCCGGGGGGGGAGGGTTGGCATTGTTAATCCAGGAAGATTGCTCTTTCAGGGCTCTGCCAGCACCATCGATCCCCGGCATTGAATGTCTTGGCCTGGTGTAGGGCACCAAGGTGAGCTTGGCTGTCTGGCTGGTGTACCGGCCACCTAGTGCACTGGCAGCCACCCTGTCAGGCCTGCTGGAGGTGATTGCCGGCTGGGCCTTGGAGTTCCCTAACCTACTGGTATTGGGAGACTTCAACGTCCATGCTGATGCCGCCCCCTCCTCACAGGCTCTGGACCTGGTGTCTTCCATGGCCACACTAGGGCTCTCCCAGTTTGTTTCGGGCCCCACACATCAAGCAGGCCACACGCTGGATTTGGTCCTTGGAGCAGGCGTAGAAGTGATCATGGCCCCCTTCGTGGAGGTGCCATTGTCTGATCACTATGCTCTGAAAGCCAGGATTGACTTTCCACCCCCACCCTGCTTAGGTGGTGAGCCTATTTGGGCTCGCCCACAGAGGCTGAGGGACCCTGATAGATTCCATCAGGCCTTGTGGGACCCTGCTCCCTCTGGCGGCTCATTGGGTGAGCTTGTTGAGGGTTGGAATGGAATACCCGGCTCTTGGCAGCCATCAATGAGATCGCAACCCTGCAGAAACTGGGCCCCCTGGTTCACCGAGGAGCTCCGGAAAATGAAGCGGTACCTCAGACGGCTAGAGTGAGTATGGCAGGGAGTGTCAAGAACATCATATAGGACGCTTATGAAAGCCTATGAGATGGCTATGAAAGCTGCTAAGAAATCTTACTTCGCAGCTTCCATTGCATCCGCTAGCTCTCGCCCGGCACAACCTTTTAGTATAATTGGGTCTCTAGTATAATTGGGTATCTGGAAGGCCAGATTTAAATATGAATCTGACACACAGCTGTGAGGCATTTGCGAGCTTTATCGCGGAGAAAGTTTTTTGCTCCTCCGTGACCTCCCTGCCAATTTGGATACAATAACAGAACTGGAGGCCCCTCGACTGTTTCGGAGCCAGTATTGTACACGTCCACATCGGATACTCCCAGCCAATGTGGACAGACTCCTCCGAGCTGGAAAGCCTGCCACCTGTCCTCTTGACCTGTGCCCATCCTGGCTGATTAGAGCGTGTCCAGATGAGGTGCAGGCCCCCCTGGGTGACATCATTAATTTGTCCCTTGGCATGGGGACATTCCCAGGGGAGCAGAAGGAGGCAGTGGTGCGATCGCTCTTAAAGAAAATATCATCAGATCCTTTAGATCTATCCAATTACTGCCCAGTTTCGAATTTTCCATATCTGGGTAAGGTGATTGAGAGAGTGGATGCAGAACAGCTTGGTGGATCTCTGGATGAAAAATCGGCCTTGGTCATGGGACCAAGACAGCTTTGGTCGCCCTAACAGATGATCTTTGTAGGCAGTTGGTTTGAGGCAGGTCGGGGCTGCTGATCCTTTTAGACTTGTCAGTAGCCTTCGACATGGTCGATCATGAACTCCTGGACCACCGCCTTGCCGACATGGGGATTCAGGACACAGTCTTACAATGGCTGCGTTCTTTCCTTTCTGGTTGGGGACAGAGGGTGGTGTTAGGGGAGGAGCTGTTGTTGCGCCACTCCTTGGTGGGAAAAAATGTTTAAATTTACCTCCCCCCCCCAAAAAAAGGTTTTGACCTTTAAAGCCCTATACGGCCTAGGACCCTCGTACCTATGGGACCGCCTCTCCTGGTATGTCCCATGGAGGACCTTACGGTCTACAAATAATAACAGCTTGAAGATCCCAGGGCTCAGAGAGATTAGGCTGGCCTCAACCAGGGCCAGGGGCTTTTCGGCCTTGGCCCTGGCCTGGTGGAACGCTCTGCCACAAGAGATCAGGGCCCTGAGGGATTTGACATCTTTCCGCAGGGCCTGCAAGACAGCCTTTGGTCAGGGCTCAGCCTGACTCCCCTTTTCTTTTTTTATAAGAACTAATATGAAAGGGGCCTCCCAGCATTCTCACAGGCCCATATAAGATCAGCGTAGACAGTTGGGCCAATGAGCACTTACTGTTCCCAACCCTAACCCTGCGGAAAGCAATCCAATTAGACTTTAATTTGATTTTGACCTGTCATTTAAATATTGTTTGATTTTATACTAATGTTATATATTTGATGTTAACTGCCCTGAGCCTGTCTTCGGCTGGGAGGCCGGGATATAAATAAAAGTTGTTTATTATTATTATTATTATTATTATTATTATTATTATTATTATTCCTGTACAAGCCCCCTTCTCCCTCCTCACGCCCTGGACTAAAGAGTCAGGTTCAGTTTTGCAGAAACCATTGTTTGCCTTCTATGAAGTACTACAGTCATGAATTTAATTTCTGACATTGCGAAGTGGAATGGTCCCTGGAAAGTCCATTTTAATCTAGTGCAGCAATGAACCGCAAACCACATGCGCTTGTTCCTTATTCTAGTCCAAATCCACAGCAAGGTTGGCAAGGGTCCCACTTCTCTTTTTAACAATAAATAAATGGCACATACTTATGCATTTCTCCAATACAAGTGTGTGTGAGGAAAGAGAACTGTATTCACAAAGTGAAGGCATCAGGTGATGACAGAAATGTCATGTACATTTTCCAAAAAAATACTGGGTCTTAGTCAACTCACTTTCCTTCATTGTAGACCCATTGAAATTAATGAACCTAACTTCATTAATTTCAGTGGGTCTATTCTGAGGAAAACCTAACTCAGCACCACCCACTATGTTGCTGAACAACTCCAAGCATGCCTGGAGAATGCGAACCATTTGGATACCTTCCAATCAGGATTCAGGCCTCATCATGGGACTGAAATAAATAATAATAATAATAATAATAATAATAATAATAATAATTTGTAACCCGCCCATCTGGCTGGGTTTCCCCAGCCCCTCTGGGTGGCTTCCAACAGAACACTAAAATACAATAACCTATTAAACATTAAAAGCTTTCCTAAACAGAGTTGCCTTCAGATGTCTTCTAAATGTCAGGTAGTTGTTCATCTCTTTGACATCTGATGGGAGGGCATTCCACAGGGCAGGCACCAATACCAAGAAGGCCCTCTGCCTGGTTCCCTCCCTGCAAGAAGCGAAGTTACAATTTAGCAGTTGCTAAATTGCTGAATTCCTACTGCTGAGGGGCTGATGCTGCAGCCCTATAAGGTTAGGGGTGGAGGATAGAAGAATATAATTGTAGAGTTGGAAGGGACACACCTAGTCCAACCCCCTGCCATGCAGGAATCAAACATTCCCTGATGGATGGCTACCCAGGCTATAAGACTATGTAGCTACAGTGTCATAACCTCACCCACCCAAGCTTCAGCTCAGCCTCTGCTGCCACTTTGTTCCCTCCCCCAGGCAGGTCCAGATCCCCCTGGGCTCTAACTTCCTCCATTGTGGGAATGACTCTGGCTCGAAGCCAGCAGAATCCAAAAGCAATCCATTCCAAAACAAAGAAAACAGCTTCAAGATGATGCCAGCTTCAAGATGATGCAAGAACTGCAGAAACGAGCCCACACTCCACAACGCAACTGCAATTGCCCTGCAGCACGAAACAAACCTTCCGAAGTTCTGCACACTTGAAACTTCTTCAAAATCACTTACTTTTTCGATGAAGGAACTCTGCCACCAAAGCTGCAATGTGAATGTAACACATGGCTGCCTGCAAAACAAGGGCAGAGTTTAGTGCCATGAATAACCCCCAGCCCCACATGTCTCATCCAGGCAGCCCAGGGCCAGGCAAAGCAATGAATTACCTCTGAGAAATCTCCATTCTTGAAGTGGATCTTGGCCATGCTGTCCAGCCAGGTCTTCCTCAGCTCTGGTGTGCTGGCGTAGGACTTGGCCAAACTGTATTGCAGGTCAACCAGCATCTCAGGGTCCTTCTCATGCTCCTTCATCTGAGCTGTGGCCATCAGCACTGTCCGGATCCTCTTGGTCAGGTCTTTCACTTCAGACGGAAAAGACGTCGACTGACATGAAAAAGCCAAGAGTCAGGGTGAAGGCAGATGTGAAGCGGGGGGCTGGGGGTGCCTCTTTACTGTGTTTGTGGGATTCAAGCACATTCAGGAACTTCTTGTTGGCCACTGTGAAAATTAGATGCTGGACTAGATTGGCAATGGCCAGGCACAGCAGAGGCTCTTACTAACTTTTGTTTGTGCATTTGAAATGGACGAATGGCTCCCGAGCACAACACTCTCACTTAAAAAACCCCAAAACACAGAGACATTTTGCAGTTTGGAAAGTGATGGGGAAATACAAAGAACAGTCTCCTTTGTGCAGCTGTGGATTCTCCTTCCTTGGAGGTTTCTAAGCAGAGGCTGGATGGCCATCTGTCATGGATGCTTTAGCTGAGATTCCTGCATTGCAGGGGGTTAAACTAGAGGACCCTCGGGGTCTTCTCCAACTCTACAATTCTATGATATAAAAGCTTGAGCTAAATTAATTCCTAACAGGAAGATGTGTAAACTCCTCACAAGCAGATCAGGATGAATGCACAATGAATACTTGTGGTCATAATCACCCCATAAACCATTAAGAATTAGTGCTCAATAAAGTGCATGGTTTAAGAATACAGGAAGCTGCTTCATGCTGAATCAGACCCTGGATCCAGCTAGCTCAGTATCATCTGCACAGACTGGCAGCAGCAGTCCAGGGTTTCAGGCAGAAGTCTCTCACATCCCTACCTGGAGATCATAGAATCATAGAGTTGGAAGAGACGACAAGGGCCATCGAGTCCAACCCCCTGCCAAGCAGGAAACACCATCAGAGCACTCCTGACATATGGTTGTCAAGCCTCTGCTTCAAGACCTCCAAAGAAGGAGACTCCACCACACTCCTTGGCAGCAAATTCCACTGTCAAACAGCTCTTACTGTCAGGAAGTTCTTCCTAATGTTTAGGTGGAATCTTCTTTCTTGTAGTTTGGATCCATTGCTCCGTGTCCGCTTCTCTGGAGCAGCAGAAAACAACATTTCTCCCTCCTCTATGTGACATCCTTTTATATATTTGAACGTGGCTATCATATCACCCCATAACCTCCTCTTCTCCAGGCTAAACATGCCCAGCTCCCTTAGCCGTTCCTCATAAGGCATCGTTTCCAGGCCTTTGACCATTTTGGTTGCCCTCCTCTAGACATGTTCCAGTTTGTCAGTGTCCTTCTTGAACTGAATTCCAGGATTGAACCTGGAATCTTCTGCATGCAAAGCAGATGCTCTAGCACAGAGGTACGGCACCCCTCCCTAATCAGCTGCTGCATAAGCTTTGCACAAGCGAATCAGGGTAATTGAACTCTAAATAGGTTGTCTGGAGAAGCCTCTAGGGTCAGATAAGAACATAAGAAGAGCCTGCTGGATCAGGCCAATGGCAGGATTCAAGCACAAGTGCCTTCTCCTCTTCTGCTGTTTTCAGTGGCTGGTATTTGGAAGTATTACTGCCCCAAACAAGAGATCTCCCAATTTCCAAAAGAGTTTATCTCAATGTAAAAGCAGCAGTGCCACCCCCCCCCGCCGCCTCATGCCATATGTGCACAACAGGGAGATGTTTACCCCTCTTTGCAGTTTCCTCATCTAAACCGCACCCCTCCTCCCAAGCTGGTATTAGTCTACCTACTTGCACCCCCACCCCCCATTATGTGGAACTAACAGCAGAGTTTTTTACAGGGGAGGGAGAGGTGACCGCAGGGCTGAAGAAAATTAACCAGTCCCATCAAAATGGGAAGCCCCCACACCTGTTCTTCAAAAGGTGATGGCTCCCCGGTTTTGAAATGCCACCCTAGTGAGGTGTGCCTGCCTCCACTGTTATCAAACGTCAAAGCACTTCGTGGCTGAAGAACACCTTGCCTAGCAACCTCAAAATCACTGGGTGGAAGAATGCTTTTAATTGTAATTGCTTTTAGCATGCTTTTAAAGGTAACTGCTTTTGGATGTTTTAAATTATACATGTTTTCAGGGATGAGCCAAAAGCACCCCACCACCCTGCCAGTTTCACTATTTGTGTGCAGGGTGCAAAGCTAGGAGGCTGTTTTGGCAACTGGGGAGGCATAAACAGGGGTGAATTGTGGGGTGAACTTACTTGCAGTTGATATGCTGCTGGTGGTTGGTAATCAGTGTCATTCTTGCCCACCACCCCAGACTGAAAACCTTAGCCCTCACTCTGATTTGGCTTCATGACTAAACAGAATTTTCACAAAGCGAACTCAGAGTGAAGGCAGTGCTTCCCACCCCCACTCTAGAGTTTTGTGTGGTGTTGGTGGCAATGAAGAAAATGATGTCTGTCAGCAACTAGGGACACCTCCCCTCCCCAACAAAATAAGATGACTGATGTCATCAATTGGTGTGGGAATGAACAAGTTGAGGTGTGGTTGTAGGTTTCATGAATCTGTCCATACCCCCAACCCTGAGCCACAACTTTCCAAAAAATTTAAAAAAAATGGCTCAGTTTTAGATGAGATCCAGATGTGATATTTTGCAGTGCCATTAAAAATAAGTCCAGAGAAAGGAGAACTTAAGAAAGTATCCGCAGGATGTTTGGTTGCAGAGGCAAATGCATGCAAAGCTGTCAGTCAGGGGGTGGAGTTTCCTGTGCCACTCTTACCCCCTCTCCTATTACAACCCTGTCCCATCCTTTGCTGGACTTGTACTCCTGGATCTGTTCCTTCACGCCATGGACTTCAGCTGAGGTTCTTTTCAACCATTCATAAGCAGGATAAATATGCTTCTGCTTTGCATGCCGAAGGTCCCCAATGCATTCCAAGGTGGGGTTGGGAATGTCCCCTGCCTGAAACCCTGGAGAGCGGCTGCCAGTCAGGGTATGGAACTTGATAGGCCACTTGTCTGACTTGGCATATAGCTTTTTATGTTCCTATTGGCCTGGCCTCTCTCTTCTTTTTGATTCGTTGAATCAAACTTACCTTCACTGGCCGGTCACTGTTGGCAAAGTTATTGATAATTGAGAGCGATTCTTGGAACCTCGACCCTCCGCTAAGTGCCACATCAGCTATCAGCTGGCTTACCGCAATAATGATCTATTGAAGAAGCAGAAGGCTTTGTTTTCAGACTTATACAGGCTGGAAAACCCACATCAGTCAACTGGAAATCAAAGGAATGCCAATTTTGCGCACACACAACCAAGTTTCCCCCAGGATGGTAGTCCCTAAACTGAACATTGCAAGAAAACGACCACTTAAATGAGAACCTCCTGTGAGCAAACTGGCTGCTCACATAGGGGAGGGTGCCCACTGCAGCTCTGCACATGATGATGCTCTGAGACAAGCTCCTTCCAATTTGTGCCTGGTAGGGCAGATGGTTCCACTGGGTTTCTGTTTCAGGCATGAATAATTCCAGATGCGGGGGAGGGGGCACATCTGCTCTTGGAGAAGGCTGCTTGTTATTACTTCTGGATGTATCATCATTTTAGACTGGCCTCCTTCTGATCAAGGGACATGGCAAAAATGGTGCCTTGTGCAGCTGGGAGCCAGTGTGATTTACTGGCTAGAGTTCTGGATTAGCGGGGAGAAGACCTGGCCTCAAATCCCCACTCAGGCATGAAGGTTGTGGGTGGGCTTGTGCCATCACTCTCTCTCAGCCTTCCTGGCAGTGTTTCTGTGAGCATCAAAGGTGGGAGGGGCCTGTCAAATGATGTACATTGCTCAGAATTCCTTGGAGGGGATGGAATAATAAATAAACGTGCCCACTCCCAGAACACCCTTCTAGCACATTCACAACTTTTTACTCTGGAGATTTAATTTACAAGAACAGCAGAATGATTCATGTGTTTGAACTGCATTAAAATATTTCACATGAACCTATTCCATACCCTGCCTTTTCGTTTTTTGAAGAACTCACCACACACAGGGGAAATATATATGAAACCTCTATGTGCCTCTGTGGGAGCGAAACAGTTAACATAAAAGTCGCGTAAACAAACCTGGAAGGGAGCTGAGCTCTTTGCATGTAATGCTGGCCCCCTGTGCCAGATCCTGCATTCAGCTCAGCTCGCCTGCCTTCGCCCCCTCAACACCCCCTCCACCCACGCCCTGCCAAGACTTCCCCTTTCACTAACCTGGAGGTGGGTTCTTAGAAAAGTTTTCCGCTTAGTGAACTCAAAGTTATTTCTCATGAGGAGGTAGAGGAGGGCAGAGGCCTCATTACGGGTTGAGCTGAGCTTGGATGTGCAGCACTTGAGGACCTCGTAGCAGAAGGCAGCACACATGTTGACTCTCCCCTTGAAGAAGGCCGAGGGGAACTGGATGGGGTGGAAGGTCAGGCAGGGGTTAAAGGCAGGGCAAAGGTGGGGGCAGCAAGAAGAACAACGTTCCCTTCTTAAAAAGCATGACAAGTTTCAGCTGATCATGTGCCCATCATGGTGGAAGTGGTTATAAGATATTGTTAATGAATTAGACTGATCAATCACTTTTTATTTTTAGATAAAAGTAGCTCAAAGCAGCTTAACAACAGTAAATGAACGGCACTAAAACCATCATAAAGAAATACCCCAAACTTGTTCATAGTTTTAAAGGGCAGGACTAAAATATCCCACTCCACAGGCAGCTAAAAGCCAATGGCCTGGTGGAAAATAAAGAGGGGTTTTTGCCTGGCGCCTAAATATATGCAAGGATGTTGCCAGGTAAGCCTCCTTGGGGAGAGCATTCCAGAAATGGGAAGTCCCTGCAGAAAAGGCCCTGTTGCCACCCTCTGAGCCTCTTGTGGAGGAGGCACACAAAGAAGGGCCTCAGATGATGATCACAGGGTCTGGGGAGTTCATATGGGGGAGGGTGGTCCTTGAGGTATTTCAGTCCTGAGCTGTTTAAGGCTTTATAGGTCAAAACTTCTCAATGTGGGAGTAAAATAGGAACCCCTCCACAAAGCTGGTGAATCAGCTGTGGTAAATAGAGGCTAGTTCACATCTATCTAGTGAATTGCTTCAGGATATCTCTTGGGAAGCAGTCCATAAATAAAATAAATAACAATCATCAAGAATCACTCTCCTTCACTTACCTTGTTGATGAAAGCTCTCAGAGAGGCAAAGACGTGCTTAAGGGCTGCTTCTGACTGCCCGTTTTTGAGGAAGGCAATATGAATATCGAACACCTTTTTCATCAGTGGGTTGTGCCCATCATTGTTTAAGAGCTGGTTCTGGAAAAAATGGGTGAGGGTTCATTTTGGTGGGCTGGCACAGCAACCACATGTTTCCAGAAAACAGCTTATTGGCACTTGCCCCAGACTGAGCAGGCAAATAACACACCTCTGAATGCCTGCACCAAATTAGTGCTGAACGAGTACACAAGAGTAGGGGCCACAAATGGTAACAGAAAATATAATCTGGTTTTTTTTTGGGGGGGGCAGCATTTTCTGAAACCAAGGTGGTACTGCTACATCACAAAAATGTAACTTAAAATCTGAACAGCAGCATAAGCATACTAGACCAGCCACCAATGCTCACTTTTAGAAGGCTGGCAAGGGTTTAGTTAGAGGACCCAGAGCAGTGGACTCCATGGGTTTCTAATAGGTCAGAAGAAAGCTGTGAAGATGCCACTTGTAACAATTTGGAAAGAAAGTCACTGGACCTCAAAAAAGATACCGGAGAACTAGAGAAGGCTGAGAAAATGGGCAACCAAAATGATTAAGGAATGGCTTTGTTGTCTGGAGGAATGGCTAGTAAGACTGGTAGGTGGGGGACATGATCCAGGTGCATAAAATGGGGAAAGTGGATAGAGAGAGGTTTTTTCTCCCCCTCTCGTTACGCAGAACTCATGGACATCCAAATAAGCTGAACGCTGGAAGATTTGGGATAGATGAAAGAAATACCTTCTTTGCATGTATGGAATTCATTCTCACCAAATGTAATGATAGCCACCAACTTGAATGGCTTTAAAAGAGGGTTGCACAAATCCATAGAAGATAAGACTATCAGTAGCTATTAGCCCTGATGGCCATGCTCTGCCTCCATGGTTGGTGGCAGTAGTGCTTATTGAGCAGCAGTTGCCGGAAGCTGCAAGAGGGGAGAGTCCTGCTCTTGCTCTCAGGTCCTGCTTGTGGGCCTTTGTGGCCACTGTGAGAACAGGAGGCTGGGCTGGACAGAGCCCCTTTGGCGCTCTTGACCTGCCTTGAACAAGGAGCACAAGACCCTTGCCACTTGCCCTCCAGTAAGTCATCTCTAGTGCACAAATTAAATCTTCCTCTCTTGTTTTATCCATTTTTATAAGGGCATTAGATTCCTTGGCTAACTGCAAAGGAATGCCAGACAAGCACCGCCTGTTCTTCTCCTCAATAAAAAGCACATTAAAAACAAAAACACAAAGGGAAATATTAAACACCCCGGGTGGGAGGGGATGCTCCAGTTGCACAGGGCACCGTTGGCTGGCAAGCCCACTTTCTCTGCTACAGAAGGCAATCAGACACCGTTCTATCACCACAGGAAGCCTCAGTGAGGGCAGGAAGTCTTTCTGACAGCATGGTCCCTGTGCATCATGCTAAAAGATAGTAACACAGGAGGATGGAAGACAAGACATCCCTGTGCTAACAGAGTGATGGCAAGATGTGCCCCTCTTTGGCCGCATCCAAGAGACAGGCTCTTCCTAAAACATCACCAGAAGCCTGCCCAGCAGCAAGAGTATGGGTGGCCAGCAAAGGGAACTCTTTGCACAGAGCCCAACGCTTACCTTGAAGCAATGGGAGAAGAATGAAATGGTGTCCAGGACAGTGAGAGCAACCTCTGTCGCTGTGTTGCCCTCCAGCAAAGCCTGGTGCACAATGTCCGCCTCTGATGTGCCAGCACCTGCGAAGAAGGAAAAGCAGGATGCTGCAAGTGGCATTGACAGGTGTTGCTCTCCAGCCTTTTTTCATTGTAGAAGACAGCAGAAATGGATTTGCAGGCAGGGTTTAAATCCAGGCTTTCTGGAGAGCTTTAGCAAGGGCTATTGGTGGTTTGAAAGGAGAATGTCTTGAAGCTACTATATGTGGGAACTGGGTTCAGGTCCCAGCACATCCACAGATGAATCAAGGTCCTGACTTGGGCTCCCAACTGTAACATGGAAGTCAGAGGCTGGAGGCGGAGTCTCCTAGGTGCATTTGCCCTGTTGTTGTTTCTCAAACACACAAATAGTCTAAGGCAGGGGTCTTTGTTAAGGGTTTTGGGAACTGTAGCTCAGCTAAGATGCTGCCAAACATGTGGTGGAAATTCAGGGCCCCCTCTTTCCTGTGATTCACATAGCAGCCACAGAAGCTCCCAGGATGATGCTGCAGTCCAGCTAGTGGCCACACTGCTTGCCCCTCAGCATCTTTTCAACACCTACTGTGGTTAAGGGTGAAGGAGCTGTCCAGGCTGCTCAAGTGCTGGAGACGGGTTTGCATGGCCCCAGCTCTGCTGCGGAGGGCTGGCATCGTCTGGGATTTCCGGTCAGTGCCCATGTGCTTTGACAGCCAAGCATCGTTGACCCTGAAAAAGGAAAGAGGAATTTTTGCTGCGTCATGTCATGCCTACCTGGTGCCAAACACAGAGTCCCCAGAGGACAAACCAGGCATGCCCTTGAGTAGCAGGCAGTGTTTGAACCAGTGCTGAGGAACCCTGGGAGGCAAGCACATGGGGAGAGACCTGTTGGACAACCCTTGGAGCTGTCAGAGGAGCAGGTGGTGCCACCACCACCCAGTCCTTGAGAATGCCAGTACCAAAAGGTCCTGGCTGAAATGCAATGGAGCAGCATTTGCTTATGGACCCAGAGTCAATGTGTAGCTTCTGTGTAAGCAATCAGTGGAGCTCCTTTATGACTAGCATTTGGGGCTAGTCATAGGGGGTGCTCTAAGGGGCTGCAAAGTATATGAGGTCTCCCTCTTGAGCCTTTACAGTTGCTCAATAGCCACCGGCTCTTTGTTCCTTGCATCTGGTTCTGGTTCCCCCTCCATGCCGTGTTTGTGCCTTGCCTGTGTTTTTGGCCTTGAGCTGTTGCTTGACCCAGCCTCCAGGTCACATTTTGGACCCAGTCCAGTTCCCTGAGGAGGACCTTGGCTTGTTGAGACCATGCCACATCTTGCATCCTGCTCTATGGGGCAAGTCTTTTGCTGAGACAATTCTAGGATTTTAGTATTTTAATGTTGCTTTTCCAGTTTGCTTTATCCATTACAAAGGAAGGAAGGAAGGAAGGAAGGAAGGAAGGAAGGAAGGAAGGAAGGAAGGAAGGAGAGAAATGGTTCACTTCCCCAACTCTGCAAATCATCACTCAAATCATACCTTGCAATGTTTCTTTTCCCCACATATCTGAAGTGAAATAAACACACTCTAAAGAGAGGAGAAAAAAATCCATGTAAATGTCATGTGCAAGAAGCAAACATAAAGAGTTTGGATTTGATATCCTGCTTTATCACTCCCCTTCAGGAGTCTCCAAGCGGCTAACATTCTCCTTTCCCTTCCTCCCCCACAACAAACACTCTGTGAGGTGAGTGGGGCTGAAAGACTTCAGAGAAGTGTGACTAGCCCAAGGTCACCCAGCAGCTGCATGTGGAGGGGCAGGGAATCGAACCCGGTTCCCCAGATTAGGAGTCTACCACTCTTAACCACTACACCACACTGGCTCTCTCCTAAAGGAAGGATGATCTGCTTGCTCCCCACCCGCTCTGAGTCAGATCATTGATCTATTTGCCTTGGTATCACCTACTGGCAGCAGCACTCCAGGATCTCCCCAGCCCTGTCTGGAGGGAATTGAAACAGGAAAATTGTTCATGCAAAGCAGGTGGGTCTACCACTGAGCTATACATATATATATATATATATATATATATATATATATATATATATATATGAGCTTTTTTTGTAAAGAGGTTAAAGTACTTTATTCTGGTTGATGAGGACACTCTTCTATTTCCTCCATTTGTTCTCTTTTAATTTTCATTTATTAGGATTAGGAATGGACAATTCTGTCAAATCTTTGTTTTCTCAGTACCCATTTTTCCCAGTCTTAAGTTCAGTTCCCCATATTTTCACAACAGTTTATGATTTTTTTTAAAAGGCCCGCATAAAAATTCACCATCATTTTAGTGCTGATCGCTCTTAACATATGCATTTAATGCAATTTCCCCTAATATAATGCAATTTAATATATGCAGTTTTATGCACATTTTACCCCAGTAGGTGCATTTTTGTACACATTATTTGGCTGGAGAACTACATTGCAAACATTGGAGAAGTGCAGATTTCAAAAGACAGCTGCATTTCTGTTTGCATGTATTGTTTCAGAAAGCAGAAATTAAGTAAATTCGCTTTTAAATGTGAACTGAATCAAATTTCTCCTACTTTCCTAGGACACTTTCCTTCTTTTCGCACCCATTAGGCACCACTAAAGGATATCCAGGAGGCTACCTGAGCAGTTTCCCAGGTGATGGAAAGCTGAAACCTCAGCAGGGGAGGGTGCTTAGCACTCCCCCCCCCTTCTACCTGCCTATTAATTTATTGTTGTATGTAACATACTTACAACCTGCTTTTTAAGAAAGGTATTTTTACAACACTGCTTATAAAAATGCGTAGCAAAACACAACAAGGAAATATAGTTTTAAACCATTTAAAATATCAATTCCTTTTACAATGTTGTTGCTTTTTTAAAAAAGAAACACAGCACAAGAACAGGAGAAGCTAAACACACACAGAGCCAGATTGCAGCACATTTCCGCAGCCCAATTTACATGGACCTCTGAAGGCCACAGAAAAGGACCAGGTTTACATGGATGCATCCAGGAATGAAGTTTGCCTAAATGAAGTTGCAAACAACAGACAGGCCCTGAAAAGAAGAAGCTGGCAGGTGGGTTTTGAGCAGGCAAAGAGCAGGGAGAGGTTGTCAGCAGTTCCTTCCTCCCTTCCCCCTTGCTGTGCCTCTGCTAAATTGGTAGCCTCCCACAACTGCTTTACAGTGCTGCTATTTTTAAAAAAGAAAAAAAATATTTAACAAAATTTATAAACCACTTGACTGTAAAAACAACCACCTTGACATGGTTTACAATAGTATAAAATAAAACGTTGAAATTATCAATAAAAAGCTGTTGAAAAACAAGTATGAAAAATATTCAAAAGATTATTAGAATCAATGGTAGCTAAAAAGAAATAAGGCAGGTGTAACTACTAGATGTCTGAACAGCCTTGCTTAAACAAGTGTTTCAAGAGGTGTAGGGCGAAGGCAGCTGCCTGATGTCAACAGTGGGTGCTGCCACTCTGAAAGATTGATTTCTTACCAGAGCAGAACTAGTATTATGTGGCTCCTGTAGTGGTGCCAGTTCTGCAGATTGAAGCAGTCGAGTGGGCACATGTGTGGGTAAAGCAATCTCACAGGTAAACTAATCCAAAGCCATTAAGGGCTTTACATACTAGTAGTGACATCCAGTAGCACCTTAAAGTAAAGGTAAAGGTACCCCTGCCCGTACGGGCCAGTCTTGACAGACTCTGGGGTTGTGCGCCCATCTCACTTAAGAGGCCAGGGGCCAGCGCTGTCCGGAGACACTTCCGGGTCACGTGGCCAGCGTGACATCGCTGCTCTGGTGAGCCAGAGCCGCACACGGAAACGCCGTTTACCTTCCCGCTGGTAAGCGGTCCCTATTTATCTACTTGCACCCGGAGGTGCTTTCGAACTGCTAGGTTGGCAGGCGCTGGGACCGAGCAGCGGGAGCGCACCCCGCCGAAGGGATTCGAACCGCCGACCTTTCGATCGGCAAGTCCTAGGCGCTGAGGCTTTAACCCACAGCGCCACCTGCGTCCTTAAAGACCAACTAAGTTAGTTCTTGGTATGAGCTTAAGCTCATACACTGTGTATCTGAAGAAGTGTGCATGCACACGAAAGCTCATACCAAGAAGTAACTTAGTTGGTCTTTAAGGTGCTACTGGAAGGAATTTTTTTTGTTTTGACTATGGCAGGCCAACACGGCTACCTATCTGTAACTAGTAGTGACATGTTGAACTTGGCCTGGTAGCCAATTAGCAGCCAGTGCAGAGCTCTGAGCAGAGGTGTTATGTATTGACAGGTCCTGCTGGCAACCCTGCTGCAGAATTCTGCACGAATTGCCATTTCCGGGTCAAGTGCAAGGGAAGAGCCACCAGTGCCAGAACAAACTGTGGTTAAGCTCTACCACGCTTCTGGTCACTGAGGCTACAAGCGTCTCCAGCAGAATACTGAATCCAGGAACACCCCCAATCTGTGTGGCTTTCCCTCAGGAAGAGTGCAATCCTGTCCAGGGCAGGCAACTGACCAACTTCCTGGACACAGAAACCACTCACCCACAGTACCTCTGTGCTGCCAGGATTCAAGCTCAGATTACTTTCTTTCATCCATCCCACTACTCAGTCCAGGCCCTGCACAGCCTCTCCTGATTCAAACATTATGGAGAAATAGAGCTGAGTGTCTCCTTGCCCCCAACACTTATAACAGCCTCTCCCAGTGGCTTCATGTAGATATTAAATAGCAGTGAGGATAAAATAGCGCCCTGAGGCACCCCACAACAAAACCGTCATGGGGCCAAAAAGCTACTCTGTGGACTTGGTCCTGTAGGAAGGGCTTGAACCACTGTATCACAATTGCACCAGCTTTCATTCAATGGAGCTAGCTCTCCAGGAGGATACAATGGCCAATGGTATCAAAAGCAACAGAAAAGCAGGAGCAAAGTCCCTCTCGCCCTGTAAAGGACATCTATCCAAGGTCAACTCAGTCCTGGGCACAGGCCTGAGCTCAGATGGGAGCAGATCTCAATAGTTTGTGCCATCTAAATATGCCTGCGGCTGCCCCCCCAGCCCCCCCTCCTTTCCCAATAAAGTGGTATTAGAGTCTGATCCGTCGTTATTCCTCTTATCGGTTGATGCCTCCCTCCTCCCATGTGTACTGTTGAACTTAGACCTCTGATTTCCAGGCTGGGAATGACACAAGTCATTGATTTCCCAGTGGAAATCCCAGAGATTTGTAGTCTGGGTGGAATTCTTCCACTTGGAAATATCAACTTTCTCACACCCAACGACTTTCCCTTTCCCTTTTTAAGATGAAGACCCTCAAACAATGAATAAATAAAAACTTACTCAAGAAGAACGAGGACGTTCATCAGTTCCTGGGGGGATATTTTGTTCCAGTAAGATAACAAGGTATCTGAAATAGAAAGGAAACACAGCTCAAGGCGTCTGGTGCCCTCCCTCAAGCCCAGAGTACCAATTACTGGGAGCCCTCCATGAAACGGAAATTATCATGAGTAGTGGAGGGGTGTGACCCCCCCCTGCATGAGCCAGAGGAGTGAGGCCTTCAAACATGGAAATACACATGAGCCCCATGGGGACATCTTAGGGAGGCGAGCTGGATTAGGACCAGGCATGGGAGGAGCTCAAGCCGAACAATGTGGGGGAGGGAACGAGCAGGGTGGGGACAGAATGCGTCTGGTCCGTTGGACCTCTGAGCTTCCTTGAAAGGATGCCACAAGCATTGACTTGGACCCCGGAGAGGGACCCAGTGAGGTGTCTGAAGAGAAGCCTGGTCCAATGTTGCCTCATGTTCCTTTCTTGCCTCTATAACTCCCTCCCCTGCTGGGTGCTCCTCTCAGTGAGTCTCCATCTGCAGAGGGCAAGTCAGAAGACAAAACAGACTTTGAGCAGGTGCTGTTTCCCTCCCCGCTGTCCAGGATGTGGAGACACCGGTGCAGAGAGATGTCCCAGGCCCAACACACTAGAAGGCGATCTGATCTGCTTGGCTAGTGCAAAGGCGCTTCTCACTTGCTTGCTACACCAATGCTGTGCTTGCCCTGCTCCTTTACGACAGGAATTCTGGGGGGAGGTCAACTGTTGGAGGAGCATCTTAGCCTGCTTAGCTTGTTGTGACTTTAACTGCTTTGAGCTTTATTAAATTTTCTGGCCAAAACTGCAATCTGAGTTGAAGTTCTTTGCCTAGCGACAACCAGGAGTCACCTTCAATGTTACTTTTCAGCCAACTCACATATCAGAGCCCTGTAATGATTCTAAACGCTAATGAGCAAATGTATGGATCCCAGGAAAGTAGATCATGGTCACTTTGGTCTTCTTCCTGTCATGCTGCTGGTGCGCTGAGTTAACTCATGGTTTGGCTTAGAGGAGGGGTTCCCAAACCGTGATCCATGGACTACCAGTGATCAATGAGATTCATTCATGTAGTCTGCAGTGTCTCTGCATTAAATATTCTTACTGATTTTTAAATTGCATTTTAAGTGCTTTTTAAATTTCACTGTGTTTTATCGCATCATCGCTTGAATTTTATGGAATTCAAACTGAAATGCAATAAAATACAATGTAATAAATAAAAGAAGCAATTGAATACAATTAAAAACCACCCAGCACAACATATTACATTTGCTGCAATAGGCAGAAAAATGTGTTGCAGTGACACTGGGAAAGGCCAAGATACCCTTCTTGGATACAGCAGAGCAACTGACCTTCAGAAACCATTTTAATGATGTAAAGGTAGCAGATCAGGAGGCTCCGGATCTCATACTGGTCCAGCCGCCCGAACTGGGAGATGCTGCTGCGTGTAGAACTTCTCCGCATCTGTTTTAATCATCACATGCCAAAATTGGAACAAGAAAGACAGAAAGAAAGAAAAGAAAAAAGGTTGTTAGTAATGAAGTCCCAGAACACTAGCCACACGGATCTGTCACATTGTTTAGATTTTAGGGCTTGAAATGGACTCAAGGGCTGAGGCAGAGACCTAGTCTAGTGAGCTACTTGGGGTGGTGTGCATTCAAGGCTCAAACCCCTTTTTCAGGCACGGAAGGGGGTAAGCATGGCAACATGGGCCCCTGTTATTGTTTGGAGGACAATATGGAGCCAGTGGACTGGCCAGGCCTGGTATAAATACAAGGGGCCTGCCCTTCTACAGAGAGGGCCCTTTGGTGTGCCTAGGCTCCCCTCAGGCTCCCACCTGGGGCCTTTCATCTCTGGCTCAAGCTCCACCAAGTGGCCTCAGAGACACTCCCATGGAGAACATTCCCTCCAACTCTCAATTCAGGCCCCAGCCAGTCCTGATAAGGGCTGACCCAGACACTGCTCTGGTGATGCCTAGCTGAGGGGGAAAGGAGGGATAAGCCCCTCTCATCCCCTCATGACATGCTTCCCCTTCAAGCTTCAGACTCAGCAGCTGCGTTGCACAAAAGGAAAACAGAAGAATTGCAGCTCAACATGGAGCTCTGCTCCAGAGCAACATCTAGAGGGTAGGAAGCAGTGTTGTTTACAAATCTCAAGAGCCACTGCAGAAGAAGCAGCAGCCACTGTCTGCATTCTCTACAGCTTTGGTGGCTGGTCCCCAATTGGGCCTGGAGGGGTGAAGGGCAGAGCAGAGAACAGTAGGTGGAACCAAAGTTCACAACAGATGTAACCCAGTGACTCGGAGCAGGGGGAGTGTGGCTGGCCCTGTTCTGCAGAATAGCATTCTTCCTGAGATTCAACAGACATCCACTACCTGCACTTTATGGGAGCAACTGAAGGTGGTTCTGTTCTGACAGGCTTTCCGAGATGGATAACGGAGTCGTTGCCACGAGTATCCACTTGTTAGGGTTTTAGCCTTGTTTTAAATGTACTTGCTGCTTTTGTGTTTTTATCTGTTTCTAATCATCATGTGTAAATCATCTTGATAATGGTGGTTTAGAAGGTGATTAATTAATAAACAGATGGTGATGAATCATAGAATTATAGAGTTGGAAATAATAATAATAATAATAATAATAATAATAATAATAATAATAATAATAATAATGGGAGCCAGCTCTAGATGGAGACACTTCTCCCTGCACCCCCACTCCCACATTTTCTACTGGTCCCCCTCCTGCACCTTTAACAGCATGCAGAAATTAAGCAGGTGAAGCTATTCACAGCATAGCTCTATCAATGCTGGGAAAAGTCTGCCGCCTGAGCTCCTGTGTGTTTACTTAAAATAGTTCTGGAATATTGGAATTACATTTTCACTGGTGCTGCATTGCTCCGGAGAGCCAGCTGCCCCTTCACTGCTGAGGGATCCTTTGGAGTCTTCCCTCTTCAGGGCAAGCCCATTCTGGAGAGCCGTGCCATAAACTGTAAAGAGAGGAGAAGGTGGTTGCAAGTCAGTTTGCAGGACAGTGCCTCATCCCAGCTCAGTCCAGAAATGAAACAAGATTCTTTCTGAGTTGGAAAAAGTCCACATTACATTCTCTGGGCACATGGTCAATCCCCTTGCAAGCACTCAGTATTCTGTGGCCACTGACCAAGCATGGCCAAGTACTTAAGCTGTTCAAGACCATTCACTGGATGTACAGCATAAGTGGGATTTGACATCTGGAAGCCAATGCTCATATCTACAGCAATGTACACCAGTCCCTTTTCCCAAACTCAGGAGCCTCCTCTGGTGGACAAAAATGTAATTCTATATCCCCCGGATGACTGCCACAGACTCTCTTGCTTACGTGAATCTTTGTCGACGATTAGGCTTGACCTGTTGGAAGGCAATGTGAAATTGCACATAAACTCATCTCTGGATGCCTGGTGGGGAAATGAAAAGATGGAAAGGTTTTGGAGGAGGAGGAGGAGGAGGAGGAGATGTTGGCTCATGTTCAAGTCCAAAGCATGAAGGGAGTCAAAAGAAAACCCGCCACCCCATCAATCTTGGGTTATTAGTCATGACAGAGAAATGGAAACCCCACAGACTGACTGGTGCTGAGTGATAAGAGCAGAAGAAGGCTTTTGCCTCTGCCTTTAACCTTCCCAAAGGGAACTAGGTCACTGCAGCATGATGGGCCAGATGGCCAGCACAGCTCTTCTGATGTTCTGCCTCCCTTCCAATTAATGTGCACACTTCCCACATTGCTGGTGCTGGAAGATGATAAAGTGAACTCTTCCTATGTTGTTTTGACAACAACAACAACTTTTAACCCAAGAGCTTTTTGGGCTGCTTCTATTTCTCTTGTAAATTGGCAGAGCTGGAGTGCATAGCCCCAAGCAATTCTGAATAACACAGCTGTTGTTAGTGTAATAGCTCCACTCTGAGCCCAGTTTCTTGCTCATGCTGCTCTGGATGACATTTGCTTGGCTCTCAAGCCCTGTTCAGAAGTTGTGCCTGAAGACAGAAGGGCCACATGAGTACAGGGGCCAGAGTCACATGCAACTGCCACTCCTCCACTATCCCCAGGAACGTCGGCTACAACCGCTCCACCCTCTGACCTTCCATGTTGAATAGGAAAGGTCTGAACGGGGTTTCTAGACACCTCCTTGCCAGTGGGAACCCTGATAACACAGCCTAGCACTGAGTCAGACCATTGGTCTACGCTTACTGGCAGTGGCTCTCCTGGGTTTCAGGCAGGGGACAAACACCAGCCCTGCTTGGTAAATGCCAGCCTGGGACCTTCTGCAGGCAAAGCCACTGAACCCTAGCCCTTCTGTAATGAAGGGTTCCTGGTCTCAAAGAGACTCCCAGATGCACTTAGAAATAACTTGCAGAACTTTGCACTCAGCAGGAGCATGAAGGGTGGCTGCAGCCCTGCCAGACCCACGAGCACTCCCACCATGGATGTGCAACCTCTAGAGGGGAAGGTCATTCAAGGAGGTTCTTGCAGGAAAGCATGTTCACCACTGGCCTTCTCATGCACCCTTACAAAGCAACTGTACTGTTTGTAAACAGAGCTAAAAACAGACATTCTCCATTAGCTTGAGGGAAATGCAAGTCATTTTTACTACAAAATTACTCACAGAATTTGACATGGTGCTGCCAGAGTACAGGGTGTCCCGGCCGGCCAGCCGCTGGATGTTCTCCAGAAGAAGTCCAGCCAAGGGCAAGTACAGCAGAGCTATTTTGGCCTGCTGGTTCTGCAAGAGAGAAACGATAACTAAAGGCCAAGCTAGCTGTGACGTATATTTCCTTGTTTTATTTATTTATAACATTTGTTAGTCACTTTATTGATGGAGCCAAGCCATGAGCAGCTTCACCTGTTTAACTTCTGCATGCCATTGTTGCTGTTAAAGATACAGGAGTGGGACCACAGAATCATAGAATAAGAGAGCTGGAAGGGACTGCAAGGGTCATCTAATCCAATCCTTGCAAATGCAATAATATTTTTGTCCAATATGGGGCATGGATCCAGGACCCTGAGATTAAGAGTCTCATGCTCTACTGACTAAGCTACCCGGCTGGTGGGAATGGAGGTTTGGGGAGAAGTGTCTCCACCTGTAGTTGTATTCATTTACAGTGGTGCCCCGCAAGACGAACGCCTCGCAAGACGAAAAACCTGCTAGACGAAAGGGTTTTCCGTTTTGGAGGCGCTTCGCAAAACGAATTCCCCTATGGGGTTGCTTCGCAAGATGAAAAAAATCTTGCATCCCCCCGCGGTTTTTCCCCCGCTTTTTCCGCCCTTTTCTTAAGCTGCTAAGCCGCTTATCAGCTGTTCCGCTGCTAAGCCGCTTAACAGCTGATCGCTGGAAGCCGCTTGACAGCTGTAGCGCTAATCCGCTAAGCTGTCAATGGGCTTGCTTCGCAAGACGAAAAAACCGCTATACGAAGAGCCTCACGGAACGGATTAATTTCGTCTTGCGAGGCACCACTGTATTTATTTTATCCCTTCACCATCATTAGCTGTGATTCTTGCATTGCAAGGGGGTTGGACTAGATGGCCCTTGGGGGTCCCTTCCAGGTCCACATTCCTTTGATTCTATGATCTTGCCCAGCGAAACCCAAAGCGACTTACAACCAGGCAGCAAACACCCCTCCCCACCACAGAGACATTAAAACCAAGGGGTGGGGGAGGAAGAAATACATCATAAACATCACACACACTTCTAAAAGGCCACAGATAGTTGAGAGCCAAAGGGCTGCTTATACAGGACTGTTTTTGCCTGGTGTTTCAATGGGTCTTGTCATCTGACATGCAGGTTTTAAAAAATGTATCAGCAAGGTAGGGTGGGGAATTAAAATGCGGGAGACGTCCAATTCAGCTCACATCCAAAGGCAGATCTATCAAAGCTGCACTTCTCAAAACAATATGCAAATTGAAGTATGGCTGTCCTTCAGAATTTGCACTTATTTGAATTTCTCAATGTGGTTCTCCAAACAAGCAGTGTTTACAAAAATGCATAAATTAGGGGAAATTGTGTATAAAGATGAATATATTAGTGAGAACACTGAATTGCCTTTTCTTAGGGAAACTGTGTTCTTAAGTGGAAACTCAATACAAAAATGTATGTAAAGAAAGAAAGAGAAAGAAAAAAAACGCTTTGGGGGTGTTTGCATTTTCCAATACTAACTCTGCAACTGCAAGACCTGGGAATAAGCTTTTTTCTTGAAGGAAAATAAAAGCAGGTTCCCATGAGCCCAACTTCTAAAAAGAAACCAGAAAAAGGTTTCCCACGAGTCCAATTTCTATGCAGGACACTGAATTTGGTACGTGCAGAACTGGAGGAAGCCAGACAGCCCTCAAGGGAGATCATGACAGCAGCGACTGAGGGTTTGATGATGGACAGTCCTGGTAGCAATTGCTTCTGAAGCTGGAACCGGGGAGAAGATAAACGTGCTCCAAGTGGTCAAGAAGCAGCTCTAGATACCCCTGGACTCCAGAGTAGGAAGGGGTTAAGCTCCCCAGATACTCAAGGCTGCAAATCTTCTTGCAAAGACAATCTTGGGTAGTTTGCCATGGTCGGCTTTCTCTACAGAACAGACAGCAGCGCCTGAAAGATTTTCAACCCTAACACATTGCTAGCATGGGAAGTGTGATTCCCCACCCCCAAGGTTTCCCCCATTCCCTGGAAATTTCCTACCACCACCATGCCTTCCTGGGACTCAGTGTGGGAAGCCAGTCCTATGTCTGGTCCCACATTTGCCAGCAACATGGGCTACCAGTGGGTGAAGCCCCAGCTGGTGAGGACTGGAAAAGCTGAAAGTGACACTGTCAGCACTTGCAATGAAAGCTGCTGGGTCCTGTCTAGAGAGAAAATATAAGCCCAAGAGCCTTATGAAACAATAAGAAGTTCATATCTGGGAGTGCAATCAAGTGGGCGATTTGAGCACGCTTGACAACTCTAGTCAATTCCACAAGGATTGTAAAGAGGCTTCTCCTGGCTTGGCACCATCAAGCGGGCAGGGGGGCGGCACTGATCACCTCATATGGCATAACATCAGGTGATTCAAACTTCAAAAGAGAAATCTGTTTTTCCTTTGCAGACCTGGCCCGAATTTAAGCTGGGACTGCAAAGGAAGGATTTTTTTTTTTTTTGCAGTTGAACTGAAAATTCCTGCCAAAATTAGGACCCCACTTGGTGCTGAATTTAAATTCAGGGCTAACCACATGCTCCACTTTGTAAAGAAATAAGCAGGGGTTGACTTTGGGCTCTCAAATTTCAGTGGCACTCTGTGTGATGCTAAAATTCAGTGCCCACCAGTCTCTTACACCCCTGTAGGGGGGCACCCAGCCCAACCACAATGGTTGTGCTACCCCAAAACTGCCTGGGAGTTCCTGAGTAGAGCTGATTTTCAGTCAGGGTTGCAGTTGGGGACAAACTTTAATTCAGTGCTGACCCCAAGTCCATTTTCACCAGGGACTGACTGCTCAACTGGGCATCTGAGCCATGGGGGACCATTAACAGTGACTCCCCCAAAAGCCTCAGGCAGGGATATTATGAATTAAGCAGTCCTTGAAGCATCCTGGACCCAGACTGTCAAGGCCTTGTAAATTAATAAAAGAACCTTAAGCCTGGCCTGGTAGCTAGTGTAACTTTTGAGTACAGGAGTTATGCTCTGGTGACAGGCAGCCTCCATCAGACCTTGTTTTTCCCCAGCGATGGAACCTGGGACACCTAGAGCAGTGGTCGGCAACCTAAGGCCTGTTGGCCGGGGGTCATTTAACCGACCCATGAGCCGCCCCTGAACCGAGTTGCCCACTCAGCAAGTCCCCGTGCGCTGTGCTAAACTGGCAAAGTGCGGTGCAGGGACAAACTTCCGCGGCGTCGGAAATCACATCTGTGTGGATGCAGATGTCAGAAATCATGCATGTGTGTGATCTGGCCCACAGAGGGATCTCTGCTGCAATGAACTGGCCCAGGCAAGGTAAACCTTGCTGACCCCTGACCTAGAGGCAGGGAAAGTGGATATGATGCCTGATAGTGGAAGCCAGGCCAGGTCTCTGCCTCCCAATAAAACTCCTCCTTTCCTCTTCCCTTCTCACAAATGCGACCAAGAACCTGGTTATGCACTAAAATGGGTTCAGAGGCAGCTTCTGCAGCGGACAAAATAGAGCTGGCTTCACCAGGCATGGGGATCCTTTTTTGGCCCTAGGATCACATTCCCTTCCTGGAAACCTTTCAAGGGCCACATGCTAGGAGTGGGCAGAAACCAAAAGCCAACGTGGGCACAGCCACAGAGGCAAATGTTTCCTTTGTGCCAGTGGCTAGTTTCTAAACACACACGCTCACACACCCCTTCATTCAGGCAAGCAAGAGACATAATCGTAGCCCATGGACACTTCCCAGCCTGGCAAAAACACTCAAGGAGCATGAGAAGCAGCACCAGTGAGGAGTGTAGCCTGGAGAGAGTTTTGAGGACTGGAGAGAGAAGCCTTGAGGGCCTGAGTTTTCCCACCACTGGAATACACCATTACTCAATATCACTATACCTTATGCTGGTATCTGTTGTCAAAAGCATGTTTTATCAGAAGGCTCTTCAAGATGCTGATGGCCATGGATCTGATGTCGTAGTTGTCATGCAGAGCCATAGACGTCTCTCTCAGGAGCAAGCCCACTAAGTAGTGGTGGCGGCAATATTCATCAGACAAGCTGTATTCAAGGTTTGCATCTGCCGTGGAAATGATAAATAAGGGCCATGTTTCACTTTCTGTGACTGCAGTGCATTAAGGGCTTGGGTGGCAGCGATGGCAATGCAGCCTCTCAAGGCAACGGGCTGAGCTGCCATGTGGGTCACACAGGGGAATAAGGCAAGCAAAAGGGACTCTGGCTGTTGTTGGCTAGTTTGTGCGGATCTCGTTATGACAGGCAGAAAGGCCCAAAGAAAGATGAAGGGGCCTAGGAAGTTAGCAAGTCAAGTGAAGGTGAGTGGGTGATGGAGACAGCACCATGAGTTGGCATGGTAGGAACATGAGAACTTAAAAAATTAAGAAGAGCCTGCTCAATCGGGATAATAACCCATCAAGTCCAGCATCCGATTCTCACAGTGGTCAAATGTTGTAACCCGCCCTGGGATCTTGAGTTGAAGGGCAGTAGGTAAGTAAGTAGGTAAGTAAATAGTAATTAACAACAACCGTGTTCTCATAGTGGCCAACCAGGTGCCCCAGTGGGAACACCTGCAAAAAGGATTCGAGCACAAGAGCAGCTTCTGTGGTTTCCAGCAACTGGTCTTCAGAAGCAACACTGCCTCCCAGTGTGGAGGCAGAGCATAGACATCATGGCTATTAACCATCAATAGCCTTGTCTTCCATTAATTGTCTAATCCCCTTTTAATGACATCCCTGCCTCCTGTGGGAGGTCTTGAAGATCATCTGAGGAGATCCTACTAGTTGTTTCATGACAAGTGGATTTCAGTGAATTATCTGGAAGCCGGCCTTCTTGAAGAGAGCAGCCGGCATCAGGAATGCCCTCCCTTGGGCCATTAGAAAGGCAGCAACATTAATAACCATTAAGAGCCTCTTAAGAACATATGTTTATCCTAACTTTCCTCTTTTAGTTTTATTTCTCTACTGCTCAGGTTTATTTGTGCCTGGTGGCAATGATTAGGGCTGGACGATATACTGTCCAAAACCAGTTTGAAGTCCATATTACAATATTGGTTTCACAGTACTTGACCAGGGCCCCCTGGTGCCTTGCAAGACCTCAGATCCTGACTTCCAGTGCCAGAAACACCACTACTGAGACAATGTCCTTCCCCGTCATGTTGAATCTGCCTTATGCAGTTCTGTCCATTCCTTCTTCCTGAATACTTCTCGGTAGTGGTGCCCGCCCTGTGGAATGCCCTCCCATCGTATGTCAAAGAAATAAACAACTATATGACATTTAGAAGTCATCTGAAGGCAGCCCTGTTCAGGGAAGTTTCTAATGACTGATGTTTTAATGTATTTTTAATCTTTTGTTGGAAGCCACCCAGAGTGGGCAGGGTATAAATAATTAATTAAATAATTTATTAATTTACTAAATAAATATTATAAATAAATTATTGTTATTATTATTATTATTATTATTATTATTATTATTATTATTTATCATTATCTCCTGAGCAAGAGTGAACTGGAGCATACAACCCTGTGTCTAATCCAACCTTTATGGCCAAGGCCTGAGGTCAAGGATAAAAGTTGCATGGTGATCCATGAGCAGTTTGGATGTTTATGGCAACTCTTTTGGAACACAGAAGTTAGTCCACGAAAAGTTAATGTTGCTATCCGTTCTGTGCTTTTGTTAAGAGCCACCCGACAGTGACCTAGATATGCACCCTCATAACCCTGAAATCCTGAAGCTCTACAGGGTGCCGTTTACAGAGAGGGGAAACTTGCTGCCCCAGATGGGCCAGCTCTGCATTATCTTGGATTCAGCAAAAGCAGAAAGCAGTTGTCAGAAACTGAGTTAGTTGGCTTAAGAATCAATCCTGCATGCTTTTAACTGAAATGCATTGGGTGCGAAAAACAAACAGTTTAAGAAGCATTGGCTGCATGGCAGTGTTTGTCAAAAAACTTTCCGGGTACAGAATGTACCAGCTGATTTGAAGTTGCAGTTGATTTGTCATGAAGCTTCCCAGCAGGGATCTCCCAAACCCAGCCCTACCCCAGACGTCGTACCTACTGAAGTGAACCGTTCCAGAACCATGGAAAAGAAATCTAATTAATATGTAAAAGGGAAACAAAAAGGAATCAATAATATATATAGTCAGTTTTCAATTAACACGGTATATATACCGTGCAGGGACACAGGTGGCGCTGTGGGTTAAAGCCTCAGCGCCTAGGACTTGCTGATCGAAAGGTCGGCGGTTCGAATCCCTGCTGCGGGGTGCGCTCCCGCTGCTCGGTCCCAGCGCCTGCCAACCTAGCAGTTCGAAAGCACCTCCGGGTGCAAGTAGATAAATAGGGACCGCTTACCAGCGGGAAGGTAAACGGCGTTTCCGTGTGCAGCTCTGGCTCGCCAGAGCAGCGATGTCACACTGGCCATGTGACCCGGAAGTGTCTCCGGACAGCGCTGGCCCCTGGCCTCTTAAGTGAGATGGGCGCACAACCCCAGAGTCTGGCAAGACTGGCCCGTACGGGCAGGGGTACCTTTACCTTTACCTTTTATATACCGTGCAACACAAATGGACACAGGAGGTTTTTGAAGTAAGCTGAATCCCAAAGGACCTTGAAGAAGCAACCTCAAAATGAGATCTACAGGCCTGTGGATCAGCTCAGGTACCTCAGAGCTTTCTGGTGAAAAACAGGCAGGCAATGCCTTGTGTTTCTGTAAAGGTAAAGGACCCCTGGATGGTTAAGCCCGTCAAAGGTGACTATGGGGTTGTGGCACTCATCTTGCTTTTCAGGCCGATGGACCTGGCATTTCTCCAGACAGCTTTCTGGGTCATGTGGCCAGCATGACTGAACCGCTTCTGATGCACCGAGGACCATGTTTCTGTACATCGCAATGAAGGAAACTTTTGCAAATGAGTTGAGTGTGCAAGTGTCTATACATTCTAATCTCTTTAGGAATGTGAGGTGCGGCAAAGGGTTTTAGTGGGTTTCAAAAGGTTAGTTGGTATTAGGGTTAGTAAGACTGTGTTTTGGAGTTAATTCCATGCTTTGCTTTTGACGAAGAGGACTGTAGCCCACAGATGCTCATGCTGTAATAATTGTGATAGTCTTTTAAAGAACCACAATATTATTTTTAGTGTTTGAAGCCTTCCTGTGATGGAAGTGTTAAAATGATGTCTGCCCCCTCCCTGAGTGCTTAGGAGTTGCAGAATGCACAAAAGTTATGATGGATCAATAGTAACTAAATATCAGCCTTTTAAGCCACTCAGCTGAGGACTTACCTTGGCCTCTCTGAAGTTTCGGTTTGGCAAAGGTCATTGGCAAATTTAATGGAATGTAGTGCTCGTGGTTACAGATTGTCTGCAGGAATTCAAACTTGTATTCCAGCAACAGCTAGATGCGGAGGAGGAAAAAAATAAAAACCCACAAACATAGTATTAATGCACACTAATCTGTGACACTAATCATCTTCTTGCCTCCACAAGTCTGGCCATGTTACCTTTGGGTCTTTGGGGCTGAATCCAGAAATGTAGTCATTGATCAAGTTGAAAATAAATCCCCGGTCCATGAATGTCAAGCATCGCTGCAGAAGATAAAAATAAAATAAAATAAAATAAAATAAAAGAATGTGCTCTGTCACAATCTGCAGGAAAATGGCTTCCAACCTATTTCACAGTACACCCTGAAAAAAGCTCCCTGGAGCATCTTGGAACTTCTATCTGTGGGGCTTAAATCTTGGGAGTGAGGATAATGAGCTGCTAGATTCAAACAGGCGAATCTACTAGCCGCCCATAGGCCCTTTACCTGCACCCTTCAAGGACAGAGGAACCAGGGGGCCTGGCATTTCCTGCCCTACAGGACCACCTTTGGAAGTGGTTGGGAAGATGGCTATCCTATTGCCTCTCTGTCTTTTCTTCACCATGCTAAACATCCCCAACTCCCTTAAAAATTCTTCATAAGGCTTGGCTTCCAGACCCTTTATCATATTGTCGTCCTATGCAGCTTCTCAGTATCCTTTGCAAATGTTTTGCAAAGCAACGCACAGTTGCTTTCTTCTGCCTGCCCTGACCGCCCCCAAACTCAACATTAAGTGTTGCTGCAAGACTCGAGTTCTAGCTAGGCGATCTTATGCCCCTGGCAGAACCGTCCAGATTGCGCCCCCTAGCCACAGACAAATTGGCTCTTCTTTCTGCCTCTCCTCCAATACCCCCCCACACACACCCAAGGCTTAGAGCTTCTCTCCATAAGGAACTTGTTTGAACCCTTTCATCAGTTTGGGTTGCCCTTTTTCTGCACCTTTTCCAATTCAAAAATTTCTGGTTCATATCCAACAATAATTACTGCAGACCCATTGAAACGAATGACCATAACTAACTTAGGCTGATTAATTTCAATGAGTCTTCACTTGAGTAGAATTTAGTCTGCTACAACCATTTTCTTTTTTATGAGCAGGGATGCCCAAAAGCTGAACACAGTATTCCACATTTGATTGCACCTCAGACATGGTCAAAGATGTTATTCTTAGTTCTTGTTTTCATAGTGTGTGTGTGTGTGTGTGTGTGTGTATGGATTTGAGGGGGACGGAAAGAGCAAAAGAAACTACCAACCTTCAGGAAGTTGGCCAAGCTGAAATTGACATTTCGGGACTCCTCTGTAATCTCACTGTAGCGAATGTTCACGTGAGGGATGATGGCGAGGAGCAGAGAGTGCAAGGCGTGGTTGTAGGACTCTGGGAACCGCTGGACCCTGGGGAGCTGAAGCGGCACAACTTACTGCATTTATCTCCCCCCTTTCCTCCAAAGAGCTCAAGGCAGCATACACAGTTCTCCTCCTCCCCATTTCTTCCTCACAACAGCCCTGTGAGGTAGGTTAGGTTGGGAGCGAGTGATTGGCCCAAGGTCAGCCAATTAACTTAATGTCTGAGTTAGGGATTTGACCCCTGGTCTCCCAGGTCCCAGCCCAATGCTCTAACCAATACACCACTACTGACTCTCACCAATAGTATCCACTTTTTCAAAATTGGTTCTTTTGTGTTTTTGGTTTCCCAGGCTGCTTTGTTTTTAAGTTTGTTTGTAAAATATATTGAAATTTTAATTAGCACTCCCCTCCTTTTTACCATGGTGTAATATTGGGGCAATCCTGAACAAATATAATAACCATGAGCTGTACCTGTCAATAAAGTGGACCAAATCAATTTTTGTAAGGCAGGGTGAGGAGCCTGTGGCCCTCAGGATGTTGCTGGACTGCCGTTCCCATTATCCCTAACCACTGGAGATGCTGGTAGGGGCTGATGGGACTGGAGTCCAGCAACATCTGAAGGGCAACGGGTTCCTCAGCTCTGGCATATAGGTTAAAACGGTAGTCCTGAAGCAGTAAGAATCCTTCCTTCAATGCTGCAGGGATACGTCTTAGCAGCTTTTGCCTTAGAAGGCATTAGAATAACTGCTTTGCATACTCCAGGCTCAACCTCCTTCCTCTTCAGGTACGGCTGCCAGTCAGTGTGGGCAATACTGAGCAAGATGGAGCCATGATCTGACTCAGTGTGCATGACACTTCCCACAGAATGACTTCCATTTATATATACTTGGTTTTATATATATCTGTATTTATATCTATATCTATCTATCTATCTATCTATCTATCTATCTATCTATCTATCATCTATCTATCTATCTATCTATCTATCTATCTATCTATCTATCATCTATCTATCTATCTATCTATCTATCTATCTATCTATCTATCTATCATCTATCTATCTATCTATCCATCATCTATCATCTATCTATCTATCATCTATCTATATTAAAGTGGGAGACACCTTTCTAGTTGATCCAAAGCATTAACTGATTAATCTACCTGATTTAAAGATGAGATGCTGCAGCCCTAAAAATAATGGAACTAAAGTCGCACCTCTCCCCAATATTTCTAGTTGTCATTTATGTTGGGAGGAAGATTTGTGATGTGGAGCCAGAGGAAGCATAATTGCACTACGTTTGCTGAGCACCTCCTGCTAGCCCTGAAGCGGCTGCTTTTGTCTTTACCTTAATCTTGTTCTCATCCAGGAGGTACATAGCCATTGACTTGGCCAGAGCTTCAAAGAAAAACCACGAATACTGGAATAAACCAGGAGAAACACAGAGATACATTCACTAAGCAAGAGCAAATCACAGTGATTCTCAGCCTGGAAGAATCTGGATTGGCAATGGCCACACAATGAGTGCTGGGATGCATCTTTCATGATCAAGCCCAGCACCCTTGGCCAGACTGGCCTTAGCTGTTACACTGGCAGGATGTGCCCATTGGAGCTGGTAGGGTGGAAGGCAGGGAGGCCAACAGTAGGTTGCGCCAAAGCCAGTGAAAAGCAGAGCTAACCCATTCTGATTTTGCCATTTTCCTCCTCCACTTCCTCTCTGCACCTTGGCGGCCTTTGAGCTCTCAAATCTCAGCAGAGCCCTGTGCAATGCCAAAATTTAGTGCTTCCCCACCTCTCATGCTCCCTTCTATAGCAATATTTTGGTGCACCTGCAGTGTGACCACACCAGTTGTGCCACCATAAAACTGCCTCTGCTCTGCAGAGTTCTACAGTGGCAACACTAAGGGAGAGGGAGCTAACAGCCAGTGCCCCCTCAGGCTGAGGTTAGTGGGGCAATGTCCCATTCACACTAATGAACCAGCTTCCACTGAGTGGGTGCAAATAAAATCCTGCCTTGTCTTGTCTCACCTTCAGCATCTTATTGATGGCCAAGAAATCTGCTGACTGCTTCAAAATTGTTGCCATCGCGACAGCCAAGATTTCGTGTGTAGTCTTTGAGTGAGGCACAACAGGCTTCTCGGGCCGAAAGCAATACTGAAAAAGAGTGTGTGTCACACATCATCAGAGAGGGCTCCCCAGTCACAAAGGAGAGGGTGGCGGGGCAGAACACACGACCTAAGAATGGACTGCATTCCAACCAGTCCAGCATCCTATTCTCAGTGGCCACCCAGATGCCCCAATGGGAAACCCAAAAGCAGAACCTGAGCACAAGAGCCCTCTCTGCTTCTGTGTCTTCCAGAAACTGCCATTCAGAAGCACTACTGCTCCCAACTGTGGAGGCAGAGAGCAGTCATTGATGGTGCTCTCCTCCACAAATTTGTTTAATCCTCTTATAAGAACCTAAGAACCGCAGCCAGCACTTACCTTTATGAAAGCCCTCAAGTAATGGTCAAGGCCTTCCTCATGGCATCTGGACACAATATGGAGGAGAACCCTGAGGAAGAACAGCAAGTTTGAATGTGAGGCAGGATCTGCGAAGGAGGGCCGCTTCTGCATGTTCCTTGTGGAAAAGCTGCTCCACCTACTTATTGGGTAAGTACACTCCCAAGTTCTCTCCTGGGGGAAAGGTGAGGCAACAAGACCACCTCCATCAGCCAAGATGCCTTTTTGGCTCCTCCCACCCCCACCACAAAAATGTCCCCATCAGTTGCCAATCCATGGGGTTGCATTCAAGGGAGACGTGAAAGGCAGCAAGCCCCACCCTACGACTCTGCTGCAGACTCTAACAATGTGGGTTTCTCAAAGCTTGGGATTATGGCTTCACTGCTCTATGACAAACAGTATACTATCACCAAAAACTTACATGGTACAGTTGACAGCAATTTCTTCTTCTTGTGTCCGGGTGGTGAGGACTCTAAAGAGTTGTGTAAGGACCACGGGCAGAAACTGTATCATCACTTGGATATCCATGGCATGTAGGCACTGAAACACACACGTTTATTTTAAAAGCATTTGTAAATTGTAAAATTTGTATTTTAAATCCTCTAGGCAGTATACAAAGACACAACATGAAAGCCAGTGTCATACACACAGGTTCACAACATTAATAAACCAGTAAAACTAGTATTATGAAAACAGATAAAAACAGAAATTCAGCAGTGGCAGAGTACAGTAATAAGGGGCCAGGGAAAGTCTGGGCAAATGAATATAATAAAATAGATACTTTATTTTTATTTCACAAAAGTTATGTACCACTTGACAGTGAACAAGCAAGCAAGCAAGCAAGCAAACAAACAAACAAACAAAAAACAAACAAACAAACCACAAAGCGGTATATGGAAAAAAATGAAATTGCCAGGAAAAAAGAGCTGGACTATTTAAAAAAATCAAAAATAATTAAAATCAATGATAAGCTAGAACCCAGATTGAAGCGCACATCCACATTCTGCAGGAGGGGGACCCCATTAGTGTTGGGTGCTCATGGACGGGGCAGAGGAACCGTTCCAGCTCACCTTGAGATATTTAACAAGTTCTCCTGGGACTTCTTTGGCACCTGCTTGAATCATCTGGCAATACTGGAAGAATTTATGGAGGTGGAGATCCTGAAAGGAACAGAGAAGCTCAGTTCACAGCCTTCTCTTGTGCCTTATTCATCCCACTGATTTTCACCCAAGACCAGCAGCCTTCAGACATGGCAGATGGTTCTTGACAGAGCCTACGGGGCACACAGTGGCATCCCCCATGCCACCTCAAAGTAGCAATTGCCCAAGGGAAGGGCCGTGGCTCAATAGTAGAGCATCCGCCTTGCAAGCCAAAGGTACCGGGTTCAATCCCCAGTGACATCTCTAGGTAGGGCTGAGAATGTCCCCTGCCTGAAACTCTGAAAAGCCACTGCCAGCCAGTGTGGATGGCACAGATCTAGATGGGCGAATCTTGTGACTCAGTATAAGGGAGCTTCCTGTGTTCCTCTGCAGAGGAAGGGCCATAGTTCAATGGTAGAGCATGTGCTTTGCCTGTAGAAGGCCTCTGGGTTTAATCCCCAGTGGCATCTCCAGGGAGGACTGGGAATGTCCCCTGCTGAAACCCTAGGAAGCCACTGTCAGTCAGAGTAGACAGCATTGAGCTAGATAGACCAGTGACTCAGCTTCCTATGTTCCTATGCTTTGAAGGAAACATCTCATAACATCTTGGCCAGCCAAGATGACTATGGGAAACCCAAAAGTACCCTGCCCACCTGTGATTCCCAGCAACTGGTGCACAGATGCATGACTGCCTCCAACCGACTACAGTGTACTTGGCATTTTATTGGTCTACAGAAATGGACTAATATGATTAAACCACCCTGAAGGAATGCAGAGAAGGCTATTCAGATGGAATGCAGTCCAGCCTCACAAAGGTTTGGAGGCTCCTAAGCACACAAGATGGCATACATCTCTCTAGGCAGGCAGGCAAGAGGAACTATTGTTGTCGTTCCTGCCAAGGCTGAGGGAAGGGGCATGGCCTGTGGAGAAGAGGTGGCTTGTGGAGCTGTGGCCTCCAGAGCACCCCAAGGGCCAAATGTGAAATTTTCCCACCCAAGCCTTATAAGATGGAAAAAATGTGACTTCATTTTCAATAGTTACCCTTAGAATGGTTATGGATCCTTCATTATTATTATTTTTTTTAAAAAAGAACCCATCAAGCAAAGGCTGAGCTGCACTTACTTGGGTGTAAATGGTTGACTCCAAATGGAGCTTGATCTTGAAGAGAGCCTTTGCCCCATCAACCCATTTAACATCAATACTTGGCTGCAAGAATAGTGAGGGCGGGAGAGAGAAGAGGAGAAAGTGTCACGTTTGAATTTGGCTAAAGAGGTTCAGTTCACCTCGCAAGGCAGCTTTGCTAAGCCCGGCATGAAAAAGTAGAAAAAAGTCATATTCATGCACAAAATTCAGAAAGAAGATTGAAAGAAAGTGTTGGTGGTGGGGAGAATTTGATGCAATCCTCAAACTGTAGTTGGTATCTCAATCTTTTTCAGTAGATTTTGGATCCAAAAATCTGTGGGTAGTCCATGGGGTACAGAATTACTGCATTCACTCTTCAGGCCGGAGGGCTGGCCTCTTCAGAGATTGCAGTTTCCCACAAAAGGGGTAGGACCTAGGGGAGCTGAGACGAGCCTCCTGTTTGTTTGTTTGTTTGCTTGTATCCATCCATCTCCTTGTTAGTGCTAGCAGATGGGCGAGTTTTAATACTATGCAACAGTGGGCTCCAATGTAACTGCTGCACTTGTTGCATGACAGATTCTGCTGTCTATTGCATCACGAAGATATTAGCAACCTGCTCATGCATTCTCTTGCGAAATTATTGTCAGCGGGCACCAGCTGTGCCAGCTAGGGAGGACTGAAGCACTCCCCCCCGCCACCGGATGATCCTAGGAGGGCGCCAGGCCCCGTCAATATTGAGCGGCGATGTGGCATACCACATCAGTGTGTTGCACAACATGATGTGTGCTACATCAGTGCGTTCTGTGACATGATGCATGACATCAAATGTCAGCCCCCTCAATAGTGGGGGCAAGCCAGTTCTCCTGGCTGGTGCAAAGCATTTTGCCAGTGGATTGAGTATACTGCTAAGTGAGTACCGTTTTTTTTGCCCTATAGGACGCACCGTCCCATAAGGCACACCTCGTTTTTTTTGGGGGGGGGGAAATAAAGGGAAAAAAATTATTTTTCCCCCAGGCGCAGGGCTGGGGAAGCCCGAGCTTCCCCCGACCCCAGCCCCCAGAACAGGCAGCTCTCCGCAAGCCGTGGGAGCCTGGCGCCAGGCTCCCGTGGCTTGCGGAGAGCTGTGCGAAGCCTGGACGCACTGAGCTCAGTGCGCCCAGGCTTCAGCATGCAGGCAACTCTCTGCAAGCTGTGGGAGCCGGGAGCTGGGCTCCCACAGCTTGCGTAGAGGTGCGCGAAGCCTGGAGTGGGAGAGGGGTCGGTGCGTCCCGACCCCTCTTGCTCTCCAGGCTTCAGCGAAAGTCTGCATTCACCCCATAGGACGCACACACATTTCCCCTTCATTTTTGGAAGGGAAAAGGTGTGTCCTATAGGGCGAAAAATACGGTAACTTGGCACTACAATATTATTCATACTGCTACTACTACTACAAGTTTAGGGTCCCGGTTGTTGCAATGACTGAACCTCCCAGTGAGCTCCTCCACTGCAGATCCATTCACAAAGGCAGACATCAAATTGTATTAATGATTGAGGTGCCCCTGACTTGGACCATCATGTTATAACGTGCGTTTTGAACAACAACAAAAACCCAGCACCCCTAATCCTGCAGTTAAGAAGTCTGAATGATTTCTGGTCAGAATAATTATGCAAATTAAGTTTTTGCCTTGGCTTTACCTAATGCATTCTGCTTGCGCAAATTGTCAGTTGATTGGGGGGGAGTGACTGAGGGGATGGGATCCTAATGAGCAGGACACAGGGAGTTTGAATCTTGCTTTAAAAAGGAATAGTGATGTCCTCAGATGATGAATTGCACACCGCATCATTTGCAAGCTCATTTGGTGTACCTTCTTAGGTGCATGGAAGACACACAGCATATCAGCACAGGTAAAATACAGTCCACGCCCTCAGATTCACTTATTAGGTCTCCCTACCTTTCGAGCCTCAGAATCCCCGACACTCAGGTAGCCTGCTGGCAGATTGGCTGAAACAGGCAGGTGCTGCTCAGAGGTGATGATCCGGCCATCCTTCAGCAAAGGCAGCCAAGTAAACCCAACTGCAGAGACAGCAATGCACACAGCTGTGTAAGCATCCTTTTTAGCATGTAGGTGGAATCATGATCATGAACTTGCTTTGGGAATCACTTATATGTTACTGGAAACAAACCCATTTTTTCCCCTTCTTTTAATTTGCTAAAATGAAATTGCATTTGCCCTTTCATCACCCATTCACTTAGCTTGGAGAGGGTCCTTTTTGAGCTCCTTGAGATCTCTGTTTGTTTTAACCACCCTCAACAACTGGGTGTCATCAGCAAACTTGGTTACCTCACTGTTCACCTCCAACTGGATCATTTATGAATGCTTGGAAAGTATCTGTCTGTGGGGGGACTCCACTTTCTACATGAACTATCCACTCATTCCCCCTCTATGCTTGCTGTTTCGTGATCGGTTCCTGATACACAGGACAACCTCTCCTCTTATCCCATGACTGCTATGCTTACATAGTCTTTGGTGAGACGCTCTGTCAAAAAATGTCATCTTGTAAGGTGAGGGGAGGCAATAATAGGGTAACTAACACATTTTTGCTTGGCAAGACACAGCTATTTCTAAGAATCATTTCACATTTTGCTTTTCCCAATGCCAATGAATACATGGCCCAGTTTTAAGCTAACCACCTGCACACTAGAAAAACAGGTGAGGAACAGGAGGGCAGGTATCCAGTAGTATGTGAAACTGAAACAAAGAGACGGGCACTTGACAATGGTGGTGGTGGTCCATGGAATGGATAGGACAACTCCTTTCTGACACACCTCATGCTTCCTGGATCTACCAAACACAGACTGCTTGGGTGGGAGGTGGGGAGAACAAAGGCGCGGATTCAAGTTGTGAGCCTACCTGTTGTCTCCACGGCATCCTGCTTTTTTGCTGTCCCCTTTGTGTTAATTTCGCAGCTGACATGATAGAAGGTGAAAAGCAGGTGATGCTTTTGATGGAGGTGGATTGGGAGTTCAATTTTAATCTAAAATGACATAATGAGAGCGATGCTGCATTCGTGAGTGCTGAGATGCAGTTTAAACTACTCTTTAAGAAACAAGAAAGAAATGGGGGAAGGGGGAAGGACCAACATGGCATTGCATTCATCATCTCTCTTGTTAATCTGGAAATCCCTCCTAAACCGACTTCCTGCCCAAATTTCTTACCCTGCAAAGCCTTCAATGGTCTTCCCATCATTAGAAGTGTCATGCTGGACAAGGTCAAAGGACCGATCTTGTCCAGCATCTTGTTCTCACAGTGACGAACCAGGCTTCCATTGTTGTTGTTGTTAAAATCTGTATACTGCCCTATACCTGCAAGGTCTCAGGGTAGTTACAACACAAACCCAAAATATAAAAACACAAAATAAAGCAACCCAATAAACCCACCCGCCCCAAACACATTTTAAAAGGGCATTGGATATCAATCAGCCAAAGATCTGGTTAAAGAGGAACATTTTTGCCCATGCAATCATGATCATTGACTTCCTTCCCCCCACACTTCCGTGGTTCTATATATTTACCCATGATGGCTGCTTATTCTGATTACTCTATAGGTTTTGTTCTCCTTCCTCCTCATCATATCTTTATATACTTTAAACTGCTGAATTTACCCCAACCCTGCTAATGTTTTAACCTGTTTAACAAGATTATTCAGCTATATTCAGATATTGCTTAAAGTATCACACCTTTCCTAAAACTCTAAAACCTGTAGCACAGATATCGAAGGCAAAGATGAGAGAAAGTCTCCTAATAGACATGAAGGAGAAACAGACAGATGCAGGGGAGAAGGGAGGAAAGAGACTTAAATAACAGGACAACAGTTTAATTCTTTTAACTCAAAAGCAGCATCCCAGAACCCTTGCTCCCTGCTCCCAAAGACGGATATGGATAAAATGACCGGACTTTGGTAATTTTAACAAGGTAATTTTAACAAGGCACCCTCAAATGAATATTTTCAATTCTTCTCAATTTTGCTCTACCTCAACACAGCACCCTGTGAAGGAAAGCTGTTAACACACTGGCTGTGGGACGGAAGCTCCCTGGCTCTGGAAGGGTCCTAGAGCCCTTCACTCCTTCCCAAAGCTGGACAGTGCCAGGGCTCCGGCGTCATCCCAGACCCCTTGCGCCCCCCCCTTTCATTTTCTCAGTTATGGATCTTCTCAATTTTATGTCACCTCGGGTAATGTCCGGGCAACTGCTATAACTTAGAGGTCTAAATCATATAAATTCTTACTTATCTACAAAATATTGTTAAGAGTTTTATTATATACAGATGATTTTAAAATTAGCATGCTTTCTCTAAAACAAAACCTGTAGAAGTAGTTGGTTGAATAGATATCAAAGGTCAGGGAATAAATAGACATGAGGGAGATGCAGTGTGGGCACAGGGTTTGTTTTTAGTTTTTTAACTCAGAGGTTAAAAAAACAAATCCCAGTATATTTTTTCCACTAGCTGCACTTCCAAGCAAGTTTCAGCTGGGGGCAGCAGCCATTCAAAAGCCAGGGCTGGAGAGCAACTTGGGTTTTTGGAGGCAGTGCAGAAAGGACTTCCTGCTTTTGTGTTGCCAGGAGGGAGGGGAGTAAATAAATAAATGGAGAGCAGAGGAAACCCACTTTCCATTTTTTAATTCCTCCCACCTCCACCCCACACGTGTGCAAACATGCAATTGCATAAGGTTTCTTCTTCTTCTTTGATGATCACTCTTAGTAAAATTGTCTTCCATGAACATGATCTGTCCGTAGGTGACTGTGGAGGCCAATTCTGGATCCACAAGAAGCAATGATTCTTCAACATCAGCTTCGTTGGACTGGTCATGTTGTTCGGATGCCTGATTATTGTCTTCCAAAGCGACTACTATATTCTGAACTTGAACATGGAAAGCGTAATGCTGGTGGTCAACAAAAGAGGTTTAAAGACTTTCTCAAGGCAAATTGAAAAAATGTAGTATAAGCATTGTAGCCTTATTGGAGTTCACCGATTGGGTCTGCGTTACTTCGGGACAGGAGGAAGGAAGTCAAATGACACCGAGTTGGTTCAAAGAAAGAGTTTATTCTGCTCTCCAGATAGCAGAAGGCACTTGCGTGATCAAGTCCACAGCAACTCCAAAGAAATGACAAGTTTCATGCAGTATATATATCCTGCAGGCACCTGTCCCCCTTCCCCAGGCATGTCAGCTTGTACACGCAGGTTGACATCACAGATGTTCCTGCTCCAGCACTCTTAACCATAAAAGGGATTTCCTTCCTGCACTCCTTTTATGGTCATAAAAGGATATTCCTGTTCTTACACTTATCTTGGAGGCAGAAGTCACCATTTCCGAGAACACACTCTGGTGTTATTCCCAGACGTGGGTCTGCACATCTTTGTGGTCAGCACATAAGATAAGGCACACACGCATCATCCCTGCTGTACTGGAACTTGGCAAGGTCACTCATTGCCGCCACGGACTGATAAGGGAGAGAGCTTTGTTCTTGTTATGGATTTGCTCAAGGCTCAAGTTTATGCATTTTAGCTAAGGAAAAATAGGGATTTTGGTGCAGTTTAAAACTGCCTGCACAGTCAGTTTTTGGGTTTTGGGAAACCCATTCCTTCAGCGTAAGGTTTACCTGGTGTCGGGAAGGCGGTGCTAAGGCTCTGACAGCCTCACATAGCGCACCCTCACAAAGCCAGGAGGAGGAAAGGGCTCTAGGACCCTGGGCACAAGGGTTTATGTAGGATGCTCATTGCAGTTGGTCCATCTCCATGTCTTTTGAAACAGCAAAACCTCATATATGATAGAATACATGGCCTGTAGGACATGTTTTTCTTCTAAGGTACATTCCTTTTAAGGTACCTAATGTTGTTCCCAATCCATTTCTTCTATTCTCATTGTAATAGTGCAATGCTATTTCACAAATACAAAAATCTGAAGTGCTGCAAAACTGAGATGATCCACATGGGGGCACCAAACATCAAACTAGCACCTGGTGCCATTTTGTGAAAGATTACAAACTGTGTCCATTTTGTGTGGCTTTTGGAGGGCAGGCTCTGGAACGATGCCAGAGCCCAGGCCCCGCCTTCCTTAAGCTGGAAGTCTAGCAAGTGCTTGTCCAACTTTGGGAAGGCGGGAAGGGCTCTAGGACCCTGCCAGAGCCAGGGAGCTTCCTTCCCACAGCCAAAGTGGTGCTGCGCAGTTTTCCTACTCAGGGCACTGAGCACTGCAGCGGCACAAAATTGAGAAGGTCCATGAATGAGAAGATTCATTTGGTGGACGCAAACCAAAGTCTGTCCATTCTGTCTGCCATCCTAAAGCCAGGTTAACCTTATTTCATTACATCTTTGTGCAGGTGTCTGTATTTATGTTTGGGGGGAGATAAATAAATGGAGACTTTGTTTCCTTTGCTCTCCATTTATTTATTTACACACACTCCTCCATGGGCGAAGGGAAGCCTCCCCCTCTAAATCAATTAAATAAATACAAATACTTAACTTAATGACCAACTGCATCACAGATAACTCGGTTGCCCCTCCAACATAAAACTTGACCACTATAAAATAAAACCTGGCTACACCCATGTCCTTCTCTGCGTCACATGCCAAGCCAACTATACTGGGACTTGCTTGAAAGAACAGCTACTGGAAAAATGAAGTGGGGTTATTTGCTTCTGAGTTAAATAATAATAATAATAATAATAATAATTTAAAAATTGCCCTGCTGTTTAAGCCTCTTTCCTCCCTTCACTCCTTCTGTCTGCCTATTACTTCTACAGGCTGAATTCTAGAGAAAGCATGCTAATTTTAAAATTATCTGTATATAAAATAACAGCATAATAATACGTTCAATATATATAATAATGTATATGTTTTCAACCCCTAAGCCATAGTAGTTGCAGACATTATTCCATTCACCTCTACACTGTTCCATCCTTATTTCAGACATGGTGTTACATCAGTATATCACAATGTTTAGCTGGAAACATATCACGATGTCGGAAGCCAGACATCGCCCAGCCCTAGTTGCAGCTTGATGAGTTTTGGACCTTTGTTTATGTAGGATGCTCATCTCCATGCCTGTTCAATTAGAAGAACCTCATTATATAATACATGGTCAGAAGGACCTGCATTTCTTGTAGGGTGTATTCCTCCTGAGGTACTTAACACTGTTTCCAGTCCATTATTGCAGTTCTCATGGTTATACAGGCAATGCCATTTCACACATCCCAAAATCTGAGGTGTTGCAAAACTAAGAAGGTCCACCTGAGGGCACCAAACATTGCACTAGTACCTGGCGCCATGTTGTGAAATATTACAAATGCCCTACATTTTGTGTGGCTTTTGGAGGGCGGGCTCTAGGATGCTACCAGAACCCTGGCACCAGAGTCTAGTTTTCCTCCGCAGGGCACCGAGCAAATCCACAATTGAGATTTGTTTAGGAGCCCCAAATATTAATCTTGTTAAGATTACAAAGAGCAAAGTGCTTCCCCATTTCTCCATTTTTTTTTGGGTGGTTGAAGAGCTCTGGGATGCAGCCGGAGCTGTGGCACACCTGCCCAAAGACAGAAGGCTACAGGACGCTGGGCAGGAGGGCTCAAGGCCCCTGCCAGAGCCCTGTGGCTTTCCTAGAGCCAGGGTATATTAAGATCACCACAGTCCCTTGATTTCATGGGAGGGCAGCATGAGGGCTCTGGGAGCAGGTGTGTTTGTGCATGGGATAAATGAACAGAGGATGGGTTTCCTCTGCTCTCCACTTATTTATTTATTTCACACCTCCAAGCACTGCAAGAGCAGCATATCCATTTCAACTTGCATCCTGAAGACCCCAACCCCTCCTTCTGAAGGGCTGTTGTGTATATATATAAATAATAATTTTTGATGATACACAACGTCCAAAATCTTTTTGTTAACCCCCCAACTTTACTTTCATAAACATGTAATTCAGAAGAATATATTTACAATTTCATCCTCCAGTTTATCCCTATTAATCTTTAGGGGTCTCACTTCAGACGGATCACACTTCAGACAGATCACACTGAGGAGTCTCTCTCAGCAGCAGCTAAAAACACCAGTTAAATTGAATCACAGTCACAACAGGATCTGAAATACCTCTCTCATGTGGCTCACAGTCAGCCACCCATATACGTGCTATTGCCAAAGGAAAAACCCCATGCTAAAAATACACAGCCATTCAACATAAACAAACATTCCCATATCAGATCATAATACCATCATCCTTAACGCTGCCCCCAGGTGGGGATTGCTTGGAAGTGCAGCTGGTGGAAATATGAACATGGATCAGTTACTTCTGAGTTAATAAAAATAAACATTGCCCTGCAGTTTAAGCTTATTTCCTCCCTCTGTGTCTCACTCATGTCTATAAGAGAACATTATCTCACCTAACCTTTGATGTCTATGCTATTAATTACTTAAACAGGTTTAATTTTAGAAAAAGGGTGCTTTTTCTAAAATTTATTTATTTACTTACTATCCCACCTAACACTGCAAGAGCAGGAAGCTCTTTTCGTCTCACCTCCCAAAACTTCCCATGTTGCTGCCCAGCCCATAAAAATTGTGTAAGCCACTTTCCTCCCTTCTCCCCTTCTGTGTGTTCTTTTCATTTCTGATCTGTGTTTATGGAGGATGCTCATTTCAGTCTGTCCCTTTCCACGCCTGTTCAAGTAGCAGAACCTCATACATGATATAATACATGGCCTGTAGTGAAGGAACGGGTTTCTGTGCAGTAAGTTTAAAACTGACTCAAGCCCCCCCTTCCTTCCTTCCTTCCTTCCTTCCTTCCTTCCTTCCTTCCTTCCTTCCTTCCTTTCTTTCTTTCCTTCCTTCCTTCTCCAAGAGAGCACTCTAAAATGCGTAAAACTTGAGCTGTTGAGCAAAGACATAGCAAGAACACAGCTGCATAAACAAGGCTTTATCAGCTTGTGACGATAAGAGTGGCCTTGTCCACTCTAAAGTGGAACAGAGATGACACTCTAGGTCTTATCTTACCACAACCCTGCCGCATGACCTCCCCCCCCTCCCCCCAAGATAAGAGTAGGAAGAGGAAGATCCTTTTATGGTCAGAAGTACAGGAAGGAATTCCCTTTTATGGATAAGAATACCAGAGCAAGAGCATATATGATGTCAACCTGCGTACATAGGCAGATGTGGTTGGGTTTACATGGGAAGGGGGGAGAGGGTGCCTGGAGGATATATATACTGCATGAAACTTGTCATTTCTTTGGACTTGCTGTGGACTTGATCACGCAAGTGCCTTCTGCTATCCGGAGAGCAGAATAAACTCTTTCTTCTTTGAATCAACCTCAGTGTCATTTGGCTTCCTTCCTCCTGTCCCGGAGCAACGCAGATCCAATCAGTGAACTCCAATAAGACTACATTTCTTGGTGTATTGGCTGGGAATCCGCGTTCTCCCACCCGGAGAACATAGGACCTATGTTTCTTTGTAGGGTATATTTCTCCTGAGGTACTCAATGCCATTTCCAGTCCATTATTCCTGCTCTCATTGTTACTTAGTGCAATGCTATCAAAAAATCTGAGTTGCTGCAAGATTCAGAAGATCCACCTGAGGGCGCCAAACTTTGCACTAGTACCCAGTAGCCATGTTGTGAAATACTACAAATGCCCTACATTTTGTGTGGCTTTTGGAGGACGGGCTCTAGGATGCTGCCAGAGCCATGACACCAGAGTCTAGTTTTCCTCCGCAGGGCACCGAGCAAATCCACAATTGAGAAGATTCATTTAGGAGCCCTAAATAATAAACATTGCACTAGTACCCCGGCGCCATGTTGTGAAATACTACAAATGCCCTCCATTTTCTGTGGCTTTTGGATGCTTTTGGATCTCTGGGATGCTGCCAGAGCCCAGGCTGAAGCCCGAAGCCACTGGCACTTTTTCTGCATGGGGCCCTGAGCCAATTCGGTGAAAACTTCAGAAGGTCCATAACTAAGAAGATTCTTTTGGGCACCTCAAATATTGGAATTGTTAAGATTAGCAAAGACCAAAGTCGTCTGTGTTCTCCATTTTTGGGAGGCCAGTGTGAAGGCTCCGGGATGCTACTGGAGCCCTCGCAACACCTTCCCTAAGTCAGGTAAACACTATACCAAGAAAGGAAGTCCATTTCCACTTGCATAAAAAAACACAAACCAAGTTTCTGCTTAGCCCTTCTTTTTGAATGGCTGCTGCCCCCAGGTGGAGTTTGCTTGGAAGTGCAGCTAGTGGAAAAATAAACTGGTTATTTACTTCTGAGTAAGAAAAAAAATAATGAACGTTGTGTAAGCCTCTTTCCTTCCTTGTCCGCTTCGTCTCTCTTGTGTCTATGAGGGAACATCCTTGCCTTTTCTTTGATACCTATGCTGCTAATTATTACTACAGATTTAATTTCAGAGAAAGCATGCTAATTTAAAAATCATCCATATAGAAAACAACACTTGTAACAATAAGTTAAAGATATTTGTCCTGAGGTACTTCCAGTTCATTATTCCAGTTCTGATGGTAACATAGTGCAATACTATTTCAGACATCAAAAATCTGAGGGGGTGCAAAACTGAGAAGATCCGCATGAGGGTGCCAAACACTGGACTTGAACAGGGCGCCATTTTGTGCAAAAGTCCTAAAGACAACATCCATTTTGTGTGGCTTTTGCTGGGCAGAGGGAGGGCTCTGGGATGGAGCCAGAGCCCTGGCACCACCTTCCCAAAGCTGGATTGTAAGCCTCCTTGTTTCCTCTGTGGAGTGTTTGTTTGTCCATCTGTGTCTCGCTCCTGTCTATTTGGAAACGTTGTTCTCTGAGAATATTCATTTGGGGGCCCAAAATATTGGCTTACCAGGGCCCTGGAACTGCTTTCCCACTTTCGAGCAAGTGTAAGGGGGGGATGGAGTGTGTGTAAAGCCCCCCCCCCAGTCGCAGGCTCCCCAACTCTTCCCTTTGAACGGATGCTGCCCCCAGATGCAATTTTAAATTTATATGGCAATGATATGTTAAAGATATGCAATTTAATATGTTTTAGACCTGCAAGTAGTAATAGTTCTGCAAACATTATTCTGTTTGTCTCTACGTCGTTTCAAAATTATTTCAGACATTGTATTATATCGGTATATCACAATGTTTAGCTGGTGACTTATCACAATATTGAAATGGTGGGAAAGTGATCCGCTTGGGGGCGCCAAACAATGGACTCACACAGGACACCATTTTATGAAAGATTAGAAAACTGCGTCCATTTTGTGTGGCTTTTGGAGGGCACCTCCTTCCCTAAAGCCAGAATCCTAGAAAGTGCCTGCTAGCAGTTTTCCTAAACTGGGTGTTGAGCTGAGGTGGCACAAAATTGAGAAGGTACACAATTGACAAAATCTATTTGGGGCCCAAATATAAACATTCCATCTTAAGTCCATCCCATTTCTCCACCTTTGGGAGGGCAATGTAAAGGCTCTGGGATGCTGCCAGAGCCCTGACACCGCCTACCTGAAGCCAGAATCCTAATGTAGTCTTATTGGAGTTCACTGATTGGATCTGCGTTGCTCCGGGACAGGAAGAAGGGAGTCAAATGACACCGAGTTGGTTCAAAGAAAGAGTTTATTCTGCTCTCCGGATAGCAGAAGGCACTTGCGTGATCAGGTCCACAGCAAGTACAAAGAAATGACAAGTTTCATGCAGTATATATATCCTCCAGGCACCCTCTCCCTCCTTCCCATATAAATCCAACCACGTTAGCCTATGTGAGCAGGTTGACATCACATATGTTCCTGCTCCGGCACTCTCAACCATAAAAGGATCTTCCTTCCTGTACTTCTGACCATAAAAGGATCTTCCTCTTCCTACTCTTATCTGGGAACAGGTCATGATTCTCCGGGAACACGCTTTTGGCGTTTTCCCCGGACATTGATTCCCACGTATTTTGTGGTCAGCACATAAGATAAGGCACACATGCATCACCCCTGCTCTACTCAAACTTAGCAAGGTCACTCATTGCTGCCACGGACTGATAAGGGAGAGAGCTTTGAGCACAGCCAGGTTTTTGTTTATGCATTGACGCAGAGCTCAAGTTAATGGATTTTAGCTAAGGGAAAAAAGGGATTTTGGTGCAGTTTTTAAACTGCCTGCAGTTTTGGGTTTTGGAAACCCATTCCTTCACTAGTAAATGCTTGCCCAACTTTGGGAAGGAGGAAAGGGCTCTAGGAACCTGCCCGAGCCCAAGAACTTCCTTCCCGCTGCGAGAAAGTGGTGCCAGCACAGGGAACTGAGCAGCAGTGGTGCCAATTGAGAGGGTCCATAATTGAGAAGATTCATTGGCGCGCCCTAAATATTGCCTGCCATTAGATTAGCAAGGATTAACTCTGGGGTGTTTCCTGAGTCCTGTCAGGTAAACCTTATGTGATTGCATCTCTGCATGGGCGTTACCCCATAAGAGCAGGGAGTGCTTCTCGACTCACGTCCCTCAGCCCCCCCCCCCGCAAAATTGAGAAGATCCACCTAGGGGCGACAAACATTGGACTTGCACCGGCGCCATTTTATGAAAGATTACAACCAGTGTCCATTTTGTGTGGCTTTTGGAGGGTGGTGCAAGGGCTGTAAGATGCTGTCAGAGCCCTGGCACCTTGAAGCCTAAAGCCTTGTAAGTGCTTGCCCAATTTGGGGAAGGTGGGAAGGGCTCTAGGACCCTACCAGAGCCATATAGGTTCCCTACCGCAGCCAGAGTGCTGTGAACAATTTTGCCGCACAGCTAGTAGTTTTATCTATACTACTAATTACTTCTGAAGATTTAATTTTAGAAAAAGCATGTTAATAAAAAAAATCTGTATATAAAATAAGAGTTGTAACAATATGTTAAAGGTAAGTAAAGTTTTACATGCTTTTAGACCCATCAGTATTAAAAAATTGTGCAGACATAATTCAGTTCACCTCTGCATAGTTCCAGTCACCTTTGACTGGACTTAACTGTCCAGGGATCCTATACGTTTTACTGTATTCCTCCTGATGTACTTAAAGCTCTTACCACCCCATTATTCCTGCTTTCATTATTACACAGTGCAATGCTATTTCAGACACCCAAAAAGTTTTACATGCTTTTAGACCCATCAGTATTAAAAAATTGTGCAGACATAATTCAGTTCACCTCTGCATAGTTCCAGTGCTTTTTTTCTTTTAAAAAAATGTTTAGGGGTTCCGTTAATTTGGACTCAAGAAAATCACCATTTTATAGTTCAGATTGGGGAAAATAAATACAGTAAATGGACAAAAGTACAAAGAACATGCATATTGTTTAGGGGTAGGCATACCCCTGCATCCCTCCCCCCCCCCGAAAAAAGGACTGCAGAGTTCCAACCTTATTTCAGACATGGAGCCACAACAGTATATCACGATGTTGGGCTGGTGACATATCACAATGTTGGAAGCCGGACATCACCCAGCCCTCTTGGTTGCAGCTCTAATCATTTCAGACCTTTGTTTATGTAGGTTGTCCTTTCTGTCTGTCCATCTCCACGCCTTTTCAAGTAGCAGAACCTCACATATGAAAGAACACATGTTATTTCTTGTAAGGTAAAAATCTCAGGTGCTGTAAAACGGAGAAGATCCACGTGGGGGCATCTAACATTGACTTGCACAGGCGCCATTTTGTGAAAGATTACAAACGGGCATCCATTTTGTATGGCTTTTGGAGGGCGGGTTCTGGAACTCTGCCAAAGCCCCGATATTGCCCCCCTCAATGTGGAAACCTAGTCAGTGCTTGCTGCTCCATGCAGTTTTCCTGCACTGGCGGCATGAAATTGAGACGATTCATAACTGATAAAACAATTTGGGGACTCAGACATGGTATTATATCGGTATATTGCAATGTTTAGTTGGTGACATAGCACAATGTTGGAAACCAGACATCACCAGCCCTCCTAGTTCCAGCCCTTTTCATTTCTGATCTATGTTTATGTAGGATGCACGTTTCAGTCTGACCTTCTCCATGCCTGTTCCCTCCTGTTCTCATTGTTACTTAGTGTGAGGCTATTTCACACATCCCAAAATCGGAGGTGGTGCAAAACTGAGAAAAGCCACTTGGGGGCGCCAAACATTGACTCACACAGGCACCAATTTATGAAGGACTACAAACACCCTCCATCTTGTGTGGCTTTTGGAGGGTGGGCTCTGGGATGCAGGCACAGCCCAGGCACCGCCTTCCTGAAGCCAGAATACCAGTATGCAAATGTTTGCCCAATTTGGGAAGGCGGGAAGGGCTCTAGGACCCTGCTAAAGCCCGGGAGATTCCTTCCCACCGCCAGAGTGGTGCATGCAGTTTTCCAGCACGGCACTGAACAGAGGTGACACAAAATTGAAAAGATGAATTTTTTCAGTTATGGAACTTGGGGATGCAAACCAAAGTCCTTCCATTTTGTCTGGTTTTGGGAGGGCAGCGCAAGGGTTGGGAGATGCTACCAGAACCCTGGCACATCTTTCCAAAGCCTAGTAAGTGCTTGCCCAGCTTTGAGAAGGTCTGAAGGGCTCTAGGACCCTGGGCACAGGGGCTCTGGGGTGCCGCAATAGCCCTAGCACCTTTGTGCTTGTTGGTGCAGGCACTTTTCCTGCACAGGATGCAAAATTGAGAACATGATTTTGAAGATTCATTGGGGGCCCAGAATATTAGCCTCTTTAAGATTAGCAAAGGCCAAAAATTGTCCATTTTATCCATTTTTGGGAGGGCAACCTGAGGGCTTTCACATGCTTCCGAAACCCTGGCATCGCCATCCCGAAGATGTCACCCTCGTGAAACCACAAGAGCAGGAAGCCCCTTTCAACTCCCCCCATGTTGCTGCCCAGCATAGGCATTGAGTGGAGGGGGGGATACAGCCCCCCAGTATTTCTGATGAATGGACCCCACCCCAGAAAAAGATTAGCACATGTCAGAACACCCCAGGACAAGTGGGGCAAGACGACAGTCCTGCTGTCCATCCCTTGCTTTTGAATGCTTGCTGTCCCCAGCTGGATCTTGCTTGGACAATATAGTGGGATTATTGCTAGTTTTAAAATAAAAATGAACAATGCCCTGTTGTTTAACCCTCTTTCTTCCCTTGTCTCCTGTATGTTCGCCTTGCATCCATTAGGGAACAATCTCTCATGTTACATTTGATTTCTAAGCTAATAATCATCTCTACAGGTTAGATTTTTGGGGAAATGTGCTAATTTAAAATAGATCTGCATTTAAAATAGCAGTTGTAACAATACGTTAAAGATAAGAAGACATTAATATGTTTTGGATGCCTAGGTAGTAGTAGTTGCGCAGATGTTATTCCGTTCGGCTCTACATAGTTCCGTCATTATTTCCAACCTGGTTTCATCTCCGTGTATCGCAATGTTTAGCAGCTGACATATCACGATGTCAGACATCGCCCAGCAAAACTGGACCTGCACAGGCGCCATTTTGTGAAAGATTACAAACAGCATCCATTTTGTGTGGCTTTTGGAAGGCGGGTGCTGGGATGCTGCCAAAACCTGGCACCGCCTTCCCAAAGCCTGAAGCCTGTAAAGCGGTTGCCTTGCCAGCAGTTTTGCTACAGAGGGCGCTGAGCCGAGAGGTGGTACAAAAATGAGACAAGCCGTCATCTGAAAGATCCATTTGAGAGCCCCAAATATTAAGATTTCCGAACTCAGTTCATTTTATGCATCATTTGCAGGGCAGCATGAAAGCACCGCCTTCCCCGAAGCCGCAAGCTTAGGGCTCTAGGACCCCGCCAGAGCCTGGGAGCTTGACTTTGTCCAGCTTTGGGAGGGCGGCATGAGAACTCCGGCATGCTGCCAGACTTCTGGCCTTGCTTTCCCACTTTCCTTTATGCAATTGCTTCTTTGAACAGCTGGGCAGGAATATTGCCATGGTGGAGGAGAGTGTGTTTGCTCTCCTTTCATTTATTTGCTCCCCACTTTTTGTCTCCTAAAGCCCTCCCTCCTCATGATGCTGCTCAGCTCCTCCTTTGGAGCAGCTGCTGCCCCCACCTGGGATGTGCTTGGAAGCGCAGTTAGTAGAATAAGAAAGGGGGTTATTTACTTCTGAATTAAAATCAAAAACAAAATTAACGTTGCTCTGTTGTGTAAGCATCTCTCCTCCCTTGTCTCCTCTGTGTGTGTTTGTGTGTTGGTTTCTCCCTCGTGTCTATACGCAAACACTCTCACTTTTCATTTAATATAGATGCTACTGATTACTTCTATAGGTTTAATTTCAGAGGAAGCATGGGAATTTGAACATTATCTGTACAGAAAATTGCACTTGTAACAAAATGTTAAATATATATTTAAAAATTACGTATTTTACAGCCCTAAGTAGAAGCAGTTGCCAGGACATCACCCTGTTCGCCTCTGCAGAATTCCATCCTTATTGCAAGGTTCAGCTAGTGACATATAGCCTGATGCTGGAAACCAGACACTGCCCAGTTGTAGTTGCAGCCCTTTTCGTTTCTGACCTATGTATATGCAGGATACTCCTTTCGGTCTGTTCATCTCCATTTCTTTGAAGTAGAAAAATATCAAATATGATATTATACAGAGTCAGTAGCACCTGCTTTTCTTGTAGGGAATATTCCTTCTGATGTACTTATAGGTGTTTCTAGACCATTATTCCTGTTCCCGTTGTTACATAGTTCGATGACATTTCAGAACTCCAAATATCCGGTAAAAGGTAAAGGTAAAGGACCCCTGATAGTTAAGTCCAGTCACAGACGACTCAGGGTTTGCGACATTCATCTTGCTTTACAGGCTAAAGGAGCCTGTGTTTGCCCTCAGTTTTTCCTGGTCATGTGGCCAGCATGACTAATTTACATCTGGCACAACAGAACACTGAAACCAGAGCAGCACATGAAAACACCGTTTACCTTTCCGCCATAGCAGTACCTATTTATCTACTTGCACTTTGATGTGCTTTCAAACTGCCAGGTTGGCAGGAGCAGGGAGCAAGCAACGT